>NC_081165.1:17180180-17876846 GCF_012432095.1 Onychostoma macrolepis | reverse complement strand
TTGAACACCAAGTCAGCATATCAGAATGATTTCTGAAGGATCATGTGACACTGAAGACTGGGGTAATGATGCTGAAAATTCAGCTTTGCCATCACAAGAATAAATTACATTTTAAAATATATTAAAAAAGAAAACTAATAAAAATATTTAATAGTATTACTGATTTTTGATCATTGATAAGTACAAGAGAAAAATCTTTCCCACCCAAAATTTTTGAAATAGTAATGCAAATACAGTAGATTTAGCTGTACATTTTTCACTTTTAATTAACAATCATGTTTGCTGCTTTTTCTCTTGCACCCCAGTGTGAAGAGTGTCTGTACTGGCAGCATGGAACCTGTATGGGCCTCCTGGAAGAGAATGTTCCAGAACGATACGCTTGCTTCATTTGCCGGGATTCTCCAGGTTTGGAAGTGATGCATGTTTTAGTGTTAATTTCTGAATGTGAATTTTCCTAATGTAGACCTCAGGTTGAGTAACACTTTGAGTGACTCAGCTTTTTGTCAATTCCTATTACATCATTTTCAGTTTAATTTCAGCTTACCGGTGTATTTGTTTGTGTGTATCCAGGGCAGATCAGAGGTCAGAGACAGAGCCTGCGGTACTGGTATGACAGGGACTGGCTTAGCACCGGCCATATGTACGGCCTCTCTTTCCTGGAGAACTACTCCCATCAGAACGGCAAGAAGATTGCAGCCACTCATCAGCTGTTAGGGGACGTTCAGCATGTGGTGGAAGTCCTCAATGGCCTGCAGCTCAAAATCAGCGTGCTACAGTGAGTGACCCTGCTTTATCTCTGTTTGAACCCATAAGGCAAATGTTATTTGAAAGGCCTCACGAAAAGGGTGTAATGCCATTTTACTGTAGGAGCCAAAGTCACCCAGACCTCAAGTTGTGGCGGCAGCCATGGAAGTTGACTGAGAAATCCAGGATGAAAAGCATGGCTCTTCCAGACACAAAAACAGTTTCTGCATCAGCATCCTTAGAAGCCATTCAACGTAAAGAGCCCTTGACTTCATCCTTCCAGGACTACATTAGCAGTGAGCATTGCTACCAAAAGCCACAAACACTATACCAGGTATTGGAGCCGAGGCTGGTGCTGAAGACACGGGTGGAGTCAGTGCTGGAAGACAGATATCACAACACTGAGACAGTGCTGAAGAATGAACAACACTATAATGGAGAGATCCGACCAGCACTACTGAAGACATGTAGTACTCAGATCTTGAACCACAGCAAGGTAAGGCTCACATCAAATGAGGTTAATATGACGTTATTATCACTGACCAACACTGAAAAATATAATTATCATGGTCAAATCCAAAGGAATAATATATCTAAAAAATATTTTTGAATCGAAAAATGCCATTTTTTCTGTGTAATGAAGTGGATGGGGATATGTGTTGTTGTTAAGCTCCAAAATGAAAGAAATGCACAATAAAAGTATCGTAAAGATAGTCAATCAAAATTTAAAATCTAGAGTTTTGTGTGATGATCAGATGGAAATGTAAAAATCTGCATCCATTAAAATATGGCTCATTTAGACAGAGCAGGTTTGATGTCAAAATGAAATAACCAATCGTCATTGAGATTTTATTTTATTTACTGTACTTTAAAATGTGTCTGTTCAAAAGTTTGGGGTCAAGATTTTTTAAAGATATTAATATTTTTATTCAGCAATGACACGTTAAATTGATCAAAAGTACCAGTGGAGACAGCGAGGATATATTAAATTGATCAGAAGTGACATTACAGACATTTATAATGTCTTCAATGAAACAATTTTTTAACTATTGTTGATCAAAGAATCCTATAAAAAAAAGTATCACGGTTCCCACAATAGTCAGCAGCAAAACTGTTTTGAACATTGGTAATGATAAGAAATGTTTCTTGAGCACCAAATTGGTATGTTAGAATGATTTCTGAAGGATCATGTGACACTGAAGACTGGAGTAATAGCTGGTGAAAATTCAGTTTTGCCACCACGGGAATAAAATCCCTTTTAAAACATATTAGTTATTTATTTTAAATTGTAGTAATTGCACAATATTACTGTCTTTACAGTATTTTTGATTAAATAAATGCAGCCTTGGTTAGCATAACACTTTAAAAAAATCTTACAAGCAAAAATCTTACCAATCCCAAACTTTTGTACGGTAGTGTAGACTGACTGTTTTATGTTGTGGTGACTGGTGAATGTTACTTTATTGCACTTAGGATGCAGGAGAGAAGTGTGAGGCGGGTGCTGATGGAGGCGGGGTTAAGGGCGGAGCTCAGCAGCAGCAGTGGAGGATCAACCTGCTGGAGCATATCGAGACTGTACAAGAAGAGGTTACTCACAGGATGGACTTCATCGAAAGGGAGCTTGATGGTGTGCCAGAGGGTTTCAGAGGGCTGGATTTATGTTTTGCTATTTTTCATGCGGTGATTTGTATTATGGGAATGTTTCATGTATACTATAACTATATATTGATTCCTAAACACTGTTCCTTTTTCAGTGCTTGAAAACTGGCTTGACTGCACGGGTGAGCTGGAGCCTCCAGAGCCGCTGGACCGTCTGCCTGAACTCAAGCACAGCATCAAACAGCTGCTGAACGAAATGGGAAAGGTGCAGCAGATCGCTCTGACTTGTGCCACATGAGGGCGCCAGGGCATATTTCACTACCATCACAGGATTACCTCAGCTTGATACATTCCTTTACCAGGCCACGAACCAAAGAGCCTAAAGAATAAACTGAGAACATGTTAAACTGAACATGCTGTTTGTTATTACAGAGTCTGTGATTCAGACTATGGATATGGAATTAAGACTGAATTTTACAAAACTTTATCACCTCACTTTTCACAACAAATGTAATCAACTTTTCATTCTTTCTGTTTCACCAAAAGGAAACAAAATACGTTGCTAAAACATTTACAAGACATGTTTTTGTCATTTAACAATGCACAGCATGCACCAATTTCTAATATTTTTACACTAAGTCATTAGGAAATTTAACACATGCAAATACCAGAAAACATATTTTTTCTTCCCAGACATTTTTGGTTATTTAGAGTTATGTTTAAGCTAAAAGCCTACTTGAAGAGTCAAAAACGGATCCATCCTGTACTCTTTTAAAGGCTGGTAATTCTTAAAGGGGACATCAGATACCCATTTTCCACAAGTTGGTATGATTCTTTAGGGTCTTTATGAAATGTCTGTAACATACTTTGGTTATAATTCCTCAATGGTCGTGTAAAACAACACCCTTTTTACCTTGTCTTTACCTTGTTACCAACAGCTCTGTTGACACCAACTCGTTCCGGTGTATGTTTCATCAAATGATAGCAAGCTACTGATCACCCCACCCCTCTCTTCTGTGTGAATTGCTACCTCAGACTCTGTATATGGCTCGGAGGTGGTCTTATACAAATAGCTACCTATCTACATAGAAACTGGCTGCAAATTGAAACAGCTCATTGGTTGACACAGTTTCAGACTCAGACACAACAAACTGGCGGGGTGTTTTCTTTTCAACTTTTCTGAGCTGGCAGATATGCCAGAAAGCTAACTAAATGAAAGAAACAAACAAAACCAAAAAAAACGTAAAAAAGTGAAAATGTTATCCGATGTCCCCTTTAACCTCTATTTAAGAGGTTGGGTTTGAAGTAAAATACTCAATGATTGTGTTCTACATTGTATGTAAAGGATCTCATTTTTAGAATGTTAAGAGGTTTTTTGGAAAATTGCATATTTGTATCTGAACAACTGTGAACACAATTACTGTAATCGTCAGTAGTCTGCTATTCCTTTAACCTCCATGCAGCAAATGTGATCAATGTCAACACTTCCTTACGGATTAGCCATAAAATCTTAGATTTTTAACAAAAGACTAAACCACATGGCTGTTTGTCTAAAAGCAAAAAAACAATCCGAATGCATTTCATTATTGGAATTCTAATTATTCAATGAAATGTTAAATATATGCACATTGGCTGTTATCTTGATTAGCATTTAATGAATATATTCAAATTCTGTCATGATGTACACAACTTAATGTCTTTCCAAAATGGTATGACTGGAAAACAGTATTCCCCCTTTATGATGGAGATTGACTTGTAACAATAAAAGCACGTTGTATGTATACAGTATGTGTAGCCTGTACTTGGTCTGCTGTGTGATTTTATTTAGAATCAGAATGAGCTTTATTGCCAAGTATATTTACACACACAAGGTATTTCAAAAAAAGAAAGGAATAAAGAAACATATAAACGTGACTTGATATCATAGATAACCTCACGAGGGCGATAAATCGCGTATGAGGGGGTCTTCCAAACGCACCGAGTGTAATGTGGGTAGCCCTTAAGACCCCGCCCACCGAGTGACATCAAAACACGGCTGGCGGAGACTGCGAGGCGAGCAGAGAAACGTGCGGACGACGAGCCCTTCAGCAGCCTCCGTTCACTTCTACATCTTTGTGGAGGATTTTCCTCAGTCAGATTCAAATATTGTACCTCAAGACTGACTGGTGAGTTAAATGACTAATTTTAGAACTAAACTAGTACGATTTGTTGTAGGAATATGAAAAAAACCGATGGGAATTATGTGACATAATTTAGAGTGATAGTATTGGTGATCTTCTCTACAGCGAACAATGTAATTCCATTTAAAATGGCTCCATGTTTCTAAACTGCCAGCAGAGCCACAATAACGTCGATTTCCAACACAACAGCCGCTGAATGAGACGGAAAAGGAAAAACCACGCACATTTTGATTTATTATAGATCGTTTTTTTCCCTTATCTCACACATCCTACACTGAGGATGTTGAATCTTGTCGCCAAAAATAGAAACTTTGTACATCCTTGGATGTGACGGTTTTTAATTCAGCGCATTTTTAGTCCATTCGTCGCTGCAGATGTTTCATAGTTTTCATAGATGGTTCTTCTCATGTAGATAAAGAGGGCCAGCTGCATCCTACATTCAGTCTCTTGAATACGATTAGTCTTTGTCTACTATATATATATATATATATATATATATATATAGCAGTTAAAATGAAAGAATGTGTTGCTGTTGTAGTCTGAATTTATGTTTTTTCCTCAATTATTTACGTCGGTCTAACTTTGATTTGTGGTGGCATCAAGTCCTGTTTCTTAATTTTAACCCTTATGTATAAAATTCCCGTATTTCTCATTAGATTAGCGTTTCTAATATGACGCCTATATATCAAAGACGTACTGTAAAGTGACTGATTTTTGAGGTAACAGTTAGTTTGGATCGTATATGACACAACTTCCGGCATGACAAATGACATTGTCCTCGGTCACCTGCTCATGGGAAGGTCGCAGTGCTGAGGATGTGAACTCCATGTGCTCGCAGGTGTGCGGTTTAGCACACTCAGACAATGTCATAGTGCACTACACACTGTTGACACAACAAACGGACAACACTAACCTGTTGTTATCATCAACACTGGGCTCCAAAGAGACCCCTCAAAGTCTTTTCACTGAAATCTGTTTGTCGTACATACATCGACACAGTGTTTGTTATTATAATACAGTCAAAGCTTTAACAGATCTTTTTGAGAAAAAGAAATCCAATGAAACTTTCTTCCTTGTATCATCCTGGTATACAAACAGGCATTTCACATGGGAAATTGTACATTTTGTTAAATGTAATTGATGATGGGACACTGCTCGTGAACATCCGTAATTACATATGGAAAGCTAGTTAACCCTGTTTACTTGTTTTTTGTTGCCTATGGAAAGTTAACGACTGAGTTATGACCTTTCTTGTTCGTTACCACCCCCAAATAATCAGTGAATCACACAGGAAATGTACTTTATGTGAATCAGAATGCTTCTTATTCTGATTTCAGACTTTAAAAGAGAACGCATTAGCTCGTTTCATTTTAATTACACTTTAAAGTCTCCGTTTTCACTTACCTTATTTTATTAAAAAAATGTTAATTTGGTGTGTTTCCTATTGTTGAAACATTAAGTTAACATTTTAACGTCTCTGTAGAGAAGTACTGTATATTTAAGTAAAGCTAGAGAGTTGGTGTGCTCCTATGAGTAGATAGATAGATGTCAGGGAATCCTGGGTCTCCTGGGAGCAGCAAGCTTTAATTAAGCTATGCTTCGGTTCAACTGAGTGTGCTCGCAATCTCAATAAACCTGCTTATCAGGACTGTGGACTAGCACGAGGGCAAATGAGTATAACCCATAGTGCCATGCAGCGATAAGGGAAGACACTTCATCTAAATGTTCGAATGTTCTAAATGTGTCACGCATCTTTTTTGAAGAATTTTGAAGAATCTTTATGTAGCACTTTGCCATACAAGGCTCATCCAGCTTTAGAAGTCTTGGTATATAGTGCATGAGACTACTGTTGTTGGTCTCTTTTGTCCTTTTTGGGGTTGTGATCACTAAAAACTATTGATGAGCGGGAAAGAGGTTTTTAATTTTAAGAAAATGTAACATTGTGAGTGAAACATCTCTTAAAGAAACTAAGCAGTAAAGTCTCTCTGGAGTCCTCATAGCATCTTCTGTAAAGCACCTGGTGCAGGTGGAGCAATATCACAGGTGTCAGGCTGTTGGTTGTGTGATATGGACAGATTCCAAGCTGCTCCTCCAGACTTTCTTTCACTGCGTGTGCAAGACCAAAGGGACAGTCTGTAGTCCTTAATGAGCTATTTGAATGCAGATTTTGATACCAAGCAAAACTTATCAGCTTTAATGCACTTTTTTTTGTAATGAGTTTATCTAATATGTAAGATATTTTTTTTAAATATATTTGTTTAATGGAAATGCCCTTTTTAGTAAAAAATCTGAATATTATTGGAATATATCATGATGCAGAATACTATTTCCATATACCATGGTATTTACACTACCATTCAGAAGTTTAAGATTAAAGTGTAAGATTGTTTGTAAAGAAGTTTATACTTTTATACAGCAACGATGCATTAAATTGATATAAAAGTGACAGTATAAACATCTGTAATGTTTAAAAAAAGATTTCTATTTCAAATAAATGCTGTTCTTTTGAATGCTGTCCTATTCATCAGTGAATCCTGGAGAAAATAAAAAAGTTTAATGGTTTCCACAACAATATTAAGTGAGTAATAGCTGCAGAAAATTCACTTTTTAAATATATTAAAATGGAAAAGAGTACTTTTAAATTGTAATCATTTATAATTTGTTACTTTTATGTTAGTAATGAATGACTTTTTCTGTCAAAAACATTAATAAATCATACCAAAACCAAATATTGCAATACACAATAAAGCGCTATATAAATGCCTCATTCATTCATTCATTCATTCATATTTGAATGGTAGTAGTGTACATAGTATTCCAAGGTCTTTTAAACAAACATTTTGGTACTGTTTGCATTTAAAATGATACGGTTTTTCTTTTGTAAGCTTGGAGGTAGTTACTTAACCTTACAGACTGGAGCGTTTACTGAAAAACAGGTTAGTTGTTTGCATAGAGTAATTGCTGCATAGTGAATGGCATATTTGATGTTCTGGAGCATTTGTTCCCACGAGTGTCCTTCTTTAAGTGCAGTCTAGTGAAGAGAGAACGGAGGCTCGCAAACAAACGTCAGTCTGATTTGTTTAGTGATTCAGTAGTGGGATTTTAAAGGCTTTCAATAGCTCTATTCTATTGCACTGCTCTCTCCCTGCTTCAACCTTTATTATAGTCCAAAACACTGTGAAACTGGTTTTCGCCTGTTGCTAGCATGACTGTCTGAAGCTTTGTGAGTTCCCTGTGACCTTAATTTGTAGATTCTGCTTTTGCTATGTGGTGCATTTTTCATTTTCAGATGTGCACGTTGTTAATCAGCTCAAACCCATCTAATATCTGACCTACAAAAGCGAATCATCCCTGTGCTGGATCTCAGAGCTCTCTTAATCAATTTCACCAGTTCGATCTTTGTCTTATTAGCATTAAAGGTCATTCGTTGTGGCCTGTCGCATGGACTGTGTGGGTTTCATGTGGTTGTCCTGGACCGTGGCCAGCCCACTAAAACCTGTGTCTTTGGTTTTGTGCCATATCTCCTACTGTTTCCTCCTCCCATTTTCACCTTGACAGCTGTGCTTCTGCCTGATGGCTCAATATCAGGCCGGCCTGCTGAGATGCCTCGGTCAATTCCATCAAAATGATCATCAGATTTCACACTGACCTAGCACTTTTTCAGATCACAATAGAGGCTCTTATTTTATTTGCTCAGTGTGTCTTTGTACAGTTCTTGAATTTTAATCCTGAGCAATAGTTTGCACTGGATCCCTAAGGAGTCAGGCCTCTTAAAAGCAAAACATATAACAATCCTTTTGTAAGCACAACAGTACTAGTTCTGCTTTTACAATTTTTTTTTTGTTTGTTTTTACATGAACCTGAATGTGAAAGCTTAGTGTCCTATTAGCTTTTTGCCCTAAAATCCCTATTGTGTTATTAAAAATAAACCGTATAAGCAATACTACCACTCAAAACTGTAGGGTCAGTAGGATTTTAGTTTTTTTTAATTACCGGTAATAACTTTTATTTTGTTTTTAGCAAGGACGCATTAAAGCGGATATGCATTTTTTTAAATGATTTTATAATGTTACCTGTGGTGTGCTTAATCTTAATCTTAATATGTTTTTTTTTTTCATCAAAACAGTCATAATTTAGAAATAAATGGTGATTTACTACCCTGAATTTAGCCCTCTGATTTGAGCACTCTGTTTGTCTGCTGTGAGACTTCAATATAAACACCCACTGCTATGATTGGCTTTGCATATGAAATGAGCATTACATGTTTAACACCCTCTAAAAGTTTCACTTCGTTTTTACTGTGACAGCTGTCAAGATTAATATATTATTACAAAGCTATTATTATATTACAAAGCGATTCCTGCAGTCTCCCAGTCTGCAGTACTTTTATCTTAACTAACACAGTGAAAGCATGCTAACAGGAACAGGGTGAAGTTGATCATTCAGTCACCTGCTTGATTCAGTAATGCATAAGCAGTAAACCATTTTACAACAAAAAATGTGTGTACATGAGCCCCTACATATTCCACCAATCACAGGTCATGATGCTCATGAAATGCAGTTTCTATTTTTTATATTCTATTTCTTGAGGTTAGTTTGTAAAATTTTTTGCACTAAAAAGTCTTTCTTTTCCTAACAGAAGGACCGCTGTTTTGATTTTTGGATAGACATGAGTTGTTCAGAACACACCTACTTATTTACATAATATGATGATGTTGATGACGATGCACCCTAAACTATTGACCCCAAACTTTTAAAATGTGTATATTGTCTAAACACGAATCCTCTCCAACCACCAGCCTTCAAATTAAAATCTAACTGCCACTTTTCATGGCCCAATCAACTACTGATGAACAAAAGTAAGTCCTGCCCTACTTTGTTGTATTGATTTTCCTGTTTCACTCTGAAATACAAACACATACCTTGGCCAAGGACCTTCTTAAGGCATTGTACAAAACTTTTTAGGGTTAATAGATAAATTTAAGATAGAAGTAAAGAGTCATGTTGTTCGGATGAGAATCTAACTTGGTTCTTGAGCACGTTCCCCGGCCCTGCTGAAGACATGTGGGATTTCCCTTTAGACTGTTCTCTTAAATACATTTAGCTCAGGCTCCACATGCCACACGTTTAGATTTTATTTATGGCTCTGTGAGCTGTTGCAGAAAGTCCTTTACCCAGCTCACATCTTGTCCTGACAGGTGGGAAATTTATTGTCTGTCATTTCTCAAACCAGATTAATTTGTTGACATCCATCTAATGCAGCCCATGCTTTGCTTCGTGCATCTTTGGGGGATCTGGCACCCTTACGAGGATTACTGTGATAAATTATTGATTATTTCCTTTATGAAAGAAGGAAAATCAAATATATAGAATATAAATGATATATATTTGCTTGATTATATATTTTAGAGCTGGATTAAAAATTAACCATCCATCTGCTTGACTTTAACCTATTTTAAATCCTTGTGCTTTCAGTACACAAACAGAGGCCACAGTTTCTAAGAATTCAATCACATCTCTTCAAAGCCTCTGTAAATATCTGCAGCATTGCGTATTTGTGAACTCAAAAACAGACCAGAGACAGCTGCATTCTGTAATAGGATTGTTTTGATGCCACATATGATGTCCCCAAATAAACGTAACTAAAACATCACTAGGGTAGGCTTACATGCTGTCTACAAAAAACATACAGTAAGAATAAGCATGCTAACCTCATGAATTCATGGTGCCTGGGAAGACTTTTTTAAAAGTATTTTTGTCTAGGAGCTTGCAAAGACTTAAATTAGAAAAATAGTGTATTGGTAACATATTGGTTATTGTTTTTTTTCCCTATTTTGTATATTTAAATGTGCATGCTTCTTTACTATACTTTTACTTTTTGAATACTTTTGACATTAGTTCATTTTGGGAATTTTTTTTTTAGCAAAATTTTAAAATTAATATCCATTTTTCATTGCATCCCTTATTGTAATGTATCATCAGTAGTGGTTCACTGCTGTAAGTTAGGATGGATTGTTTTCAGCTGTGAACTTTATACTGAATCTCACTAAAAGCTTCTGTGTGAAACTGCCTTGAAAATGTAAGTGTGTGTATGGTAGGTATAAGATGCTTTTACTGATGATGCCAACAAATGGTAAGCTTTAAATCAATACAGTGAGTGGCTTCCTGTTCTAATAAGGCTAAATACTGTGACTCTTCAGGAATAATGCACTCCTTTCAAAGCATTCTGGGAACTCTAAAAAGGGTTTTGCTATAGCCTGTATTATACAGGTATATGAAATGAAAGACAGTTTGATTGTGTGTGCAAGCTTAAGAGAGTTTTCTGAGAACACTTCTAGAAAAGGCAGACAAGTCCTCATATACCCTTATATGTATGCAAGTCCTCACTTCTCTAGAAATGACAGCAAGGAAGTGGCTTAATGTATAAGGAAAAAGCCAAAGTATGATGGATGCGATGCTTGGAGTCTGTGACAGTGTGCGTCAGCATGCAGGGTGTCCCTCAGCCTTTAGTGTATGAAAAGAGAGAGATGGAAGTCCTTTTTTGGCAGAGAGTCTAGTGAATTGGCTGCACTCTGCCACAACAAGAGCTTTTGGAGTACGTGTCTCCCTATCACGTACACAACTGCTTATGAGGGGTTTCCCTTAATTCAATTAGTGATAGAGGGAGCCACAGAGATGGAGACCAGAGCAGAAGTACAGCTTGATGACATTACCTTTTTACAATATGTAATATAAGTCTCAGGTGTCCCCAGAATGTGTCTGTGAAGTTTCAGCTCAAAATAGCCCACATATCATTTTGAAAATGCCTATTTTGAGTGGAAGCAGAAACACGCTGTATTAGAGCTTGCCTCTTTAAATGCAAATAAGCTGCTGCTCCGCGTCCTCTTTTCCAGAATAGGGAAGTGCCTTTACAGCTCTTAACTGCTAAAAAAACATCTGTTTGGTTTGGGAAGATTTACATAACACCGCCCAAATGTGTACGCAATGAAAGAAGGCGTAGTCTTTATTCTCACTGTAGTGTTGTTGCCGCTGCCGCCATGTCGTGGAGATGCTGTGTGTTTCGTGTTAAAAATGAAAGCACTTTGTTTGGCCTTCCAAATGAGTACACAACTAGAAATCAGTGGTTATGTTATGTTTACAACACTGTTCCAGAATAGTACAACGCAAATATTCGAGTGTGTGCAGCGCATTTTACGGAGGACTGTTTCCTGAACCTGGGAGAGAGTAGCCTACAATGTGAACACTATGAATGGCTGTGATGTGAACACTATAAAGTGGGGCAATTCCAACGTTTCAAGGACAGTCTGGTGCATCTGACTCACAGCCTGTAAGTACGTTTCGATATTTAAAGAATTTGCTACTGACTATTCAAACGCATGTTTTGACCTGTGTAGAGTAGTGCTTGTTTGGCGTTTCTACGATCACAAGCAGACATAGTGTTATGTTTGTGCGGCGCGATGCAACACGTAAAAAGACTGTATGAGTTATTATAATCAGTAATTATGTCCTCACTGAATGCAACAAATGCCTCATTTATAGTGGGTTTTATTGTTTTAGTCTCGTTGCGCTGGGACACGGCATCACACAACATGGTAAGGTGCGTAACATTTCCGTCACACGCTTGAGGTATTCGACCAATCACGCACTGGATAGCTGGCCAATCAGAGCACACCTCGCTTCTCAGAACGATGAGCTTTGTAAAAATCGACACGTTTCAGAAAGGCGGAGCATAGAGGAGCAACAATAATATACAGTATGTGGAAAATAATATGTTTTTTGAACCTCGAACCACGTAAACACATTGCATGGTAAACATCTGGGAAAGAAATCGCATGTTCATGTTAGATCTGTGTATTAAGTGACATCAGCATAATATACAGTACCTATACTGCTGTCTATGCTATTAATATGACCCAAAGAATAAAATCAAAGCAGAGAATCACTTACTGCTCTGGACTGAATAACGTCTATAGCCTTAATAAGAAGACATTTCTTACTTGAATGCTGCTTTTTAATGCTCTAGCGTGAAGATAAACAGGGCGGAATGTGTGCGGCTCACTCAGGGCGGTGTCTCGGCTAGATTACGGTGTCAATCAACAATAGTGGGTGGGGCTTGTAAATTGTGATGTCACACTTTATGGATTCCGAGATTGGCTTGCTCTGAGATGCTGCTAATGATATATGGAGTATAGGGCTGCACGATATAGCGTTTCAGCATCGATATCGCAATGTGCTCATCCGCGATAGTTACATCGCAGGATGTGCGATTTTTAGTATACTGATTGTTATATACTGATCGTTTTTGTGCTGCCCTGCGCTGTCTACACTGGACACGACAAAGCGACTGTTGCAAATCCTTTGAACTTTGTGTCAGTACGTCATAAAAAGAACGAGGGATTTACTTGCGCCTCATCAGCGTAGACAGCATCACTGATTATAATGGGTTCTACACTGTAAAAATATAATAATTAAAAAAATAAGTTAAGTGAAAAAAAATATATATATTTAATTTTTTTAAGTTAAGTTTTTAACTTATCACTTTTTACAGTGAAGTATTTAGCCGCGTCACTCGCATCCGGTGTAGAGACAGTGAGAGCCACGCAGATGCATGTGAACACTGAATTACGTTCACTTCCGCATCTATCTGTGCCTCAAATGACACATACGTGCGAAATGCATGTCTCTGCTAGTATCCTTGTAAACACAGTTGCTTAAGGCTTAGGTGAAAGTAAATAATTGATAAAGAAAATGGACAGTAGGCTATATTGGTTCACAGCAGGCTTTCTGTGTCATGAATGTTAATCAAACAACAAAACACAGAGAAAAATCACTTTTGTAGCTTTACAGATTTATTAGATTTAATTTATACAGCGAAAATTATGCAGTGTTACTGATTAGTGTTATTTGATTATTCAGCCAGTATACCTGAATACTGTTAGACTTAATGGAAAAATATAAAGCACTGTTTATTGAATTTATATCTTTGTTCTATCATATTTATCTATGTTTGTAATTTGTTTATTTTTCTATGCTGATTTACTCACCTATTTTCAAGTCATCTGGTGTTTTTTTTGTTTGTTTATTTTCTCCATATAGCAATATATATCGCAGAAATACAAAATATCGCGATGTGAGTTTTTTCCAATATCGTGCAGCCCTAATATGGAGATTTTAAAAAAAGAGCACGTGGATTTTTGTCATTATAATGTGGTTGTGTACACTCTGCCAACACACATTTATGTCCAAACAACATATGAAAATGAATTTTGCATAATAGGTGCGGCCCTTTAAACATTTTATCATTGCATCATGTAATATTTCACAATATTTCAGATCTAGCAGGCAGTATACAGTATGCTGTCAGTAGTGCACTAGTGTTTCGTTCCGACATTAGTCTTATAGGTTGTGTCCGTCAGCTTCCCACTCTCCCAGTAAAGGGGGAGGAGATTGAGAGAACATGATTGGACTGGTTTAAATTCAACACATGAGCATGTATGGAAATGGTCTGTGGTGGTGATGCCTGAGCATCAGAATGACCTTCCACGTAAAAAAGAGGTTGAATAGTAACCAATTTATGAAGCATGATGTGCTGTTGATGTTACTGCATGATTTGAGTTCTTTTACAAATCAGCAGGAGCTTAAAAATCACTATAAATAATATGATGTTTATTATAGATTCAGTTAATTCATGCCACATTGGTAATCCTTACTCATAAGGATGCTGTATATGCCTTTCTTACTTGGTCTGAATCTCCTTGTAATTCCCTTTCCAAATCACTGGGGTTACAGCGTATGGAATAATCTGGAGCTAAGCGTGTCACACTGCCTTTAACAGAATTATGCTGCTGTGGTGAAGATTAAAACTAAGAGCTGAATATAGCGGTGCACTGATGAGCTGGAATAATGTGGAAATATTGTGGCCTTAATTGGGTTATTTAATTTTGGGCTGTTGCCATAACAAACAATTACAAATCATTCACACAGAATTTTTGATCTTTAGAAAACTAGTGACCTGTACCATAAACACGCATTCATTTTTTGTTTAGTTTTACCATGGACTGATGCACTGGAAAAACATTTTCAGTATTAGTATTTTCATCTTTTTTGTAGTATAAAATACCTTTACAACAAGATAAATATACTTTATGGATTATTTAAGCAACTTGATTTCAGAGAATGTCTCATGTAAATTATTTTGTTACTATATTGGAAAAGTAAAATACAAAAACATAATACTTTGTGAAGTGAATAAAATTTTTTGAAAAAAAAAATTCCAATGGTTTAAGAAAACACACAATCATATATTTTTATCATATCTTTTTAAGTAGTATTTATTTATTTATTAAATATATTTACATTTTTCAGAAGGCAAAAAAAAAGCTCTCCAGAATGATGGATGTTCCTGTTAATAAATGATTCAACAAAATTTATTAAAATCAATTGTGTGACGCCAACTGGACAGAACTTAACCTATGCAGAAGAGAGGGCACAGACCATCTGTCCACATCTGTGGACACTCCTTACTGTTGACTCATGGGCTGTTTATAGCTTCAAGGTGAAAAAGAGAGTGTGAGAAAGAGAGAGAGAGATAGATGGGCAGACAAGAGTAGTGCTTTGTGATGGCCATCGATCTTTGAGCAGTGCTTGCTGACAGCATTCGTGCCAGCTCCTCTTGTTATTTCACTTAGTATGTGTTTGCAGGTGTGTGTAAGACGTTATCAGATGTGTGGGGGCACAATTTCTAGACATCCTCCAAGGAATAGTCCCAAATAAATCAACGTGTGAAGACATCTGTACAAGGAAAAATTATGAATATAATATATTACTCTGTATCTAAAAAAAAATTCTGTAATGTTGTAGTGCTAGATAATATCTTTAGTAATTAATATTAAATCATTGTTAAATAATGAAATTATTATTAAAATTGAACTTTAAAATAAAAAAGTACTGATTTATCTTATATTCCAGCTTATATGCACCTAAACATCAACATGAAATACAGATCGCCCATGCATTAATGCACGTTTTTGGTCTTATTGTGAATTATTTATTAGTGCATGTTATTAAGTTTGCTATACAATATCAAACTTAGAATTTTCTCTGTTATATCCAAGACTTTTTTTTTTCTCATTATATAACGCATTTACTCAGAAATAACATCTTTTGGAAATATGTGTTGCGAACATTATTCCTATTGACTTACAGTGGCATACAGTCGACTATTTAAAATAATCCAGATGCGTTTCTCCATGAACATCTTATAAGAATGAACAGAGATGAATGGGAAAGCCCCTCAAGGGTGTACAAGGTTGTGTGTGGGTGGGCTGATGTGTCCTAGAGGGCCTCCTTATCCATATGTGATTTATTAACAGGGTTTGGGGAGCGTGACTAGTGAACATGCAATATTATAGTGAAACGGTTCAATGAAAATTTAAATACGGATGATTACTCTTAGCTTGTCGGGGCTAAAAGATGATTTTTGTACACAATTTAGCTGTGCAATTGATTCAGAAATGCTCTGTTTGACTCCTAGCTCTCATTTGATCTGGTATTTTTTTTGTTCGCAGCTGTGTAGATACACATTTGCACGGACAAATCTGAGTGAAATAGGAGGCAGGAACCCTGGGAAGTGTTTTTACATGAGTCACATTTCCTCGGACGGCATAGTTATGCAATACGCATGGGAAGATGGTGAATCAGGATTTTTGCTGTGGGTTTTACCTACAGTAGATTTTACGTTTATACTCAGAAAAGCCCTGATGTGATGTGAGGAATAAAGTTAGTAAATGAAGAACTGTGGTTTCTGAGAGTCTCAGCTAATGCCTCGCTCTGCTGTTCTGAGTCTTCATTACTCCTTCCCATCCCTTCGGGAGCCGTCTCTGAAAATAAACATCAGCCCTTTTGTCTCTATGGCAACAGTTTTACACTTCACTGAATGCTCAACTAGAGTGGGTGAAAACTGAAGATGACATTGATTGCAGTCGATAGTTTTGATGTGGAAGTTCATTTGGGTTAGTAAAGCAAGACATGAAATCTTGACATTAATCTCTGCAGTGTTCTAATACAGTATGTGTATGAATCTGCTTGATAATTCCAGCTGGAGTCTTACTAGATTACAATCAGATGCCATGATTGCAGTTTGGCCTTTGCCCTCGGCCCAGATTTATGGACCGTGTGCGGAAGTGGAGAGCAATATGGCAAATCTTTACAGACACACTGAACATTTGTTGTTTTCTTTTTGTGTTACTCCTTGTTTAAATATTATTTAATGCCCTTCATCCGGATTTGTGTTAGTAGTTTTCTTGCTTTTTACGTAATAGAAGTTTGTTTTCATGCTGCTATGGTATTTCATTGATGAAAGGCACCGACCTTTTGGAATAAGAGAAGCTGCTTTACGACTTTTAAAACTATTTTGAACTATTTAGCTCATTATTGTATGTGCAGCTTTTTATGAATACGCTTTATTTGAAGACATGGATTTTTACACTTTTAAAAACTCATTTGTCAAACCAAAGATCAAATTGAAACAAAGTACTAAAGTTGTTTGAAAATGTTGACAGAATGGAAAATGTAGCCTATATATTCGGGCTAGGTAAAAAAACTATTGAATTCTTGATTTTAATTGATTCTCAATTTTAAGGAACAGTATCGCTTGTTTTCATGTAATGAACAGAACATTGTAGCACCCATCGTATCCAAAAAACATATTCAGTGACCATAAACATGTTAGTCAGCTAGAAAAATGAATGCTAGAGGAGCATTTTGCTAAATATATGCACTATATAATATATTCATTATAATTTTTTACTGTTCTTCAATGTTTAATTTGTTTGAATAAATCCGTCAGGTTTTTATGACAGCCACCATTTAAATGTTTATGTTTTAAAAAACAAATTGGAGGAGAAATATAATTATGTATTTGTAACTTTATTATTATAAAAACTTCTTTGAGTATAATTTAAGTGTTTATATATAAATTACTTAATTTGAACCTTCAGTATCATAGTAATGTAGTACCAACTGCCTCTCATGTATTTTCTTTGACATTATTATTAGCTGTAGTTGAGAGATTTAGTTTTTCTTGAGAAAATTTGGCATGTACTGTACCTGATATATATCTAGAATAATCGATATTGAATCGAATCGAATCGAATCGAAATCTTGAAATCGTGAAATTTGTGTCAAAACCCAGCCCTTGTATATATTTTAAGGTGACAGAAAAGACACTTACAAGTTTTAGATGTTATTTTCAGCTTTCTGTTCATCAAATTTTCTGAAAAAAAAATGTATCAGTTTTCACAACAATATTAAGCAGTTTTCAACACTGATATTAATGTTAGAATGATTTCTCTAGGATCATGTGACACTGAAGAATTTCAGTGAAAAAAGTTTTTAAAGTGTAATAATATTGCGCGATACTATTGTTTTTACTGTATTTTTCATGCAGCTCTGGTGAACATAGAGACTCCTTTAAAAACATTTAAAAAATCGATGACTGAATCTTAATTTAAATGTTTTAAAACTGCATGTCATCATATCAGGTCTGGCTAATCTGATGGTAGGCCTATTCCCTATGTATCAGTAATGCTTGGTCCCGTCCCAAGGTCAGGAAGGTCAGGCTGATTGTGACAGTTGACAGATGAGGCGAGTGGAAGTGGGTTAAGCCACGTCAGCATGTCATTCCACTTTACAACAAGAGCTCAGCAGATCTCTATTGGCACCTCATTCATACCGACTGTCATATTTCTGTAGCATCTATGTCAGTGTTTTATCCTATTCGTGACATATGCAAGCCGAAAATTTGATCATACATAATATTTCTATTGGTCTCACCTTGAATAAACATTGAAAAATATCATAAAGTAGGGCTTCGTTTGCTTAGTCACTTATTAGCTGTCTGTGCAAATAATCATTCCTTGTAATGAAAACAGGAAGCGATTTTGCTGCAAGAATGGTAAATAGAAACTGATGTTTCTTTAAATACATTGTGCATGTTTGCTTATCGTTCGGCCTTGAGAATCATGCAAGATTTATATATTAGCTAGCTAGCAGACTATACACTTTCATCAAAACATCACTGTTCCCAAGGCAACTAAAAAGAGCAGATTTAATTGTACAGACATTTCCTTTGGCGCTCAGCTTTTATTACCTACTTTGTTTACTGAGTGTGTGTGTGTGTGTAACTAAAGGCTGTTGTGGGCTGATACCCAATCTCAGGTCTTCCAGGTTAATTAAAAATAAAAAGGGTGACTACACTTACGCTTGATTACAAGTGAGGAAATTATTAGAACTCTGCTAAATGCATTGCAAAGCGTGTTTTATTAATAGAAATGCAATACAAGGCCTCTGTATTGACTTAGTGAGGTCTGTAGCAAATGTGATGCGGTGTGAGACTAAATTAGATTCAATTGAAACTATGTACACATTGATTTTTATTTATAATAAGAAATAGTTGATCATGACGTGAGTGTTTCACAAATGTCCATTTGTGTCTTTTTTTTTTCTTTCTTTTTTTTTTGCAGTGCAGACAGACAGAGATGGATGAGCTACAAGATGTTCAGCTGACTGAGATCAAGCCTCTGCTGACCTACAAGGTGAGATAAACCTATCAGAAACATCCGGCTCATATGCAGATTCACACACTAGCATGTTTGCATACTTATACATTAACGAGCTATAGTGATAAAGGGATATTTTTTTGTTCAGATTTGCACAACTTCTCTCTTATAAATGCCATGTTTTATATACCCTAGAAGTAAAAAGGCTGTTAATATAAATTTTAGAATGATAGTACGTAAATGATGGAACTTGAGATATGGTAATATAAACAATTTTTAATAATGATTCTTTTAAGTACCGATCCAAGTATATTATAAATATCAAAATTTTATTTTTGAAAACCTAAATGAATATAAAGACAAAATCTTATTTATTAATTTATTTACTTGCCTTGCCAATATGTGGTGGCAAAAAATTAATTAATAATAATATTTTAAGCTATGTGTTTTTGTGCCAGACAAATTACTGAACTGACCAATTCTTGACTAAAATAACAAACTAGCAATAATAGCTAGAAATCATACAGCTATAACATAACTCTATTGCAGTTTTTTTTTGTTTTGTAATTTCCAACCCAATTTTCAAATATCACAAAGTCAATTGTTATAAATCTTATATGTCTTAGATATTTAGTTTAAATCAGAAGAATTTGCAGCCAGACCTTGAGTTGTTGTTGATGTATATGCCAATAAATGTATGAGGAGCAATAAAAAGCCATAGACACCACAGAGCTCATCACTAGTTACACAACCTCACGTCAAGTCTCAGAACTCGTGTTATACATCTATGCTACATGAAAACACACTCACACACATCTTCCCTCCATGACTCCTCATGTTTGTGATCTG
This sequence comes from Onychostoma macrolepis, assembly GCF_012432095.1. Classification (NCBI taxonomy): domain Eukaryota; kingdom Metazoa; phylum Chordata; class Actinopteri; order Cypriniformes; family Cyprinidae; genus Onychostoma; species Onychostoma macrolepis. The sequence goes on along the minus strand of NC_081165.1, from coordinate 17,856,916 downwards.
TGTTTTCTGTATCCGAAGCAAAGTTCCTCTCTACCCCTGTGTCTCTCTTTACTTCATCAAACTGAATAATTCATGTGGGAGTTACTGTAGCAAGAGAAAATAAATGGAGATGGAAAAGAGGTGGATGGGGTGGAATATTAGTGAAATGGTTTTAAGAGAAAGAGGAAAAGTGGAAGAACAAAACTGAAAGGACAGGAGTAGAAAAAGATAGGATGGGTGGGGTTGAGGTGCAAAAAAATTCTGCACAATTAAAGATATTTCTGTCTTCTCCAGAGCAATTATTATTCCTCCTGCAGCCCCTGTTGGCAGGAATTTGCATCACGGGATCCGCAGGGTTTGTCAGTTTAAATCTTGCCATCCTTCTTTGCCACACAGCATCCATATCAGAAACACTAAAAATAGAAATGTAAATGCCGTACACCCATTAGCGTTGAGCAAGGCCGCCAGTATAATTCACAAAGCGAGGGACAAACGTTTTATGGGTGGCTTCCTCCCCCTTGGGACTAACGAATGGGCTAAACTAAAGCATAGAGCAGGGGTTTGCAGACTGGGTTTTCAGACAGAGACCTTTTTTTTTTATTTTTTAAATATATATATTTTCCTTCTGGTCTACTTTTAACAGAACACAAATAGAGGGTAGAAAAAGATAGTGTCAACTAAATAGAAAGTATTTGTAATGTCTGTTTTTATATTTTGAGAAAATGTTTAGACAAGGGGTTATAACAGTTGACTAAAACTAAAACAGAAAGTAAAACTAAAACCATAAAAAAACATTTTCATAAACATTAACTGAAATAAAACATATTTCAACTAGTTGCCAAGGCAGCATTTCTCGTTTTAACTCTGTTTAACTTGATGTACTTAAATAACTAAACCTAAAATTAAAATTGATAAAAACTATGCAGACATATACATTTAAAAAAGAAACTACTAAAAATGACAAAAACACTGAATAATATTACTAAAACTTTAACTAAAATGAAAATGGAAAATGGTTACATTACAGTTGCAGGTGGGTAATTTAATGTTGGGACTTGGGACTCGTGTATATGTTGTTTCAAACCTGCCGGGTTTTTTTTTTTTTTTTCTTGAAATTTGAAAGAGTTATGCAGTTGTTGCACACAGCAGCAGTTTATAATGACATAAAAATCATCCATTCCACAAACTCCAAGTCTTTCAAATGGCATGATAAGAAGTTAATTATGACAGAATTTAAATTTTCCTTTAAATGATTGAACTGGAGTGACTCCCTGACCTCTCACTCCACCTAGTGGTGTCAATATAAAGAGCAGCACAAGCTGAATAGAGAATAATTGATGATTTGATCAAAATTGAACATTGTCAAACATTTGCATGCAAGTCAATGAGTATAGAATAATCAAATATCATCTCTTTCTCCTACAGAATTCTCAAAACTTCCAAGACTTTGACTGTCAGGTAAGATAAGACTTATAAATATTTCATGAGATGAGATGAGTGGATGAGATAAAATGAGTTATTCTTAAACGCTCATTAAAGGTGTGCTAAAAGAGGCAAGTGGTATGATATGAGTATTTTGGGTTGTTCAACCTTCATATTTTAATATCAAAGGTGTTATTTTGGGAAAACATTATATTTTGATGTTGAAATAAACCTGAATATGAGAATAAGATTTGATGTTACCGGGTACTCTACCTTTATCTCTCCAGGACTCTGTAAATCAGCTCCAACGGCCATAAACTGATTTTGTTTAGTTGAAATAAATCCATTTAAAAGGAAATAAGATGATCCTGGTTTTGTAATTTGAGAAGGTACTCTAGATATAATGCATCTTCCTGTAAAACATATTGGGATTATCCAGATTGATCATTATCCATTCTGTTGAGTAATGGATATGATTGAGCTTGACATCTTGAGAGATATATATATATATATATATATATGTACAGTGGGGCAAAAAAGTATTTAGTCAGCCACCAATTGTGCAAGTTCTCCCACTAAAAAAGATGAGAGAGGCCTGTAATTCTCATCATAGGTATACTTCAACTATGAGAGACAAAATGAGAAAAAAAAAAAATCCAGAAAATCACATTGTAGGATTTTTAAAGAATTTATTTGCAAATTATGGTGGAAAATAAGTATTTGGTCAATAACAAAATTTCATCTCAATACTTTGTTATATACCCTTTGTTGGCAATGACAGAGGTCAAACGTTTTCTGCAAGTCTTCACAAGGTTTTCACACACTGTTGCTGGTATTTTGGCCCATTCCTCCATGCAGATCTCCTCTAGAGCAGTAATGTTTTGGGGCTGTCGCTGGGCAATACGAACTTTCAACTCCCTCCAAAGATTTTCGATGGGGTTGAGATCTGGAGACTGGCTAGGCCACTCCAGGACCTTGAAATGCTTCTTACGAAGCCACTCCTTCGTTGCCCGGGCGGTGTGTTTGGGATCATTGTCATGCTGAAAGACCCAGCCACGTTTCATCTTCAATGCCCTTGCTGATGGAAGGAGGTTTTCACTCAAAATCTCACGATACATGGCCCCATTCATTCTTTCGTTTACACGGATCAGTCGTCCTTGTCCCTTTGCAGAAAAACAGCCCCAAAGCATGATGTTTCCACCCCCATGCTTCACAGTAGGTATGGTGTTCTTTGGATGCAACTCAGCATTCTTTCTCCTCCAAACACGACAAGTTGAGTTTTTACCATAAAGTTCTATTTTGGTTTCATCTGATTCTCCCAATCCTCTTCTGGATCATCCAAATGCTCTCTAGCAAACTTCAGACGGGCCCGGACATGTGCTGATAATCTGGAGGGAGATTATCAGTGGTCTTGTATGTCTTCCATTTTCTAATAATTGCTCCCACAGTTGATTTCTTCACACCAAGCTGCTTACCTATTGCAGATTCAGTCTTCCCAGCCTGGTGCAGGTCTACAATTTTGTTTCTGGTGTCCTTTGACAGCTCTTTGGTCTTGGCCATGGTGGAGTTTGGAGTTGGACTGTTTGAGGTTGTGGACAGGTGTCTTTTATACTGATAACAAGTTCAAACAGATGCCATTAATACAGGTAACGAGTGGAGGACAGAGGAGCCTCTTAAAGAAGAAGTTACAGGTCTGTGAGAGCCAGAAATCTTGCTTGTTTGTAGGTGACCAAATACTTATTTTACAGAGGAATTTACCAATTAATTCTTTAAAAACCCTACAATGTGATTTTCTGGATTTTTTTTTCTCATTTTGTCTCTCATAGTTGAGGTATACCTATGATGAAAATTACAGGCCTCTCTCATCTTTTTAAGTGGGAGAACTTGCACAATTGGTGGCTGACTAAATACTTTTTTGCCCCACTGTATGTATATGTATATGTATATGTATACACACACACACACACACATTTTTAGTTCATACAATTTTTATGTTTCTTTTATGTCTCTGAGAAAACCATTCTTTTTGAATCACATCCTCCTTTTTCAGTGCAGGGGTCTCAGATGAGCTAAATATAGCACCTGCAGCTGGTGACGTGATCATGCTGAGACTCAAGCACGACCTGCTTTACATTATAGTGACTTTAGTTTTCCTTACTCAGCAAGCCTCTGTACAGGAGCTCACACACATTAAGTGTGAGTCCAATGATGGGCTGACACCAGGCCAGCCAATCTAATCTCACTCTAACACTGAGTGCTGCAGAACACTTACATGTGAGTGAGGTGGATCAGGTTTAAGGTCTGACTGCTCTCTGCTGGTTAACAGAGGTAATGCAGACTATCTCTCACACCACCATCCGATAAAGTAACTGTAATAATCTGTTGTTCTTTTAATAGCATACAGTAAATGAATTGCCAGTGCTTATAGTTTTTTTAAAAGTCAGATTGACTGCTTGTTATGGAAAATGCTTATGTTTACCAATTCTATCTGATATGGCTTTGTACAAAGCAGTTCGTTGGACAAATTAGGAAGGAGACAAGTTAGCATTTTATACTTTTTTGGTGATTTTAACTTTTATTACACCTAACTTTTATGCCCCAAATGTTGTTATAAGTTTCAACATTTTAAATTTCAGCGTTTTTTCTTTCCTTTTGTTTAAAGGTGCCATAGAATGCATTGATACAATATTTTAAATTGTTCTCTGATATCTACATAGAAGATATGTGGCTTAGGTAAGGGCAAAAAATCTCCAGAAACGGTTTTACATGTGCATTTACAACCCTAGGATTTCTCCCTAGAATTAAATGGTTTGTTATTGGCTTATTTGGAAGGGTCATGAATAATAATGTTGAGCTCTGCTCTGATTGGCTGTTTCACAGTGCGGCTCAATGTTGAGCTCTGCTCTGATTGGCTGTTTCACAGTGTGGCTCATTTCAGTAGCTCACACAGCAGGGAGGAAAATATATATTTCAATACTTTCTCTCGCAGGTATATCGTCGTGTAATTATACTGTATATAAAATGCGGGCATCAGAGAGCCGCTATTAATATGCGGGGCACTGAAACTGCTTTCAAATGCATGATCGCTTTTTACTTTCACTTTGGAGATTCACGATCGCACAAACTCTGTTTATAATATGGAGCGGCAGTAGTTACCACACATTTTACAAGATCAGATGCTTGTCAGTGGTGCTCAGGATCTGTAAATCATTCGCCATCATCCTCAGTCAGCTCTCCTTACTCTGTTTATGTGGTAAGGGAAATCTTATGTACTGCAATCTAACAGGGTACAGCTAGCAAGGAACTAACCATGTCCCTTTAGTGGCTCGCGTTATTTTATTAGAACGCGTTATTTGTTTTCCGTGTCTTTCTGAATACAGACACCAACCCATCCCTGCACTTCACATCCCCTGCACAACCTGGAACATAACATTTATTTCCATGATCTGCCATTTTCGCTGTTGTCCTCGCTTGTTTCTTCACAATACCTGCAGAACATCTGATGGTTCGGCTGGCAGCTGGCCTAGAACATGGGCGGCTGTATGCAAATGTTGGGGGGGCATAACTATTAGTGATCCCGACTTTTACATTACAGTCGGTGTTATGTTCTGATTCGCCTATTTTCAGTGGTCTTTTTTTATTCACAAGATTTACATAAGAAGGAGGAAACAATGGTGTTTGAGGTTCACGGTATGTCACTTCCATGTACAGAGCTCTTATTATTCAACTATGCCAAGGTAGATACAGTTTTCCATTCTATGGCACCTTTAAACTGCATTGCCTTCATTGTTTAGTTAATGTTACTTCTTAAATTACTATTTTTGTATCGATCCAATCATTTTATACTTAACAAATGTCCAGTCTAAATCTATTTAAAAAAATTAATAAATCAAACAATATTAATTATTATATGTTAAAACTGTGATAATGCAAGGAATGCTGTTGTTGTTTTTTAAAGAAATTTAATAAAGTAAAAAAAATTATGAATTTTCAAATTTATATAAATGTATTTTTAGATTTGTTTGTGCTCTCTCTCTCTCTCTCTCTCTCTCTCTATATATATATATATATATATGTGTGTATATATGTACGTACGTTTACGTGTGTGTATATACAGTGCTTAACAAATGTGTTAGCCCATCTGTCATAATAAATAGAGTTGTTTAAATAGACTGTTGTTTAAAAATTATATTGTCATTTATTAGGCAAATAACAAACAACTAAATAGTCTTTATTCACACATAATAACTTAAAACTTATATTACTTTAGTTTTATTTTGTTTGGCCTTGATAACAGCTTGCATTCTTGCTGGCATTGCTTTTATGTACTTTTCCACAGTCTCTGTTGTTATTGACTTCCAAATAGTTTCTAGTTCCCAAAGACATGCTTTTGATGAAACGGACATTAAATCCCAACAATAATTATATTTTAGCATTAGTAGTGCTACTGTGACTAAAGAACTTACACATACTGTTGTGGATTCACCATTACAGAAACATAACAAATTATTTTGACAGTCACCAATTCTGTTAGTTTAGAACAGCTGTGGCAAAAACCTTACGTTAGGTGGTTATCTAATAAATTTGTTAAGACAATGTATATAAGGCCCCTGTTGGAGACCCTGTTTTTCCTCAAGCTTTTAGCCAATAGTAATAGCTAAAGCATCTGTGTGAATTCTGCAAGTCATCACGACAGGTTCATCATTATTCAGAGACAATTTCATCCCATAGAGGGCATCAGAGGCTCAGAGTAAGCAAAGCCATATCCTTGACTCCAATACAGTCTCATTAACTTACTAGATAACATTCAAAATAGTCTCAAATAGCAACAAACCACTTCCCAGGCGAAAAGATTTATTTATAATCTCTGATAATCTCTAACCTCCTCTCAGTCTCCGCCATCAAATAGTGATGTAAAAATGTAACAGAAATTTCTACAATCATATTGACCTCTCTCCCTTACTGTGTACGTTTTGTTTCTATTATGAATTACATGTTGTTGATTCTCTAATTTCTTGGTAGTCAATCTTGACAGGCCTTCAGGAGCTGTGTCTGTCTGTTTTGCCCTCTGGTCTGTGCATGCTTGCCTGAAGGTCACTCTCCACAAGACTGCTCGCTCAGATGGAGAGAGTGACTAACACAATCTGATTTATTACTGAAGCTGCAGGTCCATCAATAAGTAATGAAACCATATTACTTCTTAACCTTTGGGTACTTTTTCTGTATGATTTTTTTGTATGAAATAGATAGCGAGAGCAGTTTGTATATTTTACTCTGTCTGTTGCATTATGCAGTATAAGTTATCTGAATAATGCATTATAGCTGATCGCCTGATACATAAATACAAAACACTCTACGTACCTTTATAAACACAGTGTTGTATTCCAATCCACAAATGCTGAATTCCTTTGCCAGCTCCAGTTGTGTGCTTCTCAGATTGTGTTTGTCTATGGTGGCCCCTGAGGAACGACAAAGAGGCTTATTGAATGAAAAACATTGTTTCAGCCTCATCTACTGATAAATGGAAGTAAGGCAGATCAATAACCTATCAGAGACCAAGAGCTATAGAGAGATTGCGCAGACGATATCGCACTGCACCTCTGCTGGGTCACAGACGTGCAAACTGTTCTTCGGCAACCGTGGTAATTTATTGCAGCGGTAGAAAATGAAGAAATATACATTACTGTAAATCCAAGGAAACACACACATTTGCTTAGCTATCTAAACAGGGACATTTCTTAGATATTGTTTTTATGTATCTAGTTATAAATGCTATAACCTAACCCTAACAGAAAACTGATTTACTTTTTTTGTACTCTTTTTACAATTGAAAATGTCCCCATTTGAATGTTTTGACATTTAGCTCACATTTGGGTGCAAATTTTTATTTTGAATATTCACACATTTATTTATCCATTTTTATATGTATATTGTTGTTATTATTCTTATATAATTTTGAATATAAAATGTTTGATGTCAAAAAAAAAAAAAATGTATGTCCAATCAAACTGTAAGGTATTTTGCCACAAATTCATCTGTCATTTGGTAGAAGTTAGCTGAATTAATCTTATTCCAACACTGACATCCTGGAAAATCTTCAAAATGACCATATGCAAAGGTAAAAGAAATATTAATAAATTGTAAGGAGATTTTGTATAGATTTTGCCCCCGCTTGATAAAATCAAATATGTCCTAAGGGGAAACCAGTTGAGAAACACTACCATGACTAAATAGAATTAATATAATCAATAATCATCAATTATTAATCAATAGGTTTAGTCCAAATCGATTGATTCACAAGGTCAAATCTCTCTGCATCTGTTCTCTTGCTGAATCGGAGAAGTGAACAGGTTGACCCCACCCAAAAATAAATAATGAAGTGCAGTGGAGAGCATCATTCCTTCCTCACCCTCTCTATGTCTGCCCCACCCCTCTCATCCCTGCTCCTGCCACCTCCCGCCCACCTGACTCCCTCTTGTCCAATCAGAGCGGTGCTCTTTCAGCACTGCCATATGCATGAGCAAGCACTGCCTCTCCAGCGCAAACCGCAGTCACTTCTTTCTCCTCCTCACTCTATCTGCATCTCAACAATCTCTCCTCTCTCTCTCTCTCTCTCTCTCTCTCTCGCTCTCTCTCTGAAAACATACCTCCTCTCTTCATTTATCTCACTCTCCCTCTCTCTCCTCTTCTGTCTCCCCTCCCTCTTGGATCTCTGCCTAGCTACTGCTCTCCCTGTCCGTTCTCCTCCATCCCTCCTTCAGCCACTCTGTGTTTCTCTCGTGGATCCTCCCATCTCTTCCTGTCTCCTCTCTGAAGCTGTCACTGTCTCGTGTGTGGAAACATGTCAACCGTTCTGGATGTGGAGCAGAATGCATGCACTGGAGATGCAGTGGTGAGTGTGTGTGTAAGAGAGACAGCTTCAACTGAAAGCCGAGACTGATTCCTGACTCCTGATTTCGGAGTGTTTTAGCGTTGATATTCTTGCATGCATGTCATGGTTGATGTGTGAGCCAGTATATGTGATTCTTTTCAATGATGGATGTGTTTTCGTGCATTAGTCATGCGAGTCATGCACCTCTCGGCTTGTTTACTTACCACAGATTAAACCAGTCTGGGAATAAACTGTTAGTTACAAAGGTCTTCAGTTCAGGAGCTTCAAATGTACACTAAAATGATATATTGGTGAACACAAGGAATTGTCAGGCTTTTAAATATGGCACACATCCCAATGATCATCAAGCGGTCTAATAGGTCAAGCGAATCAAGGACATTTGGAGCACTTAAAAACACAAGCGTTACTGGCAGGGTGTGGTAGTGAGTATATACTGTGTGTGTGTTTCTAGTATGGATGTTGTGTATTAGCATCTGTGTGTGTGTGTGTGTGTGTGTGTAATAGTGATCTGTCATCAAGTTTGTGCTGTGTAATGGCTCCCAGGCTTGTGGTGTGTGATTGATGCTATTAGCTAGAAAGAAGGAGCGGGGGCAAAGGCTGAGACTGTTGGCTTGTATTCATTCATTCACCTTGGCTTAGCCTCTGTTTTTCAAGAGAAAGCTGCTTTGATTGTCGTTTCCTCATGTTTGAATGTCTGCACACAAGGATGTAACCACATATTCAGGATACGAGGGTACTAGATGGAATTATTTAAGAATCAACTATTTAAAAACCCATATTTGTCCAATAATAATTTGAATATTGGGCAAAAGTTGTCCCATTCAATGTCAGTGGTTGTTATAGCACTGTTTGGGTGTAAGAAACATCTTTACCCAGTTGAAAAGACCAGGCTTCTTTACTAGCCAAACCAGAAATGTCTTTGGTTTTCACCAAGACTATGCTGGTTGATCAGCGTATTTTGATTGTGACAAGCAGGCTGTAGATATTGCAGTGCTCCCTAGTCTGATTTTCCCTCTTGAAGAGCGCAGAGAGGAAGATGATGCAGATCAGATCATATTTTAGGGCGTTTATGGTTTGCAGTGAGTACGTTTTAGAGTTTAGATCAGCTTCTACAGCCGATTGTTGACCTAGTCAGGGATCATGATGACCCATCACTGTTTGTCCCCTTGAATTAGTCTTCTTTTTTCAGGCTCATTCTTATTCTGCTCCTCTTTCCAGATTCTCCCACACTTTCTAGACCCACATGCAGAGTGTAAATGTGTGTGTGTGTGTGTGTGTGTGTGTCTAGAAGATTGAGAGTGTGTTTAGCAGAGCAAACAGTAGAGACTTTTTTAAAACGTTAGATTTCAGACTCTTCAGACTTTCAGATGTCCTCAAGAACTGAAAATGTTTGGATTTGTTCCAAAGCAACCAATTTTAAAGTCACGCACCAGTCAGTCATTCATTCAGATAAGCATTTTTATCTTTCCCTGTACAGAGATGCAAGTATTTTATTAAAGACGACCATAAAATCATTTGCAACAGTTTTATTTTCCCATATAGATGTATTTGGAATAGAAGCATTGAAGTCCGAATGGGACATATTTAATGAATGCCAAGTTTTAGTTATATCAGAGATATGGATTTAATTTGCTACTTGCTAGTCAGGTGCAGGTGGTAATAAGAGGTGTGACACTCTCCAGATAGCTTTTGATTGGACAAAATCTGTGCAGTGCAGGATGAGTCATCAGTATTTTTGGTTTGTCTTCCTGGGAGAGAAAGACTGTTCATTTTCTGTATATATATCTAAATTTTGTCAATGTTAAAGTTGTGATGAAACAGAAGTGGTAACAGAATCAGATATATATCAGTGAATCGGATATACGTTCTATATTCTTTATTGAACTGAATGCAAAGATGCGGAGTATAACCGGACTAAATGATTAAATGACGTCCAGCGAGAAGTCTGCCCTTTTCACCAGAAGATCCAGTTATGACTACTTTTTTAAAAAAAATGAAACATATGCTTGGATTAATTGTTAACAATAAGATCTATAACATGCATTTCAAAACGAGATGAATTTCCATTTCATTCCAAATTTAACAAATGAGAGGCCCATATTATCAAAGAATAGCCTTTCACAATTATGTGACTCTTATTCACATAAACAGCTTCAGAACAGAGGCTAATTTTTCTAATCTCAGGACTCCTTGTGTGTCCGTCCCTCTGCTGTGACTCATTCTATTATTGATGCAGAAGAAGCTGTGATGCGCACAATTCTCTCACACACAAATGCTCCCTTACGTGTCTGTGTATATTTTTATACACACTTATACTCCAACCTTGTGACGTCAGTATATACATCACTGAACATGACACTCCACCCAGGACCACCAAGACCACATTGGCTTCCCTCAACACAAGGCCCAGGACCACATTCCTAGTCTTCCCTCTTGACAACAACCCAATCTCCCTCTGTTGATATATAGAGTGAATTAAAACATTAAACCAATTATAATTTTATTTCAGCAGATATTGATCTGAGACTTTCTGTCCCTGTGCCCTTTGTGTGTATTATTCATCTCTGCTCTTGTAGAGGAATCTCTCTGCTTTCTCAGGCATATGACTTGGTTTAGGCCAGTTGGGTTTAAAGAATCATACGGCAAGGAATGCCACCATCTTGCACAGCCAGAATTTTGATTTATGGCAATTTGCACCTTTTCTGGATAGTCAGTAGGAAGAGAGCACCTGGCTGATATGTAAAGTGACTAATCGGTTTGCTTTGTTTTTACATTTCAACTAGGGGTGGGGTTATTTGAAATATATTATTTAAAAGAATAGACAGACTCGCACTGTAAAAATCACAGAAAATGCATAGAATTTAATGAGAATTTCTGTCAGTACATATTACAGTACATATTGTGATACACAGCTTCTATTTTACTTGTTACTGTACATGCCTCAAAATAACTAAATAAATCAGTCAATAAAAAAAAATTAAATTGTAACTGGTGGTTTCAGACATTTTGCTTTTTATTTTTTGTGAGGTGTGACTTAGTTCAGTAACTGTTGAGACTCTGTTGAGATTAAAAAGCAGAAAAGCACTCTCCATATCTCTCATGAGGGCTGCAGTCTGTTACAGTTCTGCAAAGTCATACGGTCAGGATGATGGTGTTGTACCTCTCCTCAGCTCTGCAGCCACTCCCTGTGATGATTCCGGACTCATCCGGACGCTATACACATCTATAGCATTGTTGATTTTATCAGAGCATGTATTTCTGTTTAGAGGTCATCTTGTCACAGACATTACCATTTTTAAAAGTTTGAAAACATGATCCTTCAGAAATCATTCTAATACGCTGGTTTGGTGCTCAGGTAACTTTTCTTATTATTACCAATGATAAAAATAAACAGTTGTGCAGTTTAATATTTTTGTTGAAACCGTGATTATTTTTATGGGATTCTTCAATGAACAGAAAGGTTAGACAAACAGCATTTATTTAAAATAGAATCTTTCTTTTAAAATAATTGTGTCTTTTGGTCAATTTAATGCATCCTTGCATTTCTTTTTTTTTTAAACCTAATTTTTACTGAGCCCAAATTTTGAATGGTAGTGTAGAGAGTATGTATGTTTGATTTTAGACTTAATGGCAGGATAGAAAGCTACAATATTGCTGCACTAATTGAGTTGTTGGAAGGATGTTTTATGGATTTTGGATTTCTTCCTAAACAGATTAGGATGGTCATGACTGGAGTGAAATTAAAGTCCATGGTTCATCCTTTCAACATTTATTTATATTCATATTAGAGCATCAGAGCTCTGGATTTAGATGACTTACTTACATAAAGCCAATAGTATTAATCTAGGCAATGAATATTAATCATGATGATTTCACTAATCTTTAATTGTTAATTGAATGCCCAGGGATTCTTTATATTAACCATCCGCCCAAATCAGTGTATAATGTATTGAAAAAACATTTCTAAAGCACATACCCATAATGCAAGAGCACGGATGTGTGGTGGAACTGAATCGTGACTCTGTGCAGCTGCTTGGCCTTCCCTCTAGATCTTTCTATTGATCCCGCAGCCATCTGCATGAGTCGCGTCATGGGAGATATCACTTGCTACACAAATACATGCTTCCTCAAAGCAGCAGCACCACTTTACTCACTTAGCACCATAGTAAATCCTCAAGAATTTCTGGCATCTTGAGGAGGTTTTGGGGAGAGATTTTACTGTCTATATTTGTACTGTTGTTCTTTGTTCCAGGAGCATGACATTGAGACGCCCCACGGTGTGCTCCATGTGACCATGAGAGGAAGCCCTAAAGGCAACCGTCCTGTCATTCTGACCTATCATGACATCGGCCTCAACCGTATGTGGGAAAAAATGAAATAACAGATCAGTTTTATACTTGAGTATGATGATGGTGACAGTGTTTGGTCGGTTTTCAGACAAGTCCTGCTTCAACACACTGTTCAACTTTGAGGACATGATGGAGATCACTCAGCACTTTGCTGTTGTGCATGTGGACGCCCCTGGCCAGCAGGAGGGAGCACCCCCCTTTCCCACAGGGTGAGTGTCACGTCTTCATTAAACATATTGACTGCATCCGAAATCGCATACTCATACTTCTTTTGGATAAGTAATTACTTTGCCACTGTTAAAGTACTATATAGTATAAATAGGGTTGCCAACCGTTCCATATAATACGGAATTGTCCCATATTTAAGTCATCAAAGAAGTGTTCCGTATGAAAGCCATACGGAAGGCAGTTTGTCCCATATTTAAGGCATAAACTCTAAATTGAGAATGAATCTTTCTATGTGTATGTAGTGTATGATTTGTGAACATAGCCGTTCGAGGGGGGCTATTTGTACTGCCGTGTTTTGAATTCAGCAAATGAGTTTGGGCGAATGCAAACAACGTGATTGTTTTTAATGAGTCCAACATCCGACCACGCAAAAAACATGCATTTTACCTGAGGGAAGACATTTTTCTCTATTGTGGGTAATGTTAAATAGAATTTTAAAAAAAAATACATATAACTTCCAGCGTATTCTTAACCTTGAATCTCATTCTTAAAACACAAAATGATCAACCACCAAAAGCAGCCCATATTAATTCTATAAGTTCTCTTTAATGAAAAAATATGCATTTTCATATATACTGCAGTAGGCCTACTGTATATACTTACATACATATATAAATACATATACATATATAAATACATATACATATATATATATATATATATATATATATAAGTTTGGGATCAGAAAGATTTTTAATGTTTAATGTTCAAATTCTTATGCTCATCAAGACTGCATTTATTTTATCAAAAATACAGAATATGGATACTATAGTATATTAAGATAGGAAAACAATATTAGAAATTGCAATAATATTTCACAATATTACTTTTTTTCTGTATTTTTTATCAAATAAATACAGCCTTTATGAACATAGGAGACTCCATTAAAAAACGTGTGTATGTGTACCTGATTTTACTTTTCTGAAGTTGGCAACCCTAAGGATAAATGTGTGTGCTATGAATCCAATCAGGATGTACCACAGTCACCATGATGTCATTGTCATGTGACCTACCAGCATCAGTTGTATCACTTCACTGCCATTCACAAATCCACTCCCATGGCCTCATGGGATAGTCTAAATACTGTGATATAGGTTTGATTTTTGATATCTGTTGATCTTCAGTTACCAGTACCCCACCATGGATGAGCTGGCAGAGATGTTGCCCTCAGTCCTGACTCAGCTAAAGTGAGTAACAAAGTCAAGGCGGTCCATTAGCAATGAATTACACTCTACCACATCAATCAGTGAGGTCTGTCTATGTGCAGGACAGAACAGGACTCAGCCTGGCAGAACTGCACACAATGGCAGTTTGTCATGGATTGAGTAAATTACAGTATTTCTCTGACAAAATACTGCAGTTGTTGAAAGTGACATAGGATGTGGTTGTGTTTCCGTTTGCAGGGTGAACAGCGTGATTGGCATTGGTGTGGGAGCAGGAGCGTACATCTTAACCCGCTTTGCTGTGAGTTCTGACATTTTTCAGCTTTTCATTTTGCATAACTTTAATTTTGTTGTCTTAAACCATTAACTGTGCCTCTCTCTGTCTCTGTCTCACTCGTTCTTTCTTTCTTTATTATAGGACTGAATCCCCTAAATTAGCATTCTGTGTGTTTAACAGAATACCGAATTCCCTCCAAAACCCGTCGCCATAACCATAGCAACATTTTGGCGTCTCTGTTGTAAACAAGGAACATGGATGCCAACAGTTTAACCCATTTGCCGTTAGCTAAGAAGAAATAATAACTACTTAATGTGACTGTAAAGTTACAGTTTGCAAATTAGGTACCTCTGCAGGGCTCAGCAAAAAGTTTTTTGTTTTTTTTCTGCTGTCTCAGGTCAAGTTCAAATTTGACTTTTCCTGCAACATTTTCACCTGCCCATTAATTACAAATATTTTTAATAACATTCTTGAAAGTATAAATGAATATTTTTAAATAAATAAATACTTTAAAACAACTATATATAATATAATTTATAATTGTTTTACAAATATTAATTGAACACTTCATCATTTTCCAGTTGCAGTTTTTAATTTTAGTTTTTATTAAGTTTTTTTTTATAAGTTTTTTTTTTTTTTAAACATTTGTGTTTTGCTTAATTAGTTTTTATTTCACTGTTAGTACTTATTTCAAACTTATCATTTTTCACTAGGCTACCAGTGCAACATTTATTATTTAAATTTTTTAGTGCAAGTTTTTCATCTTTTCACAAAGATTTTTTTTATAGTAAAAAATAATAAATAAAACAATAAAACTACTAAAATGGTGCATATTTAACTGCGTGTACATGGCCTGTATCAAACAGCTATATCACATATTTTTATATCATCCCCACCTGCCCTTTTCAGAGCTGAGTCAAAATAGGGCCGCAAAACTTCATTGCCCCCAGAGGCTGTGAATGCAGGACTGTTATTATACTGCATGCACTGCAGCCTTGAGCATCCGAGGCCATTGATCAAAGTCGAAATATCTCTGACACACTCACAAGCCTAATATATTCAGCATTTCTTTTTATGCAAGGCAACCCATAATATACCCCTTCTCTTTTCTCATTTCTCAATGAGCTAAGTGCCCTGTGTCATTTCCTGTGCCTTGCTCTCTCATCCTCTATGCATATGTGTGACACACTGAAAGATTAATGTCATGACAGACAGCAGCAGCAGCAGCAGTGGGCGCTGAAGAGAGATGCTTTGAGTCCAGCTGCTAAATGCTCCTCTTCTGCCATGACTACATGCATTTTTAAACCACTCTCCCCATGTCATCTTCATTAAAGACTAAACCCTTTGCTCTGTCTGCAGCTCAATCAGCCTTCCCTTGTGGAGGGGCTGGTTTTGATCAATGTGGACCCCTGCGCTGAGGGCTGGATGGACTGGGCTGCTTCTAAGGTGAGTAAACAATTTGAACAAATAGATGTTGATTCTACAATTCTGTAATTCTATATCTGAATGTTTATTGATTTATTTAATGGTATTAACCACATCAATATTATTCTGATTTCCTTCTAGCTCACTGGGTGGACTAGCAATCTTGTGGACATTGTGATGGCTCATCACTTCAGCACTGTGAGTGAACCCCTTTGACTTTACATCAATCAATCCCATAATGCTTTATGAGCACAATGAGAGCCAGCTGGCTTTTATTTCTCATTAAACACAATGATTTCTTTTGTTATTCTGATCAATTAGGAGGAGCTGACTGACAACCAAGAACTGATTCAGACGTACCGCCTGCACATTGCCCAGGACATCAACCAGGACAACCTGGCCCTCTTCTGTGGCTCATACGATGCGTGAGTGACATTTCATTATAAAAATGTATATATTGATTATAACCTATGCTGAAAAACCTTCTAAATTAGGTGTTTGTTTATAACAGGCGTCAAGACCTTGGAATCGAAAGGCCAGTTGCTGGACTCAATGAGAATACAGTGAAAACATTGATGTAAGATTTATTATTTTATTTGTATTTTATTTTATTTTTTATATATATCTTGGTGTATTGTTTTTTTTTTTAATCACTGCCTGTCCCTGTACAGATGCCCTGCTCTTCTGGTGGTTGGAGACACTTCCCCTGCTGTGGAGGCTGTGGTAAGTACAAGGTCATTTTGTTTCTTTGTTGCTCTGCCCCTCACTATTTTAAGTCTGTTGAATATTTTATATTACAGGTTGAATGCAACTCTAGGTTAAATCCAACAAAGACCACTTTGCTGAAGGTAAGACGACATTGGTATTTTGCAAAACCCTGAATCTTCAACGTCAGCAAGTTTAAAGATTTAAAGTGCCCCTATTATGGGTAATGAAAGGTTCATATTTTGGTTATGGGAGTCCCCAACAACCGGTTTGTCATGCATGCAAGGTCAAAAAACACTTTCATTGTCTTGTAATATGCATTTATTTTTACCTTATTTGCTCAACGACTCCCAAACGATTCGCTCAACGATTCATTTTTCCAAACCCCTCCTTTGTGTGACGCTAATCTGCGGTGATTGGTTTCATTTTCATTTCATCATGCCTGTAATGCCTGATAAAGCAGCATTTGTGAGTGCAGTGCTGCTTTGTGTACAGCCGTTACCGGGGAAACAGCTATTTTACCGCTCAAAGCGGCACCTAATGGCAAAGAATGAATTTGCATTTTCATTCAGACCAACACGAAAACATGACGTTTTCCCAGGTCTGCGTGCAACACGTGGGCGGGAAATATGCTAATGTTTCATGTTGATGTCAACATGAAACGGCTTGGGATTTGTTTTTAAAATGACTAATTTCAATAATTCAGAGTCGACTCTTTCTTTTGAGAGATTTTATACACGGTGCACTTTCAGATTTAAAACTTTGCAGGATGTTTTCATTCACTTTCAGCTGTGTTACACTGCATGAAAGGTAATTTTCAAAAATCCATAATAGGGGCACTTTAACTATTTCTATCTCTTTCTCACTATACATTATTTGTATTATCTCTCTCTGTTAGATGGCTGACTGTGGCGGTCTGCCTCAGGTTGTTCAGGTTAGTCTTGTTCCATCTTTATTTCTTGATATTGAACACCATATTAAACACTTGCACCCCTGTTATCTTTACCAACGTATGCATAATGTGATATGAATGTGTAAACCAGTGTAAATAACCTCTGATTTCCCAACAGCCTGGAAAGCTGGCCGAAGCCTTCAAATACTTTGTACAGGGAATGGGATACAGTAAGTATTTTTATCAGTTTACCTCAATGTTTGACACTTTTAACTTGTGAATCTGTCTTCAGATATTTGTTTGATCTGCTGTGCAATCTGGGTCAGCTTTCTCCATAAACGCGCATCTGTTTATCTGGATTTCTCAGATGCTAGGCTATGCCAATTAGCAATTCAGCACCACACTATGACTAATGGCTATCTTTTATTAAGACAAATCCGGCTCAGGGACTCTGTCTTTGGTTTGTTCTTTCTTTCTTTTTACCGCACACAACTCAGCAAGTCTTCCCACACACTGTGTTTTGATTAGTTTTCTTTCCAAACTACGGACGTGCGCAACATCACAATGCGCTCTGAATGAGCCCTCCAACACATATTTGTTGACAGGTTTTGGCGCTCCAGTAAAGCGCTCGATGTGCTGCCAGCGCTCTGTGTGAAAATATGTCACCCTCTCTCTGACCCTGTACCTCCCCCTCCAAAGATACTTGCTGTTTCATTTCTGCGCTGATGTATAGTCCTTGTTCCAATCAGACAGGAATTTACGTCACGTCAGAAGTCGGACCAAAACGGTTGCTTTTCAAGAGCATAATGCTTGTAACATTCATCACAGGCTTTTGAATTAAGCCGTCAAAGCTCTAGAGAGTTTTCAAAGGGGTCATGCCATGAAGAATCCAAGGGCTTTTTCAGACCTGTAGATTGTTTGCTTTGTTCCAAAACAGGGACTTGTTACAATTTTGCATTTTCTTCTTGGTTCGGTGCACTTTCAAAAGGCAACACTGCAAAGTGTACCAGACTGTGTCACATGTGAGCAAAACTGTCCTCTTATTGGTCAGAAGTTTACATTCCTCTGTATCAGTGAAGACATATATCAGTGGTATTCTGTTTTTTTTTTTTAATCAAATGTAAATTCATGTCCCAGTCAAATTTTCTTGGTTAAATAAAGATTACTTACACTATCAGAAACAAACAATTCTATTTTTACATTAACAATGTAGCGATATTCTGTTTATTAAAGCCAAGTATGAACCTCATTAGGTTAGCATTTTTAAGCATTTTACATTTTTTCCAAAATAATAACTCAAGGCATTAACAATTTAAACAATATATTTTATTTTTATTTTTTGTGATATTTTATTTTAATAGTTACCTTTTAACTATTTTTGAATTTTTCAGGTCATCAAAGCTCAGTAAATATTGGTCACAGAGATGGAGATTTACTTTAAATTACACCAAGCTGATTACTCACTAAAAACTCCCACAGATCATGGTTTCAGGTCATTTCTAATCTTATTTTGATGTAACAAAGTCTAAGTGTGTGAGTTGTTTACTTACTTTTTTATTAGTCTTCCCGTTAACGCCATTATGATGTTCATTCAGACTGATTCGCGAATGCGTACGAACACAGGAGGCGGGATTTATCACATGAACCAATCACAGCCGACCATAACCAGTCATATCCAATCATATCGCAATGGAGGCATTGCCTCCTCTCATGTGACTTTCCCCCATTCATTCTTAATTACCCCCCACCAAACTCACGCCATTCTTTGGGGGTTTGTTAAAACTCAGCGGGCTCAGGGGAGGCGAGAGAGACACCTTTACCTGCTGGTGTCACTGTTGGACAATGTTCGATTTATTATTTATTAAAATTAGTGATTTATATGTTGTTGTATTGGCGTTGTTTTATTTTTCTACTATGATTTTTTCCCCAATATTTTGAAGAGGCACTGCCTCCCTACTAGGTGTGATATTTGCACTTAGTGCACTTAGTTTTTGGAATGAACAAATGATGAAAAGTTCATCATGACCCCCACTAGAGGCAGCAGTCATATCTGGAGGTCCCAGACAATGAAAACACGATTAAAAGTTAGAGTGAAGGTTACGAAGGTCATGGAGAATCTAATTAGGACTTCATTGTGAATCTCAGGGAAAAAATAGAAATTAATATGACCTCTTTAATTAGCTTAGGTGCCAAAAATATTCATAATCATCTGAGGATATATAAGAGCATGTTTTTTGCTTCTTGATTCCCTCTGTAGGTGAAGAGCCACAAATGCAGCATGAGGCTCAGGCGGTTAAATGTCAAGGCAGGAAAAGATTTGCAATTTTTAGACCCTGCGGAGAAGCCATTAAAACATAGCTGTAGACACATGCAAGATTTACAGCTGCAATTGGTAGTGCGAGGTCGTAACTTGCAGGGTTACATTTTAACACAGACGTCACCGACCACAGTCAGTATCTGAACAGTATCTGACCTGTTTTCACTGAAAGCATTTCCATGAAATACCAAAATCTGTGCTGTACAGAGATCTTATTTTTCTCTCTGTTTCCCGTCAACTTTTGCACACAGTTCCTCATGTTTTGCTCAGCCATCTGAGCGCTGAATCAGGTACCCGGGATGTGATTTGACTGATGTATACATGCTTGCATGGCTCACCTCTGTGATTGTGTTTAGACATATTCGCATGTAGATATTTGACATGTTAATATGTAGTGCTCGACCGATATGGGTTTTTCAATGGCCTTTGCATCTATCTAGAAAGTTGGGTGATAAATATCTGATACACTTTTATTTTTATTGAAAATGTTATTTTTTGTTTAAACACAATTTCAGTTTAAAAACATATGCCTATTTTACATTTAAAGAAGCTGTTGTTAGATTTTAAAACTATACAGATACAGTACCACTGTTACATGGCCAGGCCAACATATCGGTCTGTCACTACAATTACTAAAAAGTTCCAGCAGACATTTTGTACGATATGTAGACCTTGTTTTATTTAGTTCTTAATTTGTAAAAGTTTTAGTTTTAAAATATTACTTTTAAATGCTATTTTAAATGTTGCCTTGAATGTGGCTTTACTTTTCTATTTTATTTTTAATTCTTATTAGAATTCTTTTTTTTTCTTTTATTATTAATAATATTTTTTTGCAGTTTATGTTACACATTTTCCAAAAGGTATGTGTTGTTTTTTTAGTTAAGCATGTATGTGTCTTTGCTTTTCGTTTGGTAGGTCTAAATTTTGTCAGAAATGCTTCTGTGTGCACATTTATACTCTGTGTAGGCAGACACGAGACGAACTTGTGATTATCTATTATTACATTCACGGTTTGGTTTCCTCTTGCATGATGCTTGTTCTTTCGTTTTGCTTGCCGCCCCTGATTATAGTGAAGACTGCAATAATAACATTCTCATATCTCTGTCCCATCTCACAGTACCAGCGGCTGGCATGACCCGTCTGTCTCGGTCCCGATCCTCCTCGTCCAGCATCACATCCACGGACGGCTCACGCAACCGCAACCTGAACAGCCCTCTGGACGGGCCTAACTCTGGAGTCCTGGACAACCAGGCCAGGCCACAAACAATGGAGGTGTCCTGCTAAAGCCTGAGGCTCAGAGTCTGCTGTCGTTTCACCCCTCACCTCCTGTTATTCGTGTCAGATTCTCACATGTTTCTAAAGCCTTTAATAGTGAGGCAGGGGAGGCTTGAATGAAATGTATGACATACTGAAGGTATGCATATTGAATATATACATGTTAATATACACTAGTCAAGTTTTAAGTCATAAAAGCAGATAAAATTAAAGACTAATATATTTACACATGAAAGATCCTCCACCAGGTTTTTTTAATATATATATTAGCATTACATTCCACCTCATTTTTGATTGTTAGAGTGAAAAGGTTCCACTCTCACTTAAATGAAAAACACATGCATTAAAATTTTAGTTTTTGTTTTATGGTGTGACCTGTGACCTCTCCTGTGCTCTTATCTTGCTACACTGTGTGATATTATCGTGTTCTGTCATTGAATCCACTTTTCTGTTCATCCTATGAGTGTTTAAGAACTGACTTTTGTTGTATTTATATCAAAAACTCTGATAGGTTATACTAAAAGCCTTCAGCTATTAGGTGATAAATGCTTTTGAAGACTTTGGATGACTCATCATATAAAAGAAGTGGAATATCATTCTTTATTTTCATTTTAATATTTGTTTCTTTTTTTAATACTTACATTAGGCCATCGCTCTTTTAAATATGCAAAACAAAAGTAGCAAGGACTTAGTATGATTTAAATCATGTTTTTTCTTTTGTACATTTGCTCCCTTAACATTTTTAATTATTCTTAATCAAATCATAAATTGATGTACACATGGAATGACAGCTTTCATAGACATGAATACCAGTATGAAATAGTGTCTGACAAAGTCACTGTCCACTGATTCTCAATTACTTAATAAAGTTAGGTCATGGAAAATCAGACTCTTCGTGCATTTTTCCCCCTTTAAATACTAAACGTTTATAACTGCTTTACTTTTGCTTTCAAAATAGTACTATTATTTTCAGAATCACTGAAGAAACAATTTCTCAACGGTAAAGGAGATGAAAGATCATCAAGTCACAAAGTTTCCGACCACAAATGTGCTTTTTTGACACTCTCAACGTGCAACCCTTATCCTCAGGTTGTGGTTAGACTATTTTTAACAACCTCTTAAAATATTGAAAGGTACACATTACAGTGCCAAGAAAACATTAGAAGCTCAAATTTATTGCGTACACACAAAATTGTCTTTACAATTGATATGGCAAATGCTTACCTTTCACATGTACTGTATGTACAATCTATATATCTAAATCAAATTTATTTTAATTGAACGAACTGTATCTTGCACACTTAGTCACTTTATAGCAGTTTACTTATGACTGTAGAACGATTATGGATTTTGAAGTCTTAATAGCACAGGAAACTTCATTTGCATATTGGTTTGTTCACCGCAACTCCTACTCAAGAGATACACGTCAATTCACACGCATGACAGAGGATGAAGGTCGCATCAACACTGTTGCGCATTCTCTAATGCTGGGATCTCTATAGTGGATGCTCTTTTAAAATGGCCTACTGCATATTGTTGGCCAAGAAAATCAACATATAATTTCAGCATATTTTCACACAGAGTTGAATAAACAGAGTAAAGTAAGTAAAGTTTTTTTTTTAATTTTTCTACGGTTAAATGTTTAGAAGATATAAGTTCCAACAGAAAGTTTTATTTATTTATTTTTTACTTCTGGTTTTGATTTTATTTTTAATTTATTGTATTTTTCGTTCTTCATTTTTATTATTTAGTTAATTTTCTGCTATGGTGTGTGTTGTTTTCTAGTCTTGCTTGGAAATGTGGCTTTGTTGTTTATTTATTTTATTCTATATTTTTAATTTGTTGTATTCTTTATTATGATTATTATTATTTTTTGTTTTTGTTTATTTTCCAGAAGGCATGTGTTGTTTCTTTTTAGTTTAGCTTAAGTTGCACATAAGTTGACTTAACTTAAAAAAAATTAGGAAACCCGTTGCCTTAAAATGATTAAGTAAATAATCATTTAAAAAAATAAGTGAATTGTCAAGTTCACTTAACTTTTTTTTTTTATTATTATTATTATTTACTTAATCGTTTTAAGGCAACGGGTTTCCTCAATTTTCTTTTAAGTTATGTCAACTTACCACTTTTTACAGTGATATAGTGTTGTTTCTTCAGTTGTGTTTTCAGGTGGGCTTCTGTGCGTAAATCTTTCAGACATGGTCATAAAATAAACATGGGTTGTCTAACAAGCAGACCCTGGCGTCGATCTTCAGTTCACAGACTGGAGGACCCCGTCTTGATGTCTGATGAATGTATGGACATGATTATGCGATTAAACTTCCATATACAAACAGCTTAGCTTTTACTATGTATTTCGTAGTAATTTATCATTCATTTTGTTAGATTACAAATAAATAACACATTCACATCTAGTTTGTGTATAATTAGCCCTCACCTGTGTCTGTTTTGCTTTAGCATCAGGAAATCACATGCACATGGCAGTGGCCTTGTGTAACTTTCCACCCCACAGGTCTGATGAACACACTATATTTTTAGGCGACAGACTGAACATTATATCAGAGTAAGTAAAGATTATTCTTAGACAAAAGTATATAAGTGTTCGCTACAGTGAATGCAGGGTTTGTAATGGGTTTGCTTCTGTTGCAGAGATGAAGACATGTTGATGGTTTATTCTACAACAACTGGCACAGAGTTTTTCATTCCTAACACCTACGTTTCCAAAGTGCATAATCGGTCAGTCATGTTCAGTTTTTTTTTTTTTTTTTTTACAAAGTTGCAAAAGGAAATAAGTGAATACTTAAAGGCGTTTTACGCTCACGGGAGAACTGGGTTTTAGTCTGGCCTGCGTCTTCTCTCCCTTTACTTTTTTTCTGTTATTGTATCTATCAATAAATATGGTGAAAAGAGAAAAGCATATGCAGAGAGTGTTATGTCATGTCATCAGATCATAATTAGGAAGTGAATTATATCATACCATATGATCACTGATGATTGTGAGATTTAGGAAACTGTGTAATTATGTCCTTTAATAACTTTTCGGGGTTTTGTCTATTTGAATAAAGGTGGCTGTTTGAAGGGATCACAAGAAGAAACGCAGAACAACTTCTTTTGCTGCCTCCAAACTACTCCGGATGTTTTCTCATTCGAGAAAGCCAGTCATGCCCGGGTTAGTCTGCGCCCCAAAAGTAGCTAGTTTGTTGATTGCCCTCTTTTGTATTAAAAATGATGTCTTTTTTTTTTTTTTTTAAAGCGACTGTAAGTTATAAGTTATTGTTTTTGTTTTTACCTTGAAATATCAGATTCAAAATCATTCTGATGGTACACTGACTTCTAATTGATCTTAGGCTATGAAAACGAGGCTGTGTGGGACTATTGCACACACTGTATATATATGTAATGATCTACTCATAACTTTTAAAACTGTTTTATAGAGTGTTTGTCTACTGAAAAAAAAAAAAACGTTTCAACAGATGAACAACTAGTAGGCTTTATTAAACAACCGTAGGCTACAATCCGAACGCGCTGTACTTACATTCCTCACAGCCTCATTTTCATTCCCGTCAAAAATTAAATGTCACTACATTGACTCTGTAAGGCGCGAACATCTATTTTGGGAGTTTGTTGAGCCAGTGTGAAAAAGCTCAGCAACAAATGCACATGTACAGCCATCCAATGTATTTACCAAAATGAATTCCACTTACTTAACAGTAGGGGGCTCTAAAAAATACAAAACCACATACAGTTGCTTTAACCTTAACAAATGCATTGCCTTGGTTGTAGGTTCCTACTCACTTTCCATGCGACAAGATAAAGACAATGTGCACAATGTAAAGCACTACAAAATCCATCAGCTCCACAACGGCTGGTTCTACATCCATCAGAGCCATTACTTCTCCACTCTCACACAGTTGGTGGACTATTACTCACGTAAGCTCAAATGGCAATGGTGCTGTAAACTCAATATTAGTCCTGTTCCACCTTCAAAAGACGTGTCCATTGCATTTTAATGAGGATAAAAACAACATCTGAATGTTAAAATGGAGAGAAGAAACGCTCAATTTCTTCCACTTACAGGGTCTTCTAATCGTACGTACTGTCAGCTGACTGAACCTTGCTTACTTCATGACTCCAACAGAGCTATGCATAGACCCTCACCAATATCAGTCCAGAGGTCCAATCTTAACTGGAGAGATTTGTCCAGGTATGTTCAGTTTTTATTTTTGGTTCCCAGTCTTCTACTAGAATTTAGTAGGATGCTTTTTTTGTTGTTGCTGTTCTATAAAATAACTTTTTTGTTTATTATCAGGTCAATGATTCAAAGGCAGGTAAAGGGAACTGACCAGGAGTGTCTGGTCAGTGAAGGACTAAGAGAGACTATGAAAGCATATTTTTATGTCACAGAGGACTCGATTTTGACTGAGTGACATCCAACACAGGACAGACTTGTAAGACTCTGATGAAGTTAAGTTAAAGATGTTTTGGGTATTTGGTGGGCATTTTGACCACAATACAGGTGTCATACGCGATTAATGATGTTTTGTTAATTATTTAATGATTGTTTTTGTATGTCAATGACGTTTTTTCATGTTATAGTTATGTTTTGTGTCTGTCATAGTGTGTAGGATGCATTACCTTGGGAAACTACAGAATAAATTGCTCAGTTGATCAGAAGGACCCAACAGAAAACAAATTAACAATTTATAGTAGCCTAATAATTTATGACATTGTATTCCGTTTATAGTAAAAACTGTTGTCACAAATGGTAGTCCACTGGCCTCTTCCTTTTTTAAATAGATGACATTTAAAGTTAAGTCTCAACGTTTGTAAATGTGCTGTAATGTTGAAATGCTGAATTGTTATTTAGAAGGCAGGTCAATACATGTTGATTTTGATTTAAACGTTTCCTAGCCTATGAGTGTCTTTTCAGCTGTCTGCAACGTATGTATTAAAAAAGCTGGTTTTATTTAAAAAAAACAAAACAAAACAGTATATTCACGTTTCATTTTAATATTGTATTTTTATTCAAATAAAATACAGATTTAGCAATGTCTCGTTCAGTGAATGCATTTGAGCTCCCCGCGCATGGCGCCCTCTACTGGCCTGTTTAAATATCGTCCACACGAGGGCGCTCAACACACACCACTGAGCGTCGAGGGCAGAACGATTTTAACTTCCTGTTTGGAGCAGTTCAGGAAGACGAAGTAATGGCGACGTTACTGGGGCCCGAGTCCCCTTGGATGGGAGGAAAGAAACGGACTCGAAACAGAAATATTCTCAGCAGAATACGGCAGAGTCAGATCACGGGCCGGGGCTTCAGCAGAGGGACGCAGGTAAACGGGAGAGTTTGTGCTGCTGACACAGAAAAGCCGCTGTCAGGGATCCGCGGTTATGGTCTGAATCGTCGATGAACCTGCTTTAAGTTAAGAAACAAAATAAATCGGACGGGTGTGACGCTTAACTTTAATCTAGAAGTAGTTTAGATCATCTTTTAATACATGTGAAGTCAAACGCTAAATATAGTTTAAAAATATACCACGTAAACGGAGAATAACAACTGGCCGTTAACTAATTAGGTTGTTCTTGGCTTTGACTGTCCGATAATTATTTGGGTTAAACGAGGCTTTAAATACAGTTCAAATACAATCCAATTAAAGGCTCCGACACACGGAGTCGTATTATTATGAATGAGTAATCACACACAGATCTATCTGTGATCATATAATGTTTATAATCGATCAGCTGTTTCACGTAAACACTGGTTGTGTCTCACAGCCCAGTGAGCTGCCTACCTAGACCGCATTTTTGACCATTATGGGCGCTTTTGGATGTATAACCAAAAAAAACAAATGCTGTCTATGTAACGTTAGTCAGTGTGCAAGAGTTTGACAGATTGTCTTTTTATGTAGTGTACGTTTGAGACATTAAATTTAGACGCAAGAGGTCGTGTTTTTATAGGTTTTATTATCCAGTTTTGGTCTGTCACCACCAGCCTAAACAGCAAATTGTACTCATTTAGTCAGGCCGTGATATTTTGTTGGCTCAGGCCTCGAGTTTAAAGAGCTTGAATTATGTAAGATGCCCCGTTGAGTTGGACAGGATCTGAGCCTGGGAACTTCACTCAATTTTAACCCCACAGGTTTCACTTTCTCTTCATACACAGAATTTGACACTTCTTAAGAAGTTAGGACCTATAAGAATAATCTTTGCTGTCTAATATTTCTAGACAGGTGATAGGTTGGTAAATGTTTCCAAATAACCTGTGGTGTTGTACATTTATTTTTAAATTAGCCTATTACTAGTTCCTGACTCCCTTTTCATGAATTTTGAATAAATGAAAGGGAAGAGGACATACTTTAAAGGTGGCTTGTGATACAATGTTAAAGTTCATACATGAATCTTAACAGTTATCTGTCTTTTATCAATACTTTTGACCTTAAACAACACTTTATAAGCATACATTATTACACAAACCTAATGGCAAGTGCCATGGAAGCTGAGAATAGGCAACCTGGAATAAATACTGATATAATGAACATGAACTTCTTAATTAACTAAATTAATATGTAACCTGTGTATCAGGATGTAGAGCTTTCACAAAATTAAATGCAAAGGATATAGCTTGTATTTACATGTCTTTTGCATTTGATTGTCAGTGCTGTGTGTGTAAAGGGTTACAATGTGAATTCATTGTAATAGCATTTCATTATTGCCATTAGTTGTCAAACATGCAAATGCATTTATTTACTTGGTTTGCAAGGCAGCATATTCAACCGATTGATGCTATTATTAATAACTAGTTTTAGTTTTAAAATGTTGTTAAATTTTAGATTTATCAGTACTGATATTTAACTGTCTAGTTGTAATTGTAATCATAAATGAATTGTATATATTACAATTTAACGTGTGGATGTGTGTGTGTGTTTATGTCTCTATTGTCTTTAACTTCACATTTGATTATGTATGTATGTATGAATGAATGAAAAATAGAGATTTGTGTTGAGTGCCATGACAGTGGCAAAGCAGCTGTGATGCAGAATTTTTATAGCATTTAAGAACAAAAGCCTAAAGTCTAGCACTGTTCTTTTGCTGACTTGCAAGAACTGGTATTTCTTTAAGGAAATGCAAATCTAGTTAGCATTTATTCTTTGTTTCCAGCTCCCAGAAACTCTTCTTCAGGAGAGAGATAAGAGTGCGAAATGGCACGGGATTCCTGTCTTACTCCAAGAGCTGTACGAGAGCAGCCACCTAAACAGTGACTTCGCCCGCACACACACTGTCCTGAAGGTGAGGTCTCTTTCTCTATTCTCTTCTTTCAGTCTGATGTACTTACTTATATCTTACAAACAGGGTTATAGCTTAATAATATTACAATTTATAATATTATAATATAATAATATTTATATTACTTAATTGTGGTGTTTTGATCTCAGGAACTGTCTTCCCTGCTGTCTATGGAGGCCATGTCTTTTGTGACGGAGGACAGAAAGACGGCACAGGAGTCCACCTTTCCCAACACATACACCTTTGACCTGTTTGGAGGTGTAGATGTGAGTGTTTTAATATAATTCCTAAATGTAAAAAGCAACAACAAAAATTCAACTTTTATTTACACATGGTTAAAAGAGAACATTGGCAGACTCACAGAATCTGTAGGTGCAGAATTCTACAGAAAGCTCCAAAGAATTGGAACACAAAGTTTATTGCATGTTTTTTTTTTTACTATATAAGTATGTATGTGTGTGTATATATATATATATATATATATATATATATATATATATATATATATATATATATATATATATATATATATATATACATATATATATATATATATACATACATACATACATACATATACACGCAAAGTGGGGCAAAAAAGTATTTAGTCAGCCACCAATTATGAAAGTTCTCCCACTTAAAAACATGAGAGAGGCCTGTAATTTTCATCATAGGTATACCTCAACTATGAGAGACAAAATGAGAAAAAAAAAAATCCAGAAAATCACATTGTAGGATTTTTAAAGAATTAATTGGTAAATTCCTCTGTAAAATAAGTATTTGGTCACCTACAAACAAGCAAGATTTCTGGCTCTCACAGACCTGTAACTTCTTCTTTAAGAGGCTCCTCTGTCCTCCACTCGTTACCTGTATTAATGGCATCTGTTTGAACTTGTTATCAGTATAAAAGACACCTGTCCACAACCTCAAACAGTCCAACTCCAAACTCCACCATGGCCAAGACCAAAGAGCTGTCAAAGGACACCAGAAACAAAATTGTAGACCTGCACCAGGCTGGGAAGACTGAATCTGCAATAGGTAAGCAGCTTGGTGTGAAGAAATCAACTGTGGGAGCAATTATTAGAAAATGGAAGACATACAAGACCACTGATAATCTCCCTCGATCTCGGGCTCCACGCAAGATCTCACCCCGGGTGATCCCAGGACCACACGGGGGAACCTAGTGAATGACCTGCAGAGAGCTGGGACCAAAGTAACAAAGGCTACCATCAGCAACACACTGCGCCACCAGGGACTCAAATCCTGCAGTGCCAGATGTGTCCCCCCGCTTAAGCCAGTACATGTCCGGCCCGTCTGAAGTTTGCTAGAGAGCATTTGGATGATCACATATGGTCCAAATAGAACTTTCTGGTAAAAACTCAACTTGTCGTGTTTGGAGGAGAAAGAATGCTGAGTTGCATCCAAAGAACACCATACCTACTGTGAAGCATGGGGGTGGAAACATCATGCTTTGGGGCTGTTTTTCTGCAAAGGGACCAGGACGACTGATCCATGTAAACGAAAGAATGAATGGGGCCATGTATCGTGAGATTTTGAGTGAAAACCTTTTTCCATCAGCAAGGGCATTGAAGATGAAACGTGGCTGGGTCTTTCAGCATGACAATGATCCCAAACACACCGCCTGGCAACGAAGGAGTGGCTTCAAGAAGCATTTCAAGGTCCTGGAGTGGCCTAGCCAGTCTCCAGATCTCAACCCCATCGAAAATCTTTGGAGGAGTTGAAAGTTCGTGTTGCCCAGCGACAGCCCCAAAACATTACTGCTCTAGAGGAGATCTGCATGGAGGAATGGGCCAAAATACCAGCAACAGTGTGTGAAAACCTTGTGAAGACTTACAGAAAACGTTTGACCTCTGTCATTGCCAACAAAGGGTATATAACAAAGTATTGAGATGAAATTTTGTTATTGACCAAATACTTATTTTCCACCATAATTTGCAAATAAATTCTTTAAAAATCCTACAATGTGATTTTCTGGATTTTTTTTTTCTCATTTTGTCTCTCATAGTTGAGGTATACCTATGATGAAAATTACAGGCCTCTCTCATCTTTTTAAGTGGGAGAACTTGCACAATTGGTGGCTGACTAAATACTTTTTTGCCCCACTGTGTGTGTATGTATATATATATTAGATAGATAGATAAACGTAATTTTCTTTTGTGTTATCTATCAATATTAGGATAGTATTTATTTGATAGTGTGCTGAGATGTTTCACCCTAATCAGCCTAGAAAGAGTCTAAAGAGTCCGTCTAGTTTTTAATGTGGAGGAGGAAATGGGGGAACATTTTTTTGCAATGACATGCAGTAAATAAAATGAGCTTTTGTTTATCCAATGAATAAGTAATTGCCAGATTCATTTATTCATCAACATGGATGTTAGTTCATTGACTGACTGTCTGTCATCTTAGCTGCTGGTGGAGCTTCTGATGAGACCCACTCTGACTACGCTACAAAAACCCAAGAGTAAGTTGACTAGAAGATTTTATGGAGATTTATGAATAATGATATAATTATTTATTTTGGAATATAAAAATAACAACAGTAATTATTTTATCTGCAGTTATTTTAGTAACCTTTGATATGTTTTTATGCCTGTCATCAACAGAGTATAAATTAATCTTCCTTAAATGTAATTTTTAAACTGTTTGCAGTGAACGATGACTTGGTGAAGGACTGCCTTAGTGTGCTGTACAATTGCTGCATATGTGTATGTATTCAGCCTTCCTTCTCATTTATAAATTGAACACAAGCATGTCTATTATCCACATGATCAGTTCATGAGTTCAGTAAGTGCGCTTGTTTTCCTGCAGACGGAAGGAGTCACAAAAAGCTTGGCATCGAGGGATGATTTTGTGTTATTTCTCTTCACGCTGATGACAAACAAGAAGACCTTTTTGCAAACAGCTACGTTAATTGAGGATATTCTTGGAGTCAAAAAGGTCAGTGCTAATATTATATAGCTGCAACTACAACCTTAATTTCCTTAAATAGACTGTGTTATAAAGCTGTTAATAAATTTTAACACCCCTGGATTTATCATGTTGACACTATGGACAGGCTTAAAATCCACTGTGAAGATTACGAATATTCGTCTTATCTACAAACCCCCACCTAGTTATTTAATGGCCATAATCTTGTTGGATATGTAACCACTAATATCTGACGGTGTTTAATGATGGTTCATAACAGGAAATGATTCAGCTGGAGTGGATCCCAAACCTGTCAGGACTGGTTCAGAGCTTTGACCAGCAGCAACTCGCCAACTTTTGTCGTATCCTCTCCGTCACCATCTCTGAGCCAGATGTGGGGAACGATGACAAACACACACTCCTGGCTAAAAACGCACAGCAGAAACGCAATACCAGCCCCTCACGTGCCGAGGTCAACCAGGGTAGGTGGACTACAAACTGTGACTTTACTTAGAGCTAATGCCTTAAAGAACGGTAAAGTGGTGATGGATTTGTGGAGAATAAGGTCATTGCTAAAGGGAAATTACAGCTTTTTGCATTCAGTATACTGCTACTTTCCAGTGTGTGTACATGTAGAGTATTTCTGGCGGGGATTTATTCATTGGGTTAGGGTTAATAGGGCACGAATAATGAAAACATAATGAAATTTTTTCCAGTCACACTCCTGAACATCCCTGGCTTTATTGAGCGTCTCTGTAAGTTGGCCACACGGAAGGTGTCTGAGGCAACTGGAACGTCCAACTTTCTGCAGGAACTGGAGGAATGGTACACTTGGCTCGACAACACTCTAGTGCTGGATGCGCTCATGCAGATAGCAACTGATGAAGCCGAGCACAGTAGCACGGGTACGACCGTTACATCACTCTGGAAATGAATGTCTCAAAGTCAAGTGCGCACTAGCAGCAACAATGGAAATAAAAATTGGATGAGAAATTAAATGTTAATTGAGAAGTTTAGTGATTGGTTAGGATCATGCAGTATATAATTTGTTCATTTCTTTCTGTTTTAAAATTCCATCAAAAGTCTTTTACAAATGCTGCAATTGTAATATTGTGAAATATAAAAATAAATGTTTATTTTATTTGAATATATTTTGAAATATTTTCACACGATCCTTGAGAAATCATTCCATGCTGATTTATTGCACAAGAGCATTTTTATTATTATTATTATCAGTGATAAAACCAGTTGTGCAGCTTAATTTTTTTTTTTCTGGAAATGTTAATACATGCATGTAGGATTCTTTAATGAATAGAATGTTCCAAACAAAAGCATTTATTTAAAACAAATTTTTTGCAACATAATTTGTTTTACTGTCACATTTGCTTAATTTAACTTGTCCTTGCTAAATAAAATAAATTTCTTTATTATTATTTTTTCATCACAGAATCATCTGATGAGAGTACGTTGGCCACCATCCCTCTGAGGCACCGTTTGCCGCAGTCTATGAAGATCGTTCATGAGATCATGTATAAGGTGGAAGTGCTTTACGTGCTGTGTGTCCTTCTCATGGGCCGACAGCGGAACCAGGTAAGAGCCGTTCTTGTCAGTAAAGGATCTACTTAATGCTGATTAATGTTGTAATTCCCATCCTTATTTATCGTAATCTGTTAGGTGCATAAAATGTTGGCAGAGTTTCGTTTGATTCCTGGACTCAATAACCTTTTCGACAAGCTCATCTGGAGGAAATACACCACCTCGAATCATGTGGTTCATGGACAGAATGAAAACTGTGATTGCAGCCCGGTGAGCTGTGGGATAATGTATTCACTGTATTCTATGTTTCCCATAATTCTCATTGATCATGTTATGCTATTGTTTATTGCACAGGAAATCTCTTTTAAAATCCAGTTCTTGAGGCTTCTGCAGAGCTTTAGTGACCACCATGAGTAAGTTAGATTGTCAGCTTTCAGTGGCGTGCCACGTACCTGTAGATTGACAGAACAACGCATTTATTCATTTATTCTTTTGTCCTCAGGAATAAGTACCTACTTTTGAATGCTCAGGAGCTAAATGAGTTGAGTGCCATCTCCCTAAAGGCAAACATCCCCGAGGTGGAGGCTCTAGTAAACACCGACAGGTAGTATTCAGAATAAAATGATTGATTTACATGCTAATATGCATCATTTCTTTGCAATATCACAATCTGTCTGGTGTGTGGTGTCTTTTAGGAGTTTAGTGTGTGATGGTAAAAAAGGGCTTCTTACGCGGCTCCTCACCGTTATGAAAAGAGAACCGCCAGACTCTTCCTTCAGGTGAGACACTGGGTTCTTAATGATTTGGTTAAATGTGTTTTGAAATGCCACAAGTCATGGTGACATATGTTCCCTCTGAAGGTTCTGGCAGGCCAGAGCTGTTGAGAGCTTCCTCAGAGGGGCCACCTCATATGCTGACCAGATGTTTCTTCTGAAGAGAGGCTTGCTGGAGGTAAAAACGTTAATATGCTTGAGTGTCTTATTGGTCAAAAAGTTTTACTTGAGTAGTGGAATTCTCCATCCCTGTAGAGTGTCTGCTTCGTCTAATTCTGTCTTTGATTTGTAGCACATCCTCTTCTGCATCATTGACAGCGGCTGCAAGTCCAGAGACGTCCTGCAAAGCTACTTTGATTTGCTGGGGGAGCTTATGAAGTTCAACATTGATGCTTTCAAGAGATTCAACAAATATGTCAACACAGAAGAAAAGGTATTGGCAACAGCAAAAAGGAGGGTCACGCATGATTTACGATTTATTGTAGAGGCTTTAGTAATGGAGAAATAAAGTCTGTTGATAAACAATCTTCTCTTGACTTCGGTTATGCAACGTGTCTCCTTCAGTTCCAGGTGTTCCTCACTCAGATCAACAGCTCTCTGGTGGACTCCAACATGCTTGTGCGATGTATCGTCCTCTCACTAGATCGCTTTGAGAGCCAGACAGAAGATGTGAAAGGTAAATTCAGCTATTGTACTCCTGGATTGTTAGCGATACAGCTAAAATGTTTTTTTTTTTAATGAATAGTTTTATTCATCAAAAGCACATTGAATTGATCAACAGTAAAATAAATATTAAAAAAAAGCAAAAATTTAACTTTCAAATAAATGCTGTTATTTTGAATTTTCTGTTCATCAATGAATCGTGAATAAATAAATCCTAAAATAAAATATTTTTTCCATTAAAATATTAAGCTGCACAAATTAACATATTAGAATGATTTCTGAAGGATCGTGTTACACTTCAGCTTTGCTGTCAGGAATAAATTACATTTTTCAAAAAACATAATATTAGCGGTTAGTGTATTTTCAAATAAATTCAACCTTAGAGACCTCTTTAAACAATATTGCCCTATGTACCTGAGCTCGTTTGATCCGTAGTCTCTATGTATTTGTAAATAATATTAAAAAGGCAGGTATATCAATAATGTTTATTACAAGAAGTAAAATGTTGTAAAAATCTGCTTGCTACCCAAAAGGTATACTTCTACACTACACTATATTGCCAAAAGTATTGGGTCACCCCTTTCTAATGAACAGGTTTGACTACTTTAGTAATTTCCATGAGTACAAATCTTAATGTTTAAGCATATAATGATATTCTAGGGAATTGTGTGCTTCTAATTTTAAAGCAACAGTTTGGACAGGACCCTTTTCTATTCTAACATGACAATGCCTCTGTGTATAAGGCATGGTTCAAAAGGACATGATTGATTTAATCAGTGTGGAAGAACTTGACTGGTCTGCAGAAAGCTAAGTCCTAATCCAAGCTGAACACCTCTGGTGTGACTTTAAATGCAGATCTTGAGCCAAAAACTCTTTACCAAACACCAATGACTTGTACATGCACTATATGGGCAAACGTATTGGGACACCCCCTTCTTTAGAACAGAAAAAGGCACTTCCAAAACTGTGGCAACAAAGATGGAAACATAATTCTTGTATTTAAAAATTGTATTTCCACCTCTGTTGCAACAGTTTTGGAAGTGTCTAAAATGACTGTACCCATATGTACAAGTCATTGGTGTTTGTTAAAGAGTTTTTGGTATTACATGGTAATAAACAGCAGTATGTATCTCCATACTGGTTTTGCTAAAACATTATTTCATGTAAAATTCAAAATTTTTAACACACTCGTTTAAATAGACTTCAGTTCAGTTATCCTAAATTTCAGTGAATCTGATTCTGATTCACAAAGCAAATTGAACTTGCCAGGTCAAATACAGTTTTTACAACTTAAAGATCTGAAATCAAACCGCTGTCTTCACATTCTCGTACTCACTAGTCTGATTTAGGCTAATGACAAGTCTTTAGGGAATTTAATAGTCAAATTTAAAATGCATTAAATTCATCACAATATTTTTACTGCCAGTCACTTTACATGTGTATTTAATGTTTTGTCCTGTGTTAATTGTTAGTGTAAAAATGTTGATGTCTCTAAGTAAAATCTGATGGGAAGATGAAAATATTTTCCCAGGTAACTTGGTGTTTCATAAACAATCTGATCACTTTCACAGATCTTCAGGTCGGTTCAGAGCATTGGACATAGATTTCTGAAAAACATTTAGTCCGATCTCTTTTTAAAATTGCAGTGTCTATTTCAGTCTGTGTTTTTGCCTCTGCAGTGGTAGAAGTGCTCTCTGAGTGCTGTCTGCTGTCCTACATGGCTCGAGTGGAGAACAGACTGTCCTTCCTTTTTAGGCTGGTTAACATCATCAACGTGCAAACCCTCACACAGGCAAGACCATAGTTCAGATCTCCTCTCCATGTTTGTCTCATTTAAATCCTCCATGATAATTATTCCTGTGCTTTTCTCCTTTGTTTTTCTGGTTGCTTTCCCAGGAGAATGTGAGTTGTCTTAACACCAGCCTGGTGATTCTGATGTTGGCCCGGAGGAGAGGCAAGCTCCCGTTTTACCTGAACGCCCTGCGGGAGAAGGAATACGCAGAGAAATATCCCGGCTGCCTGCTCAACAACTTCCACAACTTGCTGTGCTTTTGGCAGCACCACTACCTCAACAAGGACAAGGACAGCACCTGCCTGGAGAATGTGAGTTTTTCATGAATCACGTTCATGATTCTCTGGTCATATGTTGTTGTGTTTTTTACATTTATTTATTTAAAGGGCTGCGCATTTATTTTATTTATTTATATATATATATATATATATATATATATATATATATATATATATATATATATATATATATATATTTATTTATTTATTTATTTATTAGTGGTGGGCCGTTATCGGCGTTAACGTGAGACTCTTATCGGGCGATTAAAAAAAATATCGCCGTTAATCTATTCTCAAAGTTGGGTTGGGAGCTGGGTCTATACTACGCAAGCTATGATGACTTTCACCTTGATATTTTAGCGTGGATGTATACCTGGCGAATTGCACTATAGGGGGCGAGAACGAGTCTTGAACCTGTGTGTATGTCTAATTACCACATCAAACGTGACGTGCTAACATGGATGCAGCTATGAAGCTGCAGGGTTTGCTTCAGGGAAAATGTATTTTTAAGAAGCTTCCCAATGGAAATCGGCAAGTCTGTCTCTACGTTACATGGTCGCGCTCTCTGTATAGATTAATCTAGATTAATTCCAAGATTACAGTGAGATTAATCTAGATTAAAAAAATGTATCTATGCCCACCACTTATATATATATATATATATATATAAGGCTGTGAAAATTAATCTGCATTGTTAATCCTCTTGATATTTTATTTTAAATAATTCACAAAAATGTAACCTTTCATTGGATGATAAGAATTTAAAATGGGGGGAAATATCATTATGAAATAAATGTTTTTCTCTAATACATGTTGAACACAATTATTGGCACCCCTAGAAATTGTTATGAGTAAAATATCTCTGAAGTATATTCTCATTCATATTCACAATTTTGAGCACTCCAGGGTGATTATGAACATGAAATTATCCAGCCATGGCTTCCTGTTTCACAGAAATATAAATAGGAGGGAAAACAAAGCCCAAATTCCCTTAATCATCTATCACAATGAGAAAAACCAAAGAATATATTTCTGATGTGCAGCAAAAGATAATTGAGCTTCACAAATTATTGAAGTGGCTTCAAGAAAAGAGCTAGAGCAGTGAAAATTCCCATTTCCACCATCAGGGCAATAATTAAGAGTTTCCAATCAACATAAAATGTTATGAAGCTGCCTGAAAGAGGACGTGTATCTATATCGTCCTAATGCACGGTGAAAAGGAGAGTTTGAGTGGCTAAAGACTCTCCAAGGACCACAGCTGGAGAATCGCAGAAAATAGTTGAGTCTCGGGGTCAGAAAACCTTTTAAAAAAATTGTCAAACAGCACCTACATCACCACATGTTGTTTGGGAGGGTTTCAAGAAAAGTTCTCCTCGCTCATCCAAAAACAAAATCGAGCATATTCAGTTATCAGACACAACTGGAACTTCAAATGGGACTGGCTTCTATGGTCAGATGAAACTAAAAAATGAGCTTTTTAGCAGCAAACACTCAAGATGGGTTTGGTGAACACAGGGATAAAAAGTACCCCATGTGTACAGTTAAATATACTGCTGTATCTTTAATGTTGTGGGCCTATATTTCTGCTGGAGGTCCTGGACATCTTGTTTAGATACATGGCATCATGGATTCCATCAAATACCAACAGATAAAAAATCAATAAGTGACTGACTCAGTTAGAAATCTTATAATGGTCCATGTTTGGATCTTCCAACCGTACAATAATCCAAACACAAACTTCAAAAGCAACACAAAAATGGGTCACTGAGCACAAAACCAAGCTTCTGCTGGCCATTCCAGTCCTCTGACCTGAACCCTATAGAAAATTAGTGGAGTGAACTGAAGAGAAGCACCACCAACATGGAGCTGGGAATCTAAAGGGTCTGGAGTGATTCTGGAAGAAGGAATGGTCTCTGATCTTTTGTCAGGTGTTCTCTAACCTCATCAGGTATTATAGGAGAAAATTTAGAGCTGTTAAACTGTCAAATGGAGGTTTCGAAAAGCATTGAATAAAAGGGTGCCGTTAATTGTGGCCAATGTGTATGAGAAAAACATTTATTTCATAATGATATTTCCCCCCCATTTTAAATTCTTATTATCCAATGAAAGGTTAGATTTTTGTGAATTTTTTAAATAAATGATCAAAAGGTTTAATAATGCAGATTAATTTTCACAGCCTCCTTTGATCATATTTACCAAGGGTGCTGATATTTTTGGCCATGACTGTATGTATGTATGTGTACATATATAATGAAGTTTATTAGCAAAAACAGATAACTCAAAAATCATTTTTTTCATTGTTTTATTGTTAGTTAGCTGCATTTTTTGTTATTTTTTTAACCTAATAAAAATAACCCAACTGCAGTTTGCTTGATTAATTGGTATGCACAATGGAAAAAACATGATTTTTGAAAATTGTTAAAAACGGAGTTATGTTTTTGCAAATAAACTCTTCATACATATATTTGTGTGTGTGCATATGTGATTACCTTTTCATCAAGCTACAATCCCTATACAATCATCAAGATACAATCTATGTTCACTTTTCTTTCAGAGCTCCTGTATTCCCTTCAGTTTCTGGAAGGAGACTGTTTCAGTACTGCTTGGCGAGGACAGGACTTCACCCTGTTCCATTATCAGCTACATAGATGAGCCTTACATGGAGCTAGACCAGGACCCTCTCGAGGATTGACTCTTGCGGGTGGGCTTGGGGAGGGACTTGCACGTTCCGCTCCGATGCGGTCCAGAGAGCTTATAGAACAGCCTCCCGGCTCATCTGACTGCATGCTTACGGCTCAGTGAGCTGTCCATTCTCTACTTGGTGCCCATGTTCCACTTTTTCATCTCCAGGTCACGGTTGCGACGAAGGACATCCCGCGAAGGATTGCCCATCCCATCACTCATTGAGAGGGAACACAGTATCCGGACAGCTCAATCCAGAGCCGAACCTCTGACCTGAAACTGTCTTGTTGTGTTTCGGTGGCATTCTTTTGGGGAAATCATTTGGGGCCTTTTATAGAGACGAAAATATTAAGCTAAATGGATTGGAAAGCTTGAGGGCGATCAATGATCTGGTGATCTATGAACTGCACAGTCGGCCTTTAAAGAGATTTTCTCTGTAATTTATGCTTAGAAAGGCGAAACAGAAAGTGTTGGATTGATGAAAGGAGGCTTCTTCGATGATTCTTTGCCAAGCTGTCAGGTGGTGAGCGACTCTTATGTTTAACTGATTGATGTCAGAATCTTTGTACAGTGTAGATGACGGAGAACTGAAAATGAATTTGGACGAGTCTTATTTATTTTCTCATTTCTCTTGTAATTTTGCTCTTACAAAATCATAAACCTGTTTTCTTTTCATTGCTTCTCTCCTTTGTTAGGTTTTATCAAGCACATATGAAATAAGAGATCTTGAGTTTGTGTATTTTTGTATTAATTAGTTTTTAAAAATAGTATTGTCCCTTTTGTTTTATTTCTCACAATGAAACACTTCATATCTTGTGGGCACTGAAGGTGTTAATCTATGCAGGTTCACTCAAACCATGGTCATAAATATCCAGCTAGCCTTGACCTCCATGCTGCCATCTGTCATTCGTTCCGTTGCAAACCACTAAATCACCATCTTCTAACTTTACAGGCCTCAGATGTTGACAATCTGTGTTGCACTCAAACACGAGGCTACGGCAATTGACGGCCGGGAACCTGCGAAGGTGCTGCTCTGCTGCGGTCGCTTTGAGCTGGATGTGGTAGCTGAGCTAGACTAGAAGCGCTAAACTAGAAACTTCCAATCAACTACCTCGTTTCATTGGTGTTGTTTTCTAACCCACCCCTATAGGTTGAGCATGCTGCGGCTTTTATTCTGTTGCACCTGAGCTCACTGTGTATGCAGAAGTTCCTCTGTATAAATGACTAAATGTGTTTCACAAGAGTTGCTTCACTTTTACCTGTGGATGTTCGCAAATTCTTTCATGTTGGTTGTTTATATTGGTTGCTTAAACTGTGTCACAGTGCTTTGCATTGGCAAAACTATTTCATACAATTCATATAAAGAGGTATAATGAATGCTGCAGAGTTTTTTGGTCACTTCCTTTGACCCCAGGAATGTGTATAGTTGTAATATTAGCAGTAGTCTGAATGTGTGCTTTTTCTGATTTGAATGATTGCTACATCAACACAAAGGATCTGAATGTCTCTTCATCGTCCACAGGCCTTGGTTTATGTGTCGCATGGGTTGGGTTTGATTTTAAATACCTGCATTTTCTTAAGTAGCTCTGTCTGGATGGATTTATTTATAAGTCATAACCATGTCAAGCCCAGTAAACTTGATGCTTTAAATAAAACTGAATTCAATATCTTGCCTCTGACAGTACAAGTTGGATGATTTACTTTTTTATGCTTTTCAAAATCAATTGCTGCATCTTGTGGAAATCTACTAGTTTCAATATAAATCATACATTGCCTATTTTATTATAATTTTTTTTTTTTATGTAACGGCAATTTATATAATATAGTTCGAATATAGGTATGTTCGAATTTAGGTTTATTATACACTAAGAACAAAAACAATTTAAAGTGTTCTTAACCATTTTTGTCATTCAAGTCTCATTCTTTTGCATATGAAACTGACCTTTTTGGACATTTAAGACATGAAGCACCATCCTCAAGGAAGGCATTATTTATATAATTTTTCTTTCTTGTGATACATGCCTAATTTCTTTTAAAGTGTTTTAAACCTCTTTAAACAGAAATTATTAATATTTAAATTATGATTTAAGTGTTTAAAATCATGTACACTTAGGCGAACGTGAGATGAAGACTAGAGCACTTACATTCATTGCAAACACATACATTTTTAAACACTGCTTCTTTGTTGCCTGTATATATCCTGAAGAGGGTTTAAGGAGGGGCTGTGTTTTATCTTTGAAAGTTTAAAATCAAAGAGATGTCATAAAGTTGCAGTAGGCCTATACATTGGTACAAATAAAGACAACATGAAATAAAGATTTATATGATCTACATAAACATAAAAGAGTCATTATTTTTTATTTTGCTAATAGCTTTAGGCTCATTTTTAATTCAGTCTCACACAAAACTGTTGCAGCTGTGGGCTGTGATCCTATATGAGAGGGTCTTCCTCTTCACTCTGCAAGCTAAAATGGGTAAAAACAAAGCTGATTAATTAGTCATTATATAGAGTAAATTAAAAAAGTTTAAAATGCAATATTCAAGAGCTACATGCCTTAGGACTAGCCTTGCTACCCGGGTCTCTTGTCCGAGTACGTAGTTTATTCATTTGAGACTCCGCGATCTCGGCTCGCTCCTCAGCGTCGTCCAGCTCATGCTGGATCTTCTTGTACTTAGTCAAGTTGGTATTAGCTTGTTCCTCCTACATTACAATGAGCAGGAACCACCAGTGATGTTTTAAGTATACACGAGGGGTAGCATGTTAAGGTTTATTTGTAAACTCACCACCTCCTCTGCTTGTCTCTTGTAGGTCTTAACTTTGGCCTGCAGCTTGTCTATGAGCTCCTGTAGACGAGCCATGTTCTTCCTGTCCTCTTCAGTCTGTAGAAACAGCAGGTGGTGCCACAGGCTTTATTCTTCCAGAATAGTGCAGCTCTTGAAGCCATTGAAGCAAGAATCTAAACTGAATTTGTGCATCTCTCTGATGGAGTCTGTACCTGGTAGGTGAGCTCCTTGATCCTTCGCTCGTATTTGCTGACTCCCTTCTGGAATTCATTGCTTTTTTTCTGCTCAGATTCTAGCTCACTCTCCAGGTCTCTGACCTTAAGGAAAGCAAAGGTAGAAGTTTACTTTATATTACAACACCAGACACCGCCAAAAGTCAGTCATGTTTTTCATGCAGCAATATTTTAACTTACCCTGCTTTCCAGTTTCTGGATTTGTTTCTTGCCTCCTTTTAGAGCGATCTGCTCAGCCTCATCCAGACGCATCTGAAGATCTTTGATGGTCTGCTCCATGTTCTTCTTCATCCGTTCCAGGTGAGCGCTGGTGTCCTGCTCTTTCTTGAGCTCTTCTGCCATCATGGCAGTCTGCATGTTGAAACCTTCATATTAAATTTCCTAAACACAATATTTAGCAAAAAACATCCACTCTATCCAAGACACTCACATCAGTGATGGCCTTTTTGGCTTTTTCTTCTGCATTTCGGCACTCCTGCACAGCATCATCCACCTCACTAGACAACGTGGAGATATCGCGCTCCAACTTTTTCTTTTGATTAAGCAGTGACGTGTTCTGGGGAGGAAGAAAGAATTATGGAAAATGACTATTTATTATTTGTGGTCAATGCTCGGAAGAACTGCCTTCAGCAAAGACTGATGGAAAATCTGTCCATTACCTGGGTTTGCAGTAGGTTGACCCTCTCCGTGGTTTCCAGGAGCTCATACTCAGCCAGTTTGCGGGCGCGATCGTTCTGCTCCAGCTGGCTTCTGAGTTCTTCAACCTCAGCAGTCAGGAGGTTGTTTCTGCGTTCAGTAACGGCAACCTGTTCCTTCAGTTCTTCATTCTGGTGAATAGTCTCATCCAGCTCTATCTGAAGGTCCTTTTAATTTATATGACAGGGGGTTTTATGTTAGTTAGGGATGAGTTAGTGACTATTTGCTTAGGTCATTTTGCATACATATAATATGGAATTACTCCAAACCTGTGTTTTATTTCCCACAATTATGATGCAATAATTAAAATGTTTGTTATAATAAAAGCCATTTACCTTAATCTGTGTTTGCAGGTTGCGGACCATTTTTTGGGACTCGGTGGCCAAGCGATTTGCATGGTTCAGCTGAACCTCCATTTCATTCAGGTCGCCCTCCATCTTCTTCTTCAACCTAATGGCTTCATTACGGGATTTTGCTTCTGCATCCAGGGTGGCTTGCATGGACTCTATGGCACGCTGATGGTTACGGCTAGAGACGTTAAAGGTGGGTAAAGTAGTTAGGAAGCCTTGTAGTATAATCAACAATGGTTGTATAATGAAATGGAGTTATGGAAAATAATGGTTCAATCATCTTCGTCTTCATCACTCATTCAGTAGAACTCACCGAAGATTGTCGATTTCCTCATCTTTCTCAGCCAGCTTCCTGTCAATGTCTGCTTTGATCTGGTTGAGCTCCAGCTGTATATGTAGAGTCTTGCTCTCCTCATGCTCCAGAGTTCCCTGACACAAAAAATTATATATATGAGAATTTAATGAGAGAGTCCAAGTCTTTTCAAATCTGTTTTGGTGTGATATTATTCTACATGTTATGGGCTGGGTTTAACATGCACTATTTAACCTCACCTAAAAAAGACCTAACAGGAAATTTACCACTCTGTTTTTTTTAATGTCACAATAATAATCATGAAAATACTTCTCCTTTTGAAGAATAATTTCTGGTGTAACAATAATGTGACTGAGGTTTTTTATTTTTGGTTTTCAATTACAAACGTTTGCAGACACAAAGAAGATTCATACTTCAGCTTCCTCCAGGGCTGCCTGAATTTCAGTCTTATCCAGGTCTAAGCCCTTCTTGATCTTCTCAAGCTCATGAATGGTCTTGCTGCCCTGGCCTAGTTGGTCATTTAGGTCAGAAATCTCCTCTGTCAGAAACATGAAAGGTATTGATAAGTCACGTTTTGTGACTGATAATATGTTAATATTGTAGTTTCTTTCTCTACTCATAATCTATAAAGTTCAAAACATACCCTGTATATTTTTATTCTCCCATTTGATGCTCTCCAGATGGTCCAGAGCCTCCTCATAAGAGTTCTTGAGTTTAAACAGCTCTGTGCTCAGATTACGAGACTCTTTCTGTGAAGACTCCAGCTCAGACTGACACTCCTCATACTTCTGCTTCCATTCAGCCAGAATCTTGTCAAATTGCCTCTGCTTCTTATCCAGGGCAGCGGCGGCTGCATTAGAGCGCTCCAGATCTACTACGAGATCCTCAATCTCAGACTGCAGTCGATGTTTGGTCTTTTCTAGGGAGGAGCACTTTGCGTTTGATGCCTCGACTTGTTCCTCAGCCTCTTGGAGGCGGACGGCCAACTTCTTCCTGTCAATTTGTGGAATTTAATGATTCAGTTTTAGATCGAATGAAGCCAGTCATTATTTCCTGTCTAGTCCACACACTCACTTTGCTTCCTCAAGCTCCTCTGTCTTCTGTATGGCGTCTGTCTCATACTTGGTCCTCCATTGGGCGACTTCGG
This sequence comes from Onychostoma macrolepis, assembly GCF_012432095.1. NCBI lineage: Eukaryota > Metazoa > Chordata > Actinopteri > Cypriniformes > Cyprinidae > Onychostoma > Onychostoma macrolepis. Next base: position 17,812,533 of record NC_081165.1, on the reverse strand, counting down.
CATTGGCCTTGGACAGTGCACGCTGCAGCTCAGATTTGCCCTCTTGCTCTTCATCATACTGCTCCCTCAGCAGATCACAGTCATGCCTGGATGATTGCAGGGCATGAGCCAAGGCATTCTTTGACTGAAAGGAGCAGATGTCAAAGACAAATCAAAAGTAGAAATTGGTTCCACATAAAAGCAGGAACATGTTGAGCAGTGAGAAAAATAGTTTCTCTTACTTTGGTTTCTTCATCTAGCTGTTTCTTAAGCTCCTCAATGTTTTGGCTAAGGGAGTTTTTATTGCGCTGCAGTTGAGACACCAGAGCTTCATGCTCCTCCAGCTTTCTGCCCAGCTCAGCTGTATTATGGAAAAATGATGTAAACGTTTTTACAGTTAGTAAGGATATTAGATGTCTCAAACCAACGCATAAATGTCTCAGTGGTTCTTGTTAAGTATGGATTTGTTTAGTAGGTAGTTTGTTTGTATACCGCTTTCAGCCTGAGCCCGGGCACGCTGTATGTTGGTGTCGCTGAGTTGCCTTTGGAGCTCCTCCACTTTGGCTTTTGACTCGTTCATCTGGTCCTCATAGAGGCGACACGTTTTCTCAGTGGAAGCCTGTATTATTTTTTTATAAAATTAATACATTTGTATAATAAATGGATAATAAGACTTTTATGTTTTCAGCACCATTTTCTTGGAACAATCTGCAGTTATTTTATAGCAATCTGTCATTGTATTATAAAGTTTTTATTACTCTTGGCAAATTTTATTGTTAAATTTAAGGGATTTGAATCTTTTGATTTAAATTGTTGTATTTGATGGTTTCTTAAGCCTAAGTCATGTTACATTTATATAGGCCTATTTTTTAATTTTACAATAAGGATAAACTTGCTACATTCGATCACAGCATTTATTCATTTAGGTTAATGTTAATTCATATACTATTGGTTTTTGTTCATTTATGTTTGTTTATAATAGATTCAATGATGTTAATTTATACAACTTGAATTGTTTTATTTAAAAAAAAACTTGACCCTCTAACACTCACACTCTCTATTCTATTTTTATTTTTATTTAAAAATAAATTGACCCGCTATCACTAGCATTCTCTATTCTTTTTCTATTCTACCTACTTGTTTTCATTTTATTATATAAAAAGCTGCTATGTGTACTGCATTAGACTAACAGAGACTTGTCATAGCACTTACATATTATTGCTCTCTTATTGGTTTTGCTTGCTTCTATTGTCCTCATTTGTAAGTCATTCCTAAGTCGATATGGATAAAAGCATCTGCTAAATGACTAAATGCAAATGTATAAATGTTTGAGTATATTTAAAAATTTACATTAAGCCATATTAATAAAAGCAGTAAAAAATATTGTTTGTTGTAAATTCATCATACCCAGTAACCTTATTTTATAAAATAATTTGATTAAAAAAATAGTATATAGCCTACAAACTAAGAGCATTCAAATAACTAAAAAGATTTAAACCTGAGCTCAACTGAAATCATCCCATGATTTTTCAATGTTAAAGTCAAAGCTAAATTAATACTAGTTAAATTAGATCAGAATGTGGTGCAACATGGATCATATTTTCCACCTTGCTCTTTGCCAGCTGCTCTAAATTGGAGGTTAGGTCATCTGCCTCCATCTTGGCCTCACTTCTCTCCTTCTCCAACTTCTGTTTGACCCGCTGAAGGCTGTCAATTTGCTCACTCAGCTCAGCCACACTGTCTGCATGCTTTTTGCGCAGTGCGGCAGTCATAGCCTCGTGGTGCAATATGGCCTCCTCAAGGTCACGACGCAGTTTTAGAAAATCTGCCTCCCGTTTTTTATTCATCTCAATTTGAGCTGACGTGGCACCTCCGGCTTCCTCGAGACGCTCGCTGAGCTCTTCAAGCTCTTTGGATGCATCGCATCGCTGTTTCTCCATCTTCGCTCGGATGGAACGCTCTGCTTCCAGTTCCTCTTCGAGCTCCTCAATACGAGCCTTAAACACAATGAAAGAATGAATGAAAATGTTCCGATAGAGACACAAACTCAGAAATCCAGTTTGACTCACCTGCAATTCCTTGATCTTCTTTTGAAGCTGAATGATGAGCACTTGCTCATCTTCAATTTTCGAACTGATCTGGTTCATTTCAAAATCTTTCCTATAAAAAAAAAAAAAAGGCAGTATAAGAACAGAAATATTTTACAGCATCCTGTTATGTGATATTTTCTTACTTCTTTAGCTTTTCCTCTAATTGCTGCTTGTCATTTTCAAGGTCCACGACAGACTCCATGGCCAGCTTGAGATCGCCCTCCAGCTTGCGTTTGGCCCGTTCCAGGTCCATTCGCAATTTCTTCTCCTGTTCCAAGGACCCCTCCAACTAAAACATGGAATTATAGTGTATTACTGATTTCTGATTTATTCTTCTATTTGGAAATGTTAACATTTATCCAACTTACATCATCTACTTGCTGCTCCAACTTGGCTTTGGCCTTAGTCAGAGTGTTGACTTTGTCTTCCTCTGTCTGCAAGTCATCCAGCGTCTGCTGGTGACTCTCCTGTAGGGCCTTCTTCTCTTTAGTGAGCTTCAGAATAGTTTCATCCAAAGCTGCCATCTCTTCTATCAGATTCTTCACCTATGAAAAGGGACTTTAATTAGTTTAACAGACTTCACAGTGGCTCAACAACAAAGCTTGACCTTCATTTTCATCAACAGAATGGGCTCACCTTGTTTTCAGTGGCATGCTTTTCCTTCTCTACCTTGGCCAAGGTTATCTCCAGATCATCAATGTCCTTTTTCAACTCAGCGCACTCATCCTCCAGCTTGCGTTTTTTGGCAAGAACAGTAGCATTCATCTCCTCTTCGTCTTCCAGGCGTTCGGTCATCTCCTTCACTTTGGCTTCAAGGTGAATCTTGGTCTTGATGAACAGGTCACAACGGTCCTCTGCATCTGCCAGGTTATCCTGCTCCTGTTGAGCGATTAGAAAGTAAATTTAAGCAATTTAACACTTGAATATGTACAATTAATTTGATTCTTTTTGCACTATTTCATAATTTATTATGAAAACAATACAATTTTAGATCATTTAGATCATGGATCATGTCAACATTGGTGCCTTGGAGAAGAATAATTTTATACTTTTATGCATTCAGCTATTTTTTTTAAATAAATTTATCCTGCACTTTAGTCTTTTTGCCAAACTGCAAACTGTATGAAACTGTACAAAATGTCCTGCTGTAACACAATAAAATGTGAAAATGTGTGTTGGTTGTGTGCAAACAGCACGATTGCCATTGATACTCACTGCCTGAAGCTGCAGGGAAACGTCATTCTTCTCTTGGATCAGGCTGACCTGTTTCTCTTCCAGTTCCTTACGTTTGGACTCTGATTTCTCTAGTGCCTCCTTTAGCTTCAGGAACTCCTCTTTTAGAGCGGCCAGCTCTTTTTCCGTGGCGGCGCTCCTCAGCAGGGGCTTGATTTTGAAGAAAAGTTTCATCCACGGCCAGTTCTTCACGATGTTGAAGGCCCGGATATTCCACTGGATGATCATAAGAGCCTCCCTAATGACAAGAGGCAGGTATAATCAGGTATAGGTATAGTCTCTTTAAGGCATGTCAGTGCACTTGGTGGCCATCTTGGTGATATAATTATAGCTCCTATATAGATGAATGTGAAAAGATCTAAAATTATTAGTGTTAAGTTTTACATTTTTGTTTCTTTATTTCTAAACTATACTAAAATACTGTATTTTTCTGCCTGGTCCAGTTACATCACGTGATTGGCTCTATAAATTGAAAGGTCGGCTTCCATTCTTACAGCCGCTATATTGAGTGGCTTTGGGTTATTGCAACACGAATATTTTTGCAATCATATCATTCATCCATACTTAGACTATAAAAAAATTGTGTTAACCACATGAACCCACAAACTATTAATGCATCAATGTTGTTTTAGTATTATTTTATACTTTTATAGTATTTATTAATATTTTGAATTAGCGTTTATTTTTATATTTTCAGTTTTCATTTTAATTTTAAGATTTTCTAAGTATTTTGTTGTGCTTTTTATGTCATTTTTTTATATTATTTTAATAATCCTATTTTAATATATTTTTAATATTTCTAATTAGCTTTGCTATAATTTCAGTTTTGAACTAAAACTTATTTTCATTCAGTGAGTTGCCAAGCTAGTTTTGCTAATGTTCTAATATTTATATATTTTTTCTTGTTATTTGAACCTTATTTCAGTTAGTGAAATTGATTTTAATAGTTTTAGTCAACAACAACAACAACACTGATCATGGGAAGACTGTGTCACCCCCATATGACCCACTGGCTTACGTCCATGAATGCATGAAACGAGGCTCATTTTAGTTAGTCTATTACTGGGGCGACTTTCAGATGTCATGCACTTGCTTTCACAGTACTGTGGTTATATGTTAGCAGATGACGGCAGAGAATTCGGTCTGATCAAATAGCTGCCATGCATCTGCTCCAGGCCACCCAAAAGGTGAAGCGTCTAATATTTATTTAGAAACTGAGGCCTTCTGTGAACCAGCGGCTTTAATCCTTTGCCAGTCTGCAGATATGCTTTCAATGTGGTCCTTTAGAGGAACAGGCGCCTTGTCAAAACAGGCCTTTGAGCAGGGAGCTGGCCTGTATTTTTAGTGGGGAGTGGGGTGAGCAGCTGTCATGTGACCCACTGGGCTTCTGGGCTTTAAAGACACCGTCTGCATTGTCTAATAAGGGGAAGGGTGGAGGTTATAAATATGGGCATGGAGAACCTCGCGTTTCACAGAGAGTGTCGGAGCATATGAAGGGTCTCGACCACACATGCACACATGGACAAATGCATGTCTGAAGACACACGCCTCACACACTCCATCCACATGGCCCCAAAATACCTCTCATATGTTGAGGGTTGAGAGATATCATGTGACAACAGCTTGTTGCTACATTTTTTAGAAGTAAACCTGTTGGATATCAGTATAGTTTGTGAATATTTGTGTGGGACGGCATCAAGAAGATGGAGAATATAAGCATATAGAAGCCTTTTTCTCCATTCAAGTGGGTTGAAACCATGTAAGAGCTATTAGTAGGGTAAAGCTGTGTTCACATTTATGGTTGTTTGGTGAATTGTCATAGTCAACATCGAGTAATTTCAATAGGAATCCACATGACCAGGAATTTCGTGGCAGGGCAAAAGATTTCCTATATGCAGATTTCGCAATATTTTCGCAAGTTGGTCATGTGAATTCATTGCATTGACCAACAGAAAGATGCTTGGTCTGAAAGTAACGTCTGTGTGAGATGTGCTTCAGACCTTTTTGCTCGTGAAATTTTGCCAATGTGACTGAACCTTAAGTCTGAATATGTAACTTCATATTTTATATTCAGAAAACCTTTAAATTTTTAACTTTTGCCAATTAAACCACACTTAAAATATATAGATTTCTTTACATTTTGCATTAAATAGGACAAGTGACATCTTTAAACAAATTATGCTTTTTTTCAGGAATAACTCAGTGTCAAAGTAATTTTTGGGGGGTGGATGTTCCACTAACTATCTGAAAGACATTTTTTGTGAAATATCTTTCTTTAAAATAAGTGGAACCTGGTTGGAAATGTTATCTAATGCAATTATTTGTATTAATTTTTAAGTGTGACTTAAATATCAAAATATGCTTGGGGGCCACTGTAATTGAATCTTAGAAACCTTTTTTTTTTTTTTGCATAGAATTATGTATTACTTCCTCTCCATCATCTTCGTCAGCTCCATCCTCATGATCTTGCCACGGCTGGAGGCCTGCAGTAGAGTGAGAGCTTTAGCCAGACACTCGTCCCTCATCTCCTCCAGGTGTCCCAGCAGACCAGCTTTAAAGAACACCTGTAATGCAGAGACACAGACGGTTTGATTTAGCCCATTTTGTCTTGTGTACAGAGTTAACCTGTTATTGATGTCCCATTGCTTGAGGCTGAAAGCAACAAGCTTTTACTGGCTGAAGTCTGACTTGCCTTAGTATGTCCAAATCTATACTGATTATGGTCGATATCCAGTGAAGCCAGAAGTTTCTCTGCAGCCTTCCTGCTGTCAACAAACTTGTCATCAGGGATTGCATGAGGATTCAGAATGCGATACCTGTGAAAAGGAGTAATATAGACATCCTCGTGGTTTATTTTTATTCACTATTTTTTATCATTATTATCTGCAAACATAGTTGTTCCAGATTTAACTGATGTGCAGAAATTTGTACTATTATGTAACAACTGGCTTATCATCAAGCTGACTTCTCACAAACCACTGAAGGCTAAAGATGAATTGAGCAAATGTATTATGTTGAAATACTCAAAATGTCACAGTTTAATGTGAATAAACAGCTTTAAGTCAGTCATTAATACATTAATTTCCATAAAATATGTAGACACTTGTGGCTCTGATGTTTTCAGAAAATTTCAGAAATAATTTAATCAAATAATCAAACATAAATAATTTGTTTAAACAATATGATCCAAATTTTGGCCCCACCAAAGTGTGGTACAAGATTTTGAGAAAACTTTTTGGAAACAATTATTTTTTTTCAATTGCATTTAGTGCCACTAGCACCCCAGAAATAACACAGTTTAACTTGTAACACAGGGAAATTATACTTTCTAAAAGTAAAGGAATGTCAAGATTTCATTGTACAACCCGAATTCCGGAAATGTTGGGACATTTTTTAAAATTTGAATAAAATTAAAACTAAAATTAAAACATCTTCTCTTGGATCAGGCTGACCTGTTTCTCTTCCAGTTCCTTACGTTTGGACTCTGATTTCTCTAGTGCCTCCTTTAGCTTCAGGAACTCCTCTTTTAGAGCGGCCAGCTCTTTTTCTGTGGCGGCGCTCCTAAATTTAAACTAAATGTTTAAACTGAGAAATTTTACAATTTTATGCACAAAATGAGCTCATTTCAAATTTGATGCCTGCTACAGGTCTCAAAATAGTTGGGACGGAGGCATGTTTACCATGGTGTAGCATCTTCTCTTCTTTTCAAAACAGTTTGAAGACGTCTGAGCATCAAGGTTATGAGTTTCTGGAGTTTTGGTGTTGGAATTTGGTCCCATTCTTGCCTGTTATAGGTTTCCATCTGCTGAAGAGTTTGTGGTCGTCTTTGACGTATTTTTCGTTTAATGATGCACCAAATGTTCTCTATAGGTGAAAGATCTGGACTGCAGACAGGCCAATTCAGCACCTGGACTCTTCTATTATGAAGCCATGCTGTTGTAATAGCTGCAGTATGTGGTTTTGCATTGTCCTGCTGAAACACCTTCCCTGAAATAGATGTCATCTGGAGGGGAGCATATGTTGCTCTAAAACCTTTATATTCCTTTCAGCATTCATAGTGCCGTCCAAAACATGCAAGCTGCCCATACCGTATGCACTTATGCACCCCCATACCATCAGAGATGCTGGCTTTTGAACTGAACGCTAATAACACGCTGGAAGGTCTCCCTCCTCTTTAGCACGGAGGACACGGCGTCCTGTGATTTACAACAAGAATGTCAAATTTGGACTCGTCTGACCATAGAACACTTTTCCACTTTGAAACAGTCCATTTTAAATGAGCCTTGGCCCACAGGACATGAAGGCGCTTCTGGACCATGTTCACATATGGCTTCCTTTTTGCATGATAGAGCTTTAGTTGGCATCTGCAGATGGCATGGCAGATTGTGTTTACCGACAGTGGTTTCTGGAAGTATTCCTGGGCCCATTTAGTAATGTCAATGACAGAATCATGCCGATGATGATGATGCCGACTGTTATCGTGGATAGCACACTATCCTCGAAATCTCAAATTAATAATATCACACGAACTGCATACTTCCACTTGCGTAATATTAACCGTCTCCGTCCCTTTCTCTCAACCAATAATACAGCAGTTCTTGTTCACGCACTAGTCACTTCACTTATAGACTACTGTAATGCCCTTCTCACTGGTGTTCCCTCTAAATTGCTACATAAGCTCCAGTTGGTTAAAAATTCTGCAGCTCGTGTTCTTTCTAGAATACCTTCTACTGAGCACATTTCTCCAGTTCTTCAGCAATTGCACTGGCTTCCAGTAAAGTATCGAGCTGAATTCAAGATCTTGCTACTTACTTACAAGGCACTTCATAATCTTGCACCCCAATACCTTACTCAACTTCTTCATGTTTACACCCCTTCACGTGGTCTCAGATCTTCATCTTTAATTTCTCTTGTGGTACCTCGGATTCGACTAACTACCATGGGTGCCAGATTTTTTAGCTATGCTGCCCCCCACCTATGGAACACCCTTCCCCTTGATGTATGCAGTAGCGATTGCCTGCTGACTTTTAAAATGCGTCTTAAGACATATCTTTTAATACAGCCTTTTTTATAATATGTTTTATTGAGTGTTTGTTTTGTGTGTTTGTCTTGTGTAGTAATTTGTATTTTTATTTTTATCTTTGCTTGCTTGTAAGGTGACCTTGGGTGTTTTGAAAGGCACCATTAAATAAAATGCCCAGCTTTACTCTAAGACATCCCTTTTATAGCTAATCATGTTACAGAGCTGATGTCAATTAACTTAATTAGTTGCTAGATGTTCTCCCAGCTGAATCTTTTCTAAATTTTGTGCTTTTTCAACCCTTTGTTGCCCCCGTGCCAACTTTGTTGAGACATGTAGCAGGTATCAACTTTGAAATGGGCTCATTTAGTGGATAAAAGTGTAAAATTTCTTCATTTATACATTTATTTTGTTCTCTATGTTCTATTGTGAATAAAATATTGTCTCATGTAATTTGAAAGTCTTTTAGTTTTCATTTTATTCAAATTTCAATTTATTCAAAAAAACGTCCCAACATTTCCGGGAATTCAGGCTGTAGTTCATTGTGCATTTTTTGATGTTCTCAAGAGTACACAAGATGTGTCAATAGTAGCTCTTCTTACCGTTGTTTGAACTCGGCATAAAGAATTCTGTTAGGAAATCCCTTCCTGCAAATGCGAATGCCCTCCAGGACTCCGTTACAGCGCAACTGGTGCAGCACCAGGTAAGCATCCATGATACCTGCAAAAAGATGAAAATGTTTCAGTTAGACATTTGCCCTGAGGTTTTGCAACTTCCCTTTTTTTGCAAGTTTGAAAGATTCTCTTTCAGGTTGTTTCAGTGTAAAACTAAGCTGTGAAATTGTTTGATGCTCAAAAATAGTGATTTTGGTTACAACACCTGGTGTTTTGGTCTCATTGGGGATAATGCAGCGCACAAAATGGGGCTGAGTGCTCCGCAAGTTTGTCATCAGCTTGTTGAGATTCTCCTGCAGTTGGAGAAACAGAAACGGTCATAAACTCCTCTAAGTCCTGTTGTACAGAAGTTCTTAACCTTTTACACAGCACAAAGCAAATGCAATCAATAATAACATATGCAAAAGTGTCCTTCTCCAAAACATTGTCAGATGTGTTATTAAGACTTACCCTGAGTTGTTGATGCTCTTTGTGGAAACAGATAGAACAGGAGCCAGCACAGACTTAAAGTGATGTTCATGTGTCATTTCTCTAAACATCACTGCAAGTCTTAACTGCCTCCCTCTCAGTACTGAAGAGTTTTGATTTTCTTGTTTTAATGACCATGAATATCTGACCATCTGTTGTTACTAACTAATTTGCACCAAGTAATGTCTGGTCATATTCCTACCTTGTGTAGCTGTGACACTGTCTGGAAGGAAGCAGCCTTTTTCCTCTTTTCCTTGCCGCCTGTTTTTGTGTCAGAGGCTAAAAGGTAAACGTTGTATTTAGGAGTATTTTATGGTTTAGAAGAGAATTGTGGCATATTTCAGGTAGACTGTGGGGTATATTTACCTGAGTCAGAGCTAACATATTTCTCATATAGACTGCCCAGAAGCTTGTTGGCTGATTTCTGGAAACAAGCTACCACCGTTTCATTCAGGGGGTCTTTGTTTTTGTCTAACCAACCAATAATATTATATGGCACCTGAAATTCAGATAAAAAAATTTAATATCTACATTTTAGAGGTCACTTTCCAGCTTTCCAGAATGGAAGACCAGCTTAAACCAGAAAACTGACTGGCTTAAGTTGTTTTCCGGTACAAAAAGCACCAAGAATAATCTAAAATTCATCATAAATACTAATATCAAGTGCTGCCTGAGTGACTTTTAAATTTAGTCTTATTGGAGCTATTGGTAGAAATTGGTAGAAACTCACCACTCCTGCATAGTGCACTAGCTCAAAATGAGCCTCAAACTTTCTCTTCTTGTCAGGCCTTGGCTTTTGGAAATTGGCAGATTTGCCAAGGTGATTGTCAAACAGCTTTGCCTTGAAGCTGTTGTCGGTAGCTTTAGGGAACATGCACTCCTCTTCAAGGATGGACATGATTCCTAAGGGCTAACAAAGAGAAAACAGCTCAGAAGGCATATTTTGAATTGTTACTGTATTCATCTCTTTGTTTTAAGTACAATAAAAAAAACCTTTTCAATGAGGTCAATGCAGGCCTGGAGGTCAAGCCCAAAGTCGATAAAGGTCCACTCAATGCCCTCCCTTTTGTACTCCTCTTGTTCCAGGATGAACATGTGGTGGTTGAAAAACTGTTGCAGTTTCTCATTGGTGAAGTTGATGCAGAGCTGCTCGAAGCTGTTGAGCTGTTGAGAGAATCCACATGACAGATGCACAAGTGTGAATGCCGACGGAAATCTAGATAAGTGCGGTGTGGAATTTCGAGAGTCACTCACCTCAAAGACCTCAAAGCCGGCAATGTCCAGCACTCCGATAAAGAACTGGCGTGGCAGAACGGTGTAGAGCGTCCTATTTATACGCCCCACCAACCACTTGAACATGCGGTCATAAGTGGCTTTGGCCAGAGCTCCCACGGCATAGTTAACCTGGTGGAGCCACACAATGTGTGTGGAGCACATGAAGATCACAGCTGTCACTCACATGGATTGCAACAGTTGCCTGGATACCAGGCTGATTTGTCAGGCGGCTTTATTCCTTGTATCTTAGTAGATCAACAGTAAATGTCAGTGGTTTCAACATGCGTTATTATTGCCATAGCAAAATAATTCTGTTTTTGTAGCTATAGACATGGATCCAGCGAGGACAGATTTTGGGAACACTTCTCACCTGTTCGACATTCTGTCCTTTAACCACATACTCGTTGCCCACCTTCACTCTAGGGTGCAGAAGACCCTTTATGAGGTCTGCTGAGCTAACACCCATCAGATAGGAGGCCTTATCAACACCTGGAAAGATTATTTCATTGAAGCTTTGGACCATCTTTAACTGTAATACTGTAATAATGACTAACTAGATTCTAGATTTACACTCACTTTCAGTGCCATCGGCCTCTGCCTGCTCTTCCCTCTGCTTCTGTTTGAATTTCATGTTCCCGAAGTGCATGATGGCCCCTACTATTTTATAGCAGCCATACTTTTCTTCTGGAGTGAAGCCAAGGATATCCATGGCATGCTGGATGGGCAAGAGAATGATTTTGTAGGGGGTTTTTTTCATTTGGTTTTAGAGGTGATGAGAGATTTTAAAGCTTACATCAGTAGCCATAAGCTCCTGCCCGTCATCCATATTCTCTACCATTGTCACTCCTTGGGAGCAAAAATGGTAGTCATAGGGGTTTGAAGAGACCAGAAGCATGTCTGAAATCCACAAGTAAAGAATAAATGTATTAATAATATGGCAATTAAATATTGTATTTGTAATTGTAGCATTTATCTTACCAAGAAGTTCAGGCTTCTTTTGTGACATGATCTGGTAGTAGATGTGGTAACTACGCTCTCCAGGCTGCTGAAATATCACTCTGGATTTTTCCAGAAGATCTTGAGAAATAATTTGAAAAATCACTGCACTGTCAGTTTTTACATTTTGGAATGACATCAACTGGAGGGCCATCATCACTCTTTGAATCATTTACTTACATATATCAATGTCAGCGGAAGCCAGTTTCCCCGTTGGTCCAAAATGGATCCTGATGAACTTACCCTATAGAGGGATATAAGGAAATAAGCCATGGTTGAATCAACAATGCTTGATAGTTTAATTTTACAGCATGGTAACAGGTCTTTACTTGTAAGTAAATGGAATTTAGACTCAAAAACTACAACTTTGGTCTATATAGTGTCAAATACTCACAAAACGGGACGAGTTGTCGTTCCTCAATGTCTTGGCATTTCCAAAAGCCTCCATTGCAGGATTGGCTTCAATAATCTGGTCTTCTAAAGTACCCTGAGAAACATAATTTTATAACTGATATGTTTCTGAGCTTTATTTGTTGCAGTTTATGCAGTATGTCCCCACGTGTGAATATATACTCACCCCTGTTTTAGTGGTAGGGGCCTTAAAACATAGAACAACAACAAATTAAAATTGATGTTTTGAAAAAGAGCACATATTTCTCATCTTCTGTTATTATATTTTATTGTTTATATTTCATTCTACATTAACAGCCTGGTTATTTAATGTGAATGCAATATAATGCATTTTGTTGTTTTACAAGTTTAAAAAAAGTATTATACTATGCTAGTCAACAATCTGTCATCAAAAGACTTAAAATATAGATTAAAAAATAACATATTATAACTGAAAATGCTAATTCATAGATAAACATGGATTAAGAATGAAAAATGGGGTAAAAAATTTGTTAGCTCATATCAAATACATCAAAGTATTTAACAATCACACCCTATTATAATCAGAGAAAAATGATTCTGTGAATAATGGATTTAAAAATGAAGACAAAAAGCTGAAATCAAGGAAACTGAAAGAAGTTGGGCCTGCTTCAGAAAAAAAGGAAAGCTTAAATGTTAATCACAAATTTTTTTTCACAGAAAAACTTCAAGAACAAGGAAGAAAAATGCAGGAGATGATGTGCTGGGGTTAAGCTATAGAAGACACATGGAGTCAGGTTCACCCCACAAAAACATTGGGAAAATTAGCCAAAAGATATATGCAAATGGAAGGGATAGTCAAACCTCAGTCTGGATGTCCATAACAGTTAACTTTGTCACAATACATAGTAGTAATTTCACTGTAAAAATGCGCCGGACACCTAGATGAGGAGCGACTTCAAAATGAAATGACAAACACTTGCCAGCATGAGAGGTAAAAAAAAAAAAGCTGATCGAAAAAGAAGAGGGAGATGATTTGAGGGAAACCGAGAGAGCTTGTGTCTTACTCCTTTTTTAGTCGGTGCCTCACCCAGAGCCGCTACTATGGCAAAATACTGAATTACACGTTTCGTGTTTACTGTTTTGCCAGCACCAGATTCTCCGCTATGAGTATCAAGAAATGATTGAATGATAAGACATTTGAAAAATAAAAAAGATAGAAAAATACCACAGCAAAGAACATTACAAAAAAAAAACAACAACAATGCAACAAAATGTTCTATAAAGAAACAAAAATCAAAAGTTGGACATGTAATCTGAAAAATTACATTCTCAGTGACTGAATATTTTTCCACACTGAAAATGTCTCTCATCACAGCAATACAGAATGTGTGCAGGTATGTCAAAACTTACGTGATTAGCATGGACTGATTCTCACGATCTGTGGGGGTAAACAATAACACATTTCTTTCAGGTCATAAAAGACCTTTCTGAAGTGTGAAATTATCCCTCCTGTAAGTTACTGTAGAGGGCAGAGACAAACTATCCTTTAATGTAATACTTACTGCGCAACATGTCATTGTAGGCATTGTCAGCGATGGAATAGATGTGAGGTGGAACCTCGGAGCGACGTTTGCCTTTGTAGGCAGCCACTACAGGGGCCGTGTAGACGGGAAGCCATTTATATGGGTTCACGGTCACACAGAAGAGTCCAGAATATGTCTGCCATGAGAAGATTTGACAAAATTAATCTCAGGTATCGTATCCAGTCAGGATAAATTACACAATTCTTCAGGCCAGAGGACTTCAACCTTTTTCAAGCCTCGGTGGATATAGAGATGAAGCAGAGGGTTGAATTTTAAGCCTGGCCAATAATAACAAGTACTAATGGATATACATAATTTGATATGATGCTTAAATTATAAAGCCAAAAAATATTCACTGGTCATATGTACAAAATCTGTACTCTTATTTCTGTTTGATTGGTAATGACATTTCTAGCCGAATTTTGGCTTCAGCTTGATTAAAATTAACTTAATATTGTATATGTGTGTGTGTATATATATATATATATATATATATATATATACATATATATACACACACACATATTTGTATGATTGCTCCTTGTATGAGGATTTGCGTAAGAAATACTTCGGTGATCTTGTTCTTGTTGGTGTGTTTGTGATTCGGGGTATGCATGGAGATTGGCATTGTTTATATAACATTGAATGAAGAAAAGATTATCTGCCATGTCATTATGATTTTGTGGAACTATGGGCCGAGAGGCCATGTATTGACTGAAACTGAAACTACACACACACAGGTTTGTTTAAAATCCAAACTAATCATAACCAAATAATAATTTGCAAATGCCCTGCAGAATCGCCACAGATCTCCAGGGTTAAAGACCACTACATTAACTTTCTTTCTCATAATGCGTCTTTTATATTATGAAATATAACTATTTTATGAGGCGGTGTTTTCACGTAAATTGGTACAATTTGGTTCATACAAAAATTTAACATTTTCAGAATAAAGCAAGAAGGTCCACCCTTCAACATAACCATCAGTGGGGTGCAAGCTGATCGTACAAAAACACATGAATGAGATTGTAAAAAATTAGACGAATTAGCCACTAATTTGCCATAACACTTACAAATTGCCATTTGAGTGTGCTGTTATATCTCAAAATGTGACTTTTTCCTATGCTAATTTTGCTGTTTACTTTGCACTATCATATTTAAGTTTTTCCACATATACAAAGTTAAGGAATACATAACTTCCCTTAGATGACTTTATGAAGTACTTTGACTGTGGCAGTTGTAAAGGACATGCCTCTAGGGAATTCACTTGTATTTGTCCCCTGGCAAAAGCAAGTGTTAAATTCATTACAGTGACTGTAAAGTTCTATGAATAGTGCCACCCCTCTATGTTTAATGCCCCGGTCAAGTTATTTGTGGCATCAAAGATTAGTGAGAAAGGGCAGATCTTTTCTTTGCTTTGAGTTGTGATGTGATGGTACCAACATAGATCATCCAACTGCTGTAGCGCCTCCGCAGATTATAGAGCACCGAAGCCTCATTCAGGTGTGTGAGCATGGCCATGTCCTCTATCATGTCAAACTTCGGAGGGTTCATCTGTTGAATGTCATCCTCCTTCACAGTTAAACACTGCAGGATTTAAGCAGGGTTATAGATAACATGGGACAGGAAAAGAATTAATATGATCCATTATTAAGGGAATATTTGATTCTTACTGGTTAATTACGCACTGAGCTGTCAAATACTTGTTATATTATTTTTAAATGACCGCTAAACTGGATCAGTGTGTAGCTCATGTCAACAAACCACTTTACGTTCATAGCACTAGCGCGCTTAAAAATAATTAGTGGCGCCATCTGGCGACTGACAACGGTTACTACTATCGCTTGTGATGACAAATAGCCTCAGCAGAAGATGTAAAAGTGTGCAAATGTATTAAACGTGGTAAAGTGAATAAATGGCTGGAAGCCCAGAAAGAAAGAAAAAAACTATTGACCAGAAGAACATCGAACCGGTAGGATACAGAGTGGACGATGAAAAGTTCAAATAGAGAAAGCTAACGTTACATTGATAGTTAGGCTAACTATAGTCCTTTTAAAAAATAGCTAGCTTGGATTGGAGATTAATACTAGCCTACTACTAGGCTACTACTACTAAAGCCAATAATTAAATGTTACGCAGTGTTCGTGTTTTACATTGTTTTTCTTAGCTATTTGAAAAGCTTTAAACTAATTTAGCCTACATGTAAAATAGTTTAAACTCAAAACAATATTTCATGTTCGTTTATTTATTAATTAAAGTAGCCTACCGCCATTATGACAATTGCAAAATCATTATTACAATTTAATTTCATTAATTGAGATCTAAACCATTCACAAGCACTATTCTCCTGTTAATGAAGCAACAGTTTGTTTATATTGCCATATCTACAAATCGTTAAATTCGGATGTCCTTATATTGTTTTGACACGATAAATTCAATTTCACTAAAAAGTGTTACCTTGCCGTCCTTGGTCTCAACGATGACTTTGTCACCATCAATCTCCCTGATTTCCACCGCAATGTACGCGTCCTTTTCATCTGCTATCCAAGCGCGTTTCTTTCCTGCGCACAAGGGAGGCTGTCAGTGATCAATATCCAGGCTCCGACAAAGTTTTTCGTTGGTTTGTTTGTTAGAAATCCAATCATTCAATGCCAGATTTATCTCAATATGCCCTTTTCAACATTACAAGTTAAGAACCTAACATGCAATTACGAACACCAAAAAGCCGCCGCGTAAACAAGATGGCAAGTAGGCTATTTGAAAGAGAATCGAAGTGTTTGTATCCGCCGTAAAACATTTGTTGAAGTCAGTTGAAAATGTATCTCATGTACCATCAAACGCCACAGTTTGCGCTGCCAGCAGCTCCAGGTCGGATTTGCGCAGAAACGGAGCAGCTTCTCCAAACTCTTTCATATCCAACAATCTCGACATGATGATAAATCCACTGCTCCCTTACTTACTGAAGGCAAAACTTTCCAGATAACCTTAAAAGAAGACAAAGATTTTAGTTTACACTCCAAAATTAAATAATAATAATAAAAAAAAAAAAATCAAATTAAAAAAATGATATTATGTTGACAAAAATACACACAAACTTGTAAACATTGCAGGAATAATCACAATTACTATGTTTAAATGTATATTCCAGGAGGTAAGTTATGTTATAGCTATAAAACAAAGCATTTCATTATTGACAGAATATTAGATTTTAGTTTTAAGAAACTGTTTTGATGGCATTTTATGATTTATGTTATTATTGTAGCATTATAAACAAATGATCAAGCAAATTAAATTAGTTAATGTGTCCAGTCATAATTTGCTAACTGACCTTAACACGGACTGAATGGGTGGAGTGGGCAAACTCCTTTTATCATCTCCTCCAAGGTCACGGTCACAAAAATTATCATGTGTCACCTCCTCCAGAGCCTATTGGTGCTTACTGTGTGTCCAAACTGACACAAAAGGGCAAGCCGCATTTTTATCTTAACACAAACCCAAGCTTAGTTATTTTTATAGCAGGATTATATTTTGGAGGGCACTGATTGTGATTGTGTGATAGTCTAGTTTTGTTTTTTTGTTTAGTTTTTTTTTTTTGAACAAAAATGTAGTTACATTTAAATTTTCTTCAGTCAGTATTACAGAAATTGATTTTAAATAATCATTTTTTTCTGCTTTTTGAAGAAAAAAGAAAAAACAGCAATAAAAACAAATATATTAACAACAATTAAAAATATATTTTGAGATGTTTTGGTAAGTGGGAATGCAAATGTTATTTTTATTTTTCATCATTGACCATTAAATGTTCTACAGATTTCATGTTTTTAACTTACATTTTAATTAAATTTCTCGCTTCAAAATTAATACCTGTTATGTGAAAATTATGAAATCAATTATTGAGTTACTTTTTCTTTGAACACTGTCGTTTTTATTCTATTTCTATTTTGTTTCTGTCATTTCTATTCTATTTCTATTTTCTATCTGTCATTTCGATTCTGTTTCTATTTTCTTAAAAAATATCAAACTGATTTCAAAATGATGTTTAGCGATAATGGTGGCATGATCAGATCTGCTGTAACCATAACAAATGTGTGCAATTATGCATCAACTTAAAAGTTTTTAATGCATGCAGTAATAATTAAGAATGAACATGTTTCTCCTTAAAGTTAGTTATTTTTTTTAGGAGTTATATTTTGATTTCAACTCAACAATCATCTAAGCAGTTTTGGTCACTGTAAATTCCACGTGGTCCCTGCTTGGATAAAGGTTACAGAGATCCACTCAGCGGCAACAAGCAACTCCCTTAACGTTAGCTCTTTAACATCTCTTCAATAACTCGTCAACAATTCTCTCCTCAACATACAGTACAAGTATTAGGTGAACATAATGGCCATGTGTTCGGTCTTCTCCCTTACTCTAATTGCTTGTTTGCGGAATCCTTTGTTGTAAACGCCAGCGGAGGGAGGCATTGTGTGTGTGTGGCCACAGTAAATGCATCCCTAGACGAAATTACTGAAGGGTCCCTTGTGCTTGACATGATATGGGATGCTAAAAATACATGCCAATATAAGCCAAGATCCACTGCCCTTAATGATAATAGCAACATAATTGAGAGGGATTTTCTTTCAACCATGGAAATGAGCACAATTTTCTGACAGAGTAGTAGTAAAATAAATACAGTAACTCCAAATCTGTCTATAAATCTGTCATAAAAGTGACAAAAAAAATTTTTTGGGAAAAAATATAGAATATAACAATAAACTATCAATCATATAAATATTATTGTAAGTGATTTATTTGTAAGGGTTTATGCTGCATCTAAACTGGTTTTATTTGTGAAAAATATTATTTAATATGATTCAGCCAACAAGGTGGCATTAAGTAGGCTATATTTTAAGCATAAGATCAGTGTGAAATATTTAGAAAAAATTGGCTTCTCATATAATAATTAATTCACACATCCATGCCACTTCACTGCCAAAACACATTTTTGATATATGAAACAGCAGGTGCGGTGCAGAACTTTCCAGACAAAGTGCTAAAATAACAGGCCTAAAATCAGCTTATTATGCAGGGAGCCGCTGCTACTTTTCCACTATGGTGTCAGTGCAGTAATTGAGTGTGTTGGAGCAGAGCGCCTCTTTTTACGCACCGGCCCCAGTGGATCTGACCTTGAGATCAGTGTCCTTGTATGTGGAAAAGGAGTAAAGAGTGTGGACCAAAAGAGGAGGGGGCTCATAGTGTCCCAATATAGACGAGAATACTCCATCCCTGCCTCATGCCAAAGGCTGACATTCCTGACAAAGAGCAATAGACAAGGCCTATTGTTAAAGACACTGAGCACTGTTGCTCTGCTCATTGTTTGTGCATGAACAAGAAATTGTTCAACAAAATGAAGAATTTACAAAGCATATCTTTGAAACCTGTTGCTGCTATTACAGCAATTTAGTGGAATAACTACAAATGATTGTCGTTGATGGAACTGAAGCTATCTTTTGGCAAAGCATTGAGTGTTTCATTGATGACGGCAACTTTCTTGCACTTTGGTTAGATATAGCAGGCCAGTTGAGGGCTATTCTGGGACACTTCATAAGTGTGGCAGCTGGGTTATGTACAGCCTCACTTGCAGGACTGTGCATAAAAAAACCGTCGACAGACAGATAAAATGTGAGAGATAATGAAATCGGAGGGCGCCTGTAACATTTTAAATCTTGTTATACATACGCAACATTTAGGAAGATTAAAATAGCTGTGAAATAACCACGGTAATTCAGCAGCACAACCCAGAAATGAGCCAGACTTTTGTGCATGCATATATTTATCTGCATATTAATCAGCTGTTGCGAAACAGCAGAGTTAAGTCAGATCATCTCGATTGAAACAGGGATTCCTGGAATCGAAGTTGCAATTGCAGTTGGGTCACAGTTGTTTTAGATCATTGTGCACCAAATGCCAGCAGGCTTAGAGACTGAAGTGGAGGGAGGTTGAGATTTACAGGCACACGCACACTTTTAAAGGGGTAGACCACCACACATACATACCTAATTAGTCATATAAGACCTGATAATTCAAATAAACACCCAGCTCTGCAAGTGGTAATAGGAAAAATAGTAAAGCATGTCAGTGTTTCGAAGAAAATAGTGCTGGCGTCCGCCAACGTCCTTTAAAGGCGAATTCACTGGTGCCAGTTAGCAGCAGCCGCTCCATTCAGTTCAACATTTGGATGTCAGCTAATCGTCCGCAAAACCTTTTAGCAACTGCGCTGTCTCTGTCGCGAGTCATCAATCCATCCGTTGGGAGACTGGAAAGCATATTGAGGAGACATGAGTTAATACCTCAGCTCTTCAGTAATCTCACGCAATACCCTGAGCAGAGCCCAAAACAAACACACAAACAGGCAATGAACGTATGAGTCAATTAGTCTTTTAGCAAATGGGGGGTTAAGAGACTCTGCTCCTACCCCTGTGGCTTCAGACAATTGACTGTCTTTCAGTGGGTTAAGTCATGGCCTTTGGCCCTAACTGGGGATACCAGCATCTTTAGCTGGTTTTCTATTTATGCCCCGTCACGGCATACCTTCGCTTAGCTATCTCACCGCCACGTGGCTTTATCTAAACCAATGCAGACAAGCGGTCGCACTTTGGGATATCGCAGCAATCCCTGCCTCATTCCAGTAATGCATTAAGCATCCCCAGGCTATACTTCATACTGATGTGGTGACGATCATCAACATGACTGGTGTAGCAAAATGAACTGGTTTGTTTTGATGAATATAATAATACGATAATATTCAAATTGTTTTAAGGCAGTGTTTCATTAAGATTAACTACACCAGTGTTTTAGGGTTTTTCTATTTCATGACAAGGACCTCCCTAATATGATAATCTGCTTGCGAGGGCCCCCCTCCAAAATAAAGGCAGCTATATTTTATACTGTGTGAAAAATGTGTAATAATTGGCTTACATTTAACATTATGGGAACAAATTGTCATCCTTTGTTTATCTGGACACCTTTTCCCCATTTTGGACTTTTATGTGTCAAATAAAAGCTTCTTGGTGTCTGTCGTTGCTCCTCCTGACATGTATAATTCGAAAGAGAAACATTTCCAATTCACCTCAAATTTAAAGGCTGTATATAATTTTTTGATGTACTAAAGCATAAAAATACCATAATATGGTTGCAGATATTTAGGAAACATCCTAAATTCATATATTTGCTCTGTGTGTTCTGTGTTGGAATGTCTGTTTTTGTTTTTGGTTTGTGTGACTCCACTCACTGCCAGTTTAACCAATAGGATTTCGACAGCCCTGGTTGCCAGTTGGCAAAAAAACACAGCATATTGCAGCCACTGAGTCAGAGATCACAGATTTTACCCGACATAAAAAAACCTGGCCATCTATCCAAAAAGCTCTATGAGCAAATCATCACTTTACACTGTAAAGGCTTGTTGGCTAACGTTGTCAGTTGCGTTTGTTTCGTGTCACATCTGGCAACCCGCGTGAGCGTCGAGTCTGAGGAGAATGGGGCAGGAGAAACCACCCAAACATTTTAAAATGATGTTAGTTAACAAAATCAGGCTATTCAATGTTTTAAGCAATCTGACAAAAGTTTACGTTAATTAATCAGTTATGACTCCTTTTGTGTATTGATTGTCTGGTAAATAAATAAATGTATTGATTTTTTTTTATTTACTAAACTTTTATTTATAGCTCTGTCCCTCATCGTCTTGTTAAGAAATTTTAAACCTTATTCATTTGTCTGACCAGTTGCTCTGATAACTTGCTAATATGGAGATCTTGCTAATATAGTTGGCATGTCTTGCTGAGTGCCATCTGTGCGGAAGTCATCTCTCAGGCTACCTGAAGACAGCATGTACATCAGATGAATGAGGTGTAAACACATTTACATTGTTCTTCTCATAACTTTACCCATGGTTCCTCTGAACCGTATGAGGGCAGTGATTCACATGCCAGAGGCCACAGTTAATATTTAAGGTGGTGTGGAATGCGAGGGGGTTTGCCCACTACTGAAGTCAGTTTACTCTGCCTCTGAACCGTCCCAGGGGAGCATGGCACCTGTCTCATGGAGCAACTGCTTAAACGCAGACACAGCCTGCCCATGACACAGATGGCTTTCAGCATGCCTTTCTCAAAGACTAAAGAGCCGCATCTGAACTGTGAAGCCCCTTTTTTATTCTTTATCATTCCCTTCACGTGTTTGTTTGAAAGCACAAAACTCTTAGCAAGCATATTTTGGTTGCTGTAAATGAAAATATTGCACTTATACACATGTCTGTTCTAGTAAATTGTTCATGTATTTTGTCTTCAGTTAAACAGATAGTAGATCTCCAATCAAAACATTTAGACTCAGTCAGTAGAGGGCGCTTCATTACTTTAACTGTATGTTAATTTCGTTAAACAGAAGAGGCACGGCCACATTGCCATGGCAATATATTTTTCTTAGTTTATTTATTTAGTTAGAGGAGATCTAATAAATAAATAAGCGCAAAACTTACTGAATACAGTCAAATGTATATTTCATGATGCAATATGTACAAATAGTATTTTTGCAAGCAGACATGTCAGGACGGCACCTCAGCTCACTATAAATCTACATTACAGCATGCAGTCAGTGATTCTTGTCAAAGATGCCGTTCTATTATATTTGGAAGATAAGTACACATTTGGGAAATAGTAGAATGTACTGAATGTGCCTATTACACTGCATAGAGGGACTTATTTATGATTTATGATGCTTATGACCATTGAAACATTTCATCGTAGTCTGTGAAAAGGGTCCATTAGAGTGATTTCTGAAGGATCATGTGACACTGAAGACTGGAGTAAAGGCTGCTGAAAATTCAGCATTACCATCACAGGAATAAATTACATTTTAAATCATTAAAATAAAAACCAGTTCTTTTAAATTGTAATAGTATTTCAAGATATTACTGCTCTTACTATATATTTGATTAAATAAATGCAGCCTTGGTGAGTAAATAGAGCATATATGTATTAGGGCTGTCAGTTGATTAATAATTTTAATCTAATTAATTACATGGTGCAGCGATTAGTTAATCTAATTAATCACAAAATTATTTTGCTGTGCCCACAATTATTTAAAGCTATTATTGTGTTAAATTAGAAAGTATCAAGTAAATGTTACAAATACCTTTAGAAAGAAATATTTTAGTTGATTCAACACAAACATTTTTACACATAAATATTTAGGCTACAATGGCCTAATATAAACTATATGGAACATAAAAAAAGATAATTTGAGAAACATCTCAGTTTTTTGTTCATGTAATGAAAGTCACTGGTAACCAAAACAGCTTAGTTACCAACAGTCTTCAAATACGTTATTTTATGTTGCGCAAAAGAAAGTAAGTCATTCAGGTTTGAAATGACTTGAACGTAAGTAAATTATTTTATTTTATTTCATTTTACAGCAGGTGGCAGTAAATGTCTTTATAAGTTATTCATTCATTTGTTTTGTTTAAATGGCTGATTTATTCAATAAATAAGTAAACGTCTCTCTCTATGAATGAACCTTTGAATTATTAGTTCACACGATTCATTCAAAATGCGGATTCACGGAGAAACTAAGCATTGCTATGTTGCTCAAAGTTGTACAATAGTTCTGCTGTGGCTTTATGGGTAATATTTTCATTGGCAAAATTGTGCAAAAACACAATATTGTGTTTAAAATATAACACAACGTCTATTTACTATGTATATACTGTATAGCCATCCTCCTAAGTTTGGATACAAGAAATAATAATATTAATAATAATAATAAGATAAATTAATTTGTTTCTTGATGTTAACACAAAAACACCAAAGTTGAAACATTTTTACATTTAATTTGTCATCTCTTAAAATGTCTGCCATATCTGTGTAAATACAAAAACAAGTGCTTTTTTGTGATATGAATAAGCATTTACAGTAGTTATTGTGCCTCCATGTCTGTAAGTGAATACGTTTTGCAGCACTACCTAACTCTGAAAATCAGTTGGTTCAATTACTTTAGCACTATGTATAATACACGGCTTGGCAGGAAAATATGGCAATACTTTGACACATGTAATAGCCCTCCTCAGGGGCTTGATATCTGTCTACAGTGAGAGAAAGGGTGTCAGTTGTGTGCATCATTTGCACTTCTAGCATTGTGGGGTATTGGTGTGAACCCCGAAGCATCTTGAGAAGTACTGTTTCTTGGCAGAGTCTCAGGCACTTGAGCAGTATCACAAGACCCTTCTAGTGAATTAGGTGTTCATTTCGCATTTAATGATACTGAACTGACAATTTAGAGCATATTGAGATGCTGTGCATATACAGACATCCAGTTGTAGTAACAACGCATAATTTTTAACCTTCATTATTAAGATCCCATAATTTAACTGCCTTACTTGAAAATAGCAACATTCTACTTTGAAATTAATCAGAAACAATCACTAGAATGTTACCATCGTGTAATTATTGGATTACTTATATTTTCTGTGTCATTATATGCCATCTCCATCATCAAAATGAAAAAAAAAAACAACAACATTAAATTACAGCCTATTTTGTCCAATTAATAGCTATAGCAACATCAGAAAAAAAAAACAATATGACTACTTATTTTTTTATATTTGTGTGATTATTTCTATGATTTTGATTTATTTATTTAGTTATGTATTTATTTATAGAATTTTTATTTAGTTAGTTATTGTCGTAATTATTTTGGAAATAGAAAGAAATTTGTGAGAAACGTGTTCCTCTGAACATGTTAATCAGCTTAGCTACTTTAGAATAATGCGCGTAGCCTGTGTTGTACTGAAGTGAAGTACAGTACGCGTGTGGCGCCCTCTAGAGATATTGTCTAGTAACTGACAGTGGTAGTGCAGGTGTAGTTAGCAGGAGTTGGTGTGCTAGTAAGTGTTTGAACAACTTGCTTTTCACATTTGAGGTAAGACTACTGATGAAATACAGAACCGTTCCCAGTCACATCCTCTGAAGTGGTTCTGTCCAGACAAACAGTGATGCAACATGTTAGTGTCTTTATGACTAAGCAATGATTCTGATTTAATGGAGAAATGACTAATGTTGACTCCCGCTTCTTTCCTAATTCTCTAGGTCTGTTCATGTAATTACTGTAGTGTTAGTTATATTCACTTGAATGTAAATACCTTGACTAACTGCCAACCAAAATTAGCAGTGTGATGCTCTTCATTTTAACCAGTAGCCCCTCACTGCAGAACAAAGATCAGGGGCGGGGTTGGATCCACATCTAGGGGGTGGAGATGGTAGGTTTAGGGGTGGAGATGGGTAAGTTTAGGGGTGGGGATGGGTGGGTTTAGGGATCAGGGGGTGGAGACGGGTAGGTTTAGGAATCTAGATCCAACCTCGCCCCCTGGATCTTGTGTTCTGCAGTGAGGACCATCTCATTTGAACTGGCACCATGTTTTTAGGGGCGCTGTATTTTAATCAGCCACAAGATGGCCTTATGTGCCACTTTAACCATAGAGTTAACTGTGGCGACTCGAGTAAATCATTGTCCATAGACTGACCGTGACCATTTAGTTAACAAGGCTTTCATACACTCAGTTTTGAATATATTTCTACTACAGTTCCTATTTATGAACTAATTTTGTTCTGTGGATTTGTGATTAATTGATTACACTAAGGCAAAACAAAAGTAGTTTAAAGTAACTCCTTGCTGTTTTCTAAGTGCCTGTTTGTACATTAGAGACCAAATTCTAAGGTCTACATGCTTGTAACGTCTGTAAATGTGTTTCTCTACCTCATATGGAATTTGTTCTTGAACATTCCCCCCTTCACATCCAGACATGGTGGCTGAGTATGTTTATACACCATTTGGCTTCCAAATCTAATAAAACATCTATATTTAGAGCTTTACAGCAATGTTCTCTCTGTTTTCATTCTGTTCTCTCACTAATTCTAAATATCTTGATCTCATGACGTGTTCGCTCAGAGATATGAACTACGATGAGAGAGTGCGTCTCAGCAAAACCACTAACAACATTAACTCAGAAGAAAGGTGCGTTGTTCTATATTTCATTATCACATGAATATCTGCATTCACTGTTTTTTTTTTTCTGGCATTCATTCTCTGGATGTCATATGGACAGGAAAGGGTTATCTGACAGGAAGTGGAAGTCCTCCTGCCGCCCCATCCTGTGACTGAAGGCCTGTGAGCCAGGAACCCCTGCTCCCCCCTCCTCCCCGTCCCTCCGCAGGGCATGGCTGCCCGCTTGTGTTTTGGTAATCTTCATCCACCCTGACCTGCTGGCCTGCTCCTGGCGCCAGCAGTCTCAGAGCCCCCCCGCACCCCCGATCCCCCCGGCTAATTCAGTCCAGCTGTTGCAAGGTGCCTCGGCCACCCCCACCCGTCACTGCACTTGCCATATCCCTCGCTAACACTAATATGCTGCCTCTGCTGAAAAGACAGAGCACTGTTTATGCTCTTGTGAGAACCAGGTATAAAAAACATCCTTGCAACAGTTTTTTAGTAAGTAAAAGAAATCTGTTTAGGCTGACCGAAGAGTTTTAGTGCCATTTTGACCCAAATGTAGATGAACATACCAAAATCGTTTTCATTATTAATATTTTTGTATTATCTTCCAGTAAAAAGCCTAATAATCCTTAAGATAAATAAATGTTTATCAAGACAAATAAATGTATATTCTAATTGATATCACATTTATTTATTTTTGATTTTATTATTATTTTTTTTATTTATTACCTTACTCCATCTTCTTGTTTTAAGAATAAAATATCATATGGACATACAGTAATCAACATTTTATGTGGACCAAAATTTTGAACTTTTTTGATCCACTTCAAATGTGCATATATATATATATGTGTGTGTGTGTGTGTGTGTGTGTCTTTCAGCAAAAATCACCTTTAAAACAATACAAATAAATGTTTATTTTTGTAATATATAATGTATATTATAATATACTTTTTAATATTTATTTAATGTTGTTTTTTTAGTTTTTTTTCATCCAGGACAAATTGGTGCATGTGTTTTCCTTGTATTCCATAAGGCTGTCTCTGCTAATATAACACATTTATTTTGCTTGCTTGTTGATCTCTTTGTTACAAATATAACAACCTCACGAAAACATATAAATTCCAAAAGATTTGTTTAATTTCCCGCTGAAACGTTTCAACAGCCGCTCTCGCATTAGCATGAATGCGAACAGACCCTCCGTTGACTTGCCGTGTCCATATTGAAATCACATGCAGACCATGAGCTCTCTGAATGAGCAGATGATATAGAGGGCTCTGTTTCCTCTACTGTGGATGAGTGCAGAGGAATGCAGCGCTTTAAGAGACCTCTATCTCTGGTGCTTCGCAAGACTGTGGGAATGCACTTGCCAGGTTTTGTACATGTTTACATGGGAGACATATAATTGTGTGCTTTGTTTAGGTGTTTGTTTCAAAAATTGCCTGTGTTTTTGTGGCTGGTGCCACCTTGCTTGTTTTTGCCAAAATGTCCTAAATGGGAATAGTCTATAGAGACATGTAGCTTTTGATGTACCTACCACACCCAGAGAGAGAGAGAAAGGGAAAGAGAGAGTAGGTGAACTCATGTGTAATGTTGGCTCAAATGGAGGTCAGGTTGCTGTGGGATTTCCTCCCTCAACCCTCTGATGTTCTCTCATTCTCCTCATCCCTCTTTTCTGCGTTTCCTCTGTTGAGATTTACAACACTAGTTCTCATTGTGCACATAGAACTCTTTTTAAATAGAAATGAACTTTACCTAAACAATTGAATTAAAAATAAATGCGGCCTATTTGGAAAGTAGCATTGCAAAAAAAAAAAGTTCACTTAGGTGTCATCCTCTTTAATGCATGCATTTAATGCATCTTTCTAAGCAAACATGAGTGTTTGTTTTGTAAAGGGCCATTTAGAGGGTGATTCAAGCTCTCTGGTCCATGCACAGAGACCCAAACCACTTAACAAACCAACCATGTCGAAGAGACAATGAAAAGCCCCTTCCTGCTTCGTAAAAGTGAGAAGCCCTTTCACAACTGATGGCCGGCAGGTGATTGCACAAGGACGATGTCAGTGTTTGAACTGCAGACAGGTGTTTGTGCCATTTGCCCACTTCAGACTTATCACTGAGTTGTTAAAAGTGAGGGTGGGTGGAGGGGGCTGGCCAAAGTTTACTGGTATGTGAGCAAAAGCCGTTATCCTATACTTCTTTGATCTAAGGTGTGAATGTTCGGCATGGTGGGTGAGTGTCACTCATTTAGCGTTGCAGTGAGAGACAGGTTCTTTTGACTGAGCTCTGCATTAAAACAGTGCTGTGAAAGACCACCGGTCCACATATTGCTGCCTAAACCCGCAACGACTTTTGTGTATGTGTTGTAAGTGAACATGGGAGCAAAAGAGGAAGAGCTATTCTTATAATATTACCCAGTACTATTGATGGCTAACAATGAAAGGTATCTTTCAGAACATTGCAAAAATCTTTACTCTTAAATTTTAAAGATAATAAAAATCAAAAACAAGATCTTTTTTTATTTATACAAAATATAATTTACATTTTAGACTAAATCATTTTATATTTATTAACTGCATTATGTTTATTATAACGTCTTATAAAACACGTCTTATTATCTTACATTTACACAGATATTTTTACTCCGATTTTTTTTTTTTTTTTTTTTTGCAGTGAAGTTAATTATAAATGACCTCCTAAGATTCCCATACTTCCCCTACATGGAGTATCTGTTGCAGATCTCCTCTTTCTAGATTTCATGGTCACCACAGAGTCTCTGCATCACAAATTGATGTCAGAGAGAGTCAAGAAGTTGAATGTAGGGAAATACTTTGGTCTACCATGACGATATTTAATAACACGACTGACTTTACCTTTGAAAACGTTTCGATTTTAGACTGTATGTTCATGGCTCATTAGAGTTTTTATATTTGAAGCCAACATTCCTATAACCCAAAGCTCAGTTGGGTGGCAAATCTTTAGCATTCTTTGCGTGAAGCCTTTTTACTTTTGGAAGGGAAAACAACAAGCTGCAGTTTAATCACTTCAACATGTGAGAGTTGTTAAACTGACAGAGGAGAACAAGAAGGCAAGAATATCTGCTTTGTTTAACCTGTATTCATTGATGTTAGTAAATGGCAGCATGTAGGGGCTCAAATGTGGTGTGTGACTTATATGCAATGCATATGGAGCCATTTTCTCTCAGGGCCCCCAAAAAATACATAAACATTATATTCCCTGTAACGAGTATTTTAAACCCCCAAAAGAGGGATGCCTGGAGTCAAATCTCACATGCCCCCCTCAAAAGAGCTTGATGCACCCATGCTAGCATATATGAGAATATGAATGCATGTGGTTGTGAGTTTTGGAGGAGTTTCATCTCATTTCCTGCTCAAGATCTTTGACATTAATGAGCGAATCCCCCCCTCTTATAATATGTTGGTTTAGAGATTGTGGGTTGTCAAACTCCTCCAAACAACAGGATGAGAAGGTCAGAACGATGCCTCATAGTGGATTAGAGACTGCCTGCAGATCAGGGTGACCGCGAGGTTGCAAAGTGCTTCTCGTCATTACGAGGCTGCTGCAACAAAAGACCACCCCTGGATGTACGTATTTGTGTTGGGGGAAGGTGCTGGTGGGTTGCATGATGTTATATGACAGCTGCAGATAGACTGAGTGTTAGTTTGTGTTAAATGTAGTTAGTTCGGTAAACTGAGAGCCACCCCACGTGATTCTGGTGTATAAACAGCTTTTCATCAATCAAGCATTCATTTTTGTTTTTTATATTTGAAGGACAGTTGTTCAGAACACACCCAGTCAGTAGTTCTCCATCTCACGCCCCCTTTTACAGGTCCACAACAACAGGAAATCCAAGAGTTAAAGTCTCGAAATGCCGCAAGGTTCCATTGATCTAACAGTAAAGTTTTGACACTTGTCCATCTGAGGTTGAACCTGTGAATAACGACACTCTTTTCTCTCCACATATGTGAGGAAAAGCCTGGGCAGCGGGAGCTGAGCACAGGATATAATGCTCAGGAACAAGTTAAGTACGACCTGTGAGGCAAAGACCTAAAATTGGACTTACATCCTCCATGTGCTTCACTTCCCCCTCACTTAGTTTTTCAGCCAACGCCTACATTAATTTTTACAGTCAAGGATGTTTCTCTTGTTTTGGCAAGAATTTCAGTCATGAGTCATTAGGCATTTCTACATGACTTTAAGCAATGTGCATTGATGAGGATATTTCAAGTAAGTGGTGTGTCATGGTCTTAAATGCTAATTGTTACAATGTGCCGTGTCCATGAACGTAGTAAACTCTCAAAAAATTCATCAAGAGCCATGTGAAAAGTGTGTAATTTATGCACAACTAGTGGCAGCAAATGGAATTGCAATCTGTTTTTTGAAAGGGTCAGACATAAGGTTGACTCAGTAACGCTTTATAATAAGATTATTTGGTAAAGTTAGTTAAAGCATTAGGTACAATGAATGAACAACATATAATACTTTTACAGCATTTATTAATCTAGGTAATGTTAATTTCTACATATATAAATACATCTTTAAGATTTCAAGATGTTACATTAAAATGCACATTTCAAAATGTATTATGAATGTATATTATAAAATTATGTATATGTATTATGAATTACAAGGATTTAAACAATTATATATATAAGTATATTTATAAATTAACATTATATTTATAAATGAACATAAACCTAGAATAATAAATGCTGTACAAATTATTTAATACAAATTACTACTTATCTGTGCAGTGTAAGACGGGAATGAAACCTGTTTGAAAACAGTCATGTTTGCAATTATATTTGGTGCCCCTAGTGGGCAGACCTTGAAGTCCAATAGCTATTATTACTAAGGTCACTATGGGATGCTTCTTAAACACTTTTGTTTGCTCTCTAAGCGTATGGGAAGATTTTTGGGACTTGCAATGAGGTTCAAAACCAGTGCACGGACTGAAATTAGAGGCTTCATGCTCTCGCTTAATGTGGATCTCCTCGCTGCA
This sequence comes from Onychostoma macrolepis, assembly GCF_012432095.1. Classification (NCBI taxonomy): domain Eukaryota; kingdom Metazoa; phylum Chordata; class Actinopteri; order Cypriniformes; family Cyprinidae; genus Onychostoma; species Onychostoma macrolepis. The sequence goes on along the minus strand of NC_081165.1, from coordinate 17,781,802 downwards.
GTATGCTTCCTGTCCTGAGGTTTACACGGTTTATTTTTCTCAGCGTGACCCCCACAGTTACCCCAACCCCTGTGTGTGTGGCAGAGTCGGGGCCAAGGGAGCCCAGGCGCCACACATTCGCGCTCTGCTCTCCTTCCCCTGGCTTCTCACTGGAACTGAGACCTCAGAAACACATGTCTCTGATCAAGTGCAGCCTGCGTCATTGGTTAGTAAACACGCAGCTCCAGGAAAACCAACAGAGAGCACATTCATCTTCAGCAACCCTGTGACTTAGTGAGTGTGTGATTCATTATTCTGTAATAAAGTCTCTCTGCTTCTCCAGCGGCCCTCTGGCAAACTCCGAAGCTCTTGGAGAGAGAGATGAGGGCCTTTGTTTGCATTTTGTTTAGTGGTTTTGTTTAGATGCTATTGTTCATGGGAGACCTTGGAGAAGTTGATGCAGAAGTGTTTCTGTCTGTAATTAGACTAGTACTGTTTGTACTGGGGCACATCTGATGGACAGACGTTGAAAGATACAGGTTATGTAAGGTGAACTTTGAGATAGAGATGTGTGATTCTCTCATGTGTCAAGTCTGCCCTAGAAATAAGCAAAATTTGTCATTAAACTCGCTTTCCCACGCCATTGATCCAGAAGCATGTTATGAACATCTACCTGTCAACCTGAAATAAAGGGGCTAAATCTAAAATGGTTTACACTCGATTGCATCGATTGTGTCCAGAACCTGAAAAATGCAGTATATGGAAGTAGGAAGTCATCAAGGAACATATGAATCCATTATGTAGATCTGTTCATTTAAATGCCTTCATCTGGTCATTTCTGAAGGTAGCGCAGATGTGTCCTTCCATGCTTATGATTCCCCTCAATTCTGCTCTTGAAGCCCAGCAGTCCGTTGAAAGAATAAAACAGGTGTCTGGTGGAGCATTTAAAAAGTTTGTTAATTTACAAATGAACTTTATTGCAGATCAAAACATTCACGTACTAAAAAAATCCTTCTGTTCTCTTCCATTCCCTTTCACTCCAAACTTATGAACTGCAAGTAACACAGTGCCATATTTGGATGTAAATATTGCTGTTAAGACAATTGAGGTGCTGCAAGAAATTCCTATCCAGCAAAAAAAAAAGAATATTGAAAAATTATAAATAAACTATATACTTTTTGAAGTGATGTTACAGAAAATCTGAATAAAACAACTTTTGTAGGTTTTTTTTCAAGAAGTAAAATAAAATATACACCTCTTTTGTGAAAAAATAGACTTTTTATTTCTGTAGTATTTATTTTCTCTAAAAATATACAATATACACACTATTTTGTAGTTATTTTTCAGAAAATTATAAAATAAAACTCATTTTTGTATTTATTTTTCAGAACACTGTAATAAACTTTGCATTGTTTGTATTGATGTCTCTGAAAATTATAATAAAATGTACACTTTATTTGTGTAGTAATTTTTCAAAAATATTAAATATACACTATTTTTGTAGTGGTCTTCCAGGAAATTATATATAAAATGTTTTTTAAGTGATTTTTGCAGTGATGTTGACTGTTATAAAATATACTTTGATTTTATAATGCTATGTACAGGGCCCTCATACCACTGGTGGTACCACCATTTTAGAAGCACTGTTCTTTGGTCATCAGATGTGACGTTACAATGTCTTGGAAGGCGGTCCATAACCGGTTACCATCATGCATAAACGCTGTCTCTTAATTCATTGACTGACTGGGCAACGAGCGTGTTCAATTTCAGATGCAGCCAGGAATCATAACAGTGGTCTGGTGTACTAACAGCAGAGATTCTTGAAGTTTAGAATACCTGTGGTGAGAAATGCGTGACTTTTTGCGTGCAGCCAGTTTGACACAGACAGTACGGCGGCGTTGGAGCATTCCCTCAGGCGCTAGTTTGTCGTGGGTGCAGAACCGCTCATGTTTATAAGAGGCTGACAGCTTCTTCCTGTATCCCAGGCCCTGAGCCCCAAGTCCTGGCCAGGGCCCTAGCGGCACTCTCCCCCTGACTGAGTGGGAGAGCAGGCGTGGGAGGGAAGCTTGAGTGGGGGGATGGGGCTCTACTGCAGCCGTACCGCAGTCACTGAACACTTGAGCCCACTTGTTTTCTCCCTGCAATGTCAGGCCAATGTAAACTCCCATTTCCTGCCTGGGACTTTGGGTGTCTCTGAGGGAGCGAGATGATCCTCATGTGAAGTATGGCAAAGACACATCATACTTGTGCTCAAATTTAGCCATCCGAAGTTGAGAAAGAGCGAAAGAAAGGGAGTATAATAGACACACATGAGCCCTGAGAAAAGGGCTGGAATGTTAAACACATGCTTTATGGCAGCAGCAGCAGCCACTTTTGGTAAATTACAGTGAACGTTCTGGCACTTGGGAATGCGCAGTGGGGAAGGAGTTCTCCGATTTCAGAGCCAGACGTCTCATTATCCCTCAGGAACGACTGTATGAGAGTGCATATTTAGTTTTCGTTTCTTAGCACAGAATATGCACTAAATATTGCTGCGGGTTGTGTTACAGCAAACTCTCTGGTGGTGCGTTGATGTGTTGGCTCACCAGGTTTCCAGGTTTGGAAATGTGCTTTTTCGCGTGAATAAAGTTTGATGAATCAGATATACAAGCCTGTGGTCTTTTTACCTGCTGACAGAGCAGATTTGAGCTTTGTCAGGGATTTCTTCTTTAAAGTTTCTCACAGCAACTCCGGTAACGTCATCTCATTAGGCCGCCTCTCCCTCCCCTCAGGGCTTGTTACAAATCGACCACATGTAACTGTTCTGCTTCCATACAGATGTTTTCTTGTCGGTTTTCCAGAGCGTTTGGAGGATTGCGTCCTTCCACCATTGCGCTGTACCTAACAATGAATTAACTTCAGTTGGATCACCAAAACGTAAAGCTTAAACAATTCTTTCCAAAGCCCCCCCTCCAAGGATTACATCTCGCTGTCGTAAACTACATGTCAGCACCTGACACATGCATTCCAGAGATTGTGTTTGTCTGTGAGTGGTTGGGTGACTAAATGGTAAATGGGAAGAGGCTCCTCATACTAACACTCTTTCAGACGTTCGGATCTGGGACAGGACATGGAAGGACTTACCTCATGCTGCACAAACGCACCTACACTTACTATGAGAACTCACTCTTGCTCCTGACAGCAGCTGACTCACTGTCTGCATTCAACAGTTCGGTCTGATTAATGCAGACCTGCGTTTCCACTACTAGCATTTGAGGAGCTTACGAGTGCTGTTTGCATCCAAATTTGGACAACAAAGTATGGAAGCCTTTTTCAGCCTCAGAGTAGAAAATACAAAAGGTTGTTGCAAGATAAGGTTTAAACTAAGAAATAAAGTAACTAAGCGCAGTATAAGGTTGTAGTTGTGAGATACAAAGTCACAGTTGTGAAATACAAAAACATGTGATATGAAGTTGCAGATGTGCGACACAAAATCACATTGTGAGATTCAAAGTCAGAATTAAGAGAAACAAATTCAAAATTGTGATATATGAAGACACATTGTGAGGTGTAAAGTTGTCTTATAAAGTCTAATTGCAAGATAAAGTTGCAGTTGCAAGATAGAAAATCACATTGTGTTTAATTTAAAGTCATGATACCAAACCAAAATGCAATTGTGAGATATGATGTGACATTGGGAGGTATAAAGTTGCAATTATGAGATGTAAATCTTATCGCGAGATAAATCATTGTATGATAAGTTGTGTGAGACATAAAGCTGCATTGTGAGAAATAAAGCTACATTTTGAGATAAAAAGTCACAACTGTGATAAAAAAAAAAATTGAGATTCAAAGTCAGAATTATGTTATTGAGTCTCATTGTCATAATTATGAAAAATAAAGTCACAATTGTGATACATGAAGACACATTGTGAGGTGTAAAGTTGCAATTCCGAGATATTAAGTCTCATTGCGAGATAAAAGTCACAGCTGCAAGACAGAAAATCACATCGCAAGATTCAGTTACAATTACAAGAAATATATCGTAATTTTAAGATATTAAGATATAAAGTTGCATTTGTGAGATACAAAGTCACATTGTGTAATTTAAAGTCACAATAACAAGCCAAAATGCAATTGTGAGATATGAAGTGACATCAGAAGGTATAAAGTTGTACCTTTGAGATAAATCTTATTGCGAGATAAATCATTGTGTGATAAGTTGTGTGAGATATAAAGCTGCATTGTGAGAAACAAAGCCACTTTGTGAGATAAAAAGTCACAACTGTGATGAAAAACACAGAGATCTGATCTTAGCGCTGTGTGATTATTTAGGCATTACATTTACACAGGCCAGGTTTTGAGGTCAGCAGATAGGAGCGCCTTACATCAGTGCAGCATACACACACAACTCTTCCAACGCTCAGAAGCAAAGCTTCCAACAAGAAAATATTTATGTAAGACATTCCATCAGTTTGCCTTGCAGCAATTCCTCCAGAGGCAAAATTACAGTTTGAACGAAAACAGAACGCTCAGATGACTAAAACGCCATCAGGCCACAATGGCATCTTTATGTCTTGTATATAAAAACGGATCTGAGTATACACATAAAGATCAACACACATCCGTATGCATAAGCAGGCCAGGAGACCGTTCTGGGTAAACCGTTTTGTTTGCAGAGAGCGAGTGTGAGTGTGTGTGCGTGCAGTATGACAGGTGTGTGGGGCAGGTGCATGCAGTTGTCCCTGTGCTGTCATAGTTCATTCACCTGTTCACCTGCCACCCAGCAAACATCACAGTTACAAACCAGTGAGTCACTCCTATTCATGGGAAATGAAGCACCGCTCTTCCTAATAATGCATTTCAACAGCTTCAAATAGTATGAGCCATCAGATTACAGGTATGACCGAAGCCGTGTCCCAAATGACGTACTAAACATGATGCACTTTTACTTTGTAGTATGTAATCAACCATGTAGTGTAAGAATTTGTAAGGTTATTTTGTCATCCAACATAGGCGTCTGATAGCCACAGGATAGCCTGATAGCCTTATGTAGCATCTTTGCTACATGAGGAAACTATGACTGTTGAGGAGTCCAACATTCCTAACTTTTTGTGAAAAAAAATTAACAAACATTTCACATATTGCTTAACGTTTACTCACGCTCAGGCCATCCGAGATGTGGATGAGTTTATTTCTTCATCGGAACAGATTTGGAGAAATTTAGCATTACATCACTTGCTCACCAATGGATTCTCTGCAGTGAATGGGTGCCGTCAGAATGAGAGTCCAAACAGCTGATAAAAACATTACAATAATCCATAAGTAATCCACATGTTAATTCCTCAATTAACATATTGTGAAAAGCCATAAAAAAAATGTTATCACAAATGAATCATTAAGATGTTTTAACTTTAAACTATTGATTCCAGCTAAAATATGAGTCCTCTATCTATAATATTGCTTTTTCCAGTGAAAAAGTCTTCTGAATCAGGACGGAAATATACAGAGAAAATATTATTTACAAGTGAAAACAGTTCTAAACAAATATGTCAGTGGATTTTGATTTGAGAGGACAACGGTAGATGGACGTTTTCACTGGAGGAAGTATTATGGATTCATATTTTAGTCAGAAGCGATGGTCTAAATGTCTTGATGGATTTGTTTCTTACAAACACACAGACTTAACAAGACATTAACTGATCAACTGGAGGATTACTGTGATGTTTTTATCAGCTACTTGGACTCTCACTCTGACGGCACCCATTCACTGCAGAGGATCCATTGCTGAGTCTTTCCCCCCAACTGTGCTGAATCCAAAACGAGTGAGCATGAATCAAAGTCTTTGTATAAACTTAAATAATTTTATTGGAAATGATTTGGACAAATTCAAACAGACATGAAATATGAAAAATGTATGCTAAAAAATTGCACTGAACTCAATTCAATTTTATGAGGACTTTTCATGCACAAATTGTGGTGTCAATAAACTGTGATATCGAAGTCGATATGTCCACGAGCAAACATTGTAGTCTATTTATTGAGAATGTCCTTTTCTTCACATCAGACAAAAATACAGAAGTGTTGCATATCATCACTTGAAAAAACATTGAGGTACAAAAAAAAATAAAAATAAAATTACAAAAAGTAGCATGGCTTTGGTTTCAATGGTCCAATCATTCGTGTCAATAATACAAACCGACAGGACTTCAATACTCTTTGGTAAATTGGAGTGCATTTTAAAACTCAACAAAAGGAAGAGGGATAAAGGAGAGTAAAAAAAACAACAAATTGTGGTAAAAAGAACAAACATCTGTAAAAACAAGTGATGAACCTTGCGCATGCAGGTTACAACACACTAAAACCAACTGGGAAAAAAAACACACACACACGGTCAACTGGTCCATTACGACTCCGTTTCTAGAGAACTCGGTAGACGCCACCTGTTATCAGAGATGTGACGGTCAGGGCTGTGGCACCTGTTAGCACACTGCCTCCGCACCACAGAACAGCTGTCTGTCTGTGTGCTTATGTTTGCATGTATGTGTATGTGTGTGTGTGTGTGTCATGCTGAGAGACATACCCTACATGTGAGCCCACCCCCAACCTGACAGCAGCTGTCCCTGGTTCAGGAGTCCTAGCTGAACAGCTATTATACTTTAAACATTCATAACTCCTTCATTTGAAGTAATCTGGTTAGGAAAAAAGTCTGGCATTCGGAAATGTATCGACCGTGTTATGTTTAAGAAGTCCGCTGAAATGTCATGTCATCCTTCTCCTGTCGCATACTGCGTCTATGTGTGGGTGTTGAGAGGAGAAGCGCACGGTCATTATTATCTCACAAGGCACCGTGTCCGAATTTTTAAAAAATGGCGTGTTCAGGCCGTGGAGGGACAGCAGCCGGCTGTGCTGTGTTTCTGCAGCAAGGACATGCGGCTGAAGGTGCGAGAACAGGTGCTGCACTGGTATTTCTTCACATCTGCGTGGGTCTGCAGGTGCGCGCGCAGGTTAGAACGGTCTGCAAAGGCACGGTTACAGTGTGGGCAAGAGAACGGACGTTCACCTGTGGGGAAAAGAAAGAGAGTAAAAACTACTGTTAGATGTATGCGCTTTGTAATCACAAATGTCCTTTCTAAAAGTAAATATCCTTGTTAAAAAAAACAATGTTAGTGCAATAGCTAACAGTCACATGGTAAACTGATTGAATCAACCACAAGTACACAAAATAAGTGGCTATTCAGCAAGGATGATAACAAGTGCTCCCTAGCATTCTTGATCAACTTATCTGTGCTTATCTCCGCTCTCACACCAGTGATTGATAAGATTGTCCTATTGTGTCATTGTTAAGAAGATGTCAACACAATGAGTGATCAATGAAAAGCAATTCTATTGAGGGCAAACTCACGTGACTGAGTGAATCACTAAACTAACGCAATTGCATCAATGATTTTAGAGATTTCCAAAGACAAATGTAAGACATTTATTTGCAGCACCTTAATTATTAAAAAAAAAAAAAGATTTAAGAGAAAAAAAAAATGAAATTAAAATTCTTTCATGGACCCTTGAAATTCCAAAGCAAAAATAGAAGATATTTGCTCAGCTACAATCTTTAAAAAAAATTATTTAAAATTTAATTAAATCTAGTAAAATTAAAGTCATTTACTCTGCTACATCTTCAAAATAAAAAGGAATATACATCTTTTTTTAAATTCAAAGCAAAATATAATATATTTGCTCAGATAAAATCTTTAAAAAATTTATTTAAAATCGAATTAAATCTAGTAAAATTAAAAAGTCATTTACTCTGCTGCATATTAAAAATAAATTAAAATATCTTAAAATAAATTACATTTTGAAAGACTTGAAATTTCCAAAGCAAAATAGATTATGTTTAGTCTGCTATATCTTTAAAAAGAAATAGATAACATTTCAAACTTCCAAGATTTTCATGCAAATCAGTGTGAACCAAATTTGGTGTTAGTAACTGATGAAATAAGCCTTAAAGTGAGAAAAGATTTTGTAAGTTTGTAGATGTACCTGTATGTGTGCGAATGTGTCCTCTTAACAGCCAGGGTCGTGAGAATGCCTTTCCACAGGTGGGACAGACGCATGGTAGTGTGTGCGAGCGAATGTGCATCTTCAAGGCACCAAGGCTGTTGTATTCTTTGGGACAGTGCTTGCAGAAGAAGGCCGGTCGAGTGGCTGGCACGGTGGCCTCGCTCTTGTCCTCTCTCTGTCCTGCTCTGTTCTTGCTGTTGCGCCTTGGCCTGCTGGTCTGTTGGGGGTGGTAGGTGTCTGAGGAATCTGGGCTCGGTGGGTCTGAGGTGCGTCCCTCATCTTCTTCCCCACTGCTGCTGCAGCTGACGCTGGACGGGGAGCTGAGGTCCAGCGGGCCCTGGCTACTAGAAAGGGTGGATGGGGATGTGGGATCGTGTAGGGAGGGTAGCAAGCTGACATCCCAAACCAGTCCAGTGGTCAAGCAAGTTACTGGGAAGTCGCTGGTGACCGCTGGAAGTTCTGCTAGTGGGTATCTGTCTAGCAGAGTATCTGATGGGTGAGAGAGAACGACAAAATAAGTTCCTAATCATGGTTTTACAACCAGAAAAACTCCACTTGATAGTTTACAATATAAGTGATTGCCAAAGAAAAGCATAAGGCAGATGGTTGCAACAAAGTAAAAAGTGAAGTAGAACTCAAAAAAAAACAACAAAAAAAAAAACGCGTGCATCTCACATGCAACCAGATCCAGGGAAGAAAAGGAGCTCTAAAAAGAGTCTAAATCGATATTCCACACACGGGAAATTATCCACACACTTACTTTTAAAGTTACACATATATATAGATATATAGCTTATATCGAAGCTTGATGAAAACTCGAACATACAATTGTTATTATTTAGCCAATCTATGTGCAAGTTTTGTTCTCTAAAAGCATTTTACTTTTAGATAGATTCGATTTAAACAAACAAACAAAAAAAAAAGACCAGAACTTACCGTTCTGACATTCCAACTCGCTGTAGTTTGGCCTCTTGCTGGTGAAATACTTTTTTACTAGGAAAGATCGAGGCATGCTGAACTCTTCAGTTTTAACAGCCCAGTCCAGTTATTTTCAGGGGTAAAATCTCGCTGAAATAGCTCCACTTCAGATAGTCCGTTAAATGAAATGAACCTCGCCAATCCGCAGTTCTCGTAACGTGAACACTGATCTGGACTACAATTAGTGAGTCTGTACTTATTTAAAATAGTCTGACAGACTAAGTGGGTATTCGTCCATTTGGACCCGCCCAAAAGAACAGCCTACAGCCATCGCTGTCGTCAGTGTTTCATTTAATTACCAGCACTTGACTGCTGCCTAGGTGTGAATGTTCCGAAGCGCACTTCGCAGGTAATACACACAAGTGAATTGTTTAATTCGTGCCTATTAAGATCATGTAAATGAGCCATTCTGAATTCATTGTTTACTTCGAGGCTTCAAGCCAGCGTTTGTAAGAGCCAGATCATAGTTCATTTAAATTAAAGCTTTTGTGAAGGAAATGTTCGTCATTTCCAAAGTCTGCATAATGGATGATAATAGAATTAGCGTGTGCAGCACAAATCTACTTAATGTCTACTTCGTAGCAAAACACTTATGCTAAATTTGGTTTGTACAGATGCATCGTTTAGTAATGAAAGTCGTTGAGTAATTAAGTTCACTGTCATCAAGTTTTATTTCAAAGTCAAGGCCAATTTATATAATAAACTAAAATATATGTGTTCTGGATATGTTTTATTACCTAGTTGTGATATAGCTGACAAGTGCACAATGCACTTTTCAACAGATGTCAAAACGAGCCTGGAATGAATGAGTTTGGTGGGTGAAAGTACAAGTTTGATTAAGGCTCCACCTTGTGGTATGGTTATTTTGCGATGTTCATAACGGGTTTTCTGTTTGGTTATGCAGTCATAAGCTATAAATAAATAGATATACAAAAGAAATAATATAATATATAAAGAAATATAATTATATTATATTAAGGATATTATTATAAATAATTAAAAATAAATGAAATAATAATTAAATAAACGTTAAAATAATTAAAATAAATGTAAAAATAAATACAAAAAATTATAAATAAATAAAACAGGTAATAAAAATAAATTCAGGGTTACATTTTATTACAAATGAATTATTATTTGTTTTATCAAATCATTTATTCCTTTATTTATTTCCCTATGATTACGTTTATTTGTTTATAGACATATTTATTTATGTATTTATTTACAATTACAGGTTGCAGGTTTGGTCCTTCACTGTGTGTATATCACTTCTTTAATGAAAGAACTTTGTGTCCACAAAGTTTGATGAACTAAACACAAAAAACTTTTATTACGTGTTTAAGAGGCTTAAATATACATATCGAATTCTGTTTAAAATATTTGAACGTGACTTATTTAACTTATTTATTTTTTTATTATTATTATTAGCTAAATTTCGTGATAAAAATGTTTTCCTATTCACTTACTATCACGTTTGCATACATATTAAAATATGTATAAATATTAATACTAATGTGTCCATTAATTTTTATCAAAACGTGTTTTATTTCTTTATAGCATTTAGAGGGAATTAAAGGCTCATTTTATAATTAATGCGGAAAGATGTAAAATGTTACACTTTTAGCTTCAGTCACTGCTGACTTTGATTGCATCTTTTCCATACGTTACTAAATCTGCCCGCCTAATGCTCCCTTTTTAGTTTTCCACTGAAGATAGCAAACCATATTGGTTTGGAACTACATTAAGGCAAATTAGAATTTTTGAGTGAACTATGCCTTTAAAAAAAAAAAAAAGCTCTCCTTCATACCCAAATAATTCCTACTGTCAGTTGCTGCGCATATTCTGCAGTTTTCAAAATGTGTAACTACGCCCCTCGACATGTCATTCTACCTTCCTCCACAGCTGAACTGGAATCAGTTTTACTCACGGTCAACCAATGAGTTTTATACTATAGTGTTAAAAACTGTTCCCAGGTCTGTTGCAGATGAAAAAAACGGTTAATACGCCCCGTTACATTCTGGCTCCACCTCTCGGTTTGTGTACGAATCCTATTGGACTAGCGCTCAACTATGGGCGGAGCTACATCGTTGGGATTTTTTGTTTTTATTATCAGCTGTTCGTTGGGTTGGGATCTATACTGCGGTGCTATAATTTACAAGGAACAGTTTCTAAAAGTAAAAAGAAACAAGAGACAAGAACATATATTCTGCACCTCTACCTCGGATTAAACAACCAAAGATTTATTTTTAACGATTTGGACGTCGGAAAATCGGTTGCTCTGTAAAAAGCAGGTAGGCTAACGTTAACGTTTGTATGTTTTACTTAAGCCTCTTTTTAAACTATGCGAGAAAATCGGTATATTCCTAAATCTGTTTTGTTTGTATATATGCATACATACACATTTGTATCAATTAATACGTTATAACACTATATTTCGTAATCATAATCGAAGCTTATGACGCCGCTTCATTCATTGATAGTGATATGACAGTAACGTTATTTGTCATTTACATTTCTTTTACAGGACACTTTGTTTTAGTGTGTATTTGTATCCTATTGCACAAACGGATAAATCAGTGGCCCAGTTGCCTTTCTAAACGATTCAAGCATTCAAAGAGAGGTAGCAAAAACAAAAAAAAATAAATAAAATAAATAAATGCTACTAAATGAACTCTGCATAAAAACCATCGAAATCAAACCATTTCCACATAATGCAGATGCTGTGTTTTCAGAGAAAATGTATGTATTGTTTTAATGGCACACCCCCAGCTGGAGAACGACAGATGGACGCCAACAATGGAGCTGGGGTCCAACAATGCACTCCCAAAACTCAGCACATCCATCTTTGTGGCTATATGAACAAATATCTCCAGATATAGGTTTTACTGTACATGGCAGTCACATTTTGAACATATCTTTAACTAAAGAAACATATATGTTTCTACTAAAAACACAGTGTAATCTGAATGTTATGAATTTCCAAGTGTGCATTAAAAGAGGAAAAGCCATTGTGTAAATAAGGACGCTTGTTCCTTTTTAATTTATCACTGCTTTACTGTTGCCAGGCCTGAAAAATAAAAAATTCAAAATGAAGCCTGATAGAAGCCTGGAAGACTGACCTCAATATGAGATATGAGCCTAAAATAGCTTTAAGCCTGGTTTTTATTCAAGTCTTGATTAGTGGGCATAATTCAAAACAGGAACTATATCATAGTGTTTACATTTGTATTCACATTTCTCCTCTACCAAAGGTCTGGGTGAAGTTGTACTGCTGAGATCTGCTCATAACGTCTGTCAGAGTGAAGATTTGTGAGACCCGTGTTCCAGGCTATCAAGTTGACCTTCAGTGATTCAGTACAATCACACTTGATTTATAACGATGTTTCAGCGGCTCACAAACCTGCTCTTTGGAAGCGTAAATGAAACAAGTGAGGAACCAACTGTACCAAAACCAGGGTCACCAGAAGTGGACGAGGAGGGCTGGCTCCTGGTCAGTGCAGCTGGTGAGTACAGCATTACAAATATCAAATATCAAAACCCTGTATAGACTGGCATATGAAATAATTGGCAGAAAGAGTGTGTGGAGCTCATACTCAAGGAGGAAAAACACTTCCATTTTATTCAGAGGCCGAAACTGAGCAAAATTATGCACTGATATTTATGACCAAAAAGTAAGATGAAGTTCTCATGATGTAACTCATAATGTCGCTTGTAATTACAATGTTAATTGAGAAATGTACAAATAACCATTCCTCAAAAGCATGATTCATGGATTATCAAGTAAACCTAAACCTGCTTCAGTCCAGCAAGTGTCCATCTTGAAATATTGGTTTAAAATACAGTGCAATTAATTTAGGGTCTGCAAATAATCATTTTCATTCATTTAAAGGGATAGTTCACCAAAAAATGAACATTCTGTCATCATTTACAGTGTTTTGTCTTTGGTCCATGTAGTAAAAATCAGTGTAATAAAATGTTGTTTTGGACCCCACTGATTTCCGTTGTGTGGGCAAAACTTTCTTCAAAATGAATTTGTTTGGCACAACAGTTGCCTCAAAACAGAGGTGTAATTGTGTTTATTAAGTTACAGCTTTTCTTGGTATACTAAATTTTTCTTTTCTGTAGATGGAGAGGCATCCCCTGAACCCAGCGAGGTGCAGTTCAAGTTAATAGGAAACCTGTCCAGCACTGAGAAATGTGCTGCCAGCTTGGTCAGTGATGCAAGGTAAAACCAATAAATCTGCTCAGAGATCACAGTCATTATCACGTTATTCCTGCTGTGAGGTTGTAACAACACTGACGCTGACAGTCAGTATTGGATTGATTTGAATAAATATTTTGTTCTCTTTCTAAAGCATGGTCGAACCAGAAGTCCCTGTTGCTCGAGGCAGCAGTCGAGTATCTCAGCGGTTGGTCTCTCAGGCCGGGGCTCTGGTCAAAGTGTCACAAGTGGGCCGGATACAGCGGGCTCAGGCACGGTCCAACCGCCACAATCTCAGCCGCAATTGCATTCAGCGGCAGAACCACATTCGTCAGCGTCTTCCTCAACACTACTCTCGCATACATCGCGTGATCCTCCATCAGCCTAGTCGGCGCAACTTTAGTCACTAAAAGGCAGAAAGAGTCAACAAGCATGCAAGTGAACAACAAACATGCAAATACCTTGGTTCAAAATAAAAGCTTGATATAAACATGCTTGAACTTTTTTTTAATATATATATTTACAATGTAGTGTATAAAAAATTCAGTGGCAGCTAAGATTTTGGCTCCAAATATATTGTTGGCCATTTGAAAGTACATGTGTACTAGACTGTCATGCAGCAATAAAATGAAGTGAAGGAATTTTGAATTCTCCTGTTTTCTTTCATTGTAAAAAAGCTAATATGGAAACTGTGCTGAATTAAAGCTTTGGTTTGATATTTCATATGAAATTAACTTATTGTGTTTAAAACAATAAAGCAAAGGAATGCACAGCTATCTAGATCATTTCAGATAGGTTAATTATTATTATTATTATTATTATTGTCATGTAATGCACTATAAAAACCACGAGGGGGAGCCTGGGTTCGCCTAGTGTGGTCAGAGTAGCCCGTGTCTTACTTTCTGTGGTCAAATTGTCCATAGTATGGAAGAATGTCAAATCTGTAAGACATGACTGTCTTCCAGTGGTATCACAGTATTAAATGATAACTGCTTTGTGGGGGTTTTGTCTATTGAAAGTTTAAAAAAAATAAATAAATAACATTATGAACTGCAGAAGATGCTCATTTACAGTTTAACTTTTTATTTCAGCATTATCCACCTTATTTTGTAACAAGGAAATAATCCTTTTTCTTGGAATTCTGATTCATTTGCTGTTATAAGGAAATAACTAAAAAAAAATTAAATAAGTGCAGTAAGCAGTGTGCCTATGATTATGATAATTAATTAAAATAACATGATTACAAATACCAATTTGCAATATCAAGCAGCACATTATTTATTTATTATTTTTTGTGCAGGTAAAATAACTGGATGCGAATTTCTTTGATATTTTTCATGCGTTTGTTGAATGTTACATTTTTTAAATTACCAAATAAAATAAGGAAAGAAAAAAATGCCATCATTTACTGAACCTTAAGTTGTTCCAAACCTGAATGAGTTTCTTTTTTCTGTTGAACACAAAATAAGATTGTGAAGAATGTTGGTAGCCATTGACTTCCATAGTATGGGGGGAAAAAAATACTATGGAAGTCAATGGCTATACCAGCAACTGTTTGTTTACCAACATTCTTCAAAGACAGAATTTTCATTTTTGGGTGAACTATCCCCTTAAGTTCTATCTCTTGCTTTCCTCAGTTGATTTTGAATTAGAGCAGAGAGAACTTTTACAGTTCATCGGTTATTCTGTTTTGTTTCTTTGTTTCTCATTGAGGACATCGTAGCCCTGCAGCATAAACATCACAGATTGCAGGTGCTGTCATGTGAACGGGTCATTTGAGTGCATCCAAGACATAATCAAGATGGTGTTGCCATCTATGTGTAAAACCAATTTGGTTATGTTAAAGTGCAAGTCTTGTTCTAATA
Organism: Onychostoma macrolepis; assembly: GCF_012432095.1. Lineage (NCBI taxonomy): Eukaryota > Metazoa > Chordata > Actinopteri > Cypriniformes > Cyprinidae > Onychostoma > Onychostoma macrolepis. The sequence goes on along the minus strand of NC_081165.1, from coordinate 17,766,742 downwards.
AGTGATGTAACAGTCATCTTCACCAGTTACATAAAAAATCTGTTTAAGGATCTCATAGGACATGCTATCACGCAAGTCTGGTGAGCACCTTTAACACATTTTCATAGACATCACCTGATCTGATGAGCAGCAAGATAAATTTCAACTATGCCATGTGGTGTCCATAGTTATTTGAGAGGGGTTTTTTCTTCCTGTGAATGTTCCCTGCAATTTTATCTGACACTGCCAGAAAGTGATCAGAGCCCATGAAGCAGGTGAAGATGCATGACTTAAGTTGTCTTGTGTTAACTAGTTAACCCGTTTCTACAAATAAAGAGGCAGATTTCTGTTTAAACATTGGTAGATTTAAAATAATGCATTTTTTGGTGGAAAGGTGTGGTCTGTAACTTTAACTGGCATGCAGTGTTTTACATAACCACAGTCAGTCCGATAACATTTATGTCATATTATAATGCTTCTCTTTATAGGGCAGAAGGGTAAGATGAGGGTAAGATGATTTCCAGGATGAGGAAAAGAGGTAAATCAGAAATTAAAATTAAATTTTCTTCATCTATGCTCCTGTGTTATGATGCGTTTTTATATTTTCAGTCAAATTAAGATCATATTTTGCCTTCAATTTTAATCTGCATGTGGAACTACCTGCCTTATGCTTTTCTTTGGCAATCACTTATATTGTAAACTATCAAGTGGAGTTTTTCTGGTTGTAAAACCATGATTAGGAACTTATTTTGTCGTTCTCTCACCCATCAGATACTCTGCTAGACAGATACCCACTAGCAGAACTTCCAGCGGTCACCAGCGACTTCCCAGTAACTTGCTTGACCACTGGACTGGTTTGGGATGTCAGCTTGCTACCCTCCCTACACGATCCCACATCCCCATCCACCCTTTCCAGTAGCCAGGGCCCGCTGGACCTCAGCTCCCCGTCCAGCGTCAGCTGCAGCAGCAGTGGGGAAGAAGATGAGGAATGCATTCACCTCTATCTCGTATCTCTTTGCATACTGCACTGTTGAATTCTTACCCTTTATAATGATTAATATTTTAACAAAGTATTTGACAATGACAAGAACAAGTTAAAAAACAAGTTCATCAAGTCACAGCGACTTTCTATAACATGTGAGGGTGCTCAAAACATGTTTGTTTTCCAGCTGTTTTTAATTGATTCAAACTCCTCACCTTTCAGTGACAAGACAACTCACTTTTTTGGGATCATAATAGATCCAATGAGAAAGTTTTATGGGGGTACTTACAAGGGTAAGTAGGGTAGATTAGAATTACTTGGAAGCATCTTATATACTGTATCCTAAATATCAATGCAAATGTATTCGATTAATGTACCGGTGCATATCAATTGGTTACACTTTTTGTATTACTGATTTCCTAGTTCTTATCTTTTAGTGTCATGACATTGTAGTAATGGAATGTCGGAATGACATCACGACTGACTGGTAGATAACTGACTCCTGTGTTCATAAGGCGACTGCTGTCATTTAACACGCGCTGCGTGGAGCAAACACTCATTCTTCAGCATGGAGCTAAACGAGGAAAGACAGGGGCGCTACTTTATAGTAGCGAGGAGACGCAAGAAGGGCTTGTCTCGCGGGTCAGTTGGGCGCGCGGATGCAGAGACAGCAGCAGGAGATCTCATAGGAATGGTTTATGGAGGAGGCGGCAGTGCCAAGAGCAGCGGCACGGTGAAGAAGCAGGACATACACACACTCACACGCCACCAAGCCCAGCTACTTCTGTTCGTTTCACCTGCCAGCAGGCGACTGGAGCTCCTGTGCAACGTCCAGCTCTTCAGTGCAATCTGCGCTCTTGCTCAGGACGATCTTGTAGTGGTCAAACACAAGAAGGACTTTCAACCATGCCTGGTCAAAAGTCTCATTCAAATAGGCAAGAAAGACAAACCAGGAGTCTTGCAGATGCTGGGATTTGAGCTGGAATTAGTGGTGAGGAGAGGCATTCTGCTGGCAATTTTTTACATTAATTCTTGCAGTTTGATGAATTGCATGTAGGCTAGTTGACTGAGGAAATTAACTATTTTATTTTTTTACTTAATGTTGGTATTAATATTATTTTATTTTAAAATAATAATATATAGCAATAAAACACATAATGTGTGTGTATTTAAATAATGTATTTTATAGTATATTAGTATTAATATCAATATAGTTTATATTTTAATTAGTTTCTAATTTCTATATTTTTATGATTGTTATTATTTTACAGTAAATTAAATATGTATTAACATATTGTATTATCATACATAAATTATTTTAAAATAAATAATATTAATATTATTATTAATTGTAAGCTAAAATGTATTTTTATATGACATATAGAGGGCATGTTTGTGTGTAGGTTTACTTTAATAGAAAATCTGAATCAACATGATATGACTGTGTACTGTGGCATCGTCTAAACATGCACTTTTGAACTGTGACATAAGCGTTGATCTCTTGATCGCATAGACAAAATATTTGAAATGCAAAGAAAATAGATAATGGTGAGAAGAATCCACCTGATCTCTTGACATGCTGTTGAATTTTTTCACAGGACACTGAACATGATATTTTTTCAAAGACGACCGTCCCTCTTCCCTTCTTCAGCGCAGCTGACATTGTCCAGGTGGCTCCGTCGCATTTAAACACCAGGCAACCACTAAGACACAGTATTAATTTAGGTCAGTTAATCATCTTTTTAGCCCTTAAACGGGTATTGGATCAGGGTGTTATTGTAGAGATCCTATGCGGAAGAGATTGTTATCTTAAACTGGAAAAACTGTCAATCTCAAAGCTGAAACACTTCGTAGCATCTAGCGTGCTTCATACCCAAATTGAATGGGGTCAAGTGATAATTTCTGCTATAAAATGATTTACATGTTTTCCCTTTTTAGGTTTGAAAAGGAAAGCGGTGTCTCGCATCAATTCCATGCCAGCTCTCAACTCACGCAATGCAAAAAAAGGAAGTATCTTATTAAACACAGACGTGTACAATTCCATTCAGGCCTTGTCCCATTCTTCCTTGGAGATGGGGTCTATGGCAGAGGTCATATCTTTGAATGGACTGACCGTGTATGGGGTGATCAGATGGATTGGAGTTCCAGAGGGAAAGAAAAATTGCTGGGCAGGACTTGAGCTGGTGGGCATCAGCATTTTTTTCTCTCAATATAAAGCATGTGCTGATTATGTGGTGTTCTGTGTTTGTAAATAATAAAAAATATCCCTCAAATCCTTTCAGGACAATGAGGCGACGACTTGTTCCGATGGGACATTTGATACAAAGCGGTATTTCACCTGCGAAGGAAACAAAGCCTTGTTTGTGCCACTGACCAACTGCAAACCAGACAGCAGATTTCTGTTCATCCCGAATGAGATCCCAAAACCACTTGAACCTCCCTCAGGTGAGACCCTTCAGTCTGCTTTATTATTCCCCCACTTACAGAAACATTCTGAATGTTGCAGGGTTAAAGATGATGACCTTTTCCCTTCTCAGTCACACTCCTGGAAGATTTAAATGAAGATGTTCCCCCTGTTGCTGAGCAAGACGTTTTGTCCCATCTGATTGGCAGAATGAGGGGAATCCAAGGTCACTTCAACTCCTGCTATCTAGATGCCACTCTCTTTAGGTAAACATCTCAAGAAATGCATAATACTTCAAGATTCATTCTGTTTCATACATGTTGATGCATTTTCTTTTTTCTCTGCTTTTACAGTCTCTTCACGTCATCCATAGCTTTCAACAGAATGTTTAGCAGATCAGCAGATAGCGAGGAAGGCATTTCACACATTTTAAGATGGGACATTGTGAACCGTTTACGCAGGTAAAGGCTCTTAACACATAAGAAAGTCACACAACAAAGCTAATGCACAGCCGGAACACGCTTCATATGGGTATGTGTGTTTATAGTCATCAGGGTACTCACAATTCATTTCATATGATCTCTGCCTCTCTCTACAGAACAGGCTTTGTTCCAGCAGAGAGTGTGATGAAGTTTCGCAAACAGCTGGGCTGCAAATCTTTTGCTACAGAGGAGAAAGGTATTATTTGTTATCCCATAGCGGCCATTTACTTCTTGATGCTGAGCTGCAGGTTTTAATCTGTGGCTTAGAGCTAATGTTACCCTGATCTCTAAAACATTTTTCCTGCTATTTCCGTCAGATCCAGAGGAGTTCATCACCCTACTACTAAAGCATGTTTTGCATATAGAGCCATTGCTCAAAATCAGGTTTGTTTCAATTGCACTGATTATATTATATTATATTATATTATAATACACCAAATCAGCATATTAGAATGATTTCTGAAGGATCATGTAACACTGAAGACTGGAGTAATGGCTGCTGAAAATTGAGCTTTGTGGTCACAGAAATAAATAACATTTTAAAATATATTCAAAAAGAAATTGCTATTTTAAAAAGTAATAATATTTCACAATATCGCAGCCTTGGTGAACATAAGAGACTTAAAAATAATGTTTCTGACCCAAAACTTTTGAACTGTGTGCGTTCTGCGGAAACAAGCTTAAACTGATCTTAACACCTGTATGTGTTTTTTTTAGGTCATGTGGAGACTTGGCCCAGGGTGCCTATACACATCAGATCATTGTAGAGAAGAATCAGGTGCGAGCTGTGCCTTCGGTTCAACAGCTGCTTGAGATGTCCTTCGTGTCAAGCGATCTGAAGTTTGAAGAGGTTTGTTAATTTCGTATAGTTTACTGTAAATTAGTTTTGCATACCCCATAGTTTCCTACCTCGTAGAGATTAACCAAACCTTGTTTTATTTTAGATTCCATCTTGCCTTATAGTTCAGATGCCACGGTTTGGAAAGAAGTTCAAGATGTTCCCTAAAATCATTCCCTCAACAGAGCTGGACATCACAGACATCTTGCATTGTTGTGAGTTTAACAAGCATACTTCTAAATGAAATCTGCTCCTGATAACATTTGTTTTGTGGATGCAGATATTGGACAGTTTCAGATGCAATATCTTTCATGCTTCTCCTGTTTTCTCTGGCAGCTCCCCGGGAATGTTTTCTGTGTGGTCATCTTGCTGAATATGAGTGTGTCCAGTGCCTGATGGACCATAAGCTCCAACCAGGCAAAATGAAGCAGTATTGCAGCACCTGCAACACACAGGTAGTGCACCTAAAACGAAAATCTTTTTACGCACTTTGTATTTCTACATTTCTGTGATACAATGCATTTTTTTTTTATGCATATGCATTCTATTTCTACTCTTTCTGCAGGTTCACATTCATCCCTCCCGAAAGGAACACACTCCTCTCAAACTTACAGTTCCAGATCATCTTCCAGAAGATGCACCTATACAGAGAAACCAGATGCAACTGTTTGCAGTCCTCTGTATAGACACCAGCCATTATGTATCTTTTGTCAAATATGGGCCTAACCCACGGTCCTGGATCTTCTTTGACAGCATGGCTGACCGATGTGGTATGTCAAATGTTAAATCATGTTTATATGTATTCTATATATTTATGTCATTTGGTTTCACAAACCTTTATTTAAAATCCAACCATTATTGATTCTATAACCAGATACAATGCTGTTTATCACTAAAATCACTATCTTATTGTTATCCTTAGGTGATGATAACAATGGCTACAACGTTCCCGTGATCAGGTCCTGTCCTGAGGTTGGAGACTTCCTTTCACAGTCTGAAGAGGAGATATCCACAGCAGATGTGAGTCAGAGCAGTGAGATGGTGCGCAGACTGCTGTGCGATTCATACATGTGTCTGTATCAGAGAACAGAGTGAGCAGAGACATTTCTGATATCTTTGGACTACTGTGTGTCCTTACTATATCTCTTGTCTCATTACATCAACAGAGCTGACACATGAATTACTGTATACTTGTTTTGCTTAGACATTCCGTTCTTCAGCAAACTGTTCTTCTATGACTTCTAATGGAAGTGTATTTATATGTAAAAGGGCTCCTAGATGTATCTTAAGACATTTTATCAGGTAGAGATATACATTTATACACAAGCAACAATGTAATTTATTTTGATAGTTTAGTATGTTCAGTATTATTTTTGATTACATGGTTTATTGTTTATTTGTGCTGATTAGTATACTTTATTTGCATTGAAAAGTTGTAGGATGCTTATATTAGTATTAAAAATTATGCTGCACCAATTTCATTTGTCTGTCTTGATAAATCTTCATTTAATTCGTAGTTGATTTCAGAGTTTCTTACTGCTCTTTCACTCTTTTGGTCATATTTGTATGTTATACTTTGGTTTTATGACTACAGTCTACAGAAACAAATCATCTAAAAAAAACTGTTACAGATGAAGTTGAAAATATTAGGAATTAATAAAATGGGGGGGCTTATGAGGTAGAAAAATAGGAGTATTACAGTGAGGCCTGGCTGAGGAGAAAGAAGTATGGCGTTGGTGCCCTCTAATGGAAACTTCACAACATTGACTCTTCAATAACTAATTTTACAAAGATTGAACGTTCTAAACTTTGAGGTGATTCTCAAACAATGGTTCTGTTGAATGGGTTCTTTTTAATGAATTAACAATTTGGTAAACAACTGAAACAAACTCTTTATATTATGTTATGTTATATTATATTATATTATATTATTGTAAAATTAATTTAGTGTTTCTAAAACATAAACCAGGAAATATTATTTTACTCATTGGCCATTCTTATATGAGTGTAGATATGCACACAGTAATTGGTTTATGTCTAAATAAAAGTAAATAAATAAAGATTAATGTACAGACCAGAGTAGTTTGTTGTTAGGTCCAGTTATTTAGCAGAATCCTGTGGCAGTTCCTTGTCATTGACCTTTAAATTGTAAACTGTTAATCATATTAAGGTTATAGATTTATTATGGTAGTTGTTAAAGACACAAAGATCATACATAACACGTGATTGCAAAACAATTTCCGCCTTTGTACATCTGTTGTCTGGCCAGAGATAGGCCTACTGCAAGTTTAAGATAACTATGCCCACTGAGAAGCAGAGCATTGTACGTGTTAGTGAGTTCACACACAAAATACCGTTAGGGATTCAGCCATAACAAAGGCATTGAAGCAAATGGTTCTAATAGTAAATCTAGTTAAAATAGTTAAAATGATAAGAAACACATGGCAGCTCCACTTCTAAATAGGAAAACTCATCACTCAGTGTATGAACATATCTTTGTAGCTGCAAGTAATCTTGAGGATGACTCAGTTTTTTAAACAAATCAACCATGTTTAAAAGTCTTCCTCCTAAAGCCTTTTTGTATTATTCTACTGTATAAAAAGTAAATAATACCTAGCCATGTGACAAAAGGCTTTGTAGCTAGGATTTTGTTTATCAAGTCAAATGTTATAAATGTATTATTATCATTTTTAATTATTATTGATGATGATAATATTAATTTTCATAACTCTTTCAGCAAGCCTCTCTTCGCTGGTACCACGTGGCTTTAACCCCCATAGTAAATTAGGGCGACGTCACAGAGCGGTGCTGTGCGGGCACGCGGTGTGGGCGGAGCCAGGGCAGGAAAAACGCCTTTTTATCCTTTTAAACGCGTCTGACATGCGCAGTGCTTTGAATTTCGGGCTTGGTCTGTTACACAACTGTGTCTTTCTTCATTCTGCCTACAGCTCCTCGCCGGCATTTTACTTTAACAGGCTTTTAACTGTGTTATTTTAAAAATAAGACCCATAGAAATGAGTGGGGGCCATTCCCACAACGATTCCCAGGTAAAGTGTTTGTGATTTAACGTTGTCAGATATTTTTTTTCTTTCTTGATGGTTTGTAGTCACTAGCTCGGCTGTTTAAATTCCATCCGCAGCGGCAGTTTCCCCCCAGCTTGCTAAGCTAACAGGCACTAGAAGTCGGCTTTGAATGTAATAATTTAATATTTTCAGCCCTTGCTGTCCATTGGCGCTTTTCTTACATTAATGTTTCCTAATAAATACGTCATTTTGTGAATTAAAACTTTATATAGTCCCCTGTCCTCCGCAGCGGTGGTATTTAAACGCTGTTTTATGAACAGGCTTGTTAGCTTGAGCGCTAACACTCCGACTAGCATCAAGTTGAAAGTTAGCAGCCTATTGACACGGCACGATTTAACATTAACTTATACACCACTGTTTTTCCGCAGATCGACTCGGGATCCAGACATAATGGTGAGTTGGACTTGTCTAATCACCACATTATGATTAAATTCAAATGTACGTTTTACACATCTAACGTGATCGCTCAGGAGCTTGCTTGACGACCAGTTAGTTTTAAGGACAGAAATGGCGTCCCAGAGACTAAGTCCCCTCTCGCTCACTGACAAGCGTCTATTGTTCACATTGAGGCCTCAAAAATCGTATTTATATTGCTTTAAAATCGACGAAAAAGGGCGATTTTGAAAGAGAAAGAGATTATTTGTCAGTTAGTGTAGCTTGATCGTTTGTAGAGTTAGAAAAACGGTCTAACGAGGCTTGTGAAAGTGAGGGTTTGGGGGTTGAGGACTTAGTCTCTGCGCCATTTTCTTTTTCTCTGTCTAGCGGTCTGAGTGTAGTGAACGTTAAGTGCACATCGACGTGATTATGGAGGCGAAGGATTGAGAAACGTGCGTGACCTGTTCCGGATCCACTTTACGAAAATAAACCCTCAACCTCAAAAACACCTTTATTCGATGAGATGTGCTGAAAAATGCACGTTTACTAATCAAATCAGTAACTGCACTTATCTAAGAATCTGGCATCTTTAAAACTCATCTTTTCTTATGAGCCATACTCTAACATAACCTGCCTCGATGAACAATTACAAGAAGACTTAATAAACTTAAATGAGCCTGTGCTGTGGGATTTCATTAGACCTATACCTGATTTCTCACAAGTGTCATTGGTGAGATCAGTTTGGTCATGTAGGTTTAAAACATGGTTAACCAAAGGTATTCCAAATAACATTACTTTTATAATGACAGTAGGTTTTTTTTAACCTCCAAAAGATCAGTGAGGTTATTCCCCATTTTTGTACAGTTTTGGCAAAACTTTTAAGATGCCATGACAAGCAATCCCACAGCCCCAGACACGTTTCTTTTTGTTTTATGCAATGCATTATTTAGGTGCCAATTGTAAACAGTTAGTTTATTATACATGAACATGCATGTAAACTCCATAAATTATTTTATTAACATTTCTGACACACAAACACTTAGGTGGTAATAAGACGGATGTTATGCACTTGACTTTTGTAGGGCATTATTGATGTTTCTGACACTTTTTACATTTTAATTTAAAATAATTATAGTAATGTAATAATAATTTATTAAATTATGTATTTTTTTTTTAAACTACGCAAAACTGCAGCTGAACATAATAGGCAGTGATCATGCATTTTCCTTTTGCTGTAATTTGTGTTCAAACGAGCCTGTTAGATAGATAGATATATATCTATATATTTATTTATTTATTTTTCTTCAGCGAGGTAGGCTAAATGATTTGTCACAATGTTTTGACACTTTTTTTAAATTTATTTTTAACTACAGTAATTATGTAGGTCATCTCATAAATTTTTTATTTTTTAATTTTTTTTTGGTTACATTTAAAATCCACACCATCCTTACTTTGAATGGGCATGATGCTTCAGGTAGTCATTTTTGCTTCCCTTCATAAGAGCAGCTAGGATGCTTAACCCATGGCTGTGCTGATGCACGAGCTGCATGTTTACACCATGCCATTCCACTGAACATCCACCAAGTGCTTAACAGGGTTTTGAACATAAACAAACGTAAATCCATGCTCAGGCCTGGCACATACATTTAGACAATGTATTTAATAAACAATGACATGGTTTGTGTAAAATTGCTTTATTTTGCATGTTCAGCATGGTCTTCCCATGCTTTACCACATTTGCATGGCTAATGTGTACCAGAAACTATGTAATATAAATGTTATCATGGCATTTTTTTCAAATTAGATATGACGGAATGCGTGTTGGGCTAGCAGTCTTCAAAAGTATGTAGAGACTGTTTTTGTTTAAAGTTAGCATGTACTTTGAAATATAATTGTGTTTGGAAGTACTTTTAGTACATGAAGCTTTTCTTTAGTTTGATTACCTCAGTATGTTCTTTTTAGTCGAAAGGCTTATTTCAGTCATACAGACTCAGACTTCATTATTTTGGGTTTGCTTTTTGTTATGAAGCTTCAGCATGTAACAGTTCTGCTGACAATGAACTTGTCCACTAGAGGGTATAGTTCACAAATAAGTTTTCCACAGTCCCAGATGTGCATGTGTTTTGCTGAAGGGCAAAATGAACATGGTGAATGGCTGGCCCATAGTGAGGATTTTATTTTTGCATTTCAATGTATTTTTTTTTTTTTTGTTTGTTTTTTTTTGTTTTTTAAATGAAGGCTAAAAGGTAACCCCATGCATATTGACGAATGTATGCCTGTACAGGAGTTCAGGTAAGGATGCATATTGAGAGGTTTGTTTCGTTTGGTAATGCGCTCATGCGTACTGTGGAAGATAAAGGATTTGATTTCATGTCCTAACCGAGCACTCCTGTCCCTCTTAATGCTTGAATGCATCCTACTGTAACATGAGGTTCATTGTTTATCTGTGCTCTTAAAGGATGACATTTGAGTTCGTTTGGATTTCGAAGCCTCGTACAATTCCCGTTCGTTCTTTTGGTCCTCGCGACAGAAAGAGAGATCATTTCGCTTTCCCCTTTTGGGAGGCCTGTTACAAAACACCTCCAGCTTTCTCACTGTCCGCTACAGTGTCAGTAGAATATGCCTGGCCCTCTTGTAACCCAATCCGGCCTACCAACCTACACATTTCCTAAAGCAATAGTTCTGTCAGAGTAAACAGTCTGCAAAGAATGGGGCCTCTATAAACACCATACATAGCTGAGAGTGAAAACTGGACACTTCACGTCAAGAGGTAAAGTGCCAAAATCTACAAGGTGTGACTAATGTGTCTGCAGTAGGTCGGGCGAGGACAACCCGAAATGTGTCATGCCTTACTTATTTCAAACCAGTTGTCTGTAAATGGTCTTCAGCGTTTGGCAGGCTTGTGCAGGTCACTCTGAAATGGATTTCTCATCCAGGTGTGAGCAAAATGAGCCGCCATAATGTTTCCAGATGAACTACTGTCTTATTCTTTGCCTAGTTTTTGTGAATACCTATAGCAGTAAAACAATTTCAATGTGGAGGTCTGTTTGACTTCTTTTGTACACTTTCTAACCCCCAGTTAGCTGTGCTTTTGAATCTGTCTTTCCTGTTCCAGGGACATACTTTTGTTGCCAGGTGTTCGTTGCCTTTTGAATGTGCTACTTAATCTTTAATTTCTTTGTTGGCAGATTCTCACAAACACAAAGATAAATACAAGGACAAAGAACACAAACACAAGGACCACAAGAAAGACAAAGAACGTGAGAAATCAAAGTACAGCAACAGGTATGACGTCACTGTTATTCACTCCTACTGTAGATATATAGGCGCTTCATAGCCCAGTTTGCCGTTTACGGGGTGTGTTTGATAAGCAGGGCGTGGCCTTCAGTGTTCAGACCACTGGAAGGAATGTTGGCTTTACTGCAACTTCCTTTGTAAACACTATCATCTATTTGGAGCTGATTTTGTTGATGGACCAGACCATTGTGGCAATTAGATCACTGCATGTTTTATTGCATTTTGGCAGCGAACACAGGGACTCCTCGGATAAAAAGCACCGAGATAAAGATAAAGAGAGGCTGAAGCTCAAAGATGGATCCTCAGACAAGCAGAAGGACAAACACAAAGAGAAGAAAAAGGAGGAAAGGGTGGGCAGAGTCCTCTGTTACTTTCACATTGCAACAGTTTTATCTGAGCTAAATCCTCCGGCTCTGGAGGAGTTGTAAATAGTCTTTTGTGATTCACACAGTATTGAGTACTGTTACTGACCTCTTTCTGTTGTGTGTATGTGATGATTTTTTTTCTTTCTTTTTTTCTTCTTTTTTTAAAAATTTCCTTCCTCAAAAGTCTTTCGATGGCAAGCCCAAAAAAGAGAAAGAGAATGGATTTGAAAGGTGAGTAAGAACCCTAAATGTGACGGTGAATGACGCAGCTATAAGATATGAATGCCATGAGTAGCACTGACGTGTTTATTATAAAGGAGTCATAACTTTTTCTTTTCTTTTTTTTTTTTTAATAAATGACATGACAGTTTATGAAATTGAGGGGAGGGGGGGTATATGTAGAATAATCAGCAACCCGAATTAGAATCATACTGAAATTACTACAAGTACACTTCATTTTCCAATGTTGGGAATCATTTAGTTTATTTACAAACCCCACAATATTAGTGTACTTCCTACACCTTTTTACTCTTAATCTTCTGTTGTTTGGTATAATGGTATCTATACTTCCTCTAAACACTAAATGGGTGCGATTATGTAAATTGAGCTCAGATGTTAATGCTTTGGATTTCTGAAGTCATCAGTCCAACTTCTTTCAATAGTTGCTTGTTTTGTACTGAGGGGGTTTGAGTTCTGAGAGTTACAGTATGTTTTCATTCTACAGTGAATTGTTTATCTCAAAATCAAGGAAAATTTCATTTCCTTATATGATCCTTTAAGATCAACTGCATGGTTGTAATCACATAATTAGAAGCATGAATTTATCTTGAGACAATTTAAAGGGGTTCTCAGTTTTGATCAGATGAGCAAGAAAATGAATAATGCTTGTCTTATCCTTCACACAGCCCTTTCATCAAGTCTGAACCTGAGAATGATGACTTCTACCACTCTCCTAAACACGAGAAGTCTCTGAAGAGAGAGCGTGATGATGACGAGTAAGTGACATTGCATTCGCAGGCCATCTTGAACTCGCATGTGACATTTATAAGAACTTTCCAATCTTCTTTAGTCACGAAAGCACATTGATTCGCTAATCTTTGTTTAAAATGTGAAGCATTAGAGCAAATAGAACCCGTTATATGGTAACTGAAAGATGTGAAAATACCAGACATCTTAATGTTTTTGTTTTCTGCAGTGCCGAGTTTAAGCCCAAAAAAATTAAAACCGAGGAAAGCGAAAAGAAGGCAAAGAAACGGAAACAGGAAGACGAGGTTAGTGGATGAAGCTTATCTCTCCAGGTTACACTTTACAAGAATCGTCTTTAAACATAATTAATGTGGATCTTTTGATTTGCCATAGGACATTAAGCCCAAAAAGAAAACAAAAGACAAGAAAGGAGAAGCTGCCACAGATGGCAAGAAAAAAGGAAAAAAAGAGCCAGAAGAGAAGTGGAAATGGTTAGTCTCACATCCTCTGATGGTCGAGTAATTGTAGGCTGACGACTCGTCTTCTGATTTATTCGGGGATATGGTGCAGATCACAAATGTCCTTGTTCCGGCACTTTGCAGAGCCGTTTTGGTTGCTTGTGTTGGGATGTTGGTTTACATCCTTCCATCTCTGTGCTATTTCATACCATTTAGGTGGGAGGAAGAGAGATACACAGATGGAGTGAAATGGAAGTTTTTGGAACACAAAGGACCTGTATTTGCGCCACCATATGAGCCTATTCCCAGCAATGTCAAGTTCTATTATGACGGTACGTCCTTTAATGATTCAGTGGCAGTTCACAAGGTTGGTAGATCATCCTATTCAGGGGTTGCTCTGATTGAACTGCCATCAAAACCGTCGGAGAAGCAGGTGTTAGGTTGTGTAAACTTCAGATGTTTTAAACACCTCTGTTATGTTGAACACATGCCCTGTCTGTGTTTTATTCCATTAGTCTTTTAAAGACGATGTAGATTTTTCCAACCAAACTCAAAGATCTTTATTCTGGATGTTGGCCTTTATCTTCTATAACTGGCTTTACTACATTCAGATGTTAAGGCTGTAATAACTTTGAAGAGTTCTGATAAAAAGATGGATTCTCAAACTGCTTTTATGATATTTTATGGTCCGTCACCAGGAAAACACATGAAACTCAGCCCGGGTGCAGAGGAAGTGGCCACCTTCTTCGCAAAAATGTTGGACCATGAGTACACCACTAAGGATATTTTTCGGAAAAACTTCTTCAAAGATTGGAGGAAGGTAATGTTGCCGATGTCATCTTTCCCCCTTGCTTTTTAAATAATTGCTAGTGACTTTTATTGATCTTGCACGATCTTGTCCCTTTAGGAAATGACGTCTGAAGAGAAATCCAAAATCTCAGATCTGAACAAGTGTGACTTCTCTGAAATGAGTGAATATTTCAAAGCTCAATCTGAAGCCAGGAAGGCCATGACTAAAGAAGAGAAACAAGTACGAGTCAACCTCTAAATACCAAAAATGGCTTTTTATCATTTTTAAACTATTTTTAAAAATAAATTAAGTATAACACTCACTTATATTCCCCCCCCCTCCCTCAAGAAAATTAAAGAGGAGAATGAGCGCATGCTGCAGGAGTATGGCTTCTGTGTCATGGACAATCACAAAGAGCGCATTGCTAACTTCCGTATTGAGCCTCCAGGCTTGTTCCGTGGCAGAGGTGACCATCCGAAAATGGGCATGCTGAAGCGCCGTATCCGTCCTGAGGACATTATCATTAACTGCAGCAAGTAAGGAGTGCTCATCACAGTCCAACATCAGCCTGTTTGGTGGAAAACATGTTTATAATCACGTGCTTCTCATTGTAGGGATTCAAAGCATCCTAAACCACCACCTGGGACAAAGTGGAAGGAGGTGCGTCATGACAACAAGGTGACGTGGCTGGTGTCCTGGACTGAGAATATCCAAGGCTCTATCAAATACATCATGTTGAACCCCAGTTCAAGGATCAAGGTAAAAATTAGCACATGGCTGTAGGCGTGCTGTTGAAATAGAATTTGGGTTTTCAAAGTACTGATTTAGTGTACTTGTATTTAACAAAAATACCTGCATGTAATTACATTTATAATTACATTGTTGACCCATCCCTTACACCTTAACCCACCCTTAAACCTACCCATACCACCAAACCTGTCCCTAACCTTATCCGATAGTGTTTTGCAATACAATAAGTACATTGTACTTATTTCTTTTCATGTAAGTACATAGTAGTTAAGGCCACTTAATATAATGTGGGACCTTTTAGGATTTTCTGTTGTTGTTGAATAGAAAGAACTCTTTTGTAAAAATCTGACGCAATTTAATGCATCCTTGCTGAATAAAATACTAGGTTTTTTTTATCTTTAAAATCTTGCTGACACCAAACTTTTGAACTGTGTTGTACATTGGTACCATTTTTGCCTTTGAAGATTTATTGGTTAAACTGACTTTACATAGACTGTAGCATAGATATTAGCCATTTCAGTTTTTGCCATAACATGAAAATTATTGGTTTTGGCCATAATTTTAATATTGGTGTATCCCGTGTGTTGTTTCTTGCAGGGAGAGAAGGATTGGCAGAAATATGAAACGGCCCGTCGGTTGAAAAAATGTGTGGATCGGATCCGTGCGCAATACCGTGAGGACTGGAAATCAAAAGAGATGAGGATCAGACAGCGCGCTGTTGCTCTTTACTTCATTGACAAGGTTTGCATTGCTTAGATCAATGTAACATCCTTCGCGTCAAGCCCATGACCCTGAAAGCTTGTGATGAATAGGTTAATTCAGAATTACTCTTTAAAAGCACTTAAAGCATTTGGTTCAGTTAAAATCTTTTTTTTTTTCCTCTCTCTCTTTCAATGGGCGTACGTTTACTGTGATGATTATAGTATCTTTTTGAGCTAAAGCAGAAGTTGAAAAGCAGAACGGTGTTATGCATCTCTATTTTTCTCTGGTGTAGCTGGCTCTAAGAGCAGGTAATGAAAAGGAGGAAGGAGAGACGGCTGACACAGTGGGCTGCTGCTCACTTAGAGTGGAGCATCTAACTCTCCATCAAGAGATGGACGGCCAGGAGTATGTGGTGGAGTTCGACTTCCTTGGTAAAGACTCCATTAGATACTACAACAAAGTCCCCGTAGAGAAGAGGGTAAGTTGTATTGTTCCCCCCCCACACACCCCCTACAGAGATGATATTTTAAGGTGTCATAAGCACACCTCTGAAGGCTCATTTTAGTTGAATTATAAGGCAGTATCGCATGTATTTTTCAGATTAGGTAAATCTTGTAAGTTATTGCAAAAAGTTGAGTTTCCCCAAGATGGTGGACAAGGAAAACTAAATGTGGATTTATAAATACTTAATTCAATATTGAAAAGCTTACACAGCGGTCCACAGCGCTCTTGCGTGTTGCACAGATTGCTGAAATGGAGCGTTCCAAATCAGTCACTTATGAGGTTCCTTTTCGGTTAGGATGCTGCCTGAGGCATCTCATTAGGTTTTGGAACAGAGCTAATATATCCGAAACTCTGCAGCCCATGTCCTTACACCAAAAATGTCTTCAGCAACCTCACAGGTTACTAATTGCATGTAATCAAGTCCTATTTACAGTTTTTAAAGCTCGTCACGGTCTAGCACCACAATATTCAATAGAATTGATTTATTGTTATGCTGTTGTATGCAGTCAGGACCTTTGTTGCCAAGTTATTAACTGTAAGTTTTGATTGTGCCACGTGAAGTTTCGTGTTCCCATATTTTCAAAACTCAAATTAATTGGCATGTCGTTACTCAGTTTCTTGCTTCTCTACAGTCATCAATTCATGCCAGTTTTTGCTTTTTTGTTTTTATTTCTCTTTCTGATTGTTTTTGGTTATGGTCTTTTGTTGTTACACATTGCAAATGTCCTTGGGTTTGTGAAAGGCACTGTATAAATCAAATTACTGGTGTACAAATGAAAAATCTTCATCTGAGTGCTATTGATTAGCACAGATGTGTCGGTTCTGCCTTTTGTGTAAAATCCTATTTAAAATCTTACAGGTTTTCAAAAATCTTCAGCTGTTCATGGAGGACAAGGAGCCGGAGGATGACCTCTTCGACCGTCTCAATGTAAGCCATCCCTTTCACCAGTCTGTTATTTGTTGCTTGGAATACTTATTTTGTCTTAATTTAAGGCATTCAGCTTATGTAACATGAATGTAAAATGACCCCTCTCTTGCAGACCTCCATTTTGAACAAGCATCTTCAGGAGCTGATGGATGGACTTACGGCTAAAGTGTTCCGTACTTACAACGCCTCCATCACACTACAGCAGCAGCTGAATGAACTCACAACCTGTAAGTACCGTTCACCATATGTAAAGAGGATTGAGTTAACAGACCCGGTCTTGATATGTACAGTATGTGACCCTAAGTGTATTTGTTCAGCTGAAGACAATGTTCCTGCAAAGATCCTTTCCTACAATCGTGCTAACCGAGCAGTAGCCATCTTGTGTAACCACCAGAGGGCACCACCCAAGACGTTTGAGAAGTCCATGCTAAATCTTCAGACAAAGGTATGAGACATTTGTGACCTTGTCCTCATTGTCTTTATGCTGGTATTTTTTTGTTAGTGCAGGGTCTGTTGGACCATCTAAATGTTTGCCTTTCATGCATTCACTTGTTCATTAAAACCAGATTGATGCAAAGAAGGAACAGCTTGCCGATGCTAAAAGAGAACTGAAGAGTGCCAAGGCTGACGCCAAAGTACGCAGAGATGAGAAATCCAAGAAGTGAGTGTCAAAATATTTGCTTGAAGGGGCGCCCAACTGAATTTGGCCCCTTAGACGCTCATTGTGCGTTCGTATGTGATTGTATGCTGCTTTAATGTTGGTTGTTTTGGCAACCCAGGGCCGTGGAGTCCAAGAAGAAAGCCGTGCAGAGGATCGAGGAGCAGCTGATGAAGCTGGAGGTACAGGCCACCGACCGGGAGGAGAACAAGCAGATCGCCCTGGGTACCTCCAAGCTCAACTACCTGGACCCACGTATCTCAGTAGCCTGGTGAGAACGCGCTTCCATATGTTGTGCAGTAAGATGCCCCTTGTCTGTTTCGGCGTCTTATTCCTTTTTATTCTTTCCTCCTCCAGGTGCAAGAAGTTTGGCGTCCCGATAGAGAAGATCTACAACAAAACTCAGCGTGAGAAATTTGCCTGGGCTATCGACATGGCTGAGAAAGACTATGAATTTTAAACCCTCTTTGCAATTTTACTTCTCCCTCCACCCCATCTTTTATTTTATTTTTTTTAATTTTAATTTTTAATAGATACTTTTAGTCTAAGTGATTTCCAGCAGGTTATGAACCTGGCAAGGGAAAAGATGTGAAGCAAGCATAGTGTCGAGGAGGCCTGAATGTCATGATTTGGGTGACTGATTTTTATTTTTTTTAGGCTATGACCTGTAATCTTGTAGGTTTTATTGGGTCGGTCTTTTAAGAATGAAGTATGGACGGCCTGTGCGTGAGGTTGCATGGTCTTTAAGCCAGGAACTGGAGAATCAGTGGCTTGACCTTTTGAACACTTTTACTGTCTCACTCCCCTCCCATCTCTGGAAAAAGGGGCCCAAGGATGTCTGAAAGCTATGAACTTACATGGTCCTACAGCTACTGTATTCAACTACGACTTGCTTTGTGGATCGTTTCATTTTTAGTTTTGCTGTATTTTTAGCCCTCCTGTATTAATAATGAATTCTATATTTTAATAGAAGATTAAAACAAAAATCAAAGAATTGCTTAAAGTACACCCATACGCCTTTTTAGGAGAAGAAATGTGTACACCAGGTGTGATATTTTATGGGAAATATGACCATGAAAAGCTGTGTGTTTGAGTGAGTGTTACATGAACTGTTCACTTTTAAACTGGAGTTCTTGTGTAAACTATGTCCAGACCACAAAGTAGGATGCTTGGATGAGCTGCAGGGGACTACAGCTTCAACTATATTTCCTTAAACATGCAGAATGTGAATTTCGTTTTTGTTACAGCATATATATATATCAGGGTTTTGTTTCCAGTGTAAATGTGAACCAATTTCTTTTTTTGTGCCCCTCTTTTTGTCTCCAGTATCCTACAGATTGTGTCTTCATGGCTTTGAGTCTCCATCTGGATTTAACTTAATGTGTAATGACTGTTTCCATAAGATTAAAAAAAAAAAAGAAAAGAAAAAAGAAACTCCTGTATCTGTTACTTGAAAATATCACTATTAGGATGTATTATTTCAGGGTATGGCAAAAGGGTTTTTATTTCTGAAGGGTATGAGAGGGAAATCAACATTGCCAAAAACAAAGTCTGTGTTATAATTTTTAAGCAGTTTATTTTTTATTTTTTTGTAATTGTATCAAGGTTTAAGGATAGACTTGTTTTAATATGGACTTTAACAATCTTCATTTTGTTTTTTTCCACTCCAGTCTGGAAAGAATTTTTGTCAGTGGCAGCCATGTAACCTTTTCCAACTTACCGAGCTCATGCCATAACCTCTGATTTTTCTTTTTTTTTTCTTTTCTTCTTTTGCTCAATTGTAGGTTATTTAAAAATAAAACCCTACAACTTAACCTGTATGTTGTGTTTTTGAAGCCAAATCCAAATGTCTTATTTCGTCTTCCACGTGCCACAATGGGTGAGATTTTTGCAAAAACTTGATGCTTTAAGATGCGTTGTACTCGGTATGGGTTGAAGAACTTCCTGTGTTCCCAGAACCGTGTGAAACGAGCACCGAGTCTTGCTTTGAGAACAGGCCTCAGGAAGAACTCAGAGGGGGAGCGTAAAAAGACCCTGCCTGTTTGTCTTGGAAGAATGGCCTGTATGATGTATTAGCCAAGCTGTAGTCTTAGGCAAGGTTTCATTCCTTTTGAAAAGTGCACCCGGGACCTCTCTGTGACTCTTGCGCTCAGGAAGGTATTCTAATCATTTATTCCCTCAAGATGGTTTTCTTCTCCTGCTCCCTCTTTATTTATGTGACTGTGTTGTCCGTTTGCATGTGCATCATTTTAGCTGCAATTAACGTAAATCCAAGCAAATGTGCATCTGCTGTTGGAAGTTTCTTTAGAATTGCTCTCGGCCAAGTTGTTGTGTCTTTCAATGGCATGAAATGCATTCAAGACGCCAGTTCTTAAATTTGACATTCTCCATTTATTACCAAAAGATTTGTAATGTGTAGAAAGGATAACACTCCAGTGCACTGTGTTCTTTTAGACAGACCTGCACAATGAGAACTGATGGGAAGGTAATACTGTAAGTCCAGATAGTATCTTTATGTGTTAACTTTTAAAAGAGAAACCACATCGGATACAAATGCAAATAATGAGGGATGAAAAGCACCTGTTATTCACTTTGGATGGTCTGAACTTAGCAGCATATAAATGATGCATAATGTGTGTGTGTGTGTGTGTGTATATATATATATATATACTATATATATTTATATATCGTAGCCCAACTCAAACACAGGGAATATCCAGTTAGCAGAGCACTTGATCTGACTGTCTGTGAGAACTGTAATACCCCTCGGATTGTAAGCACACTGTTTTAAAACTTTCTCCACCATAAATTAACATTTCTTTTTTTTCTTTCTTTTTTTTTTAAGCTTTTCACATATAATAGTCTTGTTAATGCTTATAAAAAAAAAAAAACACCTCCGAAGATATAGCAGCAGTTCTGTTGGGATTTCAAATCCCCAATTTATACACACATCAACACAGTTGCTGAAAAGCTTGTTTGTGCAGCCAGTCATAGAAATAGAAAGGTGACGTTTAAGGCAATGTCTGGCCAATTTGTTGTGTGTGCAGACAGACACCACTAAAGCGAGTTATAGTGCATGATTTGTCGCTAACTGCTCAATGTTGTGTGAAAAAATAAGCCATGGAGAACTTATTTGATTTGGACATGAAGGGAAAACGGGTTGGAATATCCCAACGATTATCATAAAACCCAAGGCATTGCAGAAGTGCTGATTATCTGACATATTACAAAGTATCACAATATCTAACTGACATTCCTAACGTCCAGTACACCCTCAATAGTGCAGTTTCAAGCATATACATCATAGTTTCCTACACAGAATTTACCTAAATCAAATCAGACCTACATTTGTAGTGGCTACTCTCTGGATTGGGCCACCTTCTGAAAACTCAAGTCCACTGACCATCACAAATGTGTTACAATCTCATCGGCTGTCATATTGAAAGAAAACAAGAAATGTAATGTTCAGGATGAATATGGGATCCTCGGCCTCTTCGCCTCGCGGAGTGAAGTCCTTAAACTTTCAGAAGCTCTCCTCTCAGACAGTCCCTGTTGGGGAGAAAAAGATGTGTAAGACCAGCCCAAACACAACGAACAGCATCACACCATGAACTCCACAAGAGATCCGAGAGTCCAGCACTTTGCTACACACAATTTTCATCATTTATTCACGTTAAGACACACTTTGAGTAAATCTATAATTCATTAGCTCTGCCTTCACTAACGCCAAAAATAGCCTTTTAAATAAAGCACATAATCATGTGCGTGTGGCAGTGACTAATTCAAAATACTGTATCAAAAATAAGTTGATCAAAAGGCCAAATGTTGTTAATATGCACATAATTTAATTCACGTTTTCCAATTAAACTAATTTTAAAATTTGCGCTACTTTGATTACCTTGAACACTGTTATCTGATGTGACAATCCAAGAGTAGTAGACAGCAGTGGAAGACTCAACAAGTCAGTTGCTAGAAAAACTACAATGCGTCTCTTGGGAAGACGCTTAAAATTAGCTGTTTTTATTTTTCTCAAATAACCTGATCAATGGTCCATCAATGGTCTGCAGCCATTACCTTGATTGACTGTCTTGCGCTTGATGCCCCCTCAAACTCTGGTTGCCCATTGGTTGCTGATGCTCCTCATCTTTTATCTCCCAGTAGTCTTGTTCTCCTGTAGTTGGTTTGTCTAAATCCATCTCAGCCTCCTTTGATTTTTTCTTTATCGGCAGCACAGGAGCTTCAGAGTCTAGACTCTGAAAAATAATTTTCCGCTCCGGGCGTAGATCGTGTTTAACTTGCTCTGTTTCAAGCCCCACAAGGTTATCTGGTTGATGTGGTTCAGTGTTACCTATATCAGATATATGCTCCTCAGCCTCCACCGGTACATGCTGGTAGCTTTCGTGCCATTCTGAAGACTGGTTTTTATGGCTGGAACCACCATCATTGATCAGTTTCTCCAACGGCTTGCTGATTAGCTGCTTGCTGTTGGTCTTGTACAAACTCTCTTCTTTGTTCAACGCTATTACGTTTATCTTCATAGGGCTCACATTCGGCTCTTCATGGTAGTCACTGTTGCTTTCCCATTGGTCCACTTCCTGTATGTATTGTCGTAATAGTGGCATGCCTTGTTTAGCTTTGTTAGTGTTATCGTTTGTGAAGGTATGTAGTGTGTTAATTAGGTTGCTATGCTCGTTCTTGTCAGTCTTGTAAAATGTATTTGTAATTCCGCTGTGCTGTTCAGAAACCCTTCCTTTGTTTTCTTTTTGCACTATGTTTCTGTGCAATCTTTCTCTATCAAAATGTGATTGCTTACAGTCTTTGTCTAAGGCAGGTAAGTGCTTGGGGTCATGTTCCTTGTAGTGGACGGCAGTAAAGTCTGTGGACTGGACCTGAGGTGCTCCCAGCAGGGTTTTTGGAGAATGTTGCTCCTGAGGAGCAGAAAGGGATGGAGAGGAGTGTTGACTTGTTTCCTCCTGAAGACATGAACTTGCTGTAGGGTTAGACTGAAGGGAGCTCTGGGGCATGTTACTAAATGATCCCCCCACAGCAGACTGGGAGTCTGTCAAAGTACGTACATGGTATGGTTGACCTTGGGGTGCAAGAAACTGCTTTTGTTCTGGGAATGAGTTATGGATAAAGCTTTGCTTCAAAGTCACTGGTTGCTCAGGTAATACCTTGCCCTTTCCAAGGGATGGATCCATGAGACTTCCAGGCTGTGGGACCAGGCTATGGGTAAGGGGTGGTATAAATTCTGCAGCTTGTATGTTGCTGCTGCTACAAATGACACTAGTGTCAGCGTTGCTTTTGCTGGTGTGGTCTAAGATGTTTCCCTCCCTTTTAGTGCAAATAGTACTGTGGCTGGTGCTTTTATAAGTGCTTCCGTTGTTATATTTGCTGGTGGTGGCAAAGCTGCTGTTGCTGTTTTCCTTCGCGTTACTGAATGCCTTCTGTTGGCCATAAATGGAAGTTGGACTGATGTTAGATTTGCTGGTGCAATTTGCGTTCCTGTCATTGATATGACAGTCAATTTTCCTGACTATGTTCGTCAGAGTCATAATGCTGCCCTCACTGTAACTGCTGTTTTGACTCTTGGGAACGCCAGGCAAGCAGCTAACGCCAGTCTTGATGGACGAGCTGCAGCCAGTCTCACCTTTTCCAGTGTGTCCATGATTGCTAACACTGCCTCCTCTGCCTACAATGTTGCAGTTCTCAGCTGTCCGACAAGATAATTCATTTCCAGTTTCCTTAGTGATGACAGCATGATGGATTTTTACCTGCGGTGTTTGGACCACTGGGTGCTGCTGCTGCTTAAGGGATGTGGCCTGGGTCACACTAGGCTGGCTGACTATGACCCCTCCTTTCCAACCCATTACACTTCCCTTTGGTATCTGTGGTATATAGTTAGAACTCAAAGAGTTGGCCTGGACAGAAACACAGTGTTGGGAAATGGGGTAATGCATCTGGTTGCGTGATGTTTTCGGTGTGGCTTGGAATACAGTGTTGAACATCTTTCTACGCGTGTCCTCAATCTCCTCAGGAGACCAGCTGATCCCTTGCTTCAGCCTTTGGGCCGTGAACCAGAGCTTGATCTGCTCCTCTGGGAAGCCAGAGACCACCGTCAAGTAACAGAGCTCTGCTTTGGTAGGGTAAGGGAACTTACCAAAAGACGTCTTAAGAAAACTGCTTAAATCCATGGCTGGATCATAGGTGGGGATGCTACTTAGAGGGATCATGACCTTTGGGAGATCAGTGTTCGAATCAGGCGATGACGGATTAGAGTTCCATAGAGGACCACGGTTATGCATCCCTGGTATCCCAAGTGTGTTGGGGATTTTATGGACAGGAGAGGCACTAATTCCACCGATGATATGTGGTGATGTTGTCAGGGGTAAGGTCCTTACTGAAGTGCCATTGGTTACAGTTGCGGGCTTGTCACTGCTAGGCTCAGCCCGGTGTACCTCAACAGTATGGGAGACGACAATTTTTTTGTGCCCCCCTTTGGTCATTTTCATTATGGGTGTCTTGGTAATGGATATTCCGGACTCACTTAAATCCTCTTCTGTAAACAGGGTTTGCTCCACTGTGATAGCCCCATCTCGTTTGGTAACCTGCAAGGATACTCTCTTGTGTGGTGAATGGAGTTCAGGATGTGATTTTGCGTTATGTAAAGCGAGGCCTTCAAACTTCACAGCTGAAACCTTGCAATGCAGGCAGTAGAAGTTTGGTTGAGCATGAAAGTCCATGTGACAGTTGTCCATATGGTGAAGAAACAGGTTCAAGTCTCTGGACTCAAAGCAGCACAGAGGGCAGCTATATGTTCCCCTTTCCCAGCATGAAGTCTTCGGTTCGTTTTTCGAGAGATCATGGAATCGTTGTGTATCCTCTTCTTTTGAAGAGATACTAAGGATGCTGTCTTCGGGTATTGTGGGCAGGAGCTCAGGTAAGCATCCTAGTATGATGTCCTCCCGCATGTGCTTGCTTTTTGATGGAATCATACAGGGAACGGTGGATTTCCTCTTGCTGGCCATAGTATAGGATTGTGCAGATGAGTGAAGAGTTAGAAACAAATACTGGAATTGTATGGAGTTGAGGTGTCATCAGCCAGCCGTGATGAACCAGAAACTGGTGAAATTTTCAGCTATCAGGACTTCCCATTGTAAAAGGGAGTGAAGTAACAACTCCCAGTGAACCTAAGGAGAGAAAAAATGACATTTTGATATAAACCGCCATGATACTAAATAAAAAAATATGAAAGTCAGCATGGGATATGCATTAAAAAACGTTTCTACAAGAGGAACGGTTTATTGAAATGCTCTGACCAACCACTGTTCAATGATTATTATAATCAAACCACTAATATTAAAGTAAAATTCTATTTACCTTTTCCTAGTAGAGCTAAATACAGTTCACTATTAAGAGCAGAAACATTGGTGGTACTGATGCGCTGAAATAAAATCTCTTTTTTATGAGCAACTAAAACAAACAAAATGTGCTTGTAAGAAGTTTTCATTATAAGAGACCAAAATAAACAGATAGCAAGATACAATTTCTTGTTATAAATATACTCCAAAAATGTTTGTTTCCAAAAATGTGATTGTTTATATTCCTACATAGCACATCAAACCCAGTTCTCTGTGATTTCTACATGTTCTCACACACACGCACACACCTTCTAAATCTTTTTCTTTTTGTAGCACTTCTCCACACTCTACACTTCAGTCAGTAAGGGAGCATTTCAGGATAAAGTTCATGCGTGGTTCACATTTTTCCCCCTGTTCTGTTTTTTAAAATATGTAAATATATTGTAATAATTTTTACATCTACCATATGTAGTTCACTTTACACGTTTGAAACATAAAATGTAAGATAAATTAATTAATGCGCGTAAACCTTTAAAAAAAAAAATGGCACTAGCAAAAGATTCGTGAAAGAACATGTTGTCTCCATCTTAAACACTGATAGCAGAGCACATAAATTAGTTCATCTTGTCAGAGCAGTTTCAATATTTCAGCTAAATACTAGCTGGTGAATAAATCTAGTAATTTAATACTTGTTTTTCCATGCATTATGCATCTGCAAAAGATTCTAATTAAACCACCCAAGACTTCTGTTTAGTGTTTAGCTCTAAATTTCCTTGACCTTCTCTTTCATCAGACTACAAATACATTTTGGATAAAAACAATGTGGTGTCCATGTGTATATATTTTTTTCTGTATCGCCAGCTGTCTTAAAAAAAAGAAAAAAGAAAAAAAAAAGAAGGATAAAACCATTCAGAAGTAAAAACACTGCCTAAAATACACAGTGCTCTCAGACATGGCCATGACGTACTCTTTTGCAACTGACTCTTTTATTTCTCATGACGGCTGCCTTCCTGCCAGAAAAATAAATAAATAAAAATAAAACTAGGTCACCAGCATCTTATGCTGTAATCCTGGTTCCCTGCATCCAGACATGGGCATTTACTGTATGTTCAGCCTGCTTACTTAGTCCATGATACTCAGATTTCATCAATGGATGTTAACCCCTGACATGAATCTGGGTTTTATTGAAAATGCGCCAGACATCTCTGAGTAGAAACTAAAAAAAGTTTCTTAATAATATTAACATTGCTCATAAATGTGTGTGTATAAAAGCTTTGGTCCGAATAGAAAAAAAAAAGCTATCTTTGTAATTGAAATGTGTGCAGCAAGTCTTACATGCATGAGTTTTATTTTTGTTACCAAGTTCTAGAGTTCAAGCGGAGTTAAAATCTTGTGGAGTGCGTCTGAATGAATGAGGGCACCTACCATTCTCTCAGATGGTAACACAAATCTGCTTTCCAGATTCTTCTAATATAAACCATAAAATGCTAGTTAACCACAACAGACATGCTAATATCTAGATGACTCCACCACCCAAACTTTGAACCGCTAGGCTGATTAGAACCGGACAAGCAGGAGATGGTTCAAAAATGTTATATAAAAAACAGGTCACTCGTCAAAGAATGGGATGCTTTATCTGGCAACCGAGACGTGCGATTAGACACAGGACAAGAGGTTTCCAGACAGTGAGCTATTGAAAAGGGAACTCAGAAAAGAGAGGCCTCGTGTTTCAGCACCGGGGTGAACCAGTCTCACACAAAACAGTCTATCCTGCTACTGTGTGCCTCAGTACTTTCGTAGCTTTAGCAGAGAAACCGGAGGCCTTTTTATCCCGGCAACCTGTGGAGTCAAGGCATGCAGTAGATTTGGTTGAAAATTAGCACAACAACGCTGACCTACATTTACGTCTTTGAGCAGTTCGAAACTAAAATATTACATCATGTTACGTGTTACACATTTAATAAGGCAGGCTCTGCTTGAACATTTGAGATAGCGATGCACAGTATTAAATGCAGTGTGAGGCCAAAGGCCTGGCAATACGGGCCTTACATAATAAAAGATCCTCTCTCATTATTGATTAAAGGCCGAAGCATCCCAGACTGGACGTCCTTTATTACATGGGACCACGCTGAATAAGCCTGCAAAGATATCAATAGATTCTCAGCATGAAAATCTTTCATAAGGCCGCTGAAATAAAATCAGTTTTTCTGCGCAGCAACAAAATGTGCTCAGGAAAAAATTTCATGATAAGGGGTCTAAAATAAACAGACTGCTATAAACAGTCACATTTTTTGAAGCTGCGAGTATGTTTGTATTCTTACATGCCACATTGTACCCACTTCTCTGTTATTTGATCATATGCTCACACACACACACACTCCACACCCTCCTAAATCCTCTTCTTTTTTGGTGCACTCCTCCACACTTCAGGCAGTGCGGGAGCATTTTAGGATAAAGTTCATCTGTGGTTCACATTTTTCCTCCTGTTCCGCTTTAACAATTATGTAAATATCTTGCATTGACTGTTAATCTGAGTGTCCACCATATGTAGTAAAGTCATTGCTGCGTATATATATCCTAACATCTCTCTTCAAACTCAATGAAAAAACTGACACCAGATAAAGTGTGAAGATTAAATCTCTCAGACTTCTCTGAATTTTTGTGAGCTTCCCTTTCATTAGACTATAAATACATTTCGGATAAAAACAATGTGGTGTCCATGTGTATATATATATTTTTTTCTCCACTGGTCCCAGCTGCCTTTTAAGTAAAGGAGGAAACCATTCAGGAAAAAAATAAAAATTTAAAAATTTAAATAACTGAAATGATGACTTAAAATACACAGTGCTCCCAGACACGATCATGACGTCCTCTTTTATTTCTCAGACTGGATCTGCTTTATTACACGAGGCTGATATGAATAAGCCTATAGGGATACCGGTCGATTTTAACATGACCATCTTTCATAAGCGCTGCGTGAATGAGACTTTTGTTTAACGCCAAGAAGCCATAACAAAGGTCAGTGCACACATGCTATAATAATTATATTTCTATAAATACAAGAAAAAAGGAGGTCAGCATATGAGGTTGTCGTGACCATTTTTCTTCATTTTACACAATGGCGCTCCCATTTACGAGGGAAATATGACACTAAGCCGGAAACCATATGCAGTGCCCTCAATGCTTGCATGCCATTGAAATATTTCCTGAATGTGTGTGCCAGTACGTAAGATGGGCATGTGACTACATGCCATCATTGTACGGCGCTGTTTGCGAGCTATATCAGTGACGGCGTCAAACACGTCCACATTAATTATGTAGAGACCGAAGCGCCGCTGAGGCATCCTACAGTTCACCTTCATTATAGGATGTGACTCATTAGCAAAATGCCACCAACACAGGCGTTTGTACCATCAGCTATTCCTGGGCGGCCCGTGTTTATGTTTAAATCCAGTCAATGAACCTTATGCGAGTACTACAGAAAGCTGGGTGCCATCAGAAGTGCCCGCTTTGCCCCCCTTACCTCGGTGACTGCTGCACGGACTCTTGGGAGGCCAGTCTGCGCTGCCACTCATGTGTTAACATTGCCATAGCAACCCCTCTCCTTTCCCTTTCCTTGCCCACAACACACAGAGGGGACTAAATCCTCTATTCTTCACCAAAAAACACACACTTGGGGGACATTTTTCGCAGCCCTCCAACCCAAAAGAGACAAAACTCCAAATATTTTATTTGACTGTGCTATTTGTTTATGCCAATATACAAATTGCAAACAAATGAGGATCTGTCCCTTTTTCCGCTCTGTAATCATGGCAGATTTTTTTTTTCTTTTTTTTTCATGAAGAGAGCACCCCAGAATTTTACAAAAGGCGCTATTTGCGTTTTTAGAATTACTTCGCCAGTCTTGCGACACAAAAATCTCCCATTAAAAGCATGGAAAAGATTTAGAAATTTGCACGAGAAAGAAAGAAAGTACTTTGCAAATAAGGGAGAAATAATCATTGATGCGATGTGCTGAGTTTGATCACCGGTGCGACACACTCATTAGTTACAAAAAAGAAAGATGGCGGAGCACCATGAATTGTACTGAGTCAAGTGCCAGGTCTCGGCGAATGCCAGGCTCCTCCATACAAAACCGAGCTGGAGCAGCTGAAATACTTGTATGGCCGACACTCCGCCGTTAAGCCAAAAGTTTGTCTCGAAAAGTACTTAAGGTTAATACAGGCTTTTCAGGGAGGTTTTGGGGATATACTCCTATTGTGGAGCTCATTTCTGTCTGTTACTCCATGACATTCATCCACTCTTTAGATTTACAAATTTAATAAGGTAATGTGAGATATCACAGAAGGGCATTTTTGTTATTACATGCACAGTGAGCTTTTCATTATAAATAATTTAATCATTTTGACTGCTTTTATAGCACAGATAGAGGACATAGAGCCTCCGCAATTATAATTCTGCTTAGAAATCCAGTTGGCATTAGGCAGACAATTCTCCTCTCTTAATTCAAGGAATATTACATAAACAGCCAGCTTTTACTGGAAATCAACATACAATAAAGTGCACACGCAAGCGACTTAACATTTAGTCCTTCATTTTGTGCCGTCACGCTGTTCTAATCAGACACAATAATAAAGGGCAAACTGTGCATGTATGTACAAATTGCATTTTCTTTAGTCTGTAGGCACAAATACTTTGGGAAGGTCACGTTCTGAGCGCTTTACTGTCCTACTTGCTCAAATTCAGGATGAAAGGCAATATTTCCTTGCCTTATTACAACACTGCAGACCAGAACACTATTCCCACAAGAGAACAGGCAGACGTTCACCAGAAACACACTGCATGCTAAAGGACCTACAGAAAGCATGCATCCTGACCTTCTAAGGCATTTTACCATGTCATTCTGCCTGCTAACTTTTAAAAAGTAGCGTGCTTTAGCAGAAAGTGATGTTTACTGTACAGAGGCTTGAGGCGGAGAGTTGAGATGAAGCACCCTGGGAGCCTGTGATTCTAAATAATGATTTATAATGTGTGGTATCAGAGCCAGGGTTATGATCTGGAGTTAAATCCGAGTTTGAGTACATTCTGTACCCATTAACAGTTGATAGCGCATACTTGTCTGGATATGCACCAGTTTTAAACTACAGGCACCCCCGAAAGGTTCGGGCTCGTCATCGCAAAGATCACTTTTGGAAATCGATTATGCGCCAATATTTCCGTGCTCCTCGCCGGTGATCAATCCGAGACTCGGGTCCCATTTTGACCCCCGTTTGAAGTAGAAATCTGACGCGTGACGCTCCGGAGTGGACAGACTATAGTAACATCGCATAGGCACGTTGTAGCGTGCGAATAATCAAATTGGAAGCAGACGAGAACATTGAGTAACAAACTGTAACAAACTGGCAAGTTAACCCTTTCGCTTCGTATTGAGGCACTAGTAACCTCCATCCGGCTAGACGTTTCTCGCGAGTTTGAGTGTGGAGCGCGGCGCAATATTTTGGCTATTACCAAAATTTTTAACTAAGCACTCCCATCTACTGTCGCCATTTTATACATAGAGGCGACTTCACGCGCCGCATATGAGTGGAATAACAAGGCACGCTTCTCTCTACTAGAACTACTTTTGAAGACTGTTCGCGTCACCTAAATAAATCGCTTTCACTTCTTTGAAAAGTCAAAGTTCCCTACCTTTTCGTCGGCTCTGGTGACTGCGAATGGAAATCCGTTATTGATACAGAAATAAATAACATTTAGGTTTCGCTCCGCTCCGGGTCTCCGGGGAACAGGAGGGGCCGAGACCTCTCCTCAGATGAACCCTGTGAACTAACGTGAACCCGTCGGGTCACCGCGATAAGGAGCATCTACTGCTTTATGGCACACTGGTTATGTGCCCGGCTGACATGGGCGCTGCTGGAGTGGCGAGAAGGGAAAGAAATGTACGCCAGGCGCTCTCAAATAAGGGCACGTGATTAAAACGCGTCACCCAAACCCAAAATCCTGATCCTACCCCTCTCTGTTCTAGGACGGGCTGAGCAGACACACTGAAGGGAGTGACTCATGCGCAAATGTCTAATATAGCCAGAAATATGGAGCAGCGCTTTCGGTCAGTAGGTCGTATAAGGACGAGGGGGGAAAACAACTATAGTAGACAACCGATCGCGAGCATGTGCCTACTACATATAGCCTAGGCTACTACACACGCATGTTTGAAACCACCGTACGGAACAGGAATAGCTACGAAACGCTGCCCGTAGTGTTACAACAGAGTAAAATAAAATACAATACAATAAAATAAACCACAATAGAATCTCTATAGCCACGCGACAAAACTGGAAATTGTTGCGCAACATGCAATTCAAATTAATAGAATAGAATATAATAGAATATAATAGCACAGAATAGCACAGAATAGAATAGAATAGAATAGAATAGAATAGAATAGAATAGGAACTCCACTGATGCACAACCGTGTGTGGGGAGAATTAATGTGCAACATTCAACAGAATACACATGATCAGAATGGAACAGAATAGAATCTCATTAGCCACACAACCAAATTGAAAATTGGTGTGCAGCATGCTGTACATACTAATACTGGAATAAAATAGAATAGAATATGATCTCCAGTGCTACACAACCAAGGCCAGGGGAAATTAATATGCAACATGCAACAGAATGCAATTATTATTGGTAGGCCTATTATTAATGAGATAGAATTGAATGGATGATGTTGTTGTTGTGGAACATGCAATTAAAAAGGCTACAGATATCATTTTTTTATCTGTATAGTAATATATAACCATTATTATTATCTTTAAAGAATGGGTAGAGAGACTATTTTGCCACAATTAAGTTATTATTCCTGTTGTTATCTTTGGGTAATAATCACCAGAAATATTTATACATTTTATTACTAATGATGATAAATATGCACAGCTGTGCTCAAACGTGTCCTGCCATTGGTTGTGCCATTTTAACCATTAACAGTTTCAGAAACAGTGATCACTTTTTGAGAGGGTCATATAAGGTGAAAGTAAATCTGAGAGTTCCCACAGCCTGCTGTTGAGCTCTCTGAATTGATAACAACCAGTCAACCAGAGTGCAACAAACACCGGCCTGTCTATTATCAACAGGTTGTGTGATACTCAGTCCTTGTAGGTGCGCACATAAAATACGTGTAATGTTTCAAAGTATTTACTTTTCTTTTCTGAGGATGTGGTGGAAGACCTGCTATCCAGGGGCTCCCCCCTCACGCCACAGTGGCAATTACACCTTCAGACGTGCAGCTTTTTTCCTTTTTTTTTTTTTTTTTGACAGTACAGGCAGAGATGAATCTGATTGGATAAAGCCCGAAAACACCTACTGTCCATTACGAGACGGTTGCCATGCGGTTTGGGCTTTTCCTTCATTAAGGCCTCGGCACAAATTTTTCATTTTCTGGTGTAAATACATGATAAACATAGTTTAGCTTTATAAATATTAAACAGAGAAAACTGAGGTTAGTTGTCACAGTAACTATATTTCAGTAATAAGGTTTTGAGTCAAAAGTCCAATGGCATAAACGTGTTTCTCTTGCAGTAATCTTATTTTTTAAACAACTAGTTATAAAATTTTAAAGCAGATTTTTTTTAAATGAATTTTGTCCACCAAACTATAATGTCATTACCCTTTTTTTTTGTTTGTTTTTTGCTGTAGCTATTGAACAATCACCATATAATCAAGACATGGTCAGTGAACTTAACTATAATTGAAAGGCTGAGAATTTAAGATATCTGTTAGGGTGGTTTGCTGTTTTATGTTATCTTTTTCATTACTGCTATTATATTGTTTGCTTGTTGATTCTTTGATTATGTTTCTTTTTTTTTTTTTTACTGATGACAGGCTTAATTTTTTTTTTTTTTTTAAATCTAAGTGTATTTAATAAACTGTATTTTTTCAAGCAGTAATGTTAAAAATGTTGAGTTAATGTTAAGTCAATGCTAATAAAAAAGTCTTTGAAGTTTGTGCCTGTGCATAAAATATGCATAAAATGGTTTATTCGATTACAGAAGAAACGAATGGAGCTAGTATGTTTACTAGCTTTATTCTATTACAAATTACCGATTAAGATTAGTATGTACATTTGTATTACCAGCATTAATATTATAAATAATATGCAAGCACTAACAACGAGTTACGAGTTACTCAAGCAAGAATAGGAGTTTGGAGGAAGGCCTCTTAGACATGCCACCATAATCTTAACTGATTTTATATTGGTGTTTATATGGTGTATTATTACCCGGATTTTATGAGGCCATTTACTTTCACAACACCACCGTGAGTATTTCACATTCAACAACACAGAGGAGAATCATACACGCGCCGCCTTTGTTTGCCTCCGAATTCAAACTCTTAGCCAATAGGCGCAAAGCAGATTATCCAATGGCGTTCTTACTTGGCGGACACGTGACGCAACAACTTGACTGGCAACAACGCACCGACCAATGGCCGTCTGGCGGTGGGCTGGGACCAGGAGACAGGTGTTAGAGAGTGTAGTATTCATCTCAGGAAACGTTAGTGTGATTAATAAACTTTAAGCTATGGCGCTTTCCCAGTGTCTTGAAGATTCCCCGGGCTGGCGGACACCGAGGACAGGCCAGGACCTAAACTTGAAAGAGCTTTACAATGAGAGACACCGACTCGCTGTGGAGGAGCTGGTGGCCGGCGGAGTCGACTCCTTCATGGGATTCCTGCAGAAAGAGAGAATCCCTAACTTTCTCTCCGACGACGAGATCAGGCGCATCTCCCGTGCTGCTGTAGTGCCTAAATCACTCTCTTTGAACGGAGACGAGTCTCATTTGGACCAGTCTGGCACATTGGACTGCTCATCTGTCACGTATTTCCCCGAAGTGTCTGATATTGAGCCTCCAGTTTTAGAGATGGGCTGGCCTGCGTTCACCGCTGGGTCTTTTCGTGGAGTAACACGCGCCGTCGCCTACTTCCAGCCGAGTTATGGAGAGTGCATTTATAGTTGCAAAGAAGCAGCTAGGAGGATGATCAAAAATGCAAAAGAGGTATTTCTCAGACTAAAAGATAAATAAATAAAGTTTCAAAAAATTATAAATAAGTGGACGCGATACTGTTAGTTAATTCATATGCGGTGAACTTCACTCTGCATAACATACTGTTCTAAAGCAGCTTTACAAAGATAGTGCCTCGATGACAAGCTTTAACATTTAATCATTAATATGAACACATCTATTAAGTATAATTTTGTTACTGGTATTCATTCTCAAATTACCAGTATGTAATCCAATAGTGATTATTATCTTTTTAAATTTTACTATTCAATAGATAGTACTTATTCCAAAAGGGATTACTTCATTTCAGTTAGTGACATTGCTACTTGTCATTATCCCAACAGTGACTAGTAACTATTCCATTGTAACCTGTAACATAATTTAATTTATATGTACCATATTTAATTCTGTGTAGATCAAATATTCATTTCCAACTAGTATGTATTCCAGTTGTTGCTGGTACTTGTTTTGCTGCTGGTACTGTAGCTAGTTATATATTCCACTTTTCTAGTTCTTTTTAAACAGATATTTGTTAAGCAGTAGTGTAGCTACTAAAAACGAGTAGCTAATAAATAGCTACTAATGAAATGGAAACAGATGTCGGTGTCTGTTGAATTAATTAATCTTTAAAAAATAAGTAGCAAAAATAGAT
Organism: Onychostoma macrolepis; assembly: GCF_012432095.1. Lineage (NCBI taxonomy): Eukaryota > Metazoa > Chordata > Actinopteri > Cypriniformes > Cyprinidae > Onychostoma > Onychostoma macrolepis. The sequence continues at coordinate 17,732,109 of NC_081165.1, read as the reverse complement.
CAAAATAATTTAGAAGTAATGTTTAAATGTCATTACACCTTCATTTAGCTATTTTTTATTTATTGGCATTAATTAATTTGTTTTCAGATTTCCTAGTTGAAACTTTTAAGAGGATTAAAATTATATCAAAAACCAAGCAACAGCAATGAAAAGAATAACAATGAATTCAAGATTATGATGATTTAAAAATCTCTTCTTTCAGTTGTATTAAAAAATAAATAATCAGCCTTTGGGTATTTTAGGTGATGGAAAGGTACGTGTGTGACTTATTCAAAGTAGCACTCGGGATCTTGAATGTGGAATGGTAAGAATGCACAGAAGCGTCTATCACACTGAACTGTTACCTCTAAGGGGCTGAACCTGGAGGTGCCACAACAGGCTCTTCAGTCCTTCAAATGTTAGGTTATACCTGCAGGCACCCTGGATCTGTTCCAGCTTGCATGTACTTAAAAACCAAACGTAATAAGAAATCATCAAGGTGTGTAGCCAGCGGCTGTGCAGTCATGACATTCATATCAATGAGCTAGAACGTCGAGTTCAGTGATGCTGAAGCTCTAAGATTTTAATTCATTTCCCACCATTATAACCAAACATTACTCAGTTACATAAAGAAATGTTTATTGCTGTTAATTTCTCATTAATCCGAAATTTTTATCCTTAGGTGATTGCCATTGTGACAGACTCCTTGACCGACCTGGATATCTTCCAAGACCTGCTGGAAGCTTGCACACGCCGCAGAGTTCCTGTGTATATTCTTTTAGACCAGTCTTCTGTTCCCTCATTCTTACAGCTGTGTAAAAACCTTCGTGTACAGCTGGATGAACTGCTGGTATGAGTTCTTCATGCTAATATTATTGTTGTTTTATATTTAATAGATTTAGTATTTTTTTAATTGCATTTTTAAAATGTTTTATTTTATTTCTGAAGCAAATGAAAGTACGAAGCATAACGGGTTCTACCTACTACATGAGATCAGGTGCTCGGATCACTGGAAAGGTTCATGAGCGTTTCATGCTGATTGATGGAAACAGAGTGGCCACAGGTTCATATAGGTAATAAAGACCCCTTTTCCACAAGATCCTAAAGGAATAAAAGTGAAAATTGTTGTTGCAAAACTGTATGGTTCTTTATTCTGTGCAACACAAAAGAAGATATTTTGAAAAATGTCTTTCTTTTTTTTTGTTCATACAATGAAAGTCAATGGGGTCCAATATTGTTTTGGCTTTCAAAGTATGGACAACAATTTTTAGTTCAAAATATTTTTCTGTTTTCTATTTTGCATGGGTGTAACCTTTCAGACAAAGTAGATTAATTATATAGAAATTATGTATTTTGTTACATTAAATGAATCGATTTTAACTTTGCAAATGTCAGACAATCGGTGCATAATTGTTATGACTCCAGTTCTATTTATACATTTCCTATTTATTTTGGCACATTTTTATCTACAGGTTTAACTGGACAGATGGCAAACTAAACAGCAGCAACCTTATCGAGTTATCTGGCCAGATAACCGAGAAATTCGATGAAGAGTTCCGCATCCTCTATGCCCAGTCCCTGCCACTGCCAGCGAATACAAGAGCTCCCTCTAGTGCCAGAAGCAGCAGTTTATATGACCATCTTGTCCTCAAACCACCTGGAACGCCTCCCTCCTACTTGGCACGAACAACAAAGCCTCAACCAGAATGTCTGACGAGCACTCCAGCCAGACTTCATACCCCAGAGATCCAACAGATGAATAAAGACACTGAAGATCGAGACAGAAAGAGTAACCCAGTTTCTGATGCTTCCACTCTAGGTGAGGACTGGATCGAGCAAGAACTCCGAGAAGACGCTCTCACCTCGGAAGACCCTCCTCGTTTGCCGGCAATTAATGTTACTACTCAGACTCAGACAGTCGATGTAATGATCTCTCCCCCTGTACCTTCCTGCGACATTTCAACACAAACCACCTGGCAAACAGCAGAAGTGAGCGTGCAAACATGTGCTGACAACAGCAAGCCTAAATCGAAAACCTCGTCCAGCAGCAAGCAGATCAACCTCAATACTTCATCCACTTGCAACCTACAGGAGGTGGACTGTCATCCACCTGTCTGTCTTGCCCCGCAAGAGGTCAACCTGAGGGAATGCTTCCTCAAGATCACCAAAGAGCGACAGCACCACTACAGCTCCATTCGCTCCAAGCTCGACCACATGGTGACACTGCTTTCTCACAAGAGGGAATTAGTGGACTTAACTAACCTGACGCTGAGGCCCGGCCTGCACCGAGGACGCAAGGGTCAGCAGGAGGGCAGGCAGGTTCACAGTACACTTGACAATGTGATTATGGGGACTTGGCCCAGGTCGAGATGTCTGCAGTAACATGAACACAGGAAAACAGCGCCGGTGGTGGTCTATCCAATGTTTTAGTACAGCACTTTTTTTTTCTTTTACAAATCAGAACAAAGCTTGTAGATTAATCAGAAAAATAGTTTGAATGATGTGTATGCAATATAAAAAAAGAGAAATGTGCAAAGATACTGATTTTTTTCTGAACTTGAATTGTACTTCTTGTATTTGATGGGGGAATTATTTGCAGTCTTTATATACTGTAGTTAGATAAACTAAAGTACTTTTTCTTTTTGGTGACATTTTGAAATCCACTTTGTCTGTATTTGGTTGTCTGTTTCTTTCTGTGTTGTTTAAAGTTGTGGAGTTATGAAAATGACTTCCTTTGTAACACTATTACTTTTATATTCATATATTGAAAAAAACCCAAAAAACAATAGTCACTCATGATTATGTGTTTGATGTGCCTTGGATGATGTTAGTGAAAGGAATGAATCAAAATAGTTGTACTAAATTGGAAATGTTTGGTACTTTGACTATGTTTGAGGCATTTGAATATTTATTTCACCAAAGACTAAAAAAAAACAAAAAACAGTTCATTGTTTTATGATTGCCTCATTTTAATAAAACTCGTCATTTGATGAACAGTTTGTTGGAGATTTTTGTGGGGGTGGGGAATGTAACACTCATTTATAAAAGCTCACTTAGTATTAAATTTAGCTTAAATACAGGAATGTAATATTTAAATATATATATTCTTATATAGAGATTTTCCAAATATATACCAGCATTCAACAGTTTGGGGGTCAATAATTACTTCAAAAATGCACCAAAGTGGACAGTGAAGACATTTATGTTACATAAGATTTCTTTTTCAAATATGTTTCTATTTTCAAATATTGCATTAGAAACCTTTAAATTATTATATTTCACAATATTATCATTTTACTGTATTTTGCACTGCACAAGACGCTTCTTTCAAAACCAATGAAAAATCTTGCCAACAACCTTTTTACACACTATAAATGTATATTTTTGAAACATTATATATTTAATGTACAGTATAGTTACGGACTTGCATGCTTATGTTAACAGATTGGTGAGTTCTGGGTTATGTTTTATGATTGTATGTAAATGCTTCCTGATCTGCTCAAGGGCTGCACTAATCATCTGGACATCTCAAAATTAAGGACTGTGTTGCAAATTGTATTTGTTTTATTAACCATTAGGGTGAATTCGGGTAAATCAGGCCATTCATCTCAGTAAAAACTGACCCAATTTCCAAAACTTTAGGGTTAAAAAAGAAAAAAGTATATTAAAGTTAATACATAAAATGAATAAGTAATGTGTAAGATTCTGCACCATATCTAGGTCACTATTCAAATAAGCAAATTCGTGACACAAATCATATGAACTCCTTTGTTTATTAAAAAAAAAAAAAAAATCAGATGTTCTTGATTCCACTGAATCACTCAAGAAAATGTATGTAGACCTACATTTTAAAACTCAACAACCTCATTTAAATCATTGTGCTGTTAATTTGTAATGAAATGTTTAGTCTTAAACGCATTTTCACTAGTGGTTTCGCACATACTTCAGGACCCCACTGTATTTAACTATAATTCAATGGATACTGCATAAAACTGACTCATTGCAAGAATTACTTAGGCAGAATTATCCCCCCCCAAAAAAATCATTTAAAACAGCTGCCCTTATTTTAGGTCAGTAACTGTGTGTTCACAGTGTTCACAGAACGAGGAATTCTGGGAAGTCTGTCCTCATGTCACGCCAGCAATAGTTCTCTGTAAACCACAGAGGGCGCTATTATCTTGCACCTTGCAACTCATGAGACTGATGACTTGGTTAACATTGTCGAAAATATAAACATACATTTAATTGAACAATTTTTATTTGTAATTTTTTTTACAGTGTCACAAAGATTTCTATTTCAAATAAATGCTGTTCTTTTGAATTTTCTATTCATTCAAGAACCCTGAAAAATAACTTTCCACACTTCATACTCAACACAACCATTTTCAACAAATAATAATAATAATCAGAAGTTTCTTGAGTACCAAATCACCATATTAAAATAATTTCTTAGGGATAAAGGATTGGAATAATAATAATTGGAATAAAAAAATTGAGTTTTAATATTACAGAAAAAAATTTAAAATATTAAAATATGAAGCAAGTTTTCAAAAAAATTCTAAATAAAATATCACAATATTGTTTTAACTGTATTTTTAATCAAATTATTGCAGCTTTAGACTCTTCAGTCAAAACTTTTCTTCCAAAAACAAAAAATCGTACTAACCTCAGCCTTTGAACAGTACTTTATATTTATGCTTTTCTCACACTTTCTTTTTTTTTTTTGTTATAGAATCAGTGTCTTATTGATTTCTGGATAATTTTGAAGATTTATGCATACTGCCTCATGGCCTAAGTGTCAAAATACTGCCAAATGACTCTCTTAGTCGTGTGATGTTTGCTGTAAAATCCACATGGGTTGTTTATGTGAATTGTAATTACATTTTAACAGGTAAAAAGTGCCTTTTAAAAATTAATAAATATTACAAAAATATATTCAACCTAAAATTCAGGCAAAGGCGGCCGTAATTAACACTCAAAATAAATTACCATTCAGATGCTGTTTACCATCTTGAATTTTTCTACGTTCAAAAGCCACCCCTGAGCTTTACTATTAATAGCTTGATTAAACAGAACAACAAGTGATTGTTGGCGGTTAATTATTTATCTTGTTTTCATGAGTGTTTTGAGCCACAGCCTCCCCCTCAGGTACAACTCAATGACTGTCCAATGATCACAGCTTTAATCACTCCTCTTGAGTAATGAAACCTGCTTGTGGTTTTTAAAAAGCAGTCGTTGCTACTAAAGATACAGTTCATGTTTAATTTCTCTACCTAAACCCAAACAAGTAGGTCCATAATTCAGTAACTGAACTAATGAGGGGAATCTATAAATTACATTAAAATGGCATTCAAAGTTCCTACTTAATTTAATGGGGTAAGAAAAAATAAACAATTCTAATGTAAAACAAGACCATTTTTCTTTAAACATAAGCCTGCATAATTTTGATACATTTCAGAAAAATAACCAGAAAACAAGACTTAATATCTTATATCTTATTTTGATATATATATATATACACACACACACATACATACATACAGTATGTGTGTGTACTGGTTTTTGTGGTTTAAGGGGACAAAATTTGTATAATAACATGGGTATGACAGAGGTATTACAATTTGAAGGTGGTTTATGAGGACACTGCCTATGTCCCCGTAAAACAAAAGGCTTAAAAAACATACTAAATGGTGTTTTTTTTTTTAATCTAAAAATGCAGACAGTCTCCTGTAAGGGGTAGGTTTAGGTGTAGGGTTGGTGTAGGGCAATAGCACATACAATTTGTACAGTATAAAAACCATTACGCTTATGGAGAGTCCCCGTAAACCACTAAAACAAACGCGTGTGTGTGTGCACGTGCATATATGTATTTAATCAACATTTGAAGTGGATCAAAAAAAGTTAATCAAAATTGTCCTAAGTCAAGAACGCATTTTGGTTTTAGGACAACTTTGACGAAAGGTTTTGATCCACTTCAATGGTTTTGATTCACTTTATACTTGACTAGTATATATATATATACAGTGAGGAAAATAAGTATTTGAACACCCTGCTATTTTGCAAGTTCTCCCACTTAGAAATCATGGAGGGTCTGAAATTGTCATCGAGGTGCATGTCCACTGTGAGAGACATAATCTAAAAAAAAATCCAGAAATCACAATGTATGATTTTTAACTATTTATTTGTATGATACAGCTGCAAATAAGTATTTGAACACCTGTCTATCAGCTAGAATTCTGACCCTCAAAGACCTGTTAGTCTGCCTTTAATTTAGGATAATAAATGGAGTGGAGGTGGACGCACCTGTTTGAGGTCGTTAGCTGCATAAAGACACCTGTCCACCCCATACAATCAGTAAGAATCCAACTACTAACATGGCCAAGACCAAAGAGCTGTCCAAAGACACTAGAGACAAAATTGTACACCTCCACAAGGCTGGAAAGGGCTACGGGAAATTGCCAAGCAGCTTGGTGAAAAAAGGTCCACTGTTGGAGCAATCATTAGAAAATGGAAGAAGCTAAACATGACTGTCAATCTCCCTCGGACTGGGGCTCCATGCAAGATCTCACCTCGTGGGGTCTCAGTGATCCTAAGAAAGGTGAGAAATCAGCCCAGAACTACACGGGAGGAGCTGGTCAATGACCTGAAAAGAGCTGGGACCACCGCTTCCAAGGTTACTGTTGGTAATACACTAAGACGTCATGGTTTGAAATCATGCATGGCACGGAAGGTTCCCCTGCTTAAACCAGCACATGTCCAGGCCCGACTTAAGTTTGCCAATGACCATTTGGATGATCCAGAGGAGTCATGGGAGAAAGTCATGTGGTCAGATGAGACCAAAATAGAACTTTTGGTCATAATTCCACTAAACGTGTTTGGAGGAAGAAGAATGATGAGTACCATCCCAAGAACACCATCCCTACTGTGAAGCATGGGGTGGTAGCATCATGCTTTGGGGTGTTTTTCTGCACATGGGACAGGGCGACTGCACTGTATTAAGGAGAGGATGACCGGGGCCATGTATTGCAGATTTTGGGGAACAACCTCCTTCCCTCAGTTAGAGCATTGAAGATGGGTCGAGGCTGGGTCTTCCAACATGACAATGACCAAGCACACAGCCAGGATAACCAAGGAGTGGCTCTGTAAGAAGCATATCAAGGTTCTGGCGTGGCCTAGCCAGTCTCCAGACCTAAACCCAATAGAGAATCTTTGAGGGAGCTCAAACTCCGTGTTTCTCAGCAACAGGCCAGAAACCTGACTGATCTAGAGGTATTACAATTTGAAGGTGGTTTATGAGGACACTGCCTATGTCCCCGTAAAACAAAAGGCTTAAAAACATACTAAATGGTGTTTTTTTAATCTAAAAATGCAGACAGTCTCCTGTAAGGGGTAGGTTTAGGTGTAGGGTTGGTGTAGGGCAATAGCACATACAATTTGTACAGTATAAAACCATTACGCTTATGGAGAGTCCCGTAAACCACTAAAACAAGCGTGTGTGTGTGCACGTGCATATATGTATTTAATCAACATTTGAAGTGGATCAAAAAGTTAATCAAAATTGTCCTAAGTCAAGAACGCATTTTGGTTTTAGGACAACTTTGACGAAAGGTTTTGATCCACTTCAATGGTTTTGATTCACTTTATACTTGACTAGTATATATATATATACAGTGAGGAAAATAAGTATTTGAACACCCTGCTATTTTGCAAGTTCTCCCACTTAGAAATCATGGAGGGTCTGAAATTGTCATCGAGGTGCATGTCCACTGTGAGAGACATAATCTAAAAAAAAATCCAGAAATCACAATGTATGATTTTTAACTATTTATTTGTATGATACAGCTGCAAATAAGTATTTGAACACCTGTCTATCAGCTAGAATTCTGACCCTCAAAGACCTGTTAGTCTGCCTTTAATTTAGGATAATAAATGGAGTGGAGGTGGACATTTTAGATGCACCTGTTTGAGGTCGTTAGCTGCATAAAGACACCTGTCCACCCCATACAATCAGTAAGAATCCAACTACTAACATGGCCAAGACCAAAGAGCTGTCCAAAGACACTAGAGACAAAATTGTACACCTCCACAAGGCTGGAAAGGGCTACGGGAAATTGCCAAGCAGCTTGGTGAAAAAAGGTCCACTGTTGGAGCAATCATTAGAAAATGGAAGAAGCTAAACATGACTGTCAATCTCCCTCGGACTGGGGCTCCATGCAAGATCTCACCTCGTGGGGTCTCAGTGATCCTAAGAAAGGTGAGAAATCAGCCCAGAACTACACGGGAGGAGCTGGTCAATGACCTGAAAAGAGCTGGGACCACCGCTTCCAAGGTTACTGTTGGTAATACACTAAGGCGTCATGGTTTGAAATCATGCATGGCACGGAAGGTTCCCCTGCTTAAACCAGCACATGTCCAGGCCCGACTTAAGTTTGCCAATGACCATTTGGATGATCCAGAGGAGTCATGGGAGAAAGTCATGTGGTCAGATGAGACCAAAATAGAACTTTTGGTCATAATTCCACTAAACGTGTTTGGAGGAAGAAGAATGATGAGTACCATCCCAAGAACACCATCCCTACTGTGAAGCATGGGGTGGTAGCATCATCTTTGGGGTGTTTTTCTGCACATGGGACAGGGCGACTGCACTGTATTAAGGAGAGGATGACCGGGGCCATGTATTGCAGATTTTGGGGAACAACCTCCTTCCCTCAGTTAGAGCATTGAAGATGGGTCGAGGCTGGGTCTTCCAACATGACAATGACCAAGCACACAGCCAGGATAACCAAGGAGTGGCTCTGTAAGAAGCATATCAAGGTTCTGGCGTGGCCTAGCCAGTCTCCAGACCTAAACCCAATAGAGAATCTTTGGAGGAGCTCAAACTCCGTGTTTCTCAGCAACAGGCCAGAAACCTGACTGATCTAGAGAAGATCTGTGTGGAGGTGGGCCAAAATCCCTCCTGCAGTGTGTGCAAACCTGGTGAAAAACTACAGGAAACGTTTGACCTCTGTAATTGCAAACAAAGGCTACTGTACCAAATATTAACATTGATTTTCTCAGGTGTTCAAATACTTATTTGCAGCTGTATCATACAAATAAATAGTTAAAAATCATACATTGTGATTTCTGGATTTTTTTTAGATTATGTCTCTCACAGTGGACATGCACCTACGATGACAATTTCAGACCCTCCATGATTTCTAAGTGGGAGAACTTGCAAAATAGCAGGGTGTTCAAATACTTATTTTCCTCACTGTATATATATATATATATATATATATATATATATATGTGTGTGTGTGTGTGTGTGTGTGTGTGTGTGTGTGTGTGTGTATGTATGTATGTATGTATGTATGTATGTATATGTATATGTGTGTGTATATATGTATATACACACACACACATAAAAAGAAGATATTTTGAAGAATATTTTCGTCTGTAAAATGAAAGTCTAAACAACACTAAACCCCACTGACTTTTATTGTATGGACCAAAAACAGACATTTTTCAAAAAAACAAAAAACAATTGTGTGTGTTCCAGAAGAAAAATCCATCATACAGGTTTGGAACAGCATGAGGATGAGTAAATGATTTTTGTCTGAACAGTCACTTTAAGATCTCAAAAACTGTATGCTGAGCATGAATGGAAATGCCTACAGAAACAGATGCAAGATTTTTGCTTGGTGGAAAAAACTTTACTCAAGATACTAAGTGTAGAAAGTGTTGTATGCTATTGGCAAGTTGTCTTACCATTTTAAAAGGGAAATGGGACACATTTGGCAATACATGGGTGTATATCCATCCCTAACACAGGTATGTGTCATCCCAATTAAACTAGACTCGCAGGTGGAGACCTTTTGTTACCCGACTGCCCTCGTCAGCTCTTCTGCCCTTCATTGGGCTCTGAGAAACATGTGACTTTCCATCATGAGGAGACTAGAACAGTCACCATCTGGAGGAGGGTGTTTGGCCTGAGGATACAAAACAATGACATGAAAATACAAGTCAGGGGAAAACAATGTGATGACGCGTGCCAAAACGGCTCGGCCGACTCTTTTGTAGTTTTCGGGAGAGATTTCATTTTCAACGCCCCCGCTCCTATTTTCGGCCTTCAAATGATGATGACACACGGTTGTTTTCAATCCCTGTGGATCCGGCGGAGCGCAGCATGTTAGAGTTGATGGCGTGTGTAAACTTTTCTGCTCGCTCCCCGGTGTGATATGTTCTTGCCCTTTGTTTCGTATCTTCCCCTAGTACATTTAGAGCTCTCGGGTTGATTTCAGACTGTTCCTTTGACCAAAAAGAGCGGAGATAAATAATGTGAGAGCTATTTGTCAGTATTTTAGCTTCATGACCTTGGTTCACACTCTCTCAGCACATGAGTAATACAAGCCACATTATAGTAACTGCTGTCAGTGAAGGTAACCACCACCGCTACTTCTAGATGTGTGTGTCAGCACCACTGCCGAACTGCGCTATTAATAGAAGCCACGGTGTGTCTCAGGTGAAAGCAGTCTTTGTGTCCTGTGGTCTTTGCTGTATGGGCTGAGCGTGTGGCTTGGGAAGGTGACAGGTGCAGCTCTGTGTTTAGGCCAGCTCATCTGTTTTGCACTTTTGTCTTTGCAATGCAGAAACAATGCAGTTCCTTGGTTAGAAATAGGAGGAAAAGTAATGCACAATGTACCTTTTTTGCATGCTGTTTTTACACTTAGATTACCTTTTTCTTTCATCTAACACTCACATTTATTACTACCAATAATTATACTCACAAATATTACTACCAATGACGCATTCATATAAAACAATATAATGGCACCATATCGGTTATTGGCCAATTTGACTTCAATCAGATATCAGTCAATATTGGCTATTGAATTATTTTTTAGATTTACATTATTACTAATGCTAATTAGTATTAGTATGCATTATTACTAATACAAACTAATGCATTCCTACAAAGGGTATACACAAAATAATGATACCATATTGGTTACTGGCCAATATTGTCATTTATTTATCAATATCAGTCGATATTTGATATTTAACCTTTTTTCCATCTAACACTGACAATATACTACCAATAAATCTCACGTGAACTAGGGATACACTCATTTCACCTAATTTTAAATTTAGATTATTCTTTCCATCATCTACTGAACTTAAATGGAAAGCTTTAAAACACTAATCATTTATTATTAACACTATTAAATGTAATCTGTATCAAATCGGCATTGAATATTTAAATGCATATCCATTTTTCATGCTGTACATTATAATGTTGTGATGCTATAAATCACTTGCAACATTTCAAATGATTGATTTTAGTCTGTTTTATTTTTTATTTATTTACACAAAAAAAAGAATTGTAATATGAGCCATTCACGGGTTATCTACCGTAATATGAAAACAATTCTCGGCCTATTATATCAGCCAAAATTTTAGAATCCGAGCATCCCTTAATAAATACAGCAAATATAGCATTAACATTAATGAAAGTTAAATACTGAATTCTAAAGCCACATTATTGAAGGACTAATTGCCTTTTAGACCGTTATAATGGTTCATAACCACAAGTTTCGGTTTTAATACATTTTTAAAAAAAAAGATTAAGGTAATTCACGATTTTTATTCTTTTTTTCTTATCGAGATCGAAAAATCTGATTGCATGTGGTTAAAGAGACGCCTGAGCGGAGAGCACTGTTTAAAACAGATAAGGCCCTTTCTGCTTCACTCACTCACCCTCATCCAACGTTTCTTGCTGCCTCATAGAGTCTTTATCTCAACCCATCTCCCAGCTCGGATGCACCGCAAACCCTCTCACTCTCACGGTTTAACCAGCCGCTGTCGAGGAGACGCGCCTGCTCTACCCGCTCTCTTTCCATCTGCCTCATCAGTTTATGACAGAGTGTGAAGTTACAGCTGATCCTAGGAGCTGTTAAAGCCTTTCTAAACCATCCAGCATTGACAGCTGACACAAATATTCACTTTTAAATTTAATTCATTGTATGGTCGTCACATTTCAACTTATTAAAACTAATGGGTCGGAAAGTAGTTGCTGGTGCTTGGCTAGCTGTTAAATAACATGTACCTTGGCTATTGATCAGTACCGTCTTGGTGTGTTTCACAGACTCTCCATCTACTTATTGATTCATGCAAATTGATTTCATATGGATTTTGTGATGTAATCTATTAGCTGCTCATGTGTCTGCTAAAGGCTTTTAAATGATCGGCCAAATTGAGCTGTAGGCCAAATGAGGTCAAGAATAATGACCGCCTGATAAACTGCAAAGAGACTAGAAATGAAACACAGCAAGTCGACAGAGAAAATTGAAATGGAAGTGCTATGACATTACTGAGAAAGGAAACGGGGAAGGTCTCTTGTTGATGACTATATTATAGTTTTCAGAGAATGCATTTTCAATGAAAAGATGTTTTCTTACCACATTTGCATTTTCTTCTTTAATTTTTAAAGCATAAAAATGATCTTGTCTCGTGTTAAATAAATACATATTTTTACAGAAAAAAAAAAACTTATTTGTTTTAGGATGACCAAGGTCAATGATCCTTAATGATTATTTACTTACTGTTTTATAATCATGTAAAAAAAAAAAAAAAGGTTATGTAAAATTAACAACAAGGAAGAAGCAAGTGCTCTCACATTATTATACAGCCAGAGGCAGAATGGCTTTTTATTCTGTCTGACCTTTTGCAACATCTAATATTTATTCTTTAAGCTCGATGTTTTTATTGTGGCAATCAGATTCAAATCACACACCAGATTCTTTTGGCCAAAAAGCTTTTTGATTACAGAAGGCAACTGTGCATTGCTAAACATTTACTCACCTTTCAACAGCCCAAGGGGTTGCATTACATGTTTGAGAGATTGAGAACCTAATGCAATCATCAAACAATTAGTCAAAATCACTTGTCTATGTCAATGTGAACGCTGTCTGAATTATGCAGATGGTGCAATCTGTATCTCTCCTGTGAGGTGCTATGAACTTGAATTAAACTCAAGGGTATTCCCTGCTCTCCAAACTGGCTGGCCAGAAGAACAAAACAAATCGGGGTGACGTCTTCTACATGCTGACGTTTATCATGCTACATTCACCGGCGGTAATGCGTTTAGACGCATATGTCTGGAAGACCACTGGTGCTGGGACTGAGGGGGAAGGGAAACTTAGCTTGTCCTGCAAGATCAGCACAACTTTGATTTCATTGATTGAGTCTACTGCAGAGAACATCTGAACAGTAATATTACACAAAGAAAGCAATGGAGATCACAGTTTCTGCTATATGTCTGTATAAATACAGTATTTTGCCTTCCTTAAAAATGATATTTTTGACTAAGTCGCTCTTCAACATTTATGAATTTGTATCCTGTTTATGCATTACCTGACCAGTTAAATCATAATTTTGTCTTTGTATGCATTTGTCCCTCAGTGTTCTGTTGTTTTGTCATAGGTTATTACATTTTAATTTATTTTATTATTGTAATTATCTTTTTCTTTTTTTTCTTGGTTGTCGTTGTTCAGTTTGTTCTGTGAAAAAGCAAAAACACTCAAATAAATGTTTTTAAAAATTATATATTTAAAATTAAATAAGCAAATCAAGGTTTATCTAATACAAATAATATTAAAAGTTATAATAGAATAGAAAACACTTTTATGTACACAATGCACTAACAATAATAAATGGTAAACAATACTAAATAATGACAACATCTGATTCTTATCAATGGCAAAATGATTAAAATTGTTTCAGTGTTCATTTAGTTAATGTAGCTTAATTTTTCTGCTATATGTCTATATTAAATGATAAATATTGCACATCCTTCACCTTCATATGAAAGTTATATAAAGTAATAATATAGCTAACAATAATTAATCTGCTAATAGTTTTCTTCTTATCACTAATGGCAACGTGTTTGATTGTTTCAAAAGACTGTTTGAATATCAAATGAATTTAAAATGAACATTAAATGTTTTTTTAAATAAATTTGAAAAACGATCTTTTCTCACTACATTAAAAAGTCTTGGGTGTTTTATTTTGGTCTGTTAGTGAACAATCAAAAGTATATTGCTGTTTACTTAAATTGAACAGGCCTACATATTATAATGCATAAACCTTGAAAGTATTAAGAAACAACTTCCATGGAACATCCTGTTGGCCAATATGGTCAAGTACTATTGTAATGATTAATGACTCAATTTTTTTTTTTTTTTTTGCAAGTGTTTTAAGTAGCTAATTTGATTTCTGTCAGATCATCAGGACGAGTTATTATGTATACAGCAATAGACATCACAGACAGTCCTAATCCTGTGACTGACAAACATGCAGTTTTCTCACACCACAAAAAGACTTTCTGCAGACTCAGTGCTTTGTTTATCGGCGGTATTTATACACTTCTTCTTTATGGTGGCTTGACAGCAGGGAGTGGCACGCTACTGTTCTCAGTATCACAGTTTGTTGTGGAGGTGACAGAGTGGATCTTTTCCCATACTTGTGTGTTTCTTTCTCTGTCTCCAAGCACTAAATGCTTGTTTACACTGCACATGCAGCGAGATGGATATTTGCATGAATTTGGTAGTAAAACTACCAGCAGTTACAATTAAAAGGGTCTGCTTTTTCATCATGGTGTCTGTCTTCACACTCACGCACAGACAGGCCATAAATACGAAGTGCTATGAGTGAGAGTCATCTTTAAGAAGTTCCATGCAGATAGATTTCAAAAGCCGTCTCATAGCATTGTACAACTGGCCTTTTGGTTTGGACATACAGATGAGTTGCTGATGGATAAACAGATAAAACGGCTGGTCATTTTATGCCAGATTCACCTCTCACTTGACTCCTGTGGGAAGGTGGGTTTCTTCACCTTTCCACCAGGTATGAAAACAAGGTCACAGAGCAAGGAAGAATTTAAGAGGAGAAACACTCTGTATGACTGGCAACAGAGCACTTGTTAGTTTCTCAGGGTATTTCTTCAAAAGTCACAGTAAAGACAGGGCACAGACTAAACTTAGGCCATTTAAGTCATTTTTATAAACGTGCCTTAGAAAAACCATTACTGGTGTGCATCTTGAGACACAATAAAGGCACTGATATATTTTAAGATCAGTCAGTGCAAGTTTCTTTCAGTTGAAACAGCTCAGATTTAGATTTTAGTCTGGGATTAGGTTTAAACCGTGTCTGTGAAACCCGGGTATAGACTGTTACAAAATAAGTTCGATTTCAAATAAATGCTGTTCTTTTGAACTCATCAAAACATTCTGAAAACTGGATCAGTGTCCACAAAAGTACAAAGAAGCAGTTGTTTTCACACTGTTCAGTAATATTAGAACGATTTCTGAAGGACACTGAAAATTGGAGTAATGACTGCTGAAAAATTCAGCTTTGCCACCACAGAAATAAATTACATCTTAAAATATATACAAATAGAAAACTTTAAATTGCAATTATATTTCCTGTATTTCCATTAAAAACATAAAAATCTTACAGACCACAAACGTTTGAACAGTAGTGTATGCATTGTGTTTGAAAGCATCCTGTGGAGGAAATGACATTTTAAACAATTAAATAATATTAAATCATTCAGATTTTCTGCACTAACAAAATAACTGAATTGAAATGATCATGACTGGATATTCTCATTACATTTTTCCTTTTTTTCAGATTTGATCTCATCTCAAACCTGCTTATTACTGTACACTAAATGCCAAAAAAAGGGCCAAAAGTGTTGGTTGTCATATGAATAAGTCAAATTTATACAAATAATTTTTACACAATAAATATTTTAGGCTGTTAATTAATTTTACTAATTGATTAGATTATCATTATTTAGAAAGTAGCAAAATTATTAAAGGCATGGTAAAAAAAAAAAATCCATTTTAACATGACCTTCATACAACAAAACAGAAAAGAAAATAGCCTGTAGTTGAAGAAAGAATTCAATAATCAAAATCAGCTTTGTTTGATTATTTGATTGTGTGTATTGTGGTATCTATTACAAAATAAGTATACATAATGCAGTCTCATTACGAGAAACAATAATGCAGATAAATGTTTGTGGTACAGTTGCTGCTGTGAAATGTCACCTCAAATTAACACATTACTTCCTCATTCTGTTGATGCACACAAGAGTGAGAGTGTCAAATGCCCTTGGTGGAGAAAGTGCTGACAAGCGAGCTCGACATGAGATGGCAAGGCCTGATAACACCTTTTGAAGCCTGATCCCTATTTGCCACCTGTGGGAAAGCTCGTCTTCTCTGTCCCCATGTTCTTTCGCCATCATGGTCCTGTTACGCTATACGAGCTGGTTTCAAGATCAGCAGAGACAAACATGAGCGGTAAAACACCAACTGGAGGCGTGAAATGTTTTGTGCTCTTCGAAACTAACACTTTGTCTGAGAATTTCTTTACTCAGACTTAGATATTATGTCATCCTTGATGTTAAGGAGACAAAAGGACAAACATTGAGATGGTTAGTTATTTGCAGGGATATTAAAATTCATCACTTGAAATAAAATAAACATTACCTGAAATTAGATAAAATATGAAAAACCTAAACTTATTTTATTTCAGCTATTTACAAATGCAACATTTCTCATTTATTTAAGTTGAGGTACTAAATTTACTAAAACTTGATCAAATCCATACAGACAAAAAAAAAAAAAAAAAAAATCATAAAAATGACAAAATCAGAATTACCAAAAACTAACTAAACTTAAAATGAATCATCAATGTTAGTAAAATATGTGTCACAGCATGAGTTACTTTCTCTCATCCCTGTCCAATTTCACATTTTGTTAGGAGATCATAAAACATTTATGATTTATTCATTTAACATTTTTAGAAACATTTGTGACATTCTTGACTGCACACTTGGGATGTGGCAGTTTTAAACAATACATTAGAGACGATTGCTGCTATATCTGTTAGGTGCATATCAACCCGTTTGCTTTGTTGCATATGAGGAACCACTGTCATTTACTCCGTTACACCATGAATTACTCCATGTTGTCTGCTACAGTTGACCCCAGCTAAACTATATTAAGATGAAAAAGTCTGTGTTCAATGAAGAACATTTATCTTTAATTCCACTGAACATGACACATTTTTTTTTTTTTTTAGCTGATTGGGTAATCTTAACTGTTAGACAGATGTACAACTGCCAGCAAAGCACTATAAATCTAAAAACGATACCTTTACTTTTAGCATCTAGTTTGTTTCCAGGTTTAGAAATTAATCTTATTCAGATGTACATGCTCTCTTACTGTACACGCTTAAGAATAAAGTTGCAAAAAGGGGTTTTCAGCAAACCATTTTGGGCTCCCCAAAAAAACAAAACAAAACAAAACAAAAAACAACACCAAAAAAACTAAAAAAAATTCATCAAAACAAAACAAAACAAAACAAAACAAAACTAAACAAAAAAACTAATCAAAACAAAACAAATCAAAATAAAAAACAAAGCAAAGCAAAACAAAACATTATTTTCTTAGTGTGAAGAATGTTTAAAAACATTTTCCACTATAAAGAACCTTTTTTTGGAATGAAAAGGTTCCATGGATGTTAAAGGTTGTTCATGGAACCATCAATGCCAATAAAGAACTATATTTTTACGAGTGTATCCTTGTATCCTGAGGTGGCTGGGTGAAATATTCAGGATGTAGCCTTTGCGGCTCCAGACTTACAATTGTGCACTTTTTGTCAACTCAGTGCTCATGAAATGTTCAGCCTTTAAGTTTGTGGTGTTAAAAATAAAAGAGAGCACATGAGGCTTTGACAAAAGCGTGACCCACAGAGTTTTTACGGCCGGTTTAATCCTGTACTTTAGCCAGGCTAAAAGGCAAGTGTATCAGTGGCAGAGGTCTGGGAGGGAGAAGGAAGTGACAGTGTGGGAGGAAGCCTGAATTCTCCTCAGTGGGTCATGTGTATGTTGTGTGCTCATGAAGTGCTGTCATCAGTTCTGACGCACAAGAGACCAGCAAGCATCTGCTTAGCTGAGGTTTTCTTCTAAAAAAATGCACAAGAGACTTGTTTGCAAAGTTCCTAAGCACCTAAGCTTCCACCTTTGCAAAACGTATTTGTAAGTATGCAGTAAGAAAACTCGAGATATTGTGATGGTTCCTAAAAATGAAAATTCTGTCATCATTTACTCTCCCTTATGTCACTTCAAACATGTATGACTTACTTTATGACAGGTCTGGAACGACCATGAGGTGAATTTTTTTTTTTTTTTTGGATGAATTTTCCCTTTAATCTACAAGTTTGGCAATGCATTAGATTGCTGCACCACCTTACTGTCACTACATAGCAAAATAAGTCCAGAACTTACGAAACCGAGACGATTCACTGATTTAAAGTGCTTGTGAAACCGTAAATCAGAATGAATCACAACCCCACTAGCTGTCATGGCTCCAAACGCAGAAACAAGTGGACATCCTGAGCGGAAACCACCAACCCCACTGCCGCATTGCATTCCTTCACTTCATCTCCCCTCACTCTCGAACAAAGTCACTTGACCAGACCCCTATTTAGGAAGTGAAAGAGGAAGCCCCATATATCCCCATCCATCCTCACTGCCACACGACTGCTGCTGTTCACGTGAAGGGAGAGAGAGATAGAGGACATTGGTATTATCCACACTACAAAACAGCCAGAAAGCAGGAACAGACCAGTTCTGACCAGCCAAGTTCTGCTTGAGAGATCAGGCACTTTTGACTCAATGTTCTGCAAGAGACTATTTAGTGGTCTAACTGAACTGAACTTGCTCTTGTTTTACTATAGACAGACGTTGTATGTACGAAAATTTTAAAATGGTAAAATTCTAAATGTTCTACATGGCACAAAATAATCTTGTTTTGATATAATTGATCAATTTTACTGAATGCATGATTTTAATAATTACACAATCATAAATAAATTATAAATGTATATTACAATGATACAAATAATGTATATTATATTAAAATTATAAATGAAATAATAAAAATTATAAATAAAATGATATCAAAATGAAAATTATATGGTGCAAATTTAATTATCATTTTAATTTAATTAATCAGTGTTATTAAACAGTATTCAATATATTCACTATTGTAATGTAATGTTATTATCAATCATAATATATATATATATATATATATATATATCTCATAATATGAAATTCTAATTGTATATTAAATTTTAATTTAAACATTAAAACAAACATTAAATTTATGAATGTAATAAATATAACGTATATTATATTAAAATTCTAAATACAATACATTTATACAATTAAAAATAATAATAAAATGAAAATCATATAAATGATATTTTTAAAAGCAATGATTATTTAAATATAATTAATATTTTTCATTATATTTAATATTAGTATGTTATTGTTTTATACTATGAATAATATACAATTATAAATGTAGCCTGTCAAATTTATAATTGTAATAAATATAAAACATTAAATGAATGTATTATATTATAAATAATATAAACTGTAAAGATATTACATGTAATAAACAATGTATATAATACTTAAAATAAATAAATATAATTGTATTTATTTTATTAGATGGCTGTAACAGCAAACCAGTACAATAATAAATTAAATTCTTAAATTATAAATGATACATTTATAAAATGTAATAATAATAATAATAATAATAATAATAATCAATAAACAGAATAAACAATTTTTCTGCCAAATTATAGTTCTTAAACTTAAATATAACTTGCAGTTGCTGAACAATGTGGCAAGCTGACAAATTAATACTAAATATTAACAGTGTGCATTTGTGTGTACAATAAATACTTTAAACCCAGCTCATACAGAGTCATAACTAACGTTTTACAACCAGAATTTGAAAGCCTCTGTTAGTCTAATACCAACTCTTTTTGCGCTTTTGCTTGTTAGTGGTCTCTTCCTGCCTCAGTCTTTCTGGTTTCAGTGACCCTCTGATGCCACAGAGCAGCAGACACCTTGGGCAGAGTGCTGACTCAATGGCCCCCTCCCCCTCGGGCAAAGGCAGAGTGGGGGAAGGAGGGAACGGCCACAATATCTCACGTGCAAGGAGAGGTTGTTACAGACTATTACAACAGCACTGCTTTCCTGTGATAAAACACTGTACACCGAGTCTTTCTCACAACAAGAACAGCACAAAACAAAACACCAATTAATGATACAAAAAAAAATACATGCATTTGTATAGAGAAACGATCAGTATACAGAAAACGTACAAAACAGGACCAGAATAAAAACAGACCTGAATGAATGCCAAGCTTATCTCTAAAGTCATATGGCACATTAGTCCAATTTTTATTGATCAGACCATACAATGCTTTCATAAAAATCATTCTCATGAATGACAAGCTAACTTTGGGATGAGAAAGCTGTTGCTTAGTGAAGAACTGCTCTTGCACCTGTGAACCTGTATTGCACAGGTGGCACGTCATTACAAGGAGGTCAGTCTTGCGCTAACTGTTAAGGAGCAGTTGACAACAAGGTCAAGGGTTAAAGGCTGTTTCGCCACACATGTTGTTTGGATCCCGAGAAAAGGAGAGTTGTGTAAAACAAAAATAACAACCAGTGTTTGAAGATCTATATTTATGTCAGTGTTGTGAAAGTGTATCAGCACTCCTCTTTTACTTATTTCAGCTACCATTATGACTTAAAGTTTGCATATTTAAATCATTTTCGATTCATTACCAAAGTGCAAATGTTCCAACATTGTGGTTTAGAGCGTAGATTACTCATTTTGCTCGTAAAAGTTTGTCATAATGGGCTGGTCTTTCCAGCAAAACCTTCAGTGTTACTGGAGTTCGTAGTACAACAATTACTTTCAAGAGATATAAAAAAACAGTTCAGATGGATGGCCTTTGCTTTCCTCTTAAGGAGAGGGCAAAACTTATTTCCACCTTAGTACAATCAGTGTTGTGCAGCTCTTCTCCGAGTCTCTCGAGTCATTAGAAACACAGTTGTCTCAGGAAACAGCCGTTAAGCAAGGTCAAAGGTTGCTGCGAATAGACATACCTGTGTACTGTTTTTTTTTTTTTTTTTATGTTCTCATTATATTTTGTGTGTGTTTCAAGTCAGTCTGTTGATGGGTTACATATAAAACATCCATGCTACGCAAGTTTCGTGCAAAAACACAGTTTGAACTGCGTTCTGGGGAAGTGTAAGAAAAATAAGGGAACCCGAATGATTTTTTTTTCTTCAAAAATTTATTCTGGAGGCAACAATGAAATGCAAATCACAATTGTCTACTCTTCAGAAGAGTTTCAAGGAACAAATAATACAACTGATTAATGAAACAAATTAAAGATATACAAAATGCTCAAACAAACAAAAATACCACCACAATGCATCTATTGCCAAAAAGGTCAAATGTCATTTGCATAGCTGAGATGACCAATGGAAACTATTGTGAAAACTAGAAGATAAAAGATACATTATCAAAACCAGCTTGACATGTCAGAGATAAAGTTGAGTGAAAATATAAAATACCAAATAACAGAATTAAAACTTTCTCCTCTGCTGACAAAAACACCTAAAAAGAAGTCGTTTGCTGGTCTTCCAGCTGGTTTTAGGCATGTTTCAGCTGATCAGACCAGCAAACAATCATGTTTTTTAATATTATTAAAGAGAAACTTTAGCAACATAATATATGCAGAACTATCGCAAAAATTCAGGTGATGAGGGTTTTTCACAAGAGGGTCCATTACTCTGGCAGTTCATTCCGACAACTAGCCTCTCGCATTTGAGTTTGTACGCGTCCCTCTCGCGCACCAGCCTATTGAGCTCGTGCTTCAGCTGCTCCACCTGCGTCGCGAGGCTCGTCTTCTCGTTCTCCAGCAGATGTTTCTGCTGAACGCGTTTGTGCCGACACGACTGAGCGTACCCGCGGTTTTTCAAGGTACGGCGTTTCTGCTTCAGCCGGATAATATCGTCCTTGGTCATGCCGCGGAGGTGTCGGTTGAGCTCGCGCACAGACATGGACACCAGCTGCTGGTCGGAGAAGCGGCTCTCCGCGCGCTCGCCGCGTCTGTGGTGTGTCTGCTGGTGGATATTATGCGACTTCAGGTGCGTCGCGCCTTGAGGTGCACAGTCGAGATGCTGCATTATCTGATCCACGCATTTGCCGTGCGCGAAGTCAGGATTGTGGCCGAGCTCGGTGTACTGCTGCTGATGGTACTGATGCATGTTTGGTGCGTGGAACTGACCGACGTTCCTGTATCCATGCTCCATCTCTGCCTGGTGGAGCTGAGACGGGTGTGCATGCATGAGATTGGCATTTAAGGCTTCCCGGACATCCTCGGGTGTCAGTTCAAGGCAGTGGGGATCTGATTGCTGCGGATAAGCCCCCGTGCTCAGGCTCCAGTAGAGATCTTCAGTACCGCTCCTCTGTCCGTTTGGGCTGAAGCTCGGGGATGAAGGCACGGAGCTGCATGGTGTGCTCATGGGCGTGCTGGACACGGAGCCTGGCACGTGTACGCCGCACTGCTGGATAAATGAGCGGTCCGGTCCCAAAGCTGCAGCCTCCTTTTTCACATCAAACCTCATGTCAAAGTCACCGTAGTCCAAATTCAGCTGATGCTGCTCCGCCGTCATGATTTCTGCTGATGTTTCGATGAAGCGAACAACTTGTTTACTTCGGTTTAGGTTGCATTAATGTTCCGAAAACACGGTTCCGCCACTTCTAAAATCGAGCTGGAAGACAAGACAGCTCTTTTAGCCACCCCCCTAAACGCCTTAGCCGACAGAAAGTTTGCAAGTCGCTTTTTAGTTTCAGCTGATCTCTCGGAGTCCAGCGCAGGATGTAGCTGTGTTGAAAAGAAAGTAAATCACGCAGCTTTAAAAGCAACCGCTCCGCGAGGCCACGCCCTCTTTCCTATCACAGCTGTCACTCTCAAGTTACGTTTACTCTAAATCAAAAGAAAAAGTTGTATTTTGTATAGCCTAACGATAAGGGAGCCTTATTAATAAGAGGTTTTATGAAGCAAAATCAAATTATCACACTTTTTATTTTATTTTAAATAAGCAGTCCATATGAACACGCTACTATCACAATGTAATCAGCGCATATTTTACAGCATGACGGTCACTGACAGTAACATTCGGGGATGCACTTTTGTGACTGTTATGTCACTTTTCCTAATTGCCATAATAAATCTGAGCTATTAAAACCTGAATGCCATTGTAAAATGTACTGATACTCACAGGTGGTTCAACGGAATGCCACGTGATCACTTAAAGTTGGCCTCTCTAGCAACTGTGACCAACAATAATAAAGTCAGAGCACAGTGTCATCCACACAAGACCATCAGGGTAGCACATGACACTAACATTAAGGCTTCAACTAAATAACATACTATAAGCATTAAGTAATTAACTAAATAACATAAATACAACATAATGAACTATAATGCACATGACAGATAACAAAAATAAAATAAATAGTTAGAGAAATGCGAATATCTAAGAATTATGAGAATAAACAAACAAACAGTTACAGCTGCATTTTTACATGTTGATCATTCTGGGGAGAAATATGACCTTGACATATTTTGTGCGAGTCACCCAGCTACATTTACATATACATATAGGCCACACACACACACACACACACACACACACACACGACTTCTCTCCCCTCAGCAAACACTCTCAGAAACAAGACCGTGCTGTAACAAGACATTGTAATGTAAGATAAGTGATACTGAAAAAAACAAAGTTAAAATAGCCTATATCTCTGAACGGAAGTCATTTTAATATGAGTTAAGATGGTATTTGGACCCGAGTTCAATTATCTCAGATCCTCCGAGATCTCATGAGGTTTGACAGTGTTTCTCTGTTAGCTCTGTTACTGACACCTTGTGGCCATTATGTGAAGCTGTTGATATGTTTTCTACTTTCCAAAACGGTAGGCAATTTTTACATTTGAAGATGAACAGTTAAGACAGCATCAGTGCAACTGCCTTTAAATGTGTTGTCAGTAAAGTATTGGCTGTAAAATCACCCAAAACCTGGAACAATGTTTAAAGTTCTTGTAACAAAGATGTAGTCGGAATAGGCCTATATTTGTATACACAACATTCACAGTATCGAAGAACTGGTGCCTCGGTCCGCTGAATATTTAGTAAACACAAAAGCACCAATAAAGCGAAGGAAACAAGTGCACAGAAGCAGAGACTTGACAGAACATTCATGGAGCTGCTGGGAAACATTCAAAGTACAATGATGACAAGACACCAAAAGGCTGAGGTAATGATTGCCGGAGAACAGCTAAGGTACGCTATATTAACAAAGTTAGTCCCAGGATTTACATAATATAGATTTTAATCTCACCATGCATATCTCAAGACTTTAAATATTTAATTATTTGTAATATATTGAAACATTATTCTGTTATACAGTAGGCGGTAATATTATATGTAATATTTAGGTAATGTGTAAGCATAATAATGGTTGCTAATATTGATTTTGAAGATTGCGACTACATGATAGCAAGTTGATGAAGGACCGCAGACACCACTTGCGAACGTACCCAAATTGTTTTGTGGCTCAGGAGCTTATTGACTGGCTGATTGCTCACAAAGAAGTGTCTGATCGAGAGACTGCTGTCCAGCTCATGCAGCACCTCATGGACCATGATATCATTCATCACGGTACAATATTATTTACTGTACACCGAATAACAAAGCGTGTGATACAACAAGGTCATGTCTGTTTTCCTTCTCTGTTGACTCATGTTAGGACCCATTTATTTGATTCTTAATGTTTGAGAAGACTGATTGTATACTTTACCATCTTTTCATCTTTATAGTGTGTGATAAGTGGCCTGTGTTTAAAGACGCCAAATACTTGTACAGATTTAAAAAGGATGATGGCACATTTCCTTTCAACATAGAGGTTAAGATCTTCATGCGTGGACAGAGGCTGTGTGAACAGTAAGACATTTTCTTATAGGAAGTGTAAAAAAAAAAAAGTTTTAAATGTTCATTTGGTAGGCTACTTATTTTTTAAGTAAGTTTCAAATGCATTGAGAATTTTTTTATTATGACATAATATTGGTCTACTATATATTATACATTTTGTTGTCTAGGGGTCTTTAAGCTACTTTCCCAAAGACCTTAAGCCTGCTATATATACACCATTCAATAGTCTGGGATCAGTACATTTTTTTTAAAGGAATTAACACTGACTTTTGTTAAGCAAGGGTGCATTCAATTGATCAAAAGTGACAGTAAATATATTTGTAATGTTACAAAGGATGGATTTTTTTTAAACAAATGGTGTTATTTGAAATTTCTATTTGTCAAAGATTTCGGAAAAAAAGTATTGTGGTTTTCACAAAACTATTAAGCAGTAAAACTGTTTATTTTTTATATTGATAATTATAAATATCTTGAGCACTAAATCATCATAGCAATCACTAAATTACATTTTAAAATATGTAAGTTATTTTGTAATTTTGTAAATTTTAATCATATTTCACAATATTACTGTTTGATATTGTTGCAGCCAAAGAGACATCTTTCAAAAACATGCACGTTTTTTACTAACCCCAAACTTCTGAATGGTAGTACACTAATAAAAGTAGTAATTAACATTAATCTACATTAACAAATGTTGCAAATATTAGTCTCTTTCAGTCAAGATTATCAAAAATTCATCTGTTGCTTTTTACAGTCTGATTACCAGCAAAGACTCTGACATTTTACAGCTGAGACAGGAAAAGGGAGTGGCTTATGAACGTTCTTTCCCTGGTTACATGTTAATTGATTGGCTGCTACAGAACGGTGAAATAGAGAGTCGACGGCAAGGACTGGATC
Organism: Onychostoma macrolepis; assembly: GCF_012432095.1. Lineage (NCBI taxonomy): Eukaryota > Metazoa > Chordata > Actinopteri > Cypriniformes > Cyprinidae > Onychostoma > Onychostoma macrolepis. Next base: position 17,706,303 of record NC_081165.1, on the reverse strand, counting down.
TCTGCAAGGCCCTACTAGAGCATGGTATCATTCAGCATGGTAAGAACAGTAACTATCACCTAGATTATGGCAGTGTGTGTTTTATTTCGCCATTAGCCAGGTCTAAATCCCTGTTAAATTAATCTAATGCGACATACCTGCGCATATAGCGATGACCTCTTGAAGAACTGTTATATCTGCAGTGATTTCGCTCTTCATGCTTTGCCTTGCTGAAACGGTCCAATCTTCATTTCACTCTGCAGTCTCTCTGAAGCACCACTTCTTTGACAGCGGGCTGCTGTATCAATTCTGCATTAACTTTCGCCGGCGGCGCCGTCTTTCTGAACTGTTGCATGAGACAGAGAATGAAGAGGTTGAATGTGTAACACACCAAAGCCAAGAAGACCAGGCTGAAAGTCCCTTTACAGTCCACAAAACCCCTCCACCTGAAGGCAACAGTGACTTCTTATGTGGTAGTAAAATCAGTTCAAATACTACAAATATATTTCAGTGCTTTGATATGGAGTGTTAGAGCTTGAGAGGTGGTGCTTAGGCAAATGGCCCAATTTAACCAGAGGGAGTTTCAGCACACTAATTGCCTGGTCAACCCCTCTGGAGTAATGAAAGCAATATGAAGTTAAGTGCCTTGCTCAAGGGCACAGCTGGGATATCAGCATAATGAGCTCAGTAACTCTCCATTTTCGTGGACACCCATACATGTAACCTGCAACCTTTGTGTCAGCAACCCAGCTCCATAACCTAGGGTTTCTCATTATTTTATTTTACACTAAAGGCTCCTTTTCATAACCACAAACTACTCATGGACCCCCTGACACATGACAAAATCTAATACAAGTCTACCCATTAGGCCAACATAACCATTTGAGCAAATTACTGATATATATTTGTAATTACTAAACTAATTTAATGGGGTCAGTATATGAAGAGTTTATTTGCAAATACAGATAACTTTTTATTGTTTTTTATTATGTTATCATGTTTTTATTGTGTTATTTAGCTGTATTTTTTTGTTATTTTTTAACCTAGTCAAAATAACCCAAATGCAGTTTGATTGAGATTAATTGGAACGCACAATGAAAAAACATGATTTCTGAGAATTGTTAAAAAAAGGAGTTATCTGTTTTTACAAATAAACTCTTTATTTGATTTAAAAAAAATAAATAAAAAATACATTTTATTCAACAGAGATGAAGGAAAGTAAAGAAATTGTTATAAAGGAAATTAAGCAGCACAATTGTTTTCGACAATGATAATTAAAAGAATTACCCAATCAGCAAAATTAGAACGATTTCTAAAGGATCATGTGACACCAAAACCTGGAATAATGGCTGCTGAAAATTCAGCTTTGCCATCACAGGAATAAATTACATTTCAAAATGTATTCAAATAGAAAACAGTTATTTTAAATTGTGCTAATATTGTATTATTGTATATTCTATTGAATAAATGCAGCCTGGGTGAGCATAAGGGCGTAAATCATGCTGAAGTTTCAAACGGTGTTGTAGATCAATGTATAAACTTCTAAATGTGTATAAACTTTTCTAATTTATAATTCCAGTTCAACCTACTTTGGATGGACGATGTGGAAGTTTGACCCACCAGCAGCATAGTTCACATGGATACCCACTCACTGCTTCTCTTACCGCTGCTCTTGCAGTACGATGCAATCCCACATCAGGTTATAGGAGAGCATTTGCATGTTTTTGAAAATCTATCACAGGCATTCTATCAGTTTTCAAACTCTGATCATAAAATGCGTGTGTATTATTATTTTCTACAGTGCTGAAAAGACATGTAACCTGTGAGGAGCTGTTATCTCCTGGTGCTCCGTTTGTAAAAAGAGTTCTTACGGTAAGTCTTGCATACATCACGCTTAGCTGGCCATGAAAAGAACATTGAACTACAGTTTGTTTATGTGAGTTTTATAATTAAAGATCCTCGGTGATGCCCTAGGCTGGGGCTTTGTAGTACGCGGAAAATCACCTTGTTATGTTCAGGCTGTGGATCCTGCAAGCCCTGCTGCGGCAGCAGGAATTAAGGTGATCATAACACGTAAACACAAACACAGTTGCTTACGCAATAAAAATTTTGAATCCATCATCAGCTGGTCTCCAATCTTTTTTTTTTCTTTTTTTGCTTAGGTTCGCCAGTTTGTGTGCCGAGTGAATGGACGCAGTGTGCTTCACCTGGACTATCATACTCTTTCAAAGCTGGTGATGACTGGACCCCATGTTGTTACTTTGGAGGTCATGGAACCACTGGATTAATTCAGTATTGGTATAATTAAATAAATATCATAGTAGGTGAAGGATGTGCATTTTTTTTCTCCATATACCATGTACATCTTCTTGTATGTTTAGTAACATAACATAATTAAAAAATATGAATTTGGGGTTTAAATAGAAACATTAGCAATGATCATACTGATCTAGCTTGATGTCTACTTAAAGTTTTGGCTCTGGATGAGAAGGGGTGTAAGCACTATACACAATTTAGAGAGACATGTCCCCCCGTATTTATATTAGTGGTCATCCATAGTATAAATTTATTAAATACTTGATTTTTTTCTGAAATGGTGTTAATCTTCATCGCTCAAAATGTGACGAAATATCAGCTGTGGGTATAACACTGTTATACTAACATGTTTGACAAAATAACCAAGGCATTTCAATAAAAGTGATGAAAATGACAGTAACCACTAGAGCACAAAAGAATGTTACACCTAACATTTTGGAAGATTACAGCTGTCAAAAATTAGTAGGAATTGTAGGACACAGGATATCGCTAGTTTCTCACACTGCGCTGGTGTCATCTCTTCCATAGCTCAGTAACTGTAGTGGGTTTCTTAAACATAATATTATTGTTAAGGATTTCCCAGAGATTTTCAGTTGGGTTTAGATCTCTGAGACGGCCATTTCATTATTTCAATGTTCTTGGCTTCAAGGAAATGCTTCTCCTGTTTTGCAGTGTGAAGGAGGCTTTGTCTTGCATGAAAATTGCCGGCTGATTGGGAGATGCTTGCAGGGAACACACTGCATGTTGTTGAAGGAGGTTCTGATAAACATTTGCATTCATCTTGCCATGTAGCTATAAGAGGCCCAACTCCCGCTGCACAAAACATCCCCCAAAGCATAAGAGCTCCTCCTCCACCTTTCACTGACTTCTTTACGAACTCGGGGTTCAGTCTTTCCCCAGTTTGACACAGTACATAATGTTTCCCATGTTACCAAAATAAATTAAACTTGTTCTCATCACTAAAGTGAACTTTGGACCAGTTCTTCTTTCTCCACACAACTTGCTCCTCAGCAAATGTGAGCCTAGCCTTTAGATTTTTTCTCCTGATGAGAGACTTTGTAACTGCACAGAGCATTTTCAGTCCGACTTCTCTTAAACGTGCCGAGACAGATTCATACCCTGTTCAACACTAAACTGGCAAGCAATTCCAGCTGCAGTGTTGAACCGATTCCCCATAAAGCATCAGAATTCAATTAATTTAATAAAAATTTGCTTTAAAACTTCTATTCCTGTTAGGATAACTTAAGACTTGAGCTTGAAATTTAGTAAATTATTGGTTGTTCTCTAATTTGCAAGTAAGAACACTGTCATGTACAAAGACACAGGAACCACTTTGGTTCTAGTTTATGCCTAAATATAGTTAATACAGCTAATTTTTAAATCATAAACTTACCCTCATTTATTTAAATGTTAATGTTGGACTGGCAGATATAAGACAGTAGTCTTGCACTTGACACCTCCAATGTTGATGACCTCGGACCAGTGCTAATCTTAATCACTAAAACTATTTCATAATCTCAATGGATGTGTAAACCCAAACGAATAAAACTAATGCAAGTACAAAAGCTGCAATTCTTCCATGAATCGACGACTTAACCTACTTGGTACTTGTGTGGCGGTGATGAATCTTCCCCAGTCATCAGTGTGGGCCCTTTTGAACTTTACACAAATATATGTCATTTCCGTTTGCAACCGTCGGCCATTTTGAACAGGCTGGGCTGGTATGTGGAACGGAACAGTCTCAAAGAGAAAAAAAAGTCTGTTCTCTGCCCTGTGTTTGTACTGAATTGACACAACAGCCTATCCAAATCGTATATTAAAGTACAAGTTCATGAGGTCGACAGAAACTGTTCTGTAGCCTGTGTTAATCCAGTTGATGACACATGGTGCGGATTCTCAGGATGAGTTGCCGAAATCCACCGGCGGCGGCAGCGGCGCGAAGGACTGCAGCATCTGCCGAATAAACCACAATCTGTCTCTGTCCTCTCACCCTAACTCTTCATTGGGCCTGAAAGCAAAGTGCTTGAAGGGAATTCCATGCGAGACCGTGAAGTAAAGCAGGTAATGTGTCATTATAAACGTTTGCTTTTCTTTCTTTGGCATCGTTGCTTTTGTGTGGAGTTCAGTGTGTACATCAAACATCCAGTGTGGCTAAGCTAACGCGCTAACTGCACATATGTGCATGGAGTAACAATTGTTTTGTTATCGCTAAACTAAGTTCGTTTGTAAATTAAATTATACATTAGAAGCACTTCACTCTCATTGGAAAGCTGGTACACGCGGTCAGGGCAAAGCCAGCGTAGCCTGTCAAAATAAATGAGGTATTTTTTGCTGAGCCTCTCAAAAAGGCCTGCTGTGGCCTGTATTGTCTAGTGGAGTTGCATTTATAGGAGCAACAGTCCCAGTTGCAGGGCTGCAGTTGCTGCATGCATGCATTCATTGTGTTTCAGAAGTCAGATTTATGTAAGAGTGGTTTGTTTACACTCTGCAAAATCACAACATTGACCCTATAGTGCAGCATGTGTAGTGTGGTTCATTCATTGCCCATAACTGATTGTTATTGGCTTACTGTATGTCAACGGATGAGGATGTTAAGTCTTCTGACAAGTTTACAGCACCACTTTAATAATAAATGCTCATTACATTTAGATGAATTTGTTGTTTACAATACAATATTTGGAGTGAACAGTGACATGCACTAAATGCAGAAAAGATAAGTTAACTTGTCAGATGCTTGTGGAAGAAGTGTGTCTTCATCTGCTTCTGATGTGGTGTCTCAGCAGATTTTTGTTTTTGTTTGGGCAATGCATGCACATTTAGGCTACACACTGAGTGTTTTGTCATTTTCAGTTGTTTTTAACACCTTAATAATTATTATATTATTATTGGTTAGTTCACCCAAAAATGGAAACTGTAATTTATTTTCATGTTATTCCAAACCCATAAGACGTTAAAAAATATGTTTTGAATGGAACTGAGAGATTTCAGTTCCTCCATTGAAAGCCGGTTCAGCTTAAGTTTTGACAGTTTAAAAATGCACAACGGAAGCTCGACCATACTTGCTGGACACCTGAAAACAAAGCTCACTGGTTCTTGTGAATGCTCAAGCATGCCAAAGTGACAAGAGCAAACCTCATTGGTTTTCATGCTTGAAGCAAGTACGGGTGCGTTTACCATATTTGATGTGCTCTATTTATGTGCATTGACCACAAGTCTAAATCTGTTCATCATATAACGCGATCATGTCTGTTCAGAAGACTTGGATTAACCATTCAATTACTTTTACTATTAATGACCTTTTTGAAGCAAAGTTTTGCCTTAATGGACTTTCAAAGGAGACTGAATTAAAAATACTTCTGTTAGTGTTTCAAAGATGAACGAAAAGGGTTTGGAGTGACATGAAGGTGAGTAATTGATTATATAATTTTCATTTTTGGGACGAACTATCCCTTTAAAATTGTTTAATGTGATGTGCACTCTCATGAGGCTAATAAAAGCTGGGGGCCAACATGTTGATATCACATGACCAACAGAATAATACTCCTTTTTATCACTGTAACACATCTGTTTTTGAACACTTGCATTTGTGGTTTATGGCTGACTGCAAAGAGTGCATTTCTACAATAACATTAGTAACTGGAAACCATTGCTTTTGCATAATGCTGCATCTATACTACATATAAGTCCATATTGGTCTGCACAACATAATTAGTAATTCCTGAGTGAACCTTTAACAAATTGGGAGCCGAACTAAAATCCCTCTCTTTTTTTTTTTTATTTTATTTTTTTTTTTTTAGAAGAAATGTTTCAACTTCCAGTGAACAACCTCACTCGGCTGAGGAAGGCCAGGAAAAAAGTCAAGAGACTGCTCAGTGACATTGGCCTTGACTACTGCAAAGAACATGTGGAGGTGATTATTCTTGAACTGTCATTGTGAACATCAAATTAAACTTACATCTGTTGTTGATGCACATACTTTGCTTCACTAATGTTATATCCTGTCCATTTTCCTGTAGGACTACAAAGATTTTAGCCCCAGTGATTCATACATGAAACAATTTTACCTTGACATTTGTATGTGGGATCCATCCTGGACAAAGTCACAGGTATGTCACCCATAGCCACTGCAACAGAAGTCTATTAAGAAATATTTTGGATTGCATAAACATTTTGTAATATTGCTTTGTTTTTCAAATGTTGCAGGACTACAGAACAAAGCAGTTTTGCTGCTCAGATTGTCCATTTGCCTCCAAGTATTTCTCTGCCTACAAAAACCACTTCCGCAATGTTCACAGAGAAGACTTTGAGAGCCGAATCCTTCTTAATTGCTCCTATTGCACATACAGTGGGAACAAAAGGACACTGGAAACCCATGTCAGGCTCTTCCATATGCCTCACAATATGTTGCGTCAGGGTGTCGCTGGCCCTCACGGAGCTCCAATAGGGGTTAGGGACGGTATGCGATTAGATAAGCCTATGCTGGGCGATCGAAAGGAGCTCCCGGTGTACTACTGCAAGAAGTGCACCTATCGAGATAGACTGTACAACGTAGTGCGCAGGCATATTTACAGGGAACACTTCCAGCATGTGACTACACCTTACCTGGGAAGAAACTCAGAGAAGCAAGAAAACAGTGTAGAGGCCCCTGGTAACAGTCATGGGATTCACTGCAAGAGCTGCCACTTCACACCTCGTTCCTATGAAGCACTGGTCCAGCATGTCATTGAGTTCCATGAGCGCATTGGCCATCAAGTCACCGCTATGATTGGGCACACCAATGTCATAGTGCAGAGGCCCCAGGCGAACGTAATCCAAAGGGGCGTTGCAATCACTCCTGGTGTGCGTCCTCAAACACCTCAAATGAATCGCTTCAGTATGCCCAAAATGGTGGGGTTACCTGTCGGCAACCATTTCAAGCAAACTCTTGCAGGCAACTCCGTGCCTGGTCACCCAGTTCGCGTTACACTACCTGATAAAGCTTTCGTATCTGGTGTGGTCTCCCAGTCACATACGGGAAAACACCTGGGCGGCTTTGGAGTCCATGGTTCTACACATCTTAATGCCCAGTCAGCTTCTTTCTCCCCCTCATTGAAGAGTCTACCTCTCTCTTCATCTGTGCACGCTGCTACTGCCACACTGACATCACTGCAGGCCAAGAAAGCTTCAGCCAATGCTTTGAACACCTCACAAACACAAAAGTGGAAGATTTGCACCATCTGCAATGAACTTTTCCCTGAAAGCGCATATAGTGCTCACTTTGAAAAGGAACATCAGGCGGAGAAAGTGAGGGCGATGGCTAAATACATCATGAAGATTCACAACTTTACTAGCAAGTGTCTGTACTGTAACCGTTACCTACCCAGCGACTCTTTGTTGAACCATATGCTAGTGCATGGGCTGTCATGCCCACAATGTCATTCCACATTTCATGAAGTTGAGAAAATTGTAGCACACAAGCGCCTGGCGCACCCCAACGAAGCAGGGGATCCACCGACTGGTGCTCCTCTAACATTCGATCTCACACTTCAGCAAGGAAGTCCCAAAAATGTTCAGCTTATTGTAACCACCTACAACATGAAGGAGACCCCTGAAGCCTCTTCAGCTGCCAATCAACCACCACAGAACAGCGCCATGGCTAAGCCTGCAAAGATGGCTGTAAAGCAGCCAGATACGCAAACTGATTCTGTGGTCCGAAACATGTCCCAGTCTTCTGTGTCGCAAAAGAAAGAAGTTGGGAAAACACTCTGCCCGCTATGCTTCACTATTCTCAAAGGTCCCATCTCGGACGCCCTTGCCCATCATTTACGGGATCGTCATCAAGTACTCCAAACGTTGCACCCTGTAGAGAAAAAACTAACCTACAAGTGCATCCACTGCCTGGGAGTGTACACTAGCAACATGACTGCTTCCACCATCACGCTCCATTTGGTGCACTGCCGAGGTGTTTGCCAGACCCCCAAAGGCGCCAAGCCTATTATGCCTGGACTGCGCTCACCTGGAGCTGGGTCTCTCAAACGTGAGTTAGTTACCCCAGATGCATCTGACCCCAAGAGAAGGAAGATGGTAGACCAGTCTAGGTATTACCCTACAGCCTTTGTTGAGAAGCCAGAGGAGCCGGTCGTGTTGGCACTGGATCCGAAAGGTCATGGTGACGAGTCCTACGAAGCACGCAAAGCTTTCCTTACAGCATATTTCAATCGGCATCCCTACCCTTCCCAACGGGAGATCGAGAAACTTGCTGCAAGCCTCTGGTTGTGGAAGTCCGATGTTTCGAGCCATTTTGCCAACCAGCGGCGCTCATGTGACCGGGACTTAGTCACCCGCAATCCTGTTGTGTTACTTGGCTTTAACATGCGGGCAGTGAGCCAGCTCAAGCATGACATGAGCTTTGATGCAAGCTGGCTGTTCGAAGTCAATGACGATGAAAAAAGCGGATTCTCAAGGACCTCAAAATTTAGGCTGAAGTCTCCTGTTGGTTTCTCTGCAGACTTCAAGGGGAAAATGCAGCCATTAAACACTGGACAAAGTAGTCAAAGCAACTGTGCCTTCAAGCCATGCCCTGGATCATCCTCAGAACCTATTGCCATTGACTCTGACAGTGATTCAGAGCCAGACGTGATGCCTATTAAAAATCTTAATCAACCAACTATGGCGTTAAGACCTTCGGTAGGTCAGTCCCACGCAAAAGGGACATTGCTGCAAGAGAGCTTCCGTTGTGAAAGAGATGTCAGGGGAAGCAGAAGCTCTCCCAGAGTTGGGCCAAAAAGTCTAGATGGCTCCGTTTCGGGTTCCAGTCCTGACGAGGCGACCTGGTCAGGCAGCATGTCTTCTGAAGAGAGCCACTACAGACCAGCAGGACGATTCGAAGTAAAGGGGAAGAAAGTTGGGTTACTTGGTAGATGATGACTTTCGGTGATAGTTCCTTTTTGTCTATCTATCCATGCCCAGATTTGTAGGTCAGATCTTTTACCTCACGTTTGGCTGACATTGAACGTTACGTTATGAACTGAATCTGAGAAGTTACAGTTTTACTGAAAGTACTGTTTACTCTCAAACAATTCTGCTGTCAAAAAGCGGACAAACTAATATACTGTATAATTTTTTTCCAACCGATCCATAGTCTTTGGTGAGTTTTTCTTCTTTTTTTGTATACTGTTCTCTGTATTTAATCATACACTTGTTGGAGTTGTAACAAAATTGATAGGTCTATTGTTTTTTTCCCTTAAATAAAAAAGGCAATGTAATTCACAATCAAGTGCTTGGATGTTTTTTGTTGTAAAGAAATGCTGAATTCAATTATTATACTTTTATATATTATAAAAATAACACGCAGACCACTATTTCAGTGCAATGTGAAGCAGGTGCTGTAATATTTATTTGAGCTTCAGAGCATTTGGTTGTGCTCAATTAGTATTAGTGTCTCAGCAAATAAATATCATCTGTCCTTTATAATTATGAAGTCACTTATGAATAACTTCTCAGTTGTAACTTGACCTCTATCTTGACTATTGTATTTACACCACACTGCCCTTAGAGGTCACCGTCTGTAAGATCAATGTCGTTCATTCAGCATTTGAAGTGGATCAAAACCTTTCATCAAAGTTGTCCTAAAACCTGCAGTCTTATCTTAGGACAACTTTAATGAACTTTTTTGATCCACTTCAAATGTTGACTACTGTAGTTTATATAACATGTTTATGGCAGCTACATCTTTCCAAGTCAACTAAAAACATGTATTTACAGCAGTCCTAAAACCTGTTTATAGTCATGTTAGCCTGACAAATGCTTTGTAGGTCTTTGTACAGACACTTAGTTACATGATTAGTATGCTATCATTTTGAGAAGTATTATGCAGAATTCACATTCCCCATGAGTGGAGAGTATGGATGCACATTACATTCATGGAGAGTATGGATACACAAGATCTTTAATGAATGGATGTCCGTGAGTCTGAAAATGTGGAACGTGCACTGATTCAATGGAATTTTGATAAAAGATTTGGTAGTGGACATGTAACACACGGGGTTTGTATTTGCAAGTATTATAGTGAGGGAGAAGAGACTGAGACACGAGAACTGTAACGGATGTTGTTTTGAATTTGCTCAACTGGTCCTGTGGTTGCTAATCTCTTGCAGTCATTTGTCACCATTTCCCCAATACATGGCTGGCCGTCACAGCAGATAAACTTAGTGAGGACAAAACAGAAAAAAATAGATACCCACCTGCCACTCAGAGTTTGTAAGTTCAACATTTCAAACATTGTTTATGGACACACCATATCTGTAAAGTTTTTTTATTTATCAAACACTTGATATTTGTGCAAATGTCTTGAGACATTTAAAAACATGTATCTATGAGTAATGTTAAGATTCAAGATTGAACATCTGGCAGTTTAGGCAAGCCTTTGCAAACGGAGTTTTCTGAAACCGTTTCTGATTAATGAGTCAGTGAGGGGTCAGGTTTTAGGTGGCGTCCACAGATGTTCATGGTTCCTCGTGAGACGTGATCTCTTCTTCACACTTGCACCTGACTAATGATCAATCATGCAATGATTTGCCCACAGTATATGCAAGTATGCAAATAATTATGTATTTCTGGCATTTTCCCATGAAGTATGCTAGTTTATTTTAGGGCCTTGCTGAGGAACAAAAATTGCAGGTGCTTGAGTTATGTTTACAGTTTTCTTATAAAATGCCAAGATACAACTCCTCACCCCCAAGGCAAAGATAAATAAATATTTATTTAAATTTCAGAGATGCTTTAAACATTTGCAGTCATTATTTGGAAGCTGATCCCATTCAAGGTGGCTAAAAGACAGTAAATGTGATCTCTGGTGATGCTGTGGGAGAGGGTCAGTGTTGGGAGTATGATAAGGTATCACTTTCACAGCACTCTAAACTGAACTGTCTCAACACCTTGCATTAGTGAAAACGGCAGTTTTTGAGTGTTTGAGTAAATTTATTTATTTTTTTTGTCTCCGTATGTGTACCTAACAGAACACACAGATCAAAGGTCATTGTCAACTGATGTCCAGGAATGTATTCCTACTAAACAAGTGCATACCTACAGAAAATACTTCATTAACAGTTAAATCCAGTACATACTGGCAGTATGTGTATGTGGACACACGCCAATTGTTTTTCAGCATATCTTGGATCTAATATTCTCTGAGAACTTCAGTGCAGGTGCAATTATTTTGCCAGCATCTGGGCCGCATGGCCCGCAGTTGCGTTATGTACACAGATATAACAGTTTTTCCATGTGAGCTAAATTTAGGACCTGGCACAAGTGGAACCTTGGTTAAATGCTTTGTCACCCTCCGCCAGCTTTATGGAAAGTGTTTTATTTGCATGTTCATGCTCCAAAAGCAGATCAATTGTCAAAGCCTCTGCGGAGTGGATGAATGGACAATGACACTATTATTGCATGGCTGGAATGACATGAAGTCCAAATAGCGAGCTCCAAACCACAAGGTCTAAAACAGTTTGCAATATTTAAATACCATCACCACATTGAAAATGGTCACCTTTGATAGTTAAACTTACAGCTGTGTTCAAAATAATAGCAGTGTGTTTAAAAAAGCGAGTAAAGCTCAAAATCCTTAAAATAACTTTTACTTCAATACACACAAATGCATTGGGAACATTGCACATTCTGTTCTAATCAAAACATGAAGCAAATTTGTTATTACTTTACAGAAAGTGAAGAAAAAGGAATATTAGGCTGTTCAAAAAAATAGCGGTGTCTGCATTTTCCTTTACAAAGTCAAATATTTACTGTATAAACAGAAAAATGCTTGAAGATTTAGCTTTCTTGTGAATGACTGAACTAACATTTAGTTGTCTAGTCATGGTTTCTGAGAACTGCTTCACATCTGTGTTGCATGGAGTCTGGCACCTGTGAACAGGTATTCCAGCCCAGGACGATTGCACTACATACAGTACCACAATTCCTCTGCATTGCTTGGTTTTGCCTCAGAAACAGCATTTTTGATGTCACCCCACAAGTTTTCTATTGGATTAAGGTCTGGAGATTGGGCTGGCCACTCCATAACGTTAATCTTGTTGGTCTGGAACCAAGATGCTGCTCACTTACTGGTGTGTTTGGGGTTGTTGTCTTGTTGAAACACCCCTTTCAAGGGCATTTCCTCTTCGGCATAAGGCAACATAACTTCTTTAAGTATTTTAATGTACTCAAACTGATCCATGATCCATGGAATGCGATAAATAGGCCCAACACATAGTATGAGAAACATCCCCATATCATGATGCTTGCGCCATCATGCTTCACTGTCTGCACAGTGTACTGTGGCTTGAATTCAGTGTTTGGGTGTCGTCTGACAAACTGTCTGCGGCCCCTAGACCCAAAAAGAACAATCTTGCTTCATCAGTCCACAAAATATTGCGGCATTTCTCTTTAGGCCAGTCAATGTGTTCTTTGGCAAATTGTAACCTCTTCATTTTTTTCAACGATGGGACTTTGCGGGGGCTTCTTGCCGATAGCTTGGCTTCACATAGGCGTCTTCTAATGGTTACAGTACTCACAGGTAACTTTAGACTTTCTTTGATCACCGTGGAGCTGATCATTGGCTTAGTCTTTGCCATTTTGGCTGTTCTTCGATCCATTCGAATGGTAGTTTTCCGTTTCCACATCTTTCTGGTTTTGGTTGCCATTTGAAAGCATTTGATATAATTTTAGCTGAGCAGCCTATCATTTTCTGCACTTCTTTATGTTTTCCCCTCTCTAATCAACTTTTTAATCAAAGTACGCTATTCTTTTGAACAATGTCTGGAACGACTCATTTTACTCAGATTTTCAGAGAGAAATGCACAGTACAACATTTGCTGCCTTCATCATTAAATAAGGGCCACTTGTTTGACACCAGTTTTTTCACAGAATGATTTACCTCTCTAATTAAACTCCACACTGCTATTATTTTGAACACGCCCTTTTCAATTAATGATTAAATTACACAGAATCAACAGCATGCATGTCATGACTGTTGGGTCTGTTGGTTTTCTATTACTCTACACACCTACAAGTAAAATATTTGCCATGTAGAAATATAATTTCTACCAAAAACAGTGATTGATCTGGTTAGTGATGTTGGACTGCTATGATTTTGAACACAACTGTATATATATAAAGGTCCTGTGTGTATATATATATATATATATATATATATATATATATATTTGCCCCTAGAGTCAAGCTTAAGTAACCCCTCACTGATACAAAACATGTTACATGTTGACCAATATATATATATATTGTTACATGTTGACCTATATTTTATATATATATATATATATATATATATAGGTCAACATGTAACATGTTGTTTTGTATCAGTGAGGGGTTACTTAAGCTTGACTCTAGGGCAAATCAGACAAAAACACTTTGATAGTATTAATCAGCAGGCTATATAACGGTATTGAATGTGCAATATTTCATTAATATATATATATATATATATATATGTTTTATTTTTATTTATTTTTAATGTGCTTAAATATTTTAATACTTATTTAAATTAATGAACGTAAAATGTCTTTTTCAACCTCAAAACCTCATTTGATTATAAGGCATTTATTGAACGTTTCAAAAGAAGTCATAGTATTATTATAGCACATACAATAAGTCATAAAATCATATTTACATTTGTCATTATAATATAGCTGACAGTTTCAGTTTTACTGTTCCACTATTCAAACTACATGACGGGCTCAAAATCACTGACAAACTGGTAGATTGCGACTGTTATGGAACAGCTTTAATGTATTTTCTCTTTACTTAAAAATGTGATGGAATGCATTTATGCAAGAAATGTGTTTACTATAGTTAACGTAATGTACATGCCTCGTTATGGTCCAATAGATGTTTCCTTCACACTAATGTGGGCACCATGCCAGAGTTTGGGTGGTGGGTGTAGGGCAAATTTGGAGAAGAGTGCAAAGTGGAAGGGGGCAATAGGTGAGGGGTGTGACTGTAGGACAGGAGGGGTCCTGGGTTCAGAGAGTAGGGTCCTACATGCTCATCAGGAGGTGCAATGTGAGACATGTCAGGGTAAACCTCTGAAACTGCGCTCTTTTTGCCCTTCTTGTTTCTGTTAGACACCTTGCGATTCCGTGTCTGTATTCCATCCTTCTTCATAGTTAAAGGCCTGTTGACCTGCAAAAAGACATAGCAGAGGTTTTAGGTTTGGCAGTTCCTTGTTTTTTCCTCTGATGAATGTAGTATGAATGAGTGCACTCACGTTGTGCAGTTTAAAATAGAGGCCGCAGGCGTTGCACACAGGCTCGCCGCTAGCATTGCGTCTCCATAGTGTCGTAGTGCTCGTGTGGCAGTTGGCGCACTGTGTTCCAGCGCGTTTGCTGACAATCTGACAAAAGCAAAGTTTATTGTCACTAAAATGTGTAATCACCAGATAATTAATTAATAACTCAAAATAATTTAGAAATTCTTAATCAATAGTGAATTACACATGTACTGTAAATATATCTAATATCTACAGTACACTCATACAATAAAGCAGTAAATACTATATAAGAAATCTCGGCTATGTGATTTTTATATTGTTGTAAACAATTTTATCGCCCAGTGATTTACTGCGTACATGCAGTACACTCACATAAAGCAATATATAGTATATGCCAAATCCCAGATATGGGATTCTTAATATTGTGGCAGAAATGTATCATCAAACAGTTCTGTATATAATGACTTTTCGCATACATACAGTACACTCATCTGAAGCTATATATACTACATAGCAAATATCAGCTGCTAGATTGCTTATATCATTGCAAAATGTAAACTATATTATCGCCCAGCTCTAATCTGCTAAATGAAGATATTAAGATGTTATAAACCTTAACTTAATGATTTTATTTGAAAAAAAAAAAAGAAAATTCTATATAAATAATTTTAACTCGACATGATATAAATCACAAACTACCTTTTTTTTCTTTTTTAACGTACCAGCCTCTTTTTTGGTCTGATGAGGGGTCTGTTCTGGCCGTTCATCTTATGGTACAGTCCGCAAGCATTACAGAGGTAGTGGCCCGTCCCATCTCGACGCCACAGGGGGGTAGCAGTGGCACCACAATTTACGCATTCACGTGCCTCTGTCAAATTCAAAAGTAATTATTATGCTGAATCATGCAAGATTTATCTTTCTTCAATCAATTCCAAATGACATTTACATACCCGGTGGCGAGAGTCTCATCTTGTTGCGAAGTTTGGGTGAGAATGATGGGCTCATCCAGGGTCCCGTGGTAGAATAGAGCGCCGCTGAACTATAGTCCTGTGACGTGGTCATGTACGACCCGTATGGACCCAGCATGTGAGAAGAAGGACTGTACACACCTCCAGCGGCTGAACTCAGATTGAGAAAGCTGTTTCCGCCTCCACCCATGGGACTCAGGCGCTCAGCTTTCAGGACTTCCTGGAGCCTGGGACTTTCCTTCCCATCACGACTCGGGGAAGGGAAGCCCTCTTTGGGGGAGGTGAAAGATGGGGTAGTGCTGTTCGGGTAGATGGACGTGGAGGTGTGAGGATGGAGAGGCATCTTTGTGAACGGGCTGCTTGCCCAGACAGTGGATGTGGGGTTGTAGGGAGAGTTTAGAGAGTGACCCGCAGAGTTGTCCAGCCACTGGATGTTTCCCAGAATTGATTGAGAGGAGTAGACTTGGCGAACTATTTCAGTGGATTAAAAAAATGAATACATTTTGACTCCAATAGAGCACGATATTGACTCTTATATTAAACAGTAATAGTTTTGAAAGAACTATTTTTAACAGTTTTTGTCCATGAGGTGACAATGTAACAACACTGGACCCCACTGGCTTTCAATGTATGGACAAAAAAACAACAACAACAACATTGAGACATTGTGTTGCACAGAAAGTCCTACAAATCTGAAATAAAATCAGAGTAAATGATGACAGACTTTTAATTTTCAGGTGACATACCCTTTACATTTTTATAAATAAAGGTTCTTTATTGGCATCTATGGTTCCATAAAGAACCTTTAATTTCCATGGAGCCTTTTCATGTTCTGTAGAACTTTGTTCAGCTGTTCATCAAAAGGTTGTTTGGGGAAACTTAAATGGCATCGCTGAAAAAAACCCTTTTGGGAACCCAATTTTTTTCGGAGTGAATGGTGCGAGGAAAGCAGCAAAACAGTGGTTCCATGTAATGGTAGTGATGGTAGTGACTGCACATTTCACAATCCTTTAAATGCAGCAGTGAGAATCTCACCTGGACTGTGTCTGTAAGACGACGAGGCTCGGCTCTGTCCGCTAGTGGAATAATATGATGGCAGTAAGTCAGTCTCAGAGCTGGAGTAGAAAGGCTCATCATCTTCACCGGGTGGCAGTAAACCGGGCTCTGTGGTGTAGTTTGCCAATTGGTCTGGACTGATCAGGCTGGGGGACACCCAACGAGACTGCTCGGATGAGTTCTCCATCTTTCATGTGGAAAAAATAATGTTCAGACTTGCTTACCAGTATAGGAAGAATTATGAATTAATTTTAAAATTCATTAATTGAGCTATTTTGTTTTAAATGAAGATTGCATAATTAATGTTGACAGACAACATTATAAATTAATAAATTAAAAATTCTATACTAAACTTTTTCTCAATCCTTACAGCTGAGCAACTGCCATCAAGATGAATGGGAATGCTAACAGATAGCTTAACAGGTATTGTAGATCCCCTTGGTCAGTATAATACTTTAATAAGGTATCTAGACAGTGTGGTCTATCACACTTCCCTTTAAAAGGTCCTCATTTGACTGTGGCAAAAAAAGTCAGCACTAAAAATACATCAGCATGACTGAATTTCTCAAAGGCATTCATAACAGTTAGCATTAGCTCACAACAACCTTTACTCCCTTAGGGGAATTGACTATTAAAAGATTAACAGAAAGACCATATTATTGACTTTGAAAAACAGAATAACTGTCGAGCAAGATCAGTATTGATTATATGTTTGTCCTGCAAAATAGTCTTTTAAATGTATTTTCAGTCTAGAAACATCTTTTATATATATATATATATATATATATATATATATATATATATATATATATATATATATATATATATATAACATTTAAAAATATATAAATCTATCAATTTTTCTAAAGCTTTAAAGAACGTTAACCTCAGAAGTGACAATGTTGGAACATATTTTCTTGTCATTTCCCTCAGACAATCATGGTATCGCATGCTGAACAGAAAAACAATTTATCTAGTTGAGTGATTATGAATAGCATCATATTCTCCTGATAACTGTGGCTTATCATGCATTATCAGTCTATAATAATCACACACATTTCTTAACAAAAATGAACGAATTGTGAATCAAAGCGCAAATGGCCCATTTTACCAGTGAACGCACTGACAGTTACATGTAGGTCTGAGAAAAATGCTCTTGCTTTACAAGTAGTTATAGGCTAATTTAGAAATATATTCATATAATATTAAACCTATTCAAATGTTATGTTTAAAATTGTATATTTAATAAGAGTAGAATTATGTTAATATGCATCATATTTCTTTGTATGTTAATACAAGTCAGTTAAAACAGGCAGTAACACATTATTATTTATTATATAATAATAACAACTAGATAAAAAAAAGTTTGTCTTCATCAGCTTCTTTTGTTTTCTTTTTATTAAATTATTGTTGCAGTCTAGTCTCTTAAATACAAAAAACAGTAATTTGCTCATCTAACACCGTTTCAAAATGTGCTGGTTTTTATATACATTATATATATATATTTATATTTATGTAAGTTCATAAAAATGCATTGCAAACAGCACTCAGATTTATTTATTGGCTTATATGTTAATTGAATGATTAAATTGGTTATCTGGACACTAAGATCTAGACTATAACCAAATATCCTACATATTAGAACCAAGTAGATCAAATATTTGGCAAATATTAAAGATGTATTACAAAGCCTACTCTCTTCTATATCTAAACATAGAAAATAATTTTGTGCATATAAAGCCAGGTAATGTGTTGTGAGAGACTGGCACTGTACAGAAGAACTTACCTACAAGTGATGTATTGAGTATGGTGTTTATCAGCTGAGTAGATTCACACCGCTGCAAAGATCATGGAGGGCGGCTGGAAAATGAGAGTGTACTGGTCCTCTGCTCACTTGCTTATCTCCTTCAGTCTTTGGGAACTAGTAACTTCATTTGAAATTGTAGGGCACCAATGGGTGGGGTTGGGGTACTTTTTTGGACACTCCTACCATACGGCCAGTTTTGAATATATGGCAGATCTCTGGCTGACACAGCAACTAAGTATAGACCAGTTTTACAATGGTGGTTTGTATAAATATTCTTGGCCATTATGATTGTGTATGATCGTCGATAACATGATTTTGAACAGAAAATGATTTCCTATTCAGATATCACAATCGACTTTCAATAAGTTATTGAACTTTTTGTTTCACAAAAATGATTTTGACAAGATTTACACCAATATGAATTTATTTTTATGTAAAGCTGTGTGACCTAGAAAAACATTAGTAAAGTCCAGTAGTAAATTTGACCAGAAATTCTTATACTGTTCCACACTACAAACCAGAGGTTACATAACATTACCTGGTGTATAAGTACAGATAAAGAGGCAAATCTAACAGTTTATTGTCTGAGCATATGAGAAACCCTATAGTTTACAGCAATCATAAACTCATCGTTTACATGATTCAAGCACTGTTGTGAAAAAGTCACAGAACATGTAAGTTTTCTATAGCACTTACACAATTGATATATGAATTAAAACGGCACAAAGAATTAACAAAGACTATTCCATATGGAAACGGTGACTATGAACAAAGCAAATGAAAATGCAAAAGCACTTTTCCCTGGTGCAGCTCAGCAAAGAACAGTAATGCAAATAAACTCAAATGCTGCAATCATGGTCAGAGATACGGACGCAGCATGGCCTGCCTGAGCACAGGACTTAGACTGTCACTGTCATTTGACAGTCAAAACACTTTCAACTTCCCTCCACCATTGTGCATTTATAATTTTCAGGGAAACTGGGAAGAGATCCAGAGAAGCAAATCCTTCAACAAGGGCCAGTTTATTGATTTACATAGGGCCCCATTTTAGAACTTCATCATGTAGGCCAATACTTTGTTACATTAGGACAGTTCCTCCAAAATTTGATTTACTCACCCTCATGTCATTCCAAACAGTATGACTCGTTTTTCTCCAGTGGAACACAAAGGGATTTGTTTTCCATTTAATGAAAGTGAATGGTGACTATAGAGCTGTAGTCACGCTGCAAAAAGCGAATAAGAACAACATAAAGCACCACAGAAGTAGTCCATACGACACATTTCGTCTGACAAACAGACCCAAATTCTAATCATTATTCATCAAATTTTGTTTTAAAACATCCATTGTCAGCATTCACTTTCATTGTATGGAAAACAGTATAGCTTGGACGTTCTGTTTAAAAAAAGATATGATGGTAAATGATTTCTAAGTTAACTCTCATTTTAAAAACAAACCAATAAATACAACATGACTTAATTTCTGTCCTGAACATGTTGTACAGTTACAGTATTTGTGGTGACAAGGCATTGTCTATTGTTCTTTAAAGAAATAAAATAAACTTTGGTAAAAGTTTGGATCTTCTCAAAAAAAATTAGACTGGCAAACAGAAAGAACTGTATAAAGAGAGAGCGAGCGAGGCAGTGTTGAGGGATGTGGCTGGTGGCTGTGTGTGTGCTGGCTGCTGAACTGTGATAAGAGGTTATCAAGATTGGAGTCGGAGGCTGGGGAATCGACCAGCCATGACACTACAGGAACAGTGCCACCCTACAATGGTAGTCAGACTTTCTCTTTTTCACACACACACATACTTGAATTTGTGGTGTACGGGGACTCTCCATAAGCGTAATGGTTTTTATACTGTACGAACTGTATGTGCTATTGCCCTACACCAACCCTACCCCTTACAGGAAACTACTGGCAATTTTTGAATTTCATAAAACACCGTTTTGTATGTTTTTTAAGCCTTTTGTTTTATGGGGACACAGGAAGTGTCCTCATAAAATGTCATTATACACATTTGTTTCCTCGTAAACCATATATACCAGTTCACACACACACACACACACACATTTACTTGGCAATCTAAATGAGGACTTCTTATAGAAATACTAGACATCTAAAATAAGCTAATTAAGACTGAGCTCAAATCAGTGAATATGTTTCTCATTTTACACACACACACACACAACACATAAACTAAACTAAATAAATAGGCTAGTATAAATGCATACATACATACATTTTAAAAATTATGTATAGATAAAAATATTATGTTTATTATATAGCATTCAAAATTTTGGGGTAATGTTTTTAACCCCATTTTGAATATGAAAGACTCAAAAAAAATATATATATGCATATCTACACTACTAAAAGTTTGGGGTACATTTTTTGAAAGAAGTCTCTTATTATTAAAAATAACTGTTTTCTATTTGAATATATTTAAAAATATATAGTAATTTATTCCTGTGATATGAAGCTAAATTACTCCAGTCGTCAGTGTCACCTGATCCTTTAAAAATCATTCTGATATACTAATGTGGTGCTCAAGAAACATTTCTGCTGCTTAATATTTTTGTGGAAACTGTTTTTTCAGGATTCTTTGAAAACTGAAAAGAACAACATTCATTTTAAATAAAAACTTTTATAACATTATGAATGTGTTTAGTGTCACTTTTGATAAATATAAAGTGACCTTGCTAACTAAAAAACCGACCCCATAACATAGGTCTAAAAAATACTGCATTAAATTGGTCTCTAAAATAAAATAACTCGGTACAATTATGTGCATGCAACACACTCTTGTGCCATGTGTTTGCAATCCAAGGTTTTGTTTAGGGGCAATGTGACTGACAACAGTGACAGTACACTTCTGTTAGTATGATATCCATTCCTGAAACCAGGAAGTCCTCAGATCCAGGTGCAAAATACACAATGCCCGTGTGGATCCATAAAGATGCTTCAGTTGGTGAGTGACACAAGACTCTGTGGGAACTGTTACTGGTCAGGGCGGTGTGGGGGGCGGGGCAGAAAAGCCAAGAGGTTGGGGGTAGGTGTAAGTTTTTGGGGCAGCGCTCCAGTTCCAAGGAAAGAAACTTCCATGAAAGCAGGCCCTTATCTTTGCCTCGCACAGCCAGTGTCATGAGGTACAACTCAAAGGACCGCCTCTCTCTCTCTCTCTCTCTCTCTCTCTCTCTGCCTCAACTTCTTATTTTTATTTACATCCAAAGTTAGAATGAATTTGTTTCAGGTCATATATGTAAGTGTTATTGCCAACAAGTAGCTTTATTCCCAAGTAATGACATATCTCATCCTCAAGACTCTAAAATCATTTCTAGCCAAAGTCTTATCCCAAAGATAAGTCTGAGTGAGAGAACACAGAATGCTTCTTGTCTATGGGTTGCAGACTGTAAGAGGATATATCACATTGAAAAAATTTCTAGTCTGTCCCTCCTCACACCACTATACTTCATCCACAACATAACGAATAAAGCTGTTAATTCATGACGTCAATTTGTAGGCCAACGCAGAAAGCTATTTACCATCCCCATGGGGAATTTCTTATTTGTTTAGAATAGTGGTTTTCATGAATAACAAGAAAGAAATTACAGTGGTAAACTCACATCCTTGTGGTAGTTGCAGTAAATTGCTAACAATGTTTAAAAGTTTGAGGTCGGTAGGATTTTTTATGTTTTTGAAAGTCTCTTATGCTTACCAAGGCTTCATTTATTTGATCAAAATACTGTAAAAACAGTATATTGTTAAATATTATTACAATTTGAAATATTTGTTTTCTGTTTTACTAATTTAAAAATTTAATTTATTCTTCCTGTGATGGCAAAGCTGAAATTTCAGCATCACTACATCACATGATCCTTCAGAAATCATTCTAATATGCTGATTTAGCGCTCAAGAAACATTTCTTGTTATTATCAATGTTTCTGTGGAAACTTTGAAACAGTTTTTATTTAGCATTTGATTTAAAATAGAAATCTTTTGTAACCGTATAAATGTCTTTACTATCACTTTTGTTAATTTAATGCATCCTTGCTGAATAAAAGTATGAATTTCTTAAAAAAACAACAACAACAAAACTTGGTGACCCTAGATTTTTAAAACAGTTTTGACATTTGAGTGACTGTGTGTAATTTATGTTGTACAACAAAATGTGAAAGTATCTTAATGTTTGTTTTATATATATATATATATATATATATATATATATATATATATATATATATATATATATATATATATATATATATGTGTGTGTTCCAAACTGTGTCTGTATGTATCACTTGAATATAATTCATAGAAAGAGTGATGAAAGGCATGTAAGACAGAGGTGAAATTCTAAACTTTCAAAGAAGAGGATGTGTACCTGACCGCAAAGCCACAGCTCCCATAAGTAATAGTGTGACTCAAAGGTACCAGCTAAGTTTGTATGTGTTTTGTGAGGTAAATTAGTCAAAACCACGTTTCAGTTGAGGAGAACTGGTCTCAGTATTCACTGTTACAACTTACAGTTTTGGCCTCCACACCCTTAACTGACACAGAACAAGACACCTCCCATATGAGGACCTCATAGCAGGTCCTGCCAAGTGTTTGCCTCTATATTTTGTACTTTGAAAGCCAAATGAATGATTAAAAGCTATCCTTTCAAAACAGTACTGTGCTGGTATGGTATGGTATCACATGTCTACACCACTGTACTTAGTATACTGTACTTGTATACTAATATACTGTACTTGATATATAAATATTATTAAATGTATGATCAGAGCTGGGTAGATTACTTACAAATTGTAGTCCGTTACTTATTCCAAATTATATGACAAAAATTGTAATTAGTAACACATTTTAGGTAATATAATCAGACTAGGCTACTTTTAGATTACTTTTGATCTAACTCGTTTATTATATTAATTTAAATAGGATAATCTCATACCATATTGATATAAAAAACAAAGAGTAAGAAAATATATTCCATTGTTATTAACAACATAAAGTGCATTAAACATTAGCCTAATTCAAGGTTTCCCAAACTGGGGTTCCTGAAGGAACCAGAAGGAACTGCAGGGGATTGAAAAGCTAATAACTGAATCATAAAAATGTAAAATTAAGATAAATAATTTTAAAATAACATCAAAATAAAGTGATACTAAAAGATGCAGACAAACACTGCAATAACTCACAGTAGGCCTATGCCTATGTTTAAGTCATCTGAGGCGAGCGCGAGTTAGCAATGTGATAGCCTACAAGAGACATTAAAAACGGTGCCATTTAAAACTTTCATCAGACCTCATTTTGCTCATTTTCAAACAGTTTTTAAAGTTCATTTTGAATCTGGAAAGTTTTTTTTTAAATCAAAAAGCCCTAAGAACTCTATCTCTGTTAAATGCATATGTTTGTGATAATTCAATTTTAATTGTTGTTGTTTCAATTTATTTTTATAGCTGTTTTTTTTTTTTTTTTATCTGTGCTTGCACAATGGTAAAATTGTGAAATATTTCAAAAACTTGCTGAATATTGTAATTTTGAAAGTTCAATTAAAAAAAAAAAATTTCATCGCCATTTCATCTTTTCATTCATTCATACACTGAACATGGACGACAGCGATTATCTAACAGCTGGATGGCGCTATTGACCAATCGGAATTGACAGAACGCGCGTAATAATCTTAATTAGTGTTAATTCCCGCATTTACTAATGCATTTTAATGCATTTTTAAGTCATATTCTAAAATCGAATATATAAACGATAGTATAACTTAGTATTAACCTACATAAATAAATGCTGAAAAAGTTGTTCATTAGTTCATAGTGCAAATGCATAGATCATGCATAGCCTACATAAACTTTCCAAACTGTAATTTTTGGCCTGCTTTAAAAATGAAGAGCAATGCTATATGACGACTATATTTACCAGAAAACAGCCCAACAGGCCAAGTCGAACATTTTTGATAGCCTACACCACCTGTTTAGGCGTTTGTTTACCTTACACTGCTAAGGTGGTTAACCATTACCTACTTTACCGTGTTTTCTTATGGATCCGTGATACGAACAGGACATTACAGTCTGAAATGCAGAATGAAGAAGTGTTGTCTGAGATGAGTACCTTCATGACCTCCTTTCACTGAAAGTAGCTTTGGTTGTTTTTATCATGACAGAGTGGAGCACACCACACTTGAAAGTCATTCTTATCGGAAACTCTGGGTGAGTGTCTGTCTTAGAAAGTTTTGATGGTAAATCTACTAGTGAAGCATGTACATGTAGACCCACATGCAATTCACATTAAAGGCAATACGAACAACTTTTCCAGCATAGTCCAGAATACTTCTGTAAGAACAGCAAAGACATGAATGCTACCGTTTGGTATCACTGTGACTATAATTTTGATGTTTCTGAAAGAATGTTATACCTTTATTCACCAATGTTGCATTATATTGATTAAAAAAAAAAAACTGTAAATGCATTTCAGTTATTTTTAAAAAGATTTTAAAGGACAGTAATGGCTACTGAAAAAGGAACTTGCCCATCATAAATAAATTTTTTTTAAAAACAGCCTACATTTAAAAATATATTTACATTTAAAAAAAAAAGTTATTCAAAACTGTTATTATAAATATTAATGTTTTTCGTTGTATTTTGATCAATTAGTTGCTTCATTATGTACAAAATAATTTTGTTTGAAAAACATTTTAAAGTGATTCCAAACTTTTGAATACCAGTATATTTTGATCCAAAAACAAAGATCAATATACTGTTAAACAAAAATAATGAAGTACAGTAAGTAACTAAAAGCAGTGTTACTCTCTAAACATGGAAAACCTCAACAGCTGCTGGTGTTTCTAAAAATGTTGGGACGTTTACAGAGGAAGCTGGTTCTGTGTTAATGCACTGTATTTCGTGTATAGTATAATTTCACAGTTAATTCTCTGGTCATTTAGTTTTCCTGTTTTTTTTTTTGTTTTTTTAACAGAGTGGGAAAGTCTTCATTTATGACCCGGTTTGTCCACCATCGCTTTACTAAATTGTATCGTGCCACAATCGGGGTAGATTTTCTTACTAAAGAAATCACTATTGATAAAAGATCAGTGATTCTTCAGGTGAGATACATTTACATTAATTTATGTTAAATCCACAGTTTTTCAAAATAAAACCAACATTCACTTTACGTCATACTCAGGATCCACTGATAGTTTACATTAGAGTAACACAGGTTACACCGAATAGGGCTCTACAAACTGTGTCATGCAATAATACTCCGCTGTTCTTGCACCAGATCTGGGACACTGCAGGAACAGAGAGGTTTCATTCTCTGGGTACCACACTGTATCGTGGAGCTCACTGCTGCCTCCTAGTGTTTGATGTTACCTCGTCCGTCTCCTTTGATGCACTAGATGTCTGGAAGAAAGAGTTCCTGGTGCAGGCATGTCCCTCGGACCCCTCTGCATTCCCTTTCATAGTGCTCGGCAATAAAATTGACTTGGATTATCGTGAGGTTAATCATCAATATTGAATTACGAGCTACAGTCATGGCCAAAAATCTCAGCACCCTTGCAATTCTGTCAGAAAATGCCACCCTTCTCTCAGAAAATCGTTGCAGTTGCAAATGTTTTGGTACTCACATGTTTATTTTTTTTGCATTGGAACAACACACAAAAAAAACAAAACAAGAAAAGTCAAATCTGATACAATTCCACACCGAACCCAAAAAATGCACTGGACAAAATTATTGGCACCCTTAACTTAATATTGGGTAGCACCCCCTTTGGAAAAAATAACTGAAAATCAAATCGAAATCAATCGCTTCCTGTAACCATGAATGAGTTTCTTACACCTCGCTGCTGGAATTTTGGACCACTCTTCTTTTGCAAACTGCTCCAAGTCATTCAGATTTGAAGGATGCCTTCTCCCAACTGCTGTTTTGAGATCTCTCCACAGGTGTTCTATGGGATTCAGATCTGGACTCATTGCTGGCCATTTCAGAACTCTCCAGCGCTTTGTTTATAACCATTACCATTACAGTGCTTTTTGAAGTGTGTTTCGGGTCATTGTCCTGCTGGAAGACCCATGACCTCTGGTGGAGACGCAGCTTTCAGACACTGGCCACTACGTTGCGCCCCAAAATTCTTTGGTAATCATCAGATTTCATGATACCGTTCACACAGTCAAGGCATCCAGTGCCAGAAACAGCAAAGCAACCCCAAAACATCTTTGAACCTCCACCATGTTTGACTGTAGGGACTGTGTTCTTTTCTTTGAAGGCCTCATTTCTTTTTCTGTAATCAGTGCCATGATGTCCTTTACCAAAAGCTCTACTTTTGTCTCATCTGTCCACAGTACGTTCTCCCAGAAAGGTTGTGGTTTTGTCACAAGTTTTGGTAAACTCCAGTCTTGCTTGTGTGTCAGCAGTGGTGTCCTCCTGGATCTCCTACCATAGCGTCCCTTTTCATTCAGATGGCGATGGATAGTGCGAGCTGACACTGTTGTACCCTGTGTCTGCAGATCAGCTTGAATTTGTTTGGAAGTTAATCTGGGTTCTTTATCCACCATTCGAACAATCCTTCGTTGTAATTTTTCATTAATTTTGCTCTTCCGTCCATGTCCAGGGAGGTTAGCTGCAGTGCAATGGGCTGCAAACCTCTTGATGATATTGCGCACAGTGGACACAAGAACATTAAGATCTCTGGAGATGGACTTGTATCCTTGAGATTGTCCATGTTTTTCCACATTTTTTCTCTCAAATCCACAGACAACTCTTTAACACTTCTTTCTTTTCTCCATGCTCAGTGTGACACACAACACAAAGGTTGTCAACTTTTCTCCATTTTAACTGGTTGCAAGTGTGATTACTATATTGCCCACACCTCTTACTTGCCACAGGTGTGTCTAAATACAAATTACAGGAGCATCACATGCTTGAAAAGCAATTATTTCTTACAATTTTGACAAGATGCCAATAATTTTGTCCAGTCCATTTTTGAGTTCTGTGTGAAATTTTATCAAGTTTGACTTTTGTTCTCTTTTTTTGTGTGTGTGTTGTTGCAGTGCAAACAATAAGCACGTGAATACCAAAACATTTGCAATTGGAACAATTTTCTGACAGAATTGCAAGGGTGCCGATATTTTTGGCCATGACTGTATAAGATCTAATGACTTTGCTTAATAACTGATAGCAGGCTTTGACTGACAGGTGTCCCCAAGCAAAGCCCAGCAGTGGTGCAGTGAAATCGGAGCTGAATATTTGGAATGTAGTGCCAAGGAAGACATTGGCGTGGACACGACTTTTCACAGTGCGGCACGAGCGGCCCTGCAGTATGTGAGTTCAAGCTGTCTGTATGAACAAGACTAAATCAGGATTTGTAACAAATACTTAATTTCGTTTTTGATCAGACTAGCCAGGGATAATTGAACATTTCATACTTGTACCAAAAAAGCAGCAGTATTAAGTTATAGTTGTTTGTGCCACACTTTCTACAGCTCATAAGTCACCATGTGGAAAATGGAGAAGACATCCAGATTACACAGAAACAACAGGAGAAGCCGCCAAATAAAAAATGCTATTGTTGAGGCAAGGACAAACGCCTGTGCTACTCTTCATTGTTAAGGGCCATTCACAGAAAGGATGATAATTATGACAACTATAACTATAAATGTTCTATTTCTGAGAAAAATGACTACACAGAAGAACAGTATCTTTGGAATCGCTTTCGAAACTGATTCTTTTTCCAGCTGATGAATGATAAAAAATATGGAGTCAATCAGAATCCACTCAACTTTAAAGAACTTATTTAAAGTGGCAGGTGACAACTGCAGTGCATGATTATAATAAACAGAATGTTGTCCATTGGTGTGGATGTTAATATAGTTATTGTTTTCAGTGTGAATAGGCCTTTAATCTATGGAATCGTGTCAGCGAAATTACTGAAAAAAATGGAACATCCTGATAATATTTACACATTTTAAAACACACTATTGATGAAAATACAAGGAAAATGACACCACAACAGTATGTATATGATAGCTTCACCAAGTTAAGAATTTCAAGTCGCTAAGACTTCTTCGCATTTTTGTGAAATGTTTAAACATAAAATGTTTCTCATAAAATTTCTAGTTGACTAAAATGCTATTTTCATTTACTAAAATTAGCCATTTTAGTTTGTGTGGAACTAAAATGAATTTAAAGGATATTTTTAATAAAATAAAAAATAAACACTGATCTTGATTAATGTATGTGTAAAAAGACATGAAAATAAAACCTCACAAACTACTTCATTTGAATACTATGCTGGGATATCATTCCTTTATTTCAGCTGAAATGGCTCCATATTAAATGCAAAGGAGTCAACCTCCTTGTCTACTCCGCTTTCTGAGAAGTGTTTCATCAAATACAGCTACTCAAATTCACAGCAGTTCTGGAAGACACTAGAGATGGAATGAAATCTCAGGATGTGCTGCATGAAACTAAAGAAATGAGTCAAAATGAATCAGGGAGACAGTTTATATTTCTGTTTCTTTTATAAGTCAAGACAAAAAAGGCAATCAGGAGATGACCAACATGTAAAAACGTTGTACAGGTAAATATATAAAAGGCCAGGATATCATCTTCACTTCTTGCATTATGAATGAACTATATTACAGTCGAATCCGAACTTGGCTTTCACCAAGAGTGAGTACAGCCATCCTCACCCACATGGAGACATACAGGTATACACTGAACATTAAGTTTGCATACCTCTCAGATAATCAAAGGTGAAAAAAATAAAATAAAATAAAAGTAGAAATTTATCTTCACATGGACGACTTCCTTCACAATCTAGGGCAGAGAAAATTCTACAAAGTTATGTTGTGAAAAAGTTAAGAGGACAAGCCAGAGGAAGGGAAAAAGTTGAGTGTTTACTAATAAACGGCGGTTTGGTAAGATGAGGAATTAAAAAAAATTTTAACAATGTTTTTACGATTTTTACATCTCAAGGTTTGGCATACACAAACACAGAGTGGAAACAAGCATAGAAATATGCAGTAAAAGTAAAAGCCCTTCAGATGTTTACATCCTTTTCAGCTGTAGCACATCACCACTCACATTGAGCACAAATACAAATGTCTTTCCGTATGTAAATGTACTTGACGAGAGAACGGCCCATCCAAAAGCCCTTCTTCCCACAAATCCTTAAACCAATGGGGATGGCCAAGAATTTTTAAAACAAAAAAATAAAAGTAGTGAGTTAAAAAAAAAAAAAAAAAAAAAAAAAAAAAAAAAAAAGGCACACAGACATACACATACACACAGGAGAAAAGCTTTAAAAATACAAAAATAAACTACACAAAAGATCTTCTCCATCATCGCTTGCTAATTTTTTGGGAAGTTTTGCTTTTTTTTGTTTGTTTTTTTTTTCTCAGTTTTCTTTTTTATTTTTTTTGTTTGTATGGCAAATCTCAGTTCTATCAAAGTCTCTGTCCTGCCAGTAATGTACTTCCATGGCCACTTCGTTAACTGCAGTTCTGCCTCTATTTCTGCTCAATGCAGAAGTGCAGACTTCACCAGGAGGCTGGAGTCCAGAACGATTCTTTACGCAGATCTTATTTCACTGAGCCGTTCCAGTGAAAATATCCCCTCTTGTCTGAGGACAAGTGCTTGATTTGTTTCCCCCCCCACCCACCATTTCAGTTTCTTCCCCTCACATAAAAATGACACCAGTCCTCTCCAATCAGAAATCCTCCTGCAGTGTCCACACATTTAACGTGAACTAAAACTCCACACTGAAGTCCATCGCAGAAAAGAGAGCTACTTCATTTGAGCCCAGCTGGCAGAACAAACATTACAAATATCTTAAAACTGGTGTTTGAATTTACTGAAGCAAGATACAGGTTTTGAAAGAAATGGGGGAGAGCAGAAAGGAAGACTACAATGAAAAAAGCAAATTTGTTTTTTTTCTTTCTCCCACTCCAAGTATGTTGAAAAATACTCAAAAATAAGCAATGTGCTTTTCTCCATTCATACTATTAACAAGAAAAAAAGCTTTCCCTAGAAACTGTTTTCTTAAACACTATTTCCTTGCTGATTTTGTGCTGTTTTGATGGATGGTTACAGTGGAAGATGTGTTGAATCTGGATGGAGCGTTAGGAGTAGTGTATGTCTTTCTGGTCTTGGAGGACAAACGGAGAGAGGTGCTTACTGGTCCATTCTTGCTTTCTTCTGACCAATCCCTTTCCTGTAATAAAATGTACAAACATTTTAATAATCAGCTATATTTCTACTACGGTTTAAAATTTGGGGTACAATAATTTTTTTAAAGAAATTAACACCTTTATTTAACAAGGATGCATTAAATTGATTAAATATTCATATTTATAAAACAGTTGTGCTGCTTAATATTTGTACACGCGTACATCGGGGTCACATGATCCTTGTAATCCATAAATCCGCATAATAGAATGATTTTAAGGATCATGTGACAGTAAAGACTGAAGTAACGGCTGCTGAAAATTCAGCTTTGCCACAGGAATACATTAAGCGTTAAAAAGAATAATGTTAAATATAACAATTTAAGCTGTTTCTGTATTTTTGATCAAAATGCAATTTTCTAATACTGGAGACACTCACGTATCTGGTGAAGAAACTGCTCTTTTTGGGGCAGGCTTTGCAGAAAGGCCATCTTTGTTAGACTCTACAAAGCAAGAGGCGAAACAAATCAATTGTTAAAAATCGAGCTGGTCACTGCCTGAAACAAAAACCTGTTTTGTGCACCGAAGAAAACTTTTACCTTGCAGCCATCGCACTTGTGTAGCCGGGCCATAACCTTTCTCGTTGCGTGCAGCGATGCGGAAGATGATGGCGGGTTTGGTGGTGTAGTCTATGTGGGCGTTGGACAGGCTGGAGGACTGGACCAGGCAGGAAGGATTCGGCCCACAGTAAACACGCATGAAGGCAAGCTGGGCCGGGGCCGAGGGTTTCGCCTCGGTGGTCTGGCTGCTCTGGATAGCCAGATACACAGAATACTCCGTGATCTTTCCTGATGTCACGGATGGGGGCTCCCATGTAAGATGGGCACCGTCTGGACTCTGAGGAGAGAAACAAGTAAAGAAAGGATGCGTTTTTATGGATGTAATGATAAAGTTTTGGATGAGTAAGATTTTTAGTGTTTTATAATGGAGTCTCTTATGCTCATTAAGGCTGTATTTATTTGATCAAATACAGAAAGAAACAGTAATATTGTAAAATATTGTCATTTCTAATATTGGTTTCCTATTATAATTTACTTCAAATCAAATCAAATGATGTCAAATGATCCTTCAGAAATCATCCTAATATATCAGTGTTGAAACTGTTGTGCTGCTTTGATAAATTGTTAAAAAGAACTGTATAAGTCTTATACTGTTATACTGATATAAGTCTTTACTATCACTTTTTATCTATTTAATACAACCTTGCTGAATAAAAGCATTTTCTTCCAAAAAAAAAAAAAAACAACTCACCCCAAACATTGGAATAGTAGAGTAAATTGTAACAATTTCTATTTTGAATAAATGTTGTTCTTTACATTTTTATCTATCAAAGAATCCTGTATCACAGGTCCCAAAAAAATATTAAGCAGCACAACGGTTTCCAACAGCTTATTAGAATGATTTCTGAAGGATCATGTGACACTGAAAATTCAGCTTTGCTTCACAGAAATAAAATGAAAATCGAAAACTGTTATTTTAAATTGCAATATTTCACAAAATTACCTTTTTGTTCTGTATTTTTTATCAAAAAGATACAGCCTTGATGAGCATAAGAATCTTTTTTTAACATTAAAAATCTTAATGATCTCAAATTTTTTGAACAGCGGTGTACATTGGATAAAACATTGTTAAAGAAATATCCTAACACATACTAAATTAAATAAAGTTAATGAATTAAATCAGTTCGGTGTATTGAATTATTCTATTCTAAATGCAACAAAGCAAATTAAGTAAACAATCATTCTATTCATTTAATTTTTCCTTAAATCTTTGAAAATCAGAAATTTGTCCAAATTAATTTTTTGTAAAACAAAATTAAGGCCTAATTCCCATAATTTTTTTTTTACTTTATTACAAAACCATATGTAACAAGAGGTAAGTGCAAACCTTGCTGATCTTTATAGCACATGGTGCCCCTGGGAAGCCCGGTAAACAGGTCTTGAAAGCAGATATTTCAGAAAAGGCTCCACGGCCACATGTGTTTATACCCGCCACACGGAACTTGTAGGCCGTCCCGGGTTGAAGGTCCACCCTCTTCATCTGGCTGTAGTCAGGGATTGTGCCAGAATCATCCTGCAGCAGAATACACAAGTTCTGTCAGTATACTTACTTTTACAAACAAGTAAATGACACAAGGTCTTAAAATATGGTTAGAAGTAGAATCTCATTGTGGCTCACCTCAACATAAGCGGCGTCATCTGCAGGCATGTAGAAATGTGTTACAACCATATTGGTCACTTTGACAATGCCAACATCAAACCACTGGTTTTCTTTCTTCACTTGAGGTTTGATGGTAACAGTGGGAGGGTTTTGTTTCTGTGGGGGAAAAACAGAAAACAGGATTTTAAACTATTCTTTCGCACTTCAGTGCATATTACTGTGATTCTTTCCCCATGAAACTTACCGCAGCCTCAATACCATTGGCCACTTCAGTCAGAGCAGCAGCTGCCTGCATCTTAGCTGGACTGGCAACTACTGCGGGGGCTAATGTGCTGGATGGAGCCAAAGCTACAAAGGAAATAAACAGAATTAAACAAACAGCAAATTTGTCATCACATCTTGACATTTTATTTATACAAACGTGATGTTTTTCTGTAAGCACTGAGCAGCCTATTGTCAAAAGTGTAGCAATGTGAATCACAATTCACCATACCAACGCGGTAAATATGCGTGACCAACAGCTGTGAACAAACTTTAGACTTAATTTTTTAAAATCTTTTAAAAGCACATTTGAGTTAATGCGTTATTCAACTATAATAATGGTTCAAAACAACTACCATAAACTTCACACGTACTCTCTGCTGAGGTGCTAGGCAGCAGTCCAACTACTGTACTTGTGACAGCGGCGGCCATCTCGTTGTGTCCATTGCTTTCTGATGAGGGGTCATTTAAGCTGTCAGCTGGAGCCAAGCCCTCAGTGGGCAGTGCGGCCTGGGCAGCAGCTTGCTGCTGGGCTGCCTGGAGCTGCTGTTGCTGCTGAACCAAAGCCGCTAGTTCTTGCTGGGTCAGAATGATGGGTATGGTGTGGGTCTGCTGGTCGTCTCCTCCAGCATCACCTGAGCCTGATGAGGGAACGAGACAGAATGAGCTCTGGACTGAATATGAACACATGCAGGTCATAGGTTGGGATTCTGCAGATAAATGATGGTGACTCACTCATAACAGCCTGCTGTGCTGCTTGTAGTACAGCCTGAATGGCGAGGGCTTGGGCCTCTTCTGTCGCTGCAGCCTGGGCTGCTGCCTCTGCGGCTGCCGTGACGGCCAGCTCCTCTGGGGTCAGACCCGTCACCATCAGCGTTGTGGGTTGCCCGTCCGACATCAGCTCTGGTGGCAAGGCCAGCGCCTCGGCCTGTGATGCTGATGCTGCCTCTATACCCTCCATCTATTTTTTTTTTTTTAAATAAAAAGTTAAATGGATGGTTCACCCAAAAATCTAAATTGTGTCATTAATTATTTATGTCGTTCCAAACCCGTAAGACCTTTGTTCATCTTCGGAACACAAATTAAGATATTTTTGATGAAATCCGAGAGCTTTCTGATCCTGCATAGACAGCAAAGCACTACTACAATCAAGGCACAGAAACGTAGTAAGAACATTGTTAAAATAGTCCATGTGACACAGTGGTTCAGCCGTAATCTTATGAAGCTACGAGAATACTTTTTGTGCGAAACATTGTTTACGTTTAGATCACAGCATGCGCGTGCATTGTGATACTCTCCAAAATGGCACCATGGTGATGCTGAGGAGACGAATTGATGAATAAAGTCGTTATTTTTGTTTTCTTTGCACACAAAAATGATTCTCGTAGCATCGTAAAATTACAGTTGAAGCACTAATGTCACATGAACTATTTTAACGATGTTTATACTATGTTTCAGTGACTTGATCATGGTAATAACCTTGCTGTCTATGGAGGGTCAGAGAGCTCTTGGATTTCATCAAAAATCTCTTCATTTGTGTTCTGAAAATGAACAAAGGTCTTACGGGTTTGGAACGACGTGAGGGTGAGTAACTGATATAATTTAGATTTTTGGGTGAACTATCCCTTTAAATATAATACTTTTTGCTAATTAGCTTGATTTCACAAGTTATTTGCGAAAATAGATGAAAACTTTTACTGGAAATAAAACTTACATTAATCTTTGTATTTGTTTTGGTAAGAAATTAATATTTTACAGTTTTCCATGTTAACTATTTAAATAAATAAAAAAAGTACAAAATAACACTTTAAAAATTAGTTTGAATTCAATTTATTTGCAATAACAGTTTAATTTTTCTAACAGTTTAATTAAAAGTAAAAAATTTAAAAGCAAAAGTAAATATTGGTCTATCTTTGCAATAATAACTGTAAATTGTACAGTTAGAATGCAACTGACTGTACCTCAGCTGTCGGTAGCTGCTCCTGAGCGGTTTCTCCCTCTGTCATGCTAGAAGCGTCATGTTCCATGGGCACTGCCCCTTCCTCCGCTTGGCTCTCTGGCTGCATGGCTACCGCTACGGCTTCTCCCTGGAAGTCACTCGGCAAGGCGGCTGCCCCCGCATGGAAGTCACTCGGCATTGCTTCTGCCCCCGCCCCTGTCTGGAACTCTGCCTGCATGGCGACTGCCTCCGCTTCAGCCTGGCCTTCTGCCTGCAAAGACTCTGCCTCTGAGCTCTCCATAACAACCGGCTCAGCTCCGGTCTCTGAGGATGACTCAGTGATTGAAGAGATGGACTACAGGAGAGAAGAAAAAGAAAACCAGCTGATGTTATAAATGCCTCTCTTTGCAACACTCCCCTCCAACATGAAGTCCTTCACTAACGTTCAGGCTCTGTAATGGTTTGCATTAGTTCCAAAAGGGTACGAACCGTCTTAGCCTACATTTTCTCTAATTCAATATCATGTTAATCAAATATAAGCACAACATTTAGATCTCAAAACACAGCCCACTCACTGGAACAGCGGGTCCTGGTAGAGGTGTGGCCTGTGTGACTATAGTAATGGCTCTGCTCTGGGGTGCTGCAGTGGATGGAAGGCTTTCCGTACTGGTGGTAGATTCCGATGCCTCACCACTCTGTTGGGCTAAATGTACAAAAGAAATTGTTACCTTCAACTTTTAAAAGACATAAAAATGACAAATCGCAAGAAATAAGAAAACATGAATATTGGGTCTCATTCTCTAATTTGTGCATGAAATCTGTGTACACACTCTGAGTAGCCTTACAATTATGTTGAGGAAATTCTATACATAGATATTTAACCGTTTTCAACACTAATAGTAAGACATGTTTTTTTCCCAAGCACAAAATCAGCATTTTAGCATGCTGAAGGATCATGTGACACTGAAGACTGGAGTCATGACTGCTCAAAATTCAGCTTTGCCATGAGAATAAATTCTTATACATAAAAAGGCAAAATACCGTAACTTCGATTTTGGTCAAAGATGAGTCTTTGATATTTTTGGGACATTCAAGACCCCAACATTTTATTTATTTTAATTAATATTTATTAAATTTGAAATCATTTGAAAATGGATTAAAAAATAAATGTGTAAAATAAACATACTTAAACTTCAGATGACAAAGTATTTTTCACAAATAAATCTTTAATAAAAATAATTATAAAACGGATAGTTCTGATCCTTTATTCTGATTGGCTGCGCTAAGTTCAAAGCTGTTGTAAATTACACTATAAACATACACCTCTGTTTACATTTGTGTGTTGCTTGGCAACCACTTTGTTGGAACCACAACCGTTTTTAAGGAACTACATTGTTTGGCGGAAGAATAATGTTTATCATCAATATCATTACACTTTATTTGCTCCGTTTTATTTTGTGAAACTTTACTACGTAAATGGAATAACCGTTTTATAAAAGCAATAAGCCCCGTGAAAAGCAAAAGCCTCTGCTTTGCGTCGTGCCTAACAACGCCCCTTAGCTGTTATAAATTCACTGTAAACCACAGCTTCTTGGGTTTTATTGCTTTATTAAAAAGGAATTAAACACTGTAACCAACAGGGTTATTCTACCAGTATTCTCAAGGTAACACTCATTTTACATACAGCACACGGTGGACATGACATGAATATGACAGTGGGCAAATGCATAAGCGCAGCATAATTTTAAATTACAAGTTTAATGTTTGTCGATCGTCTTCATTGAAGCTGAACTCTCCTCCTGTCCGCATTCAATTCACACGGACCGACCGTCATGCAAAGCACAAGCGATCATGCAGGAGACAAATGCATACTTTATAAGACCTCAGAACTGGATTCTACTAAGTTTGCAAGGTTTGTGAAATTAAATGATCATTAGATATTCAAAGATGTGTTTAAATGATGTTAATGCGTATTTTCTAAATGCTGACGGGAAGTATTATATTGTTTGCCTTTCTATTACTAATAATATAATCAGATAGAACTGTTAAACAAAGGAATTAAAATGTATACAAAAAAGTATTATAACCATTGCTTTTATTAGACAGACTTCTATCCGTATTTGACAGAACTGTTAACGACAGTAAACGAGGGAGAATGCGAGCAGTGCACTGTGTGCTCAGACGCTGCCGCTCTCAGAGTCATCAAAATAGAAGTCCTGCATCGAATGCATCAGCCAAACAGAAAAACTTATTGGCCGATGCTTGAAAAAAAAATGCCACTAGTGGGGCACATATACACACACACAGTATCTCACAGAAGCGAGTACACCCCTCACATTTTTGTAAATGTATTAAAATCTTTTCATGTGACAGCACTGAAGAAATGACACTTTGCTACAATGTGAAGTAGTGAGTGTACAGCTTGTATAACAGCGTAAATTTTCTGTCCCCTCAAAATAACTCCACACACAGCCATTAATGTCTAAACCACTGGCCACAAAAGTGAGTACACCCCTAAGTTAAAATGTCCAAATTGGGCCCAAAGTGTCAATATTTTGTGTGGCCACCATTATCTTCCAGCACTGCCTTAACCCTCTTGGGCATGGAGTTCACCAGAGCTTCACAGGTTGCCACTGGAGTCCTCCTCCACAACATCACAGAGCTGGTGGATGTTAGAGACCTTGCGCTCCTCCACCTTCTGTTTGAGGATGCCCCACAGATGCTCAATAGGGTTTAGGTCTGGAGACATGCTTGGCCAGTCCATCACCTCTACCCTCAGCTTCTTTAGCAAGGCAGTGGTCGTGCGGCCCTGCGGCTCAGTCTCCAAAGGGAGGGGATCATGCTCTGCTTCAGTATGTCACAGTACATGTTGGCATTCATGGTTCCCTCAATGAACTGTAGCTCCCCAGTGCCAGCAGCACTCATGCAGCCTCAGACCATGACACTCCCACCACCATGCTTGACTGTAGGCAAGACACACGCCACACACTCTTGACACCATCTGAACCAAATAACTTATCTTGGTCTCTTCAGACCACAGGACATGGTTCCAGTAATCCATGTCCTTAGTTTACTTGTCTTCAGCAAACTGTTTGCGGGCTTTCTTGTGCATCATCTTTAGAAGAGGCTTCCTTCTGGGACGACAGCCATGCAGACCAATTTAATGCAGTGTGCGGCGTATGGTCTGAGCACTTACAGGCTGACCCCCCACCCCTTCAACCTCTGCAGCAATGCTGGCAGCATTCATACGTCTATTTCCCAAACACAACCTCTGGATATGACGCTGAGCACGTGCACTCAACTTCTTTGGTCGACCATGGCGAGGCCTGTTCTGAGTAGAACCTGTCCTGTTAAACCGCTGTATGGTCTTGGCCACAGTGCTGCAGCTCAGTTTCAGGGTCTTGGCAATCTTCTTATAGCCTACGCCATCTTTATGTAGAGCAACAATTCTTTTTTTCAGATCCTCAGAGAGTGCTTGACAGTTCTGAGACATTTTCACTTAGGGTGTACTCACTTTTGTGGCCAACGGTTTAGACATTAATGGCTGTGTGTTGAGTAATTTTAAGGGGACAGCAAATTCACACTGTTACAAGCTAACTCACTACTTTACATTGTAGCAAACTGTCATTTCTTCAGTTTTGTCACATGAAAAGATATAAAACATTTACAAAAATGTGAAGGGTGTACTCACATCTGTGAGATACTGTATGAACTAGTGGCGCATATATGCATGCACTATTGGAACACCTGTGCAATAATCATGCTGTCTAATCAGCATCTTGATATGCCACACCTGTGAGGTGGATGGATTATCTCGGCAAAGGAGAAGTGCTCACTAACACAGATTTAGACAAATTTGTGTACAATATTTGAGAGAAATAGGCCTTTTGTGTACATAGAAAAAGTCTTAGATCTTTGAGTTCAGCTCATGAAAAATGGGGGCAAAAACAAAAGTGTTGCGTTTATAATTTTGTTCAGTATGCACTAGTGGCGCATATATGAGAGAAAACAATTATGGATATGGAGACGAATGTTTTAAACTAGCCTATACTAAACAGTCATTCATTTTTAAAATTCAATAATAGAATGAGGTTAAGAACAAATTAATATGCAAATGCATTTCTTGTGAATTAAGACAGAATTTTTTTTCATAAAGTTCTTGTGCATATAGATACAAATAACCTACACAATTATTAGCGAATGAAACCCATGGTTTGTAAATATTATAAATGTGTAGATTTAAAAATCTTGTGGAAATATAAAGTACCTGTTCCCTCATCCGTCTCCATACTGCAGGTTGCAGTGGTTGCTGTGTTTGTCGTGCCCGTCTCGTGAGTTTCACAAGGTGGGTTTGAGCAGACCCTCTGCACCGTTCCCGTTTGATTTCCACCCATGTTAGATGACGCTGTGGTTGCTGTGTTGGTGGTGCCCGTCTCGTGGGTCTCACAGGGTGGGTTGGAGCAGACCCTCTGGACAGTGCCTGTTTGATTTCCGCCCATGTTAGATGACGCTGTGGTTGCTGTGTTGGTGGTGCCCGTCTCGTGGGTCTCACAGGGTGGGTTGGAGCAGACCCTCTGGACAGTGCCTGTTTGATTTCCGCCCATGTTAGATGACGCTGTGGTTGCTGTGTTGGTGGTGCCCGTCTCGTGAGTTTCACAAGGTGGGTTTGAGCAGACCCTCTGCACCGTCCCCGTTTGATTTCCGCCCATGTTAGATGACGCTGTGGTTGCTGTGTTGGTGGTGCCTGTCTCGTGGGTCTCACAGGGTGGGTTGGAGCAGACCCTCTGGACAGTGCCAGCAGGAGCTGTGCCCATATTTGAAGATGCTGTGGTAGCTGTATTGGTGGTACCCGTTTCATGGGTCTCACATGGTGGGTTGGAGCAGACCCTCTGTACAGTGCCCATGTTGGCAGATGCTGTGGTGGCAGTGTTTGTTGTACCCGTTTCATGCGTTTCGCAGGGTGGGTTGGAACACACTCTCTGTACTGTGCCAGCTGGTACAGTGCCCATATTTGCCGTCGCTGTGGTGGCCGTGTTGGTGGTGCCCGTCTCATGCGTCTCACAGGGTGGGTTGGAGCACACTAAAGTAACACTGCCAGAAGCGTCGCCTGCACCAGACTCAGTAGAGGTGGGCTGCTCAGAGGTGGGAGAGGCCAGAATGGAAACAGGCAGATCTTGACCAGGCTGAGCCTCCACACCACTGGGTGTTGTTATGAGAGTCACCTGGGTGGGCTTAAGAAAGGACAAAACAAGATTAGTGACAGGTTACAGATTACGTTATATTTTTCAGTAAATTACAAAGTGTAAAACTGTTCATTTTAAATACAAAAATGGTGTAATTAATTTATTATATTATTAGCACATAGTTTACTTTTTTTTTAAATTACATATTTGTTACAAATAAAGTTTGCGTTCAGTATGCTTTGTTTTTAAAGAAATTAATACTTTTACTCAGAAAAGACATTAAATTGGTAAAAAGTGACCATAAAGACATCACTTTTTTTTTTTTTTAAGCCAAATCAACATAAAAAATATTTCTGAAGGATCGTGTGACACTGAAGGCTGGAGTAATGGCTGCTGAAACTTTGCCATCACAGGAATAAATTACATTTTAAAACAGAAGCTTTTAAATTATAATTTCACAATATTAGCATTTTTACTGTATTTTTGATGAAATAAAAATGTAGCCTCATTGAGTATAAGAGACCTGTAAAACTTATAAAACCATTATAACGCTCAGGCCCCTAACAATAGTGTACATAATTATAATAATATATTTTTTTATAAATGATTAATATTGCTATTAACAAGTATCATATCGGACATTAAATAAGCCATATCAGATCATTACTAGACAAGATGAAGAAATGGTGGTTTATAGGGAGAAAATGTATTAATTACTACAAAGACAATTTCAGTAAGTAATTATTTATTAAATATATAACTATAAAATATACTTGCATAATGACAAAAAAATAATTTAAATATAAACAAAATAGCTGCAATAATTAAGGAATAATTATATACAATCGCCTTAAAATCAATCTGAAAAGGATATGTGGTCCTAACCTGCATGGTGGAGGTGACAGTGGCCAGGTTGCTCTGAGCAGCTGACACAGCGGTAGAATTAATGACCTGGCTGGAGAGGGTGGCAATCGAACCCAGAGTGGTGATGGGAGTTGCCAAGGTGGCATTGGCACTGGCTAAGCTTCCTCCAGCTAAACTGGAAGAAACTGTTCCTGTGACTGTGCCAAGAGTTGTTACACCTTGGAAAGAGAACAGACACAGCGAGAGGGAAATGCTTTAATCATTCATAATAGAGGTTGCTAAATTACACTTGGCACAGAGACACATGCAGTCTTAACAATGAGCGCTAACTTTTGACTTTATTAGGCTAATATCCTTACCAGTTGTTCCCTTCACAACTAGTGTCGTCACAGTTGGCTTGACCCCAGATACTGGAGACACGAGACGCACTCCTCCCATCGGCACAGTGCGAAGGATGGTTCCAGGCTGACCAGGAGCTCCCTTTAGAACAACCTTCAGATAGGAAATGAACAAGTCAGGTAAGAAAACAGGCTTCAAGTGCTTCAACGGCATCATGTTTTCCCATTTTGCACCAGATATTCTGAACCCCAATACCTGTGTTAGGCCTTGCTGGCCACCTGCTGTACCAATCTTAGGCATTGCTGTAATGATTTTGCCAGGGGTTCCTGTTCCAGATGTCATCACCTTTGTGGTGACAAAGGTGATGGGACTCTTCACCCCTGTACTACTAGTCACACCTACAACAGACAACAGATGCTCATTAAGTCCAAACAAAGCCACCTAAAACATTATCATCATTATTAAAACTAATGTTGTTAATAATTGACAAACACACTACTATTAATGTTATTAATAAATTACACAAATATAAAATCAACAACAACAAAAAATTGTTAATAATATAATATAAATACATACATTCATGATATTTATAATTTTTGTTGTGTATATCGAAAGACAAAAAGACTTCTTGACAAAATTGCTTATTTCTTTACCTGCAGCTCCCTGCTGTAGAGCAGACATGGGGATTGTTTTAAAAATAGTGGTGGTGCCCGGTTTGGTGGTGTTAGAGGGGGACATGCCACTGATGCCCAAGATAGTGGGCTTGTTTCCTGTGCCACCTGCTTGACTGGTGGTAATTATGGTGGTTGGTTTTCCATCCGCAGATGTTACCAGCTTCAGAATGGTGCCGGGTGGGAGGGGACCCTTTGTCTATGAAATAAAAATGACATTGATGTTGAGATTATTTCAAATTATAATTAATGTGAGTGTCTCAGAAACTTAAAACTAGTTATACTATAGGTTCAATGTACCTGTATAATCTGAGTCATTGGGTTGGAGGAGGCCTGTCCCGTCACAGCACCTGTCTGCACTGGTTTGGTCTGTACCACTGACATCACCTTGCCCAAGCTGGAGAGCTAAAAAAATAAATAAAAAAAAAATCAAAGAAATAAGGATCAAAGAAATAAAACTACATCCATTCAATCTTTTTACCTTTCTAAATTTTCCTATGCCAGAATTTAAAA
This sequence comes from Onychostoma macrolepis, assembly GCF_012432095.1. NCBI lineage: Eukaryota > Metazoa > Chordata > Actinopteri > Cypriniformes > Cyprinidae > Onychostoma > Onychostoma macrolepis. The sequence goes on along the minus strand of NC_081165.1, from coordinate 17,663,754 downwards.
CACTGTACCAAGTTTCCTCCCATGGAAAGCGGGCTCTTGACAAGAGTGATGGTCTTGGTAACTCCGCCCACCACCGTGGTCATAACTTGAGCCTGCTGGGCTACGGTAACTGTGCCAGACTTGTGCACAGTGATGATGGGCCGAGCAGCTGTATTGGGACTGGACACTGTTGGAGTGGCCACCTGTGCAGCCGCAGTCTTCAGCATGCGAGTGGCAGGGTTGCTTACCTACAACAAAATAATTGTGAGCCACCATATTAGTGCTGGCCAAGACTGCAAAATATATAATTTCATACATAAATATTTAATTTAAATAACGTGCGTTTACAGACATGTGGATGCTGGCGAACGCAAGTTTTCAATAGTTCAGAGCTGGAACCATGTAAGTTTTGCTGTTTTGAGTCTTGTTTTTTTAATTAAAGCATTACACAATACGATACTGAAGATATTAAGATTTTAAATTTTTTTGTAGGAAGTCTCTTATGTTCACTAAGGCTGCATTTACTAGATCAAAAACACTGTAAAAACAGAAATATTGAGAAATTTTACACCCAAAAAAATAAAATAAAAATGTAATTTATTCCTGTGATGGCAAAGCAGAATTTTCAGCAGCCATTACTCCGGTCTTCAGCGTCACATGATCTTTCAGAAATCATTCTGATATACTCACGACACATTCATTATTATCATCAATGTTGAAAACAGTTGGGTTCCTTAATTTTTACAAAAACCGAAATATATTTTTTTAAATCTTTGATAAGTAGAAAGTTCAAAAGAACAGCCATAAATTCTCTTTTGATCAATTTAATAAAACACTGCGATTTAATACAAAAAAAAACCCTACAAAAAAATTCATACCGATCTTAAGTTTTTGAACAAGAGTGTATTTTTGTAAATAGAAAAAAAAAAAAAAAAAAAGGCCAAACATGAGAAATAACATTACAAACAAATGTCATAACTTATTAAAACATTTCTATTATAGATATTATTTTCATATAATTGTATATCGTTTTATTTTACAGCGTATATATGTTTAACTATGACTAGGGCTGAAATTCATATCTCGGTATTTTTTGGCTGAAGTGCGGTACATGGTATATATCTCGGTATTTTGTATTTGGATTAAAAAAATAAAGTGAATGCAAGCACGTAGGCATATATTATGCGCAAAAAGGGTTAAAAAAAATCACATTACATTCTAACATTGTAACATTGCAATCTAAAAACAAAAATAATGCTTTTAAAGCAGAAGTTAAATTTACTAAACTAAAAATGAAAATAAAAGAAAAGCACAGACTAATTGAGTAAAAAGGCTATTTTGATTTCCCCATTACACTTCACAGTTAGTGCTATCATACAAATACACTTACTTGTCGGTTTAAAATACTACATGTCACATTTATTGTCCAACTACAAATATTTCAGCAAAATGTATATTTTAGTCAGAGTTATTGCGCTCCGTCTGTTTGGTGCACATGCGTGCCGCGGCACTCGTTCTAAATGAAGTGAACTTTAGCGGAGAATCGCAAAGCAAAAGCTCATGCTCTTCTGACAGCAAAATGGAAATATTTAATGATGACGTAGAGCGAGAACACAAGGACGCAAGATCGCTGAAGAACGCATATTGAGAAACAGCCACAGAAATAATCTTAAGATAATTACCATGACAGGTGATGCCACTTTAACTGTGGTGGGGTGAGTGGTGGACCCAGGTGTCATAGCCATCGTTTTAACAATTGTGGCCCCAGCCGGCACACTGAGAACAGTAGCTCCAGGGGAAGGTGGGATTTTCTGTGTGGCTGCAGCAGCTGCGGCCAAAGCTGCCATTCCACTCATCTGAGGGCTGCTGCCGATGGGCTAAAAAAAAAGAAAAGAGGGAAAAATACACATTTAAATAAAACACTTTATAAGACATCAACAGTTTTATAGATTCCAGCTTTACTTTTTCACTTCTTACTGTTCCTTGAGCGGTCTGTGTTGGCACTACCATGCGAACACCTGCAGGAAGTGATGTCACAGTGACTGGGGACTTTCCGGCCTGGGTAGCCTGCCGCACAGTGACAATTGACGTCCCGGTGCCTGACTGAGGGGCTGCAACTTTCAGAATAGCTTAAATATAAAATGAAAAATGTTAAACTCAACCTTTCATGAGGGGAAAAAAAAAAAAAAAGTCAAATTAAAGGCGGGGTAAGCAATTTCTGGTAGCCAATGTTGATATTTGAAATCACCAAAACAAACACACCCCTACCCCAAAAGGGTCTCGCCCCTATTTTGATAGCTCCGCCCCACACAAACAAAGCAAAACCAATGTTACACCGTGTCTACACCGGACGCGAGCGGCATGCCAAAATACTGTATAAGTCATTATAATCCGTGATGCTGTGAGGCACGACAAATCTCCGACAGAAAACTGCTGCCGTGTTCTATTTATCATGTGCTGACACAAATTTCAAATGATTTTCAACGGTCGCTTTATCGCGTCCAGTGTAGACAGACTTTAGCTGTTGCGGCGCGGCACATCCGATCGCAGGCCCTCCGCTCCTTAAGTTCTCTCCAGCGCTGGAAAACTGATCCGATATTTAAACAGGTCTTCCTTCTTGCCTTATTGTTCTGGAGACGTTGTCCTCTTTTGTTTTTTATCCGCCATCTCTATCTTTCTGTTGCTCGGCTAATGTCTGTCCTGTGCACCGAACGCTCTATCGTGAGTAGACACGCCCCTTACTGCTGATTGGCTACAAGTTTGTTTTGGTACTCGGTCCCGACTCAATTTTCTAAAGTGTTTTTTAAAAATTATATACCCCACCTTTAAGCTACTAACAATTTAACAAATTGGTACCTGGGCCACGTGCTGTTGAGGCAGCCACGGGACTTGCGGGTGTGCTGGGCAGGACTGTGGGAGAAGCAGCCTGGGGCACGAGAGTGATGCCACTTTGCGGCAGACTCTGAGCAGACGGAGCAGCTGCCGCAGGCGCTGGACTCTTAGGCGAGTTTCCAGGGAGGGAGGGAGCTGCGTTGAGGGCTGGTGATGTGGCAGCAGTGGCTGATGGGATATCATATTTCTGAAGCTGAAGCAGGTACATGTCTGCTGTAGACACCGCTCCCCAGCTAACCTCCAAAGAATTTGTGTTGGCCCGGACAAGCTGTACCCGTGAAGGAGGATTAGGTCGCTCTGCAAAGAAAAAGTGCAATGCCAAAAACCAGTCAAATTGCATGGTTTAATACAATCAACTGATGCAAAAAAAAAACTCAGTGTGAAACATTTTATGCATTTTGTGTATTTTATGAAGCAGTTTAACTGTGCCAGAAATGCCCCATACGTGTATCTGTTGCACCCACCTGTCTCAAGGTACCACAGGTCTTTGCAGCACACCTGATTGTTCCAAGCTTTGCGGTACCCATCACGTCCACTCCAAACATAAAGTCTGTTGTTAATAGCGACAGCGCAATGTCCTGCTCGTGCACGTGGTATGTTGTCCTCCAAAGTGTCCATCAAAACAGTCTCCCATGCCAAGGTGTCTTAAAAGGCAAGAAAACAATTTGTTTTATTTAGTTTTTTAAACAAGGATTTGGTAACTAATTAAATTGGGCTCAATTCCAAAGTCCTACTGTTTTACAGATAAGATTATCACAATACCAAACTTCCTGTAGATAACAAGTGAAATTTCACAATCCTTAATATCAATTTCAAAATAGGTTTTTACTAATAATTACATAAACAGCCAGTAAAAAGAAAACAGAACAAAGATTTGTTTGATAACGATTTCATTTACATTAACAACATTAAAGACAGCAGTATCAGGCTGCATTTACACAATGCACAAACCAGACATATTGAGTCAATCTGTACTCTTATTTTTTTAAATAACATTATTGAAGTACTGGTATAAACTACCATTCAAATTTTGGCGTCAGTAAGTTTTTTTTTTTTTTATTTGAAGGAAATTCGTACTTTTATTCAGCAAGGATTCATCAAATAAAAGCTGTTATTTTGAACTTTATATTTAAAGAATCCCAGTTTCCACAAAAATATTAAGCAGCACTCTTTGCATCATAGAAAATAAGAAATGTTTTTTGTGCTCCAAATCAGCACATTAGAATGACTTCTGAAGGATGAAAATTCAGCTTTGCTTTCACAGGAATAAATTACTAAATATATTTTTAAAATAGAAAAAAAAAAAGTGTCAAAAATGTTTTCACTGCATTTTTGATCAAAGATTTTTAATACTACATGTACTTCAGCAAAAACATACCCAAGTTCAGGCAGGCCAGTGTGTTTGTACACTTCCATTCCTTCTCATGTGTGGCCACTTTCACATCATCCATCACTAAGGGAACCCAGCCACCAAAAACATACATTCTGCAGACAAAACAGATAAAAGGATTAAAGGTCAGTAACAACATTGTGCACATTTAGGGAATTCCCGGTTGATGCAATTCTATTACACTGAAACTCACTTGTTTGTAATAGTGGTGGCTGAGTGAAGGCTACGGGGGAGGGGAGCTGTGCCGCTTATTGTAGGCTTGTTCCAGGTCAGTGTATCTGAAAAGCAAAAAATGGCCCAATTATTGCTTAACCTAATTGATTGGTTGAATTAATGACCAATGTCTGACAAACAGCACATTAAAGGGTTACTCGACACCAAAATGAAAAATGTGTCATTAATCACTTACCCCCATGTCGTTCCAAACCCGTAAAAGCTTAATTCGTCTTCGGAACACAATTTAAGATATTTTGATGAAAACCGGGAGGTTTGTGACTGTCCCATTGACTGCCAATTAAAAGACACTCTCAAGGCCCAGAAAAGTATGAAAGACATCGTTAGAATAGTCGAGAAATAATAGCAAAGAAAACAAAAACTTTATTCAATAATTCGTGAAATGGCGCTACACTGAAGCAGTGGAGACGAATTATTGAATAAAGTTGTTGTTTTTGTTTTCTTTACGCAGAAAAAGTATTCTCGTCGCGTCATTAAATTCAGATTGAACCACTGATGGCAGATGGACTATTCTGACAATGTCTTTCATAATTTTCTGGGCCTTGAAAGTGTCTTTTAATTGGAAGTCAATGGGACAGTCACAAACCTCCCGGTTTTCATCCAAAATATCTTAAATTGTGTTCCGAAGATGAATGAAGCTTTTACGGGTTTGTAACGACATGGGGGTAAATAATTAGTGACAAAATTTTCATTTTGGGGAGGCGTATCCCTTTAAAAACAGATATAACCTTCATACCAATATCCAATGTCCAAAGATCTCCCAAACGGCAACCACTCATTCCTCCATATATAACAAGACGTGACTTCTTAGTAGTTTTTTCAGTATAAACTACAGCAGTGTGGCTCTCTCTTGGAGGAGGCAGCACTCCATATGTGACCGGTATATCCCAGCCCATAACACTGGATCCCGGACGCAGCTCGAGGGTATAGAGGTCATTCAAATATCTGAAAGTAAACGTAAGTGAGTCTATGAACCAAATAATATACAAATATTTATTTACTGGCCACATTATTATTATTATTATTATTATTATTATATAGTAGGAGTACCTGGGAATGTTGTTCTTGGGGTCTTCACTGTCATTGGCAAGCCCCCCAAAAAGATAGCACTTGTTGCCCACAAGGGAAAAACTGTGGCCCAGGCGAGGGCATGGTGGTGCTCCATTTTTAGGGGCTTTTGGTTTCAATTTTTTCCATTCCCATCTGCTTGCCTGATAATAGTAACCACAGAAAGAGGTTTTAAAACACAAGGCATCATACAATTGCAGACGATGCAAAACTGGGTAATTTACACTGAATAACTATGGGTCACACACCTACAGACTTCCATGTAAGTCCAAACACAAACTGACACAGAAACACGCACCTCATTGCTTTGACACACATTACAAACAAAAATAAAACACTGAAATGGGAGCTCACAGACAGAAAAACAGAATTATGAGTTAAGGTCATTGCACACCGTCATAAAATTCGGATTGGGTTCGAATTTTTTCCGTTTTTCGCATCCGTACCAAGCATTTTGAGAGGCGTTCTGACAGTTCACAGCCACCGTACAAGCGAACACCAAAATCCAGAATGGCGATTGTCAAGTTCATCCACTTCGTCTCGCAGCACAAAGCACTGTATATAGATCCTTGCACACCAAGTTCACAGCAATTGGTGGTCTTCTTTTTAATATGTGGCTCTAGTATAGCTAGCAAAGCATCAAACTGAGCCACTGACATCCTGAAGTAAACTTTAAATCGCCCGTGATAATCCCGCTGCTCCTTAAGGAGGTGGAACTCTCCGTCCTCTCTATATCTCAGGATTGTACCCAATATTTCCTTTCTTTCTTTTTTTTTTTTTTTTTAAGAAGCGAGAGGACAACAAAATCATCCTCAATGCTTCAAGACTCCATTTAGTAGGCTACTGTTTTGCAAATTTTTTCACAACGGATTAATTAATACGCATCGGACTCAGTGTGCAAGGTTTCTGTGCATGACGAATTTTTAGGATAATGAATACGAAACAACGCATATGAAAATTTCAGACTCAATGTGCAGAGACCTTTACATGGAGTATATGAAATTTACGGCACATGAAGATGCAGAAGTCCAAGAGACAGAACAATTTTGAAACCAAATCTACATGATTATAATCATACATGTTCTGTACAAGTTCTTCAAATGATGGACAGCATACATTGTCTTTAGCATCACATATATAATACATTTATGCCTCATACGGTGATCTGGCCCTGGCATGCATTAGCACGCTTGCTTTTGGTCGGATAGTGGAAACGCAGCTAATGTGTGCTCTAAAAGATGGCTCAAAATATCAAACATGTTTGATATCAACTGACTAGATGGAGCATAGTCTGAAGCTAAAAATTCAGAGCCTGTGCCCGTCATACACCAAGTAATTGTCTGTGAAATCGGTCAACTCTTGACTGGCCAAAATCAGCAGGCCAGCTGCAGCATTCCGCATTTAGAATACTTCAGACTGCAAATCTGGGCAAAAGTTGTCTAGTGTATTCCAGCTTTTAGTCACATAGAATGATTTTAAAGAACTTTTTCCTCACCTGTAACTCATAAAGGTCATTGCTGTACTTTCCATATTCCACCATTCCACCAAACACTAATAGACGTGTGCCATCACATACAAAACCATAAGCTGCACAGCCTGGAGGAATGTCTCCACGAACAGCTGGTATGAACCACTGGTTTGTTGCTGAAAAACAAAGAAATATTTCATTACTCAGTGAATACTCGGTAATAAGGTGCAGACGACTTGCAATAACATTCTCTTGCAGTTTTAAAGCCAAGGTGAATAACACACACTTTATAAATTCAAAGCACTAATAGTCAAAATAACATCAGACAGTAGGACAAAATTCAAAGACATGACCAGTAGAGGAACAATATAACACACCATGAAGTCTTAGATGAATTAAAAGAACACAAACTTTAAAGTCACAATGAAACTGAAGTAGTAATAGATATTTTTCTTCCATATTGTGTTTTATTTATTGTAAGGAAAAAAAAAAAAAAAGGTAGGGTGAGGACTTGGTTTTACAGGAGACACTTTGATTAAACATTATGAAGTCAAAACATTTTAAAAATGAAATGTATGCGTGGATAAATTAGGATCTATAACATGCATTTAGAAAATAGATAGGGTGAACTTTTATTATCTCATATCGACTTCAAAAGCTACAGGGGAGGAGAGCAGACTGTATATTTTTACATTTTGTTTTGTTTTATTATTTGTACGGTTTAACTTCTGTTTTTAAAAACGGGCACCACAGAGTGTAACACTGAAGTCTAGTGTGACTGTGACAGGAAGAGAAATTTACTGAATTGCAATTCACAGTACTGAAAGGTCACAACAGAGGAATTATTAGATTGTTTGGCTTCATAGGGAAGACTGTGTGATAAATCATACCTACTGGCAAAGTACTGTATAGTCTAGAACAGCCTAATTTCCACAATATTACTAATGTCATTGTGGGCTCAACAGTCACAACACTTGCGGGAAGATAACAAAAAGGCGCACTAGTGCACGTGCAGGAGGGGGCGTGCGCGTGACGCGGCAAACGTCCATTTTTGTTTTCTGGCGCCTTTTTCTTTTCACAACATTCGAGCTGCGAGCGACAAGGCAATGAATGCACAGATTATTTTATATACAAATACTATGATTATATGTAATATAAGCAGTTCTATTTTTCATAATGCAGAAAAATGTACGACTGTCAAGTTAAGTCGGTTCTTCATCTTTACGCGCAAGAAATAAGATGAAAAAGTGTAGTGACAAGGTAAAACACACAGAGCACATTTAACGGCGATTTGCAAACGTGATGTAGTTTGTACGCATATACAAACGTTCCTCAAATAAAAACAGTTTACTTACCGGTATTATAAACGTGCAACTCGTCAACGATCCCTTCGTTTCCTCCGCCGAAAACGACCATCAGCTCCTTGATGGCTACGGCTCTGTGTCCGTGTCTCGGTCGGGGAACTGGCCCGGACCATCCCAGAACCCGCTTCCATCGCGGCTGCAGCGGAGCTCCGGTGGTTCCAGGAACAACGGAACCGGGGGACGTCATGTCCTTTTACTGAGGAAAAAAGGGAATACACTTCATGACTCTTAGCCACTAACGTATCTGTTCTGTGAACACAAGTCAGCGAAAATATAGCACAAAATAGAATAGTATACATTAAATAACACGTTCTGAATAGATATGCATTGTTATAACATTACAGCGGTGCCACCAAAACCCCAAACACTATGGGTTATTCAGAAGTTTGGTCAATTCAGGAATGCCGCCATTTTGGCGCTTGCAGAGGAGCTAAAAGCCGACAAGATAGTCTAGAATACGGCATACAGCAAGTTCAGCATCGATCATTTTATATACCAAAAACCACACAGCACCACGTTCTAGTTTAAAAAGTCACATCCCAAAATTACATTAGGCAGTTAAATGTCCCTGATGCAGAAAGAGTATCAACCCATGGAAGTCGCCATCTTGAAACAAGCCTCCGCCAGTCTGAAAAATGGCGGAGCGGCAAATAAAAACAATTAAATTCAGTCAACTAAATAACAAGTGTAAGTGAACAAACTATCTACTAGCTGTTAAGTGAGAATTACTCAAAACCCCATCGGCGAAATACTTCGAAGGTACACAAAGCTAGAAAATCAGAGACTAACACTCGAAACCCAGTCCCCATTTGCTGCAGAAGGCTATTTTCATGCCTCTCTGGGAGTCGCCATCTTGTCAGCCACTCAAAATAGCAACAATACTAGATTTTAAGCGTGCAATTTGATTCCACCGCAGTGCAAAATAAAACCATCGCCCGAGTGCTGCAGTTTCCAAGCGGTCTGGGCATTTAAGCGAGACTTTTACGCGTGCATAATATCCATGCAGCGGAATGCGGTCCCTAGCACCGCAGCTAAAACACACATCTAGCCTCACTTCACCAAAGGATCCACACATAAATATGTAAGCGCAAACACATCCCGATACATACTATGAGAAGATACGTCCGCGCAAGTCTTCTCCAAGCGAAAACTATAGACTGCTTGGTTTTTATTTAATTCATGCCGCCCCGGTGTAAGCAGCCATCTTGTCGTCAAATCAACCCACTAGCAGCTCCCACAAGAAAAATGGCGGCTAAGTTTATGTTCGCCATCAAAAAATACACATTTCGGCTCAATGCATTCTCTTCGCCAAAAGGCATACGTACGAGATTCGTGTTGCAATATCCGAGGAACTGCTTTGATGGTCTGTTTTTGAAATTATAGCCCAGGTTCATCCAAATCTGTTAAGAAGTATCCTCTCTCATGCCTGCCTGGAAGCCGCCATGTTCTTGACAATACAGCCGCTCCTGCAGCCACCCGAAACAAATATGGCTGAATTACCACGTCCCCTCTCTAGAGCTCTTTGTAAAACACACACGCACAGTTCAGATATACAATCATGCATTTCTTAAACAATTATTTTATAATTATCATACCCTATAGGTATGTATCTCAGATCTGCTAAAACTATTTAGGCGATTTCTACACATTTTTTACACTTTATATATTAAGGGCTTATTGTCCCACACTAAAGATGGCGACGTAAGCCGAAGTTTATTGTTAGATGTTCGTTTTCTGACACATTGTTTGTGCAATGTTTCCACAAATATGCGTGATAAAATTATTATTACGGTCGAAGAAAAGAAGAATTTGTAAATTAACCACGAATGAATGAATAAACACAGGGCTTCTATTTTCTTGAAGTAACGCCCCCTTTACTGGAATTCTTCCAGTGATGGCGCTCTGGAATACAGCCTCAAACTGACATAAAGCCAGCTGTGTTATCTTCCTAGAATAGAAACTTAGTTAGAAAAAAGCTTAAGTCTTTGAAACACATTTGAACATCAGCCAGATGCATAAATATTGGGCCATTCTTAAAATGGAGTGGCAAACGCGATGCAGAATGTGTATAATGTTAAAAACCATTTAATAAAATTGTGCATGTTAAATAAAACGTTTATTTACAACATTCTTTACTTGGGTTAAAACCATTATCATGTTGCAGTTACATCCAAGGATAGCTTGTTTGAAACACATATCTAGTTTAAACTCGACTTAACGTGCATTTTAAAATTAAAATGTAATTTTTACAAAAAATGTGACACCCTGTCAGTGTCTGAGAGTAACTAGTTATGTAACGGAATTACGTAATTTAATTACAAAATAAATGTAATTGTAATTAGTTACAGTTACTAAGAAAAATTAGTTACTTATGAAAATGTTAGCAATTACAAAGGGGGTTACATCTGAATTTTTTCCTCTCTCTCTCTCTCTCTCTCTCTCTCTCACACACACACACACATGCAGATTTAATGAATTTATTTAATAAATTGCTCTAAAATATGAGACACCAATGTTTCAGGACTTTAGGACACAGAAAAGTAATTGAAATAGTTGCACTACTTATTACAATTAAAATAGAGTATCTTGTAATCATGCTTATTCAATAACTGTTTTATTTCCTGTTTGGGTTTATATATGCTTTATATTTTTTTCCCCAAGGCATTGTTAGATGTCAGTGTTTCTGTCATAGCTATGCAAATATTTGATGTCAAAAAAACTGTGTAATAGCTATTAAACTATTTCTTGTTATGATTTTAAATCTGTATTTCACCTCAGTAAAAAGTAAAGACCGATTTTGTGGTGGCTGTGCTTTAAATTAAATTATTATCATCTTAATTCAAGTGATAAAGGATTTTGAAAGTCTGACAGTAATCAGTGTTGGGTTCTACTGTAAGTTTAACCCTGCCTGATTAACGTTTCAAAATGATTAACAGTTGAAAACGTTAGAAATTTAGAAAAGTAATCAAAATGTAATTCAATGGAATCAGTTACATTAGTTTAATAAAGTAATTGAAATAGTTACACTACTTATTATAATTTAAATAGAGTAACTTGTAATCTGTAACCTATTACATTTCAAAAGTAACCTTCCCAACACTGCACCCTGTAGCATTGTTACCAAGTCCCCTGTTTTCCTGCGGAATTGGGCTATTTTAACACTGTTGCTGCGGTTTGTTTTTCATGTTCGTGGGTCGAAGCCACCCCAAAAACGTAATATTTAGTCCCTGAAATGCAAATTTTACCAGGGGAACCCGCGATTGGGCTATTATTAAGTAGCAATTGGGAGGGTTTTGTTGTGAAAACCTGGCAACCCTGCCCTGTAGAATAAAATAGTTTCAGCTGCTGCAGTTGAGGGACACCACTTCGCTGCATTTAAGAATGTCAGTTTAGATAATTATTGGATTAAATATATAGTAAATAGTTTATAGGCCAATAATGATTGTTTGTTCCATTTATAGAGTTGGATGAGATTACTGATTGCAATTTACATGACAAAAATGGCGGTAATATAGTCTTATAGATACACCTTATAGCTTAATCTAACTTGTCACATGCAAGAATAACCTACATAATTCTATTTAATTTCTAATTTTTAATTTTAATTAAACATTGGTAAATTATTTTGACTACAACCCATACTGTCTGGTTCTTGTTTCTTTCCGTTTTTCAAACTAGGTGGCATTGTAGCATCTCTTAATTTCCCTGCAATGTTCCTTGCTGTTGCTTTGTCAGAGCAAGAGTAGGCTACTGAATTTCAATACACGTTTCTGTAGTGTTAACCCTAATTATTAGCAGAACAATGCTGAAAAATAAATACATTGTAGTTGACAATACTTTACAGGCAGATAGTATAGCCTACAATAATTAATTAGATTAAAAAAATTGCATAGACATTGGTTTATTGGCAAATCGGTGCAGAGTTTTTGACATTGACAAAATATTTTCTGGGAATATGGAGAGAGGAGACATGACATGACATTACCAGGGTCTTTTCTTCTTTTACACTCCATTTAATCTCATTCACTTCACCAGATTTAGATATGAAAGACATCCAATTTGTGTCTCATTTAGTTTTTTTCTTTTCTGCAGGCAACTGGCATCCAGAGGCTTGAAACACAAACGTTTTCGTAGATGATCCATCAAAAGGTTAGCAATCAGTTCAAATTGTAAGAATGTGTCACTGCAAAAAAATCTACCAATATACTTCTTATGAAATCAGATTAAACACATTGGAGAACTAATGATACTCTAAAAATAATCTTTTCACCAAAATACTTTTTAATTCAATGCACAACATTGCATAATATTTAGTTACATCTAGCAACAACATAGCACTTTTTCTGCTGGTTTTCATTATTGTTTTATTTTATTATTCAAGGATAAAAAAAAATAGTGACAACCATACTGTAATACCTTTACAGTGTGTTTCCATTTCTTAAGGTTGCATTGGAACCGCAACTATGTTTCAGATGCCTTATAAAGAGGCTTGTGATCGTTAACCTTGTACTAGACTCCTCCCTCTTCCGGACTTGTTGCGCTGTCAGCTTTTAATCGCTGTGACCCTTCAGTCTTTGACCTGATCCATTTCACTAAAATCCATTACACAAGTAGACCTAATGGAAAATCTTATGTTTGTCAAGATGTGAATTTTAGTATCAGTCAATATGTGTGTTATGTCATGCTAGTGGTCAATTCATTTTTCTCAGAATCTGATCATAGTAGAGCCAAATCTGTCTGACTGCAACGGGACAAATCAACAGTCAAAACTTAACGTTGATAGCTTAGTAATACTGCGATTTTTAAAAGAATTCTTTTTAATAATATTAATCATATACTTTTTTAACATTAAGGTTAATAAATGCGGTATAAGTATTGTTCATTGTTCGTTAACTGTTGTTAATGAATGGCACAAGTGTTACCAAATATCTATGTTTGCCCATAAATTATGGAGCTTGTTGAACAGTGAACTGAACGGAACAGTGAAATGAAGTACTGGTGTTTATGTTGATTAGATTAAACAATTAAAGCATCATGCAAGGGGCTTTAGCACACAGTCAGATACAGGATGTGGCAGAAAAGAGATGAAAACCATTAATCCTCTGTAAACACTTCCTTTTACCCAAAGTGATTTTGTAACAGCATTATTTTTAAGCCCAGCTGCCCAAACCTCAGTCAATTTAATTTTTACAACCCCAGCCATTCATGTCAGTTATATGCAAGTGTGTAAAAATATATGTTTCTTTATTAACATTAAGTAAAGTTATTGTATTTCATAATATTTAACCTTATTATATTAAATGCTCTAAAATTCATTGGCAAGTTTTACAGCAGAACAGGTTTCAGCTTCTTTCCAGACTTGTATATATATATATACTCTGGTACTTTCGCTTTTTAATGTTGATTGTTGAATGTTGATGTTGTCACTTTTTTAATCTAACATTACCTTGGTTATATAATAATTAACAGATCGTTATTACATCAAATATGCTGACACTTACAGTATAAGCCAATGTTGTGATTTGTACAGTTTGCTTCTGTGTTAGTTATTGTGCTTTCACTTGTTAATGTTAATCACTAAAACTGGTGAATAAAACTGTATAAGCTGGCTGAAGACATACTGACACAAACTCAACTCTGAAGCAGGTTAATAGGCCGGAGATAACTATGTGACGCACTTACCTCAGGCACCCCTCTTAACTGGTCTACACTGACTGTGGTAGATAAGAGCCTTAGCACAAGTCCAATAATTAGTCCTAAGCCACTAAACAGATCATCATATGGGTCATACAAGTGAGGAAGACCAGAGATTAAAACAGAAGAGGAGGGAAGGGACAGAGCTTTGACCACAGAGGGTGACGAAATGGGCAGAAAAAAGGCTTATCTGCAGGAATTTTGATGATATGGAAATGAGAATGATTTTAAGATAATGACAATTTTGATAGTGACATTAATTTTGTGTGCTAATACTTCCTATACCTATCCAAAACCTACATACTGTATATGCCTTTCTTTCTTTCTTTCTTTCTTTCTTAGTTACTGTTACTCTTGTGGAGCAAAGTTTCCAAGGTCCTAAATACTTGATGACTTTCATCCAAGCTTATGTGGCGCTAGAAATAATGAAATATAATGAGGATAGTATGTTAATACCACAGTAAGTACATGTACTGGTGATGAATATTTAGTTATCTTTGCTACATCCCACATAGCAAACGGTCTTGGCCCAAATGTGGCCTCAAGCTGGCACTGCTGGCCTCCTGTCGGCAATGGCATGTACCCCTTCAGCCAGAGCTGGGCCATGTGTGGCAATGGTGGCACGGCAAACAATATGAGGGCCGATTGTTGGTGGGAGGAGTGTGGCCCAGATCAGGCAGTGACCTGACAACATATTATGTGACCCATGAAAAACAAGATAAATAAAATATGATAAAATGATCACAGAAATTTTAAAGTGTAGTATTGTTTAAATTTAATCTTTGAAATGGCAAGTCATAACAGAATGAAACATTGTCATTTCAAAATTAAGCAAATCAGTCAACTGCATTAAACTGCACTTAATTATAATTTAATTATATTTTATATTATTATTCTCAGTACAAATACTCTTAGAATCCTTGGCAACATTGTGTTACACAGTTATGCTAATAAAGCTGAATTGAATTGAATTGAGAGAGAGAGAGAGAGAGAGATCATTTAACCATTATCATGTAATATTTATTTGGTTTACCATGGGGCACATAATTTTATTATAGCACAAACATTAAATTTTATGTCATGCACAAACATTAAATAAAATGATCATAAAAGTATTTTATTTTTATTCAAATCCTCGGTATCCATGTGATGCTTTGTGTGAGGAACAGATCCAAATTCAAACCATTCATCAGCTATATCTATCTCCTTCCTCTGTAGCTATAGTAACTATTTAAAAATTTGCCATTAGGAAGTTTTACAAGTCTTGCTGCACCGATATCAAACGCTCATTGGCTCTCGCCGGTTTTGTCATAGATTGCGAGTAGCCCCAGAGTGCACCCCGGACGATGGGGCGGGGCGACACGTGTCGCTCCGCCCACCTTCAATTTCATTGGTTTATAATACAGCAGAGCTTATTGGTGTAGACGTTTGCTCATGAGCATTCTTTGATATACCTTTTTATGAATGATCTACGCTGTTTGGCTGTATTACAAGACATATTAAGTGCTAACAACAGCGATTTTAGTTAGAATCAATTAACAAATGTGTTTTTTTAAAAACCTATGACGAATTAGATTAAGGGTGAATCCCATTTCTCTGTCTTTCCCCTTCCCCTTACCCCTTCCCCTTAGTTTTGCGCGTTCACGTGAGAGTAAGGGCTATCCCAATTCTCGTTTTGATCGAGGGTAGGGCTAAGGGAAGGGTAGATACCTTAAAACCAAGCATTTTCGCGAGCTTACTTGAAACCGAGGGGTACCCAGAACACACTGCGCAACCGGCAACAATCAAGTATTTTCGGCTTAAATAATTTATTTAAAAATTACGACAGTCTTGTTTTGTGCTCTAGACAGTCCTGTACATATATATTTGCAACCATGTTCTTAATTGAAACGTTTTTAAAAAATCGCTAGTTTGCGACGCTAACGTTACATTGCTGATTTGCACAACAGTCCCGCAGACTAGCTTTGAATGGACTTCATGCATGTCTACAGTTTGAACAAGTTTGTAAAATGATCCAAAGTTCGTGATCAACACTTGTCGGCTCTGATGACGTAGCAGCCAGCTAGCGACGGTGTATGATGACGTAACCGTAACCAAGTGGTGTCTCATTTCATAGGGGTATGTTTTCACCCCTAGCGCTTACCACTCGGTTTCGAGGGACAAGGGCTAGGGGTAAGACGTAGGGGAAGGGGTAAGACAGAGAAATGGGATTCACCCTAAGTTCCTATCAAACACTTGGTGGCGGGTCAGGCGGGATCTCCGAGTACTTTGGGCAGAACAGAGCTGTGTAATATTAGCACATAATGTAACATTATTTTAGAAAGCTGAGTTAAATTTCACTAACCAGACCTGTTGAATCAAGAAATCACTTAAATAGAACCTGTCTGACAAAGTGAAGCATGTTTAAAGAGCAACACATCATTCCGCGATCTTAAGAAATTCATAAACAGATGAGAAACAAAATAGTTTACATGTATCAGTCTGGAAAGGGTTATAAAGCCATTTCTAAGGCTTTGGGACTCCAGCAAACCATGGTCAGAGCCATTATCCACAAATGGAGAAAACTTGGAACAATGGTGAACCTTCCCAGGAGTGGCCGGCCTACCAAAATTACGACTCATCCAGGAGGTCATAAAAGAACCCAGAACAACATCTAAAGAACTGCAGGCCTCACTTGCCTCAATTAAGGTCAGTGTTCATGATTCAACAATAAGAAAGAGACTGGGCAAAAACAGCATCCATGGGAGAGTTCCAAGGCAAAAGCCACTGCTGACCAAAAAGAACACAAAGGCTCATCTCACATTTGCCAAAAAATATCTTGATTATCCCCAAGACTTTTGTCAAATATTCTGTGGACTGATGCGACAAAAGTTGAACTTTTTGGAAGGCGTGTGTCCCGTTACATCTGGTGTAAAACCAACACAGCATTTCATAAAAAGAACATCATACAAACAGTCAAACATGGTGGTGGTAGTATGATGGTCTGAGGCTGCTTTGCAGCTTCAGAACCTGGATGACTTGCCATAATTGATAGAACCATGAATTCTGCACTCTATCAGAATATCCTGAAGGAAAATGTCCGGCCATCTGTTCGTGACCTCAAGCTCAAGTGCACTTGGGTTATGCAGCAGGACAATGATTCCAAACACAGCAGCAAGTCCACCTCTGAATGTCTCAAGAAAAACAAAATGAAGGTTTTGGAGTGGCCAAATCAAAGTCTGGACTTAAATCCAATTGAAATGCTGTGGCATGACCTTAAACAGTCCATTCATGTTCGAAAACCCTCCAATGTGGCTGAATTAAAACAATTCTGCAAAGAAGAGTGGGCCAAAATTCCTCCACAGCGCTGTAACAGACTCATTGCCAGTTATTGCAAATGCTTGATTGCAGTTGTTGCTGCAAAGGCTGGCACAACCAGTTATTAGGTTTAGGGGGCAAGCACTTTTTCACACAGGGCCATGTGGGTTTGGATTTTGTTTTCCCTTCATAATAAAAAACTAAATTTAAAAACTGCATGTTGTGTTTACTTGTGTTATCTTTGATTAATATTTAAATTTGTTTGATGATCTGAAACATTGAAGTGTGACAAACTTGCAAAAAAATTAAAAATCAGGAAGGGGCCAACACTTTTTCACACCACTGTATATATATATACTGTGTATATATATATTTTTTTTTTTGAATATAGGCCTATTTTAAATGTTTTTGTTTACTAAAACAGCTGTTATTAAATCTGACCTACAGCAAATATTATTAATGTGCTTTAGTGCGTATTTAAGCAATAAATGTTCATTTTCTCTGCAACATTTTTATTTATACATTTATATATATATATATATAGGCTATATGCACAAATTAAATGACTGGTTTTATGGCTCAATCCTTTAAAAAGAACCAGGAATCACTGTACTATATTAGGCCAACTGATTTTAGATTTTTAGTAGTTATTATAGTCTTTAATAAATAAAAAAAATATTAATCACAGAGAAAGTCTCTTTTACTCATTAAAAGTGCTCACGTATCTATTGCACAGATTTACAGCTCTGAGTGATTTAATATTCGATAGTTATGCAGGTCTATATGGGTACAATGATCGAGTATTAATAACTGAATCTAAATTCATCCACAGATTAGAACACGTGCACACAATGAGGGTGTGGATACAGAAATAATTGGATTTTTAATATCTGATGTCACGGACACTTATTTACTATAAGATAGGAACCTTTAAAAACTGTAAGAGAATCAATATAGGCTCAATTATTTTATTAAGATATAAACAAGGAAACATTGAGCTTGCCATGAAAACATTTTATTAGCACTTTATAACCTACAAGTTTGTGATGCATTGAGCAACTTTGGCTTTAACTCATCTCTTTAAACAACAGAAAACGGTTGCGCGTTAAAACGTAAAATCAGCCGCTTATGTTTGTCCATCTCTAAAATAGCCTACAGTAAATTATCATAATTTGCATATAAAATCCTAATGTAGTGCTGATCCGCGGCCAGCCGATCCTCAAGGAAATATGAGTGAAGCGTTATTCAACCTGAAGAACCCGGGGGCCTGTACCATGATGGTGGCTGAACAAATTCAGAGTTATAGGATAAATTTTCACTTGACAAAACCAAACCACTCCAATCTGGCTTTGTTGGTACCATGAAGCTGATCATCAACTTTCTCTGTCAACTCAGGCTTGATCCTGAGTTAATGGAACGCGTGTACATGAATGTGTGACATCAGTGGCGAACAGCCAATCACAACACAGAGAGTATGATTCACTTCTCGGGAGAGAGCCAGCGAGATTCAAAGCTCTTTTGTTAAAGGTTAAGAGATAAAAGAATATGAGGAATTTAAATGCATTTCCACTGAATTACTTGTCCATGAAAGAGAACAAATAAAGGAAATTATCTTGCTCTATCAGTGCAGTCACAAGTGAAACTTGTGAAGTTAGTTTATATAGTTGATAATATATAGCGATACAGACTCGAACATGTAAGGTCACATGTAGCCATTTTTAAAGTGTTATCTATTGATTCGACCACTTATTTATATTACATATGATCTGTATATATTAATATTCATTTAAAATAAATGCTTTATAATAATTGTTAAACTAAAAGTGCTTGTGTAATGGAGTAATAATAATATAAATCATATTAAAATTATACAAATCATTTGTAAATTGTAATTATCATATAAAGCCAGACAATTTTGTTGTATTTTTTATTTTTTTTAAAGGTACTTCATAGTGACCTTTTATTTGTAGGAATAGAAACTGGGGGAGTGACTTTTATTTGTGTCAAACGTGTGTCACTTTGCTCACATCCGATTGGTCCAATTTCAGTTTGAGATCTCTAACTCAGAACATAACCTGCCCCGGAGCAGGTTAGCTGTGCAGTGTAAGTTACTATGGCAATGAAAGCAGCTAAAAGCCAAGCTACTTTCATGGTACCTAAAACCCAGGATTGGTGCAAACTAAACTGAAACTTACCTGGCTAGCCAGCTAATCCGGCTTCATGGTACAGGCGCCGGAGGTGCTGTCATCAAGAGTTTATTTGTAAACAATGACTTCATCTGACTAAAATTACCATGGTTACTAAACAGATAATAATTAAGATAGGCCTATGATTCTAGAGTTAGCACATAATATTTCTGTAATATGGCCAAATTAAATACAAAATCGTACACAAAGGAATGCGCATACTCGGGTCTACACCAATAAGATTTGCCGTGTTATAAACCAATGGAATTGGGGGTGAGCGGAGCGACACGTGTTGCCCCGCCCCAATCGTCCAGCTTGCACTCTGGAGTGTTTGGTGTTTTCAGCGTTTAACAACTTTAATTATGCCCTGCTCCTCGCACTAAACTATTATATCCTGCCAGAAAGGACTGCGACTGCAATGTATCGTCATTTGGACTACCGGTGGTGCTACGTACTGCTCTTTGACATTTCTGCAATAAATTCTTGATTACACGTGTCTGTCTGTTATGTTTCTCTTATAGACTGTATACATTACCCTCTTTAAGACTTTGATATTCTATAGTCTTTGACATTATACACTCACTCTTTATTGGTCGTTTTGTTCTTTATAGAAATAAAACATTTTCAATGCAATATGTTTTTTATTGCACAGTTACATGATCTGTGGATTTTAAGGCTGATTTTCTATTCAGTTTAATTGGCATAGTTTGTGTGTACATTACCAAAACATTTCACAAAATGAATAATGGCGATTATAGTAATACACAATACAATAATATCAAATATTAATATTCTGTATTGGGTCTGGGCTATATAAGGCTCAGGTGTGGCTCAGATTTGTGGGATTCTGGTTTACTTAAGGCTGAGAATTGGTACTAATAATAAAACATGTTTTGGCCCAGTTCAGGGCCAGTTAAGGGTGATTACTGGCTGAGATTCGGTCCAGTTATGGCCCATGTGTGGCCTTTGTCTTTAATCCAGTTCTGGGCCACTTCAGGGCCGTCATTCTTTGCGGTACTTGGGCCAAGGGAAAAGTGATTGTGTGGCCCGGAGCTGGGCCAGAAAACATTTGCTATGTGGGATGGCTGTATGGGAAATCTGCTGATTAACTCAAGAGGAGTGTTATGAGCTTGAAGAATTTAATTAAAATCCCATGCAGGACTTTTCATGACACAATATGACTGTGCCTGCTTTACTGATTCCCCCTTTCTGACTGATTGTGTGCAATTTATTGCATTTGCAATGCCTAGTGCACAAGCTGTAGTTATATGAAAACCATTACAATATTATTTATTACTTAAAGTGTGACACCTCTCATTGCAAATACATTTTCATGAAGCATTTGAAGGTTTATTTTTGCATTAGGGTGAATTCTGCACTGCAGTCTCAACTTATACTAATATGAAGAGCAGTTTCACTTCAGATAGACTTTTACTAATTAATTAACAATATTTTATTAATATTTACACTTTTTATCGCATGAGTCATTTGTTATGTTGTAAATTATGAACTTTAACTTTAAATTATATTAAGTTCAAAATAAGTTTTAAATTGCTTTAACAGTCAAAACTAAATACCAAAATATTTAGTAATCTAAGTTACTGCTCTAAAAAATTAAGGTTTGCTACTCACTATCTCATTAGAGCAACAAAACCAATAAGGTACAAATAAACTATCAAGTCATTTCAACTTTTTTTTTGAAAACTTATATAAAAAAGTTGAAATTGCTCAATTTATTTTGATGAATTAAAGTAATGTAAAAAACATACGTTTTTTTTACAGTGTATAGGTTTTGTATAGTCACTTTTTGTGTGATTATTACATTTACATTTACATTACATATACATTTAGTAATTTAGCAGATGCTTTTATCCAAAGTGACTTGAGGACAATAGAAGCAATCAAAACCAACAAAAGAGCAATAATAAGCAAGTGTTGACAAGTCTCGGTTGGCCACGGAACTATATAGCCTATATGTATGTACTGTGTGTATATACACACACACACACACACACACACACACACACACACATTATTAACATTGTTAACACATTATTAACCTCATTAAATGTATTTATTGTCAAAGAAATGTGTGCCAGTGTCATTAGCACATTTTCTGTCATTTACGGTGGGTGCAATGGATCTCTTGACTTTAATTAATATAATTAATTGACTTTAATCAATATAATTAATTAATAACTATACAATTATCAAAGACTCCCCTTTAGATAGCTTTATGAAAGCTGAAATAGATCATTCTATTTCAACTTTCATATCGCGATCTAAGGTTGTCTAATCAAAATACAGAACATGAAATAACTTAAAATAATGAAATGTCATGAAAATCAACAGTACAATCAAATTCTGTGTCTGTGAAGTCATTATTGACAATTCATAATTATTTCTCCAGTGTGCTGCATTTTATTTATTCCTTTGTTTATTTATTTTTGCTTATAAACTAATATTTATGACTATTATCTGTTCTGTACATATGATGTTCTAAGCTGTAGTCCCTTTCTCAGCTCTGACACAAGAACCCTCTATAGATGAGTGTCAAGGGCATTTCAGCTGTCAGGTATTTGAGGCTCTTCACAAAGGCCGTGATTCCAGGCTCAAAGCTAGAGATAATACGATGGGAAGCAGATTAAAGAGGGGTTAACTGCAAGTGATTAGCTGCATTATCTGCACTGTGCAGCAGATTACCTGCCATCGCTAACACAGAACCACACTGTAGGGTGAAAGGGATGATCCGAATTAGCCAGGTTTTGGTGTTGGAAATAAGATTAGGTGAATTGTGTGTCTTGCAATACACAGATAGTTTTGTGTATGCGTGCACAAGTGCCTGTGTGTTTGGTAGATGACAACAAAACACAAATCCTTCCATTAAGACCATTTGGGAGGAGCAAAAAGGTATCTTTTGAGTCCTTATAAAAGACGGATCACTTGGAAATCGATTGAGGGAGGCTTCATCTGGTCATCAACGAAGAGAGAATTTACATCGATACGGGTTAGACTTCATTTATTTTTGCGATGCTGCAATAATCTGCGAAGGAAATAACACAACTGATTTAAGCTTCAAGGCGTTACAACGTTTTCGGTGGAGTGGCTGCCAGTTTCAAGCAAGATGAAGCAAGTACCAGAGTTTCACGAAGACTTCTACATCCCCATCCCTTTAGATTTCAACAACCTCTCAGCTTACAGCCCTTTTTTGGTCCCCCAGGACCACCTGGGAAGCCAAGGCATGTTCATGGTCATGGCTGTCTTTATGTTTGTTATTTTCGTTGGAGGGGCTTCGATCAACATCCTTACCATTGTTTGCACAATTCAATTCAAGAAACTCAGATCTCATCTTAACTATATTCTTGTGAACCTTTCCATTGCCAACCTCTTCGTAGCCATTTTTGGTTCCCCGTTATCGTTCTACTCCTTCTTTAATAGGTACTTTATCTTTGGGGCAACAGCATGTAAAATTGAGGGCTTCCTTGCAACGCTTGGAGGTAAAATGCCACATTCATCCACATTATTAAAAAAAGCTTCTGTAGTCCATTGTAGCTCACAGATTGTAGCTCAATAAACCTTTTTCTGTTTTTGCAGGAATGGTGGGTTTGTGGTCTCTTGCTGTAGTGGCATTTGAAAGGTGGCTGGTCATTTGCAAACCCCTTGGGAACTTTACCTTCAAAACCCCTCATGCCATAGCTGGCTGCATACTTCCTTGGATTAGTGCATCAGCAGCTGCATTCCCTCCACTGTTTGGCTGGAGCCGGTAAGTCCCACTTACATTGATAAGGACAAAGCTACATTGCCTCCCTCCACTGAACCTGAAGAAATCAAACCAACACCTAGCACCTTTTTACTCCACTCAACTAGTTCAAGTTCAGAAGTAAAATCCTCTGATTATAATTCAAGTGTACGGAGTTGTCTATCCCGTCAGTCTCACTGAGATCTCTTTTACAGGTACATACCTGAAGGTTTGCAGTGCTCCTGTGGACCTGACTGGTATACCACTAACAACAAATACAACAACGAATCCTACGTCATGTTTTTGTTCTGCTTCTGCTTTGCGGTTCCTTTCGGCACCATCTTGTTCTGTTATGGTCAACTACTCATCACACTCAAATTAGTGAGTACAATTTGCATTTCCCATTGAAAGCTGCCCCAGTATTAATAATTTTAGTGAAATGTTTTGAGAAAAGAGGAAAAGTTTGGTTGAGGAAGAAGAATTTTATTTCTGTTCTTTATTTTGACTGGAAAACCTTAGCCACATGAACATTCAAATAATAAAATTAAATGTTTGAATAAAGATTGGGTTCATACTAACATTAAATACTGATAAAACACCATTTATTATGTACATGAACAAATGATACATTTCGTTCATTGCTCTGCCACACTCTTTAATGCATTGGGTTAGACAGTGCTTTGGCCCACTAGATGGAGACTGTATATGGGTTGTTGTAGTGTTGGTCACATTGCCAGATGCTCTAAAATCCCATGTTTGTCCTACCAGGCAGCCAAAGCTCAAGCAGATTCAGCTTCGACCCAGAAGGCGGAGAGGGAGGTGACAAAGATGGTGGTGGTGATGGTGTTCGGCTTCTTGGTATGCTGGGCACCATATGCTAGCTTTTCTCTCTGGATAGTTTTCCACCGTGGTGAAACATTTGATCTGAGAATGGCAACCATACCATCCTGCCTTTCTAAAGCCTCTACAGTGTACAATCCTGTCATCTACGTCTTAATGAACAAACAGGTATTGTATTATGTGCTAAGTGGAGATTTGAAGTATTGTTGAAGTTTGTCCCCCACAGGGCTACAAAACCAAATGCCATGTTCACATGGCATAACTAATCACTTCAAGTAACACGTTCTGCTTCTTTTCTTTTGAAACCCAGTTCCGTTCCTGTATGATGAAGATGGTCTGTGGCAAAAATGTTGAGGAAGATGAGGCCTCTACTTCATCTCAGGTCACCCAGGTCTCCTCTGTTGCACCAGAGAAATAAACCCATTCTTAATGTAACCTCATCCTGTGGACAGAACCACTCTGGCAGTGAAAAACAATTTTACAATGATTGTAAATAATAAACTTAGACGCAAATAGGAATTTTTGCTTTTAATGTCAACATTTTTGTAACTTGGTCTTGGCTTGCTGAACCAGTAGAATTAGTAGAAGTTCATTGTTATCATTAAAAATGTACAATAAATGCAAAGAAAGAAAGAACTGTGTTGTTAAATGTATCTGTTTTAACAGTTTATTTGTGACCCTGGACCACAAAACCAGTCTTAAGTGTCAATTTTTCAAAAATGAGATTCATACATCATCTGAAAGCTGAATAAATAAGCTTTCCATTGTTGTATGATTTGTTAGGATCGGACAATATTTGGCCGAGATACAACTATTTGAAAATCTGGAATCTGAGGGTGCAAAAAAATCTAAATATTGAGAAAATCACCTTTAAAGTTGTCCAAATGAAGTTCTTAGCAATGCATATTACTAATCAAAAATGAAGTTTTTATACATTTACGGTAAGAAATTTACAAATATCTTCATGGAACATGATCTTTACTTAATATCCTAATGATTTTTGGCATAAAAGAAAAATTGATAATTTTGACCCATACAATGTATTTTTGGCTATTGCTACAAATATACCCCAGCGAATTAAGACTGGTTTTGTGGTCCAGGGTCACATATATTAAACACATTACATTAGTCTTATTTCTTCCTGTTTTAAACAGGAGTAGTAGTGAGCACACCATTTTACCACAACTAAAACATGAAAACAAAGAAGTATCTCATATATCTTGTTGTAATCAAGTCCGTAGCCATTCGGTTATGAGTAATGGAGTAACACATCCAAGGATGGTCTGAAAAATAAAGTCAGACAGAGTATTATCTAGTATGCAAAGCCACTTTGCATTGAATTGCTGCACTAATATCTAATAATTTTCGACTGCACTAATAATTAATCATGAGAATTTATATACAGTAGTTTTCAATAAATGTCATTGCTCGTGTCATTGATTTGTGTATGCATGCTTACTCACCTTAACATCTTGTACTTCATCCAATAAGTAGATCACTTCCAAATCAAGAGAAAAGTGCAAAGAAAGAATATGAAGTTAGCTTTTGTCATTTGCAAACCAGCCTAACACAGTCAAATCAAGAACAAGATCAACTTGGTAGTTCATCTAGAAATTAAGCCACAAATGATGTTAGTGAAACAATGAGCAGTGAAAGCAAAGTTTTGCCCATGTTAGATTAACATCTATTATATGGATTAATTTCATTCAAATGTATTTTTTTTTAAATACACATTCAGCACTATATACCGTGAATATAGCAGTTGTCCAATGGCAGGCCATGTGAGACCAAACTGTGCTAATCTTGAGCTTTCGTTGAGAATTCAGTTGTATATCCGAGTTCTGCTAGTAGTGAACTTTTGCCAATCACGAATAGTTCAGAACTAGCGGAATTCCAGACATACGACTGACTGAGTGCTGTTCCATGATACTTTCTGATCCATCTGTTTCTGAAAAATATCCTTTTCAACTACATCATTGAATATCTGTGATTTACACTGTGAAAGCAACAAAATATCACAATAGTGACCCTTGATCACACCAAAGCTTACATATTAATTCCATTAAGTCCACCTTTAAAAAAAGTATGAAAGATCATAATGAACAAATACCTGATCTGAATAACATACACATCAGTACAATTCTTAAAAAACAAGGAAACAACTGATAGAGTGAAAAAAAGTTTACAGACTGCTCTTGTCTTTGTGTTGGCTCCATCCTCATCCTGGTTCGGTCTGTTCATGTTCTAGTGTTTCATTTCCTCCTGCTCCACTTTGCTACAATTGAAGGAGAAGCAGATGACTGAAAAAAAAAGAAAAGAAAAGAAAACGCCTATCGTTAGAAACAGGGAGAGATTAAAACTGACCTCATCAAGATTTTCAGATAAACCCTGCTTTCCCTAAATTGAACCATCAATCCAGTGGGATTAGGAAGGTTTGGGCTGCATCCTTGTCAATACTAATTAGGATCCTGTGTGGAGGGTACCTGGGTACCCCAGTTGTCCCAATAAGCTGATTTGGACTTGGACTGTAACCTAGATGTCTGACTTACAGTTACCCTGCACAAAACATGATGATTATGATTGAAATTGTTTTGAATTGGCAATGAAAGAGTAATGGTTAAGAGTTGTTGGGCATAAACTGTCGGAACTGTGTTTACAATGACATTGGTATCATTGAGAAAATTTTCATGTCCTTTATTAAGACTTAAATATACTCTGTAAAGTATTCAATAAAGTTATGCAGTTATTTTAATAATATTTATGACTTAGGTGAACCTGCAGTTTTGAAATGGCCTAAAATCTTTGAAATTTGGAAAAAGTAATCTTTAATGATATTAATATCCTCAGAACCACATACACCTAAAGAACCTTGTTGTGCTGAATGCTGAATGTTGCATGTGTGGTTGTGTGCATGTGAGTGTGGAATATAATAGCATAGAAGCTACTTAATAGATTCTATGTAACTATGCAATATATAATATATGAATGTGCAAATGTGCAGTATTTGTGCAATGTGCCAATTAATACAATCTACAATTTAAAATAATGTAAAGCTTCTTTACTCCTGTAGGCAGCAGGGGCCATTATACAAAACACATGCTAACTCTAGAATACTGTTTTATTTCTTTATTGCTATTTCAGTTAGAAACTTTTTTATTGTAAAACCCAAAATGGAACCTTTCTTTATATTTTTGGAAACCTAAAAAGCTTAGTTCTACAGAGCACCAGAAAGAATTCTGCACTCTAATGCTGTTTTTGTTTCAGAAAATGCCATCTATTTTTACTTTATTATCTTATGCATGTTTGTCATTCTTGACACACTGTCCAAGACGCTTCAGTCAAGGGCAAAAGTGATCTGTGACCTAAACCTAAAACTTAGAAAGCATCAAAGGGCGCTGTCACCTTATAATCAGTCCTGGCTCGGTCATGCCAAATGTCACCGCACACTGTTTTGGTTCACCTGTGATGGCTTCAACAATCCTAGGAAGGAACAGTAGCTTAGGCCTCCTGTAAGCCTAATGAATGAGTCTTGGTTCTGCTCCTGATACCTGTTTTGACCTCAAAAATTCTCCACCCTGTAAGCCAGGGCATCCTCTTTTTCCGCGTATAAAAGCACTTTGAGAGGAGCCCAAAGTCTGTCGGCCAGAGACAGAAGATAGTACAAGCATAAAGGCCCAGACCTTTACGACAGCCAAGTAACTACAGGTTTGGGCTACACAACAACCGCCAGCAATGGCAGAGCAGTGGGGAGACGCAATCTTCGCAGCCAGGCGAAAGGGAGATGAAACAACAAGGGAAGCAATGTTTGTATATACCAACAGCAATAACACCAGGGGTGAGTCTTTAAAGTATTTTTTTCTGCATTATTTCTCAACACATTATAGTAATTTGAAAAACATAGATATTCTGTTAACTTAGTAAAGCCATGTGAAAGCTTTAAACTGTTTCAAAATAGTGGCAAAGTAATAAGAAATGAAATTTTTATAGACATAGTCTTAAACCTCAAATGTTTGATTGTAACCTGCAAGGACATACAGGACAAAGAACAATTTTGGACTGATAAATATGAAGCTTTAGAAACATGAGAGTTGGTTGCAATGGCTATTATGAGAACTCCTACAAGATGGTATCACTGCTCTTTATTTCCCATTTCCAGATCCCTTTGAGGGACCCAACTACCACATTGCCCCTCGATGGGTGTACAACGTAGCAACAGTATGGATGTTCTTTGTGGTCATTGCCTCGACCTTCACCAATGGACTGGTGCTGGTGGCCACGGCAAAATTTAAGAAGCTCCGTCACCCTCTAAACTGGATCCTGGTCAACCTCGCTATAGCTGATCTAGGAGAGACTCTTTTGGCCAGCACCATCAGTGTCATCAACCAGATTTTTGGCTATTTTATCCTCGGACACCCCATGTGTGTTTTTGAGGGCTTCACCGTGTCTACATGTGGTAAGTTACTGCCTGGAGACATAATTGTTCACAACAACAAATAAATGCATTGGACCAAAGTTGAATATTTTCCATTATTGAAACTTTGTCAGGTTTATCATAGTATCTAACAACACAATCAACAGGTATCGCTGGTCTGTGGTCTTTGACTGTCATCTCTTGGGAAAGATGGGTGGTCGTCTGCAAACCATTTGGAAATGTCAAGTTTGATGCTAAATGGGCATCTGGTGGTATCATCTTCTCCTGGGTTTGGTCTGCTTTCTGGTGTGCACCTCCCATCTTTGGCTGGAGCAGGTAATATCCATTATTATCAAAATATATTATCAAAAAATTATTATCAAAATGAAGACAGTTGACAGTTAGGTGCATATCTTAGTAATTCAACATAAAATGGTTGAATTCTTTGGCTGGTAAGACAAGCATGTAAGGTCCACACAAGCATTAATGTGGATCTTCCAATCCATTATCTTCTCACAGATTCTGGCCTCATGGTCTAAAGACCTCCTGCGGGCCTGATGTCTTCAGTGGAAGCGAGGACCCTGGTGTCCAGTCCTACATGATTGTCCTGATGATCACCTGCTGTATTATCCCTCTGGCCGTTATCATTCTCTGCTACATTGCTGTGTGGTTGGCCATTCGTGCTGTAAGTTGTCTCCTGGACTGCTTTCAGAAGTTTATTCCAGTTTGTAAAAAAGGCACTAAGCCTCTATCATTTCTTTCCAACAGGTCGCCCAGCAGCAGAAGGATTCTGAGTCCACACAGAAAGCAGAGAAGGAAGTGTCCAGAATGGTGGTTGTCATGATCCTGGCCTACTGTGTTTGCTGGGGACCTTACACATTCTTCGCCTGCTTTGCTGCTGCAAACCCAGGCTATGCCTTCCACCCACTGGCAGCAGCCATGCCTGCCTACTTTGCCAAGAGCGCCACCATCTACAACCCCATCATTTATGTCTTCATGAACCGACAGGTAGGTCAATGCTGTTTAATAGAGCTCAGACCTTGAGCACATTGAGAAAACTTCGCAAAATAATCTTGATTTGTCTTTCTTTGCAGTTCCGTGTATGCATCATGCAGCTCTTTGGAAAGAAGGTGGATGATGGCTCTGAGGTGTCCACATCCAAGACAGAAGTGTCCTCTGTGGCTCCTGCATAAATTGCACACCAGATTTTACGTCTTGACTCAGACATGGGGAAAAAAAGATGACAATGGGACTTTTTATATTCCTTGTTTACCCTCACCGTATTTTGACGATTTTGCTTCCAGATATTACCCTTGGAGTAATGGGGAATACCTTGTTGCATGACAGTGTGTGTTAACATTACTTTCTCAATGGCCCTGTGGCTTAAGATCCACAGGAATGATGTTTCGGTTTTTATGGCAATCATTTGTCACACAATCATTTGTCCACTAGCCATTCAGAAGGTTGTGCGCCTATATACAGCACTTCTTTGTGGGAATGTGACACTCAGTGTGGATTAACTAACAGCGAAAAATAATCGCCTCATTCTAATGTACAATTTTGCTGGACTGATGTTCAGTGGCAATGTATTAATGAGTTAAGTTTCATTTTTAATTTAAAGAGTTAAGTTTAATTTTGTAGCCATCTTGCAAGAAAACAAAAATTACAAAAAAAAGTTTGATAGATAGATGCCTCTCCATGTACAGCATGTAATATGGTTCTATTTTTTTCTTTGATGAAAATAAAAAAAGCAGCAAAATAAACATTTCGTTTTTTTGTCTTTCATTACACACATTACAAGAATTGAAATGATCATATTTAATATTTAAACATTTAAAGTAATGTTGACTATACTGGCATTAAATTTCAATCAATCAATAAATCATAGTCAATACCCAACAAGGATGTTTCTAATACAGCTGCTGAGGAAGTGACTGTAAATCTGACTCCTAATTATCCATGGCAATCCATCTCTCTATATGTTTTTCCTATTTTGGAAAGTCTTGGAAATCCAATAGTGGATTTACCTTTAGCAGTTGAAGTTGATGGGAATGGAAAAATAATATTTGCTATGGTCTCCTATACTTCTGTGTTCCAAACCTGGAAATGTGAAATAATGAGTCCATTATCTTGTTTCAAATTGTCTTGTTTCTTATTTCAATTTCACACTTTTTTCCCAGGTTTCACTTCAAACAAAGTAAAAAAACATAAAAAAATTGCACTGAAATCCCTAAGACAGCCATGAAATCCACTTAAAAGAAAATAACTTTTAATTCAATATGTTTTATTGTGCTAGACAGGATTTAAAGCTTAAAAGTTACTTAGAAGTCTGCAAATAAGAGCAAGTCAATTGCAATTCCTCCATTTAAGCCTAAGGGGGCTAAGCAATTTCAATCTGAACGTGACACTAAAAGCACTTCTTATCTAATGAAGATTAACCTCGAACTGAGGTCTTACCTTTTTAATTCTGAGTATCCATGTGCCCCTATGTGTGTGGGTGCAAGTGTACAGTATGCATGGACGTGTGCTTTCATACCAGGTGTTAGGACCATACTTTTACATGCAGATTTGGGTGCACTTCCTGTTATGCGAGACTCCTGTATACCTCCCACCTAGCCTTAATTCACTTCAGGTCAGAAAGTTACAAGCAAAATCTTTATGATGATGAGCTGGTATAAGATGCCTCAGCCAGTCTGCCAGTTTGATGAATGCGATTTTAACCACAAAAGGAGACATAAAAAAACATAAAAAGGAAAGGCCAACCATCAAGAATGTTGTAACAGGTACAACCACTGCAATGTTTGGTTACACTTTATTTTAAGGTGTTCTTGTTACAGTGTAATTATACATGTAAGTACTGAGCAATATTAATTAATTACATGCACTTACTATTTGGTTAGGGTTAGGATTAGGGTTTGGCTTAGGGTTACTTGCTTGTAATTATGCATAATTTAATGTTATTATAATAGTTAGGACATGTAACTTGTAACAAGGACACCTTAAAATAAAGTGTTACCCAATATTTACTATTTTTGGTCACATTTCATTGAAAATGAGAATGGGATTTGACAGTAACTATGATTAAATTTCAAAAAATGTTTGATCTCCAGGGTTTTCTAAATGGCAGAGTGGGCCATTGTGGTCTATGCTGCCAGAAAACAAGGGAACGACACAACAAGGGAGTCTCTTTTCATCGATGCCAACAGCAAAAACACAAGGGTACTTCACCAACTTGATCTTCAGGAAACAGCTAGGCTTCCATACATTATGAATAAGTAGAAATGAAAGATTGTATAATAATGTCTCATCTGTTCACAGATCCATTTGAGGGACCCATCAATAAAGTTGGAATAGTCTTGACTGTACATATTTAGCTAAAACTCCTCTGTTTACTGTCCTGGGCATTGTTGAACTCAAGTTGAACAACATTTAGTAAAACGTAAAGAGATTTATTTGTAATAAAATGTTGTCTGAATGTCATTCCAATCGTATTCTGAAAGTTGAAATAAATAAATAAAAATCTTCAAAAACAGGTCTGTTGAATAATGTTGTTGCTATTGTCATCATAGTCACAGAGCTTTTTGTTTTGTAGATGCATTTGAAAAAAATCATATTTGTCTCATTGTTTTCTGAAGAAAAAGAATCATGCAGCAATATGATGCACTGTAGTCTTGCTTTCAATATATCAGTTGTCTGAACTGTTCACATATTGTTAGTAGAAGTGCATTCAGTGCATTCTTTTTTCCCCCTCATCTCAGTATCTTGATTATTTCTGTTTGCTGTGCGGGGAACAGCTCAGATCAGAATCCATGTAAAGGTTTTTTGCAGATGAGCTAAGAGCAGAGAAATAAAAGATGAAACACTTTAATGATGCTCTTCAACAATGAATAACTTGCTTTTTTACTTAAAAGATAACTGGACTTTTAATTTCCTGAACTTTTTCAAAAAGTATCTTGCAATGGTTTTACAGTATAAGATGCAGAGCACATGAAGCAGGTAACATTTTGTAATCCCACATAAGCTCTATTCCACATCAAGCGGATAGAGGATTTCACCTAGGCTGGCCAGTAAAGTCACGACTTTTACTAGGAAGCTTATATGACCGAACTTATTAGGTTAAAACAATGTTGAGTGTATTTGTGTATCACTGATTCTTGAGAAGTGGGACAAAACAGAGTGCAAAATTGAAAAAATAAAACTTTGTACTCAGACAAATGAAACTATATTTATGTATCTTATATTAACTAAGCTATTGAGCTAAGCTTTGATGCAACCTCCCAACTATTCTCTTTTTTTATCAAAATGTGCTTTTTTTACCTTGGATTGTGTAATATAATTTTAACTTTATTTTTTAACAGCAGTCAAGATACATTTGACCTTTTAAAACACATTCTCATGTTAGCAGACAGATTACACTTTCACATGTGACCATTCCACAGCAAATATAAAATATCATAATGAAATATTATCAAAATATTCATCTGAGGGAGGTGACAAAAATCTGAATTTGTAGTAATTGTAATGATCAAATACATTGAATCAATTACTGTTTTAAAACAAACACAACAAACAGCGAATATGTTATTGTTAATAAAGCTTTTATTCAAGATTCAAATTTAAGTATTTCGATATATCATTGGAACACAAATGATCTATTTTCTCTCATCTCAGAATAGTATGTCTGCTGTGCATCTGCTATGGAAGGTAACTTTTAAAAACAGTTAAATGAACAAATAAAACAATTAGTTGTTACCTCTATCCATTTACATTCACCAGGATCTTAATATTCAGATTTAAACATCTTAACAAATTATCCAAAAATGATCAGAACCCATATGATCAGAACACACTGTAAAAAGTGAAAGCTGACTTCACTTAAAAAAATTGAGGAAACCCGTTGCCTTAAAATTATTAAGTACATAATAATTAAAAAAAAAAAAAAGTTAGGTGAACTTGACAATTCAGTTAAATTATTTTTTTAAAATTATCATTTACTTAAAAATTTTAAGGCAACGGGTTTCCTCAATTTTTTTAAGTTAAGTCAGCTTATCACTTTTTACAGTGCACAAACAAACTGTATTATGTATAAATATGTTTTTTGTGTCCCTCAACCCTAACTCTGCTAGAAGTGATGACTATCAATTCACAAAAGCAATATACGCTGTCAGGTCACATATTTAGTATTTATATATTATTGGAAAAATTAAAAACAATTTTATATTTAATATACTTAAAAATGACTTGAAAACCACAAAAATGTGATGACTTCACATTGAAAGTCAACCCCGACATTGGCCCGTCACCACCGTCAGACAGAAAATCTTTCTGAAGGTGTTGACAAATTTGGCATTTCTGTCACAAAACAAATGGAGTTCATGTAGTAGCAATTTTGTTTTTGCTGTTGATGCTATATGCTAATAGAACCTGCTCCAGGAGAATAAAATGATCTAAATATTTCAAATAATTTCCTCAGAAATTGGAAGATGGTGTTGCCATATCATGGTTGTGACACAGGAAATATTAACATTAGGATTTAAAATATTATAAAACTATAAAACTTAGAGCCTGTCTGACATTGATGTACTCTGCTGCAGAGGTGCAATGTGGCAGCACTGATTTCTGACAGTGTTGACAAAAAGTGGGGACAAAAATTTTAAACCTTATGAAACATGCACTGAAAAACAACCTTGCTTTGATATGAGATATTAAGTGTTGCTTTTGATAAAACAAGCTGTTTTTATCATTAAAGAATATTTTTATCTATTTTATAGCATAATAAGTGTCATAGATTTGATATAATAATGATCAAATTAAATTGAAGGAGATAATTGTGTTATATACATTCTATTATTAATCCCCATAACATTTAAAATTAAAAAAATAGCATATTTTCATTTCTAATAGCAGTTACAATTGCTGGATATGTTTTATCCCATGTCTTAAGAATCAGTGGTATAGAACATAGGTGTGAGTGTGTAGACAGACTGTTGTGTATTTGTTTTTTGTTTTTTTAAAAATACACCTTTTTTGTAATGGAAATTATTTTGACACTGATTTTAACTCGTACTTCTGGTACTTTTTTATTTACCTGAGTTCAGGACTTTTTTTAGATTTAGGATAGTGGATAGTGTTGTTTCACTCAGACCTTTATTTTGAAAATGACTGGCGCTCGTTGCAGCGGTCTTCACACAAGCACTTTAAAGTATTCGCACGTGCAGTTATGTCTAAAGCAAGTAAGTACATGTATCGCTGAGTCTTTTTTATACGTAGAGCACTAAAAAGTTCTGCTAACACAGTGGCCATTCTAATTTAATTACTTTTATCATGTTACAGAACAAAAGCGAGCGAAACGTCTGGGTTTTTGCAGCAAAAAGGTACGTAGTTTAGCCTACATGCTAAATTACTGTCAAATCAATGTTACGTTTAGTTCAGTTCAGTTGAAGTGAACATGACTTACTTGCTTATTGTGTCTAAATGTACCAGAACAAGAAACGCTGTTAGTCAAATGTTTGGACACTCCTAGTTCATTATTATTACGATTTTCCTATTTTAAATAACTAAAACCATGCCATAACTCCATAATGGAAGTGTGGGAATTATGTGGTTTGATAAAAAGATAAACAAATCAAATTTTATATTTAAGCAGCTTCAAAACTCCGCTCTTTGTCTAGACTTGCCACTCTTTGGATTTAAGATAATGAGAAACATAAATGTGACCCTGGAAGACAAAACCAGTCTTAAGTGTCAATTTTTCGAGATTTATACATCATCTGAAAGCTGAATAAATAAGCTTTCCATTGATGTATGGTTTGTTAGGATCGGACAATATTTGGCTGAGATACAACTATTTGAAAATCTGGAATCTGAGAGTTCAAAAAAATCTAAATATTGAGAAAATCGCCTTTAAAGTTGTCCAAATGAAGTTCTTAGCAATGTATATTACTAATCAAAAATTAAGTTTTGATACATTTACGGTAAGAAATTTACAAAATATCTTCATGGAACATGATCTTTACTTAATATCCTAATGATTTTTGGCATAAAAGAAAAATGGATAATTTTGACCCATACAATGTATTTTTGGCTATTGCTACAAATATACCCCAGCGACTTAAGACTGGTTTTGTGGTCCAGGGTCACAAATTAAGGGTCCTACCTTCTGACAGGCAGTGCCTGTTGACTGTCACTTGTTTCTTTTCTCTAAAGTCCAAGGATGGACAGGTGTCTCATGGAGGAAAGAAGGATCCTGGCGTACCTAATGTGCGCAGCTTTAAAGAACACGGTCAGAGACAAGCTGAACTCCGAAAACAGAGGGTGAGGAAGGGATCTGTACTAAATATGCTGGATATTTACAAATCTGAATGACATGATTTGACCTTTGCTTGTATCACTAATTGAAGAGCTTTATATAGGGTGACCATGTTTCAGTTTTCCAAAAAGAGGACAGTGCGGGTCGGAGGGGGGTGGGGGGTATATAATATCCAAACTCAAAATATGTTATTTCCATACCTAAAATACATATTTCACAGTCACTGTTATGTAGATTGATCATAAATGAAGCTAAAAGGCTTCTTGCCAGTAGCAGTCCTTCACAAAACTTAACATCTACCACAGTTTATCATGGGTAGAATGCAATATATTTCAATGTTACAAGAATTTCAGTCAAATGTAATTTATGCAATATTTCAAAGTTCAAACCTTTAACCCAAGGGGTGAAATCAACCCATGGCAACAGTAGCCCAATTCCATGAAAGAAAATGCAGACTTTGCAACTCTGCATCCAACACCAGCTGCAGGAGTCCGATTTAACTGATCATGGGTCGAGAGTAAGAAGAGATGACTGACAGACCATGCTGAAGGATTTGCTGCTCAGCAGACTTTATCTGATCTTATAAGGTTTTCTCCCTTTATACAGAGTGCACGTGATTGCCAAAGTGAAAGTAAACAGCGAGTGCTCATTCATAAGTGATTTAAATACTGCGCATATTGATAGCGGCTCCCTGATGCACGAAAATCATATGCAATATTAAAATTTTTGCAGGAGCAGGCAGTAATGGTAAGAAATCTGGAGCGGGGCTGGGCACTTTTTTTTTTTAGGTCCAAAAAGAGAACGTCACCCTACTTTATATAAAAAAAAAAATGCTGATGTGCAATTTTTGTCTACTTTTTTCTAGTTGGAGGAGCAACAGGAGAGGCAGAGGTTGTCAAGAGAAAAGGAAATGATGAAAAGGAGAAGTCTGGACAGTTTTCAGAAAGACATACAGTTGCGGCAAAAAGAGTTTGAACAGAGGGTTGGTGTCTGACATTTTACTAGATGTGACAATGGATTAGGTTTTCTCTAGAGCAGAACAGAATATATTTATTGCATTTTAAAATACAGTACATTTCAAATATGTGGAGTCAATAAGATTTTTTTTTTTTTTCAATGTTTATGACATGTCGTCTTTTCTCAAGTTCAGAGTTCACTAAAGTGGTGTTTCTTTGTAAATTGGTATACAGTAGGATAGCCTAACATGTTTGCAAATTACATTTTATAGTTTATCCATGTCACTATTTTGTGCAACTGCTGTAGCACCCCTATAAATTATTATTTTGTGATTGAGGATTGTTAAAGAGCTGCAGCTTTATCTTAATGACCCTTTATTTTTGTTGCAATGATGCAGGAAGTTCAAATGCAAGACTTGGAAAAGCATGTCAACTTTGAGACCGAGAACTCAAGAAAAGCGTACTGCAGAGAATTTAAAAAGGTACTGTTTTCTGTACTGACCTGTTTTGATAACCCATTATATTTCACCTTGAACACGATGCACATCTAATGGCCAATTCTTA
The DNA here is from genome assembly GCF_012432095.1 of Onychostoma macrolepis. Classification (NCBI taxonomy): domain Eukaryota; kingdom Metazoa; phylum Chordata; class Actinopteri; order Cypriniformes; family Cyprinidae; genus Onychostoma; species Onychostoma macrolepis. Next base: position 17,626,363 of record NC_081165.1, on the reverse strand, counting down.
ATGACAGTTTACTTTTTCGATTCTTTTTATACCAGGTAATAGAGGCAGCAGATGTTATTTTAGAGGTTCTGGATGCCAGAGATCCCTTAGGCTGCCGCTGTCCACAGGTTGAACAGGCTGTTGTCCAAAGTGGAACCAACAAGAAAATTGTCCTTGTTCTAAATAAAATTGGTAATGGGATACTTGTTTTTTTTTGCATGCATAACTTCAATCAGCTGCAGACAGAAATATATAAAATAAAAATGTCTACATTGTTCACTTGCAGATTTAGTGTCCAAAGAAATTGTGGAAAAATGGATTAAGTATCTTCGCAATGAGTTTCCTACTGTGGCTTTCAAATCATCCACTCAGCAGCAGAACAAAAATTTGGTGAGTTGCAGTAATTGTTTAGTTCTATTATTTCAGCAAATCTTTGTACCTTAGTTTTTTTTTTACTGTAGTCTGTTTATGAGAAAATCACAGATTTAAAGAAATATTTTTCTGTCTGACGTTTACAGAAACGCAGTCGTGTGCCTGTGACCCAAGCTACTCAAGAACTGCTCGAGAGCAGTGCATGTGTCGGTGCAGATTGTTTAATGAAACTATTGGGAAACTACTGCCGTAACCAAGATATAAAAACTGCCATAACTGTAGGAGTGGTTGGTAAGTTTCACACAAAAGTTGAGATATGACTGCTACATTGTTTATTGTAAATAAGTACGTTGCTAGTTGCATAATAAGCAAATTGGCAACAGACACCTGTCTTTTTGGAATCACATTACCTCGCTTAAATGTTTTAGGTTTTCCGAATGTGGGGAAAAGCAGTTTAATTAACAGCTTGAAGCGTTCTCGTGCATGTAATGTCGGAGCTACACCTGGAGTTACTAAGTATGTTAATTAGTTTTGTTGATATTTTCCATACATTTAAAATATTCTGCTCTCTTACCCTAAAATCAATCTGTTTTTCAGGTGTTTGCAGGAAGTCCATTTAGACAAACACATCAAACTTTTAGATTGCCCTGGTATTGTCATGGCAACCTCAACCAGTGATGCTGCCATGATCCTTCGGAACTGTGTCAAGATTGAACAGCTGGTGGACCCAGTTCCTCCTGTTGAAGCCATATTGAGGCGCTGCAATAAAGCGCAGGTAGCAACTCATATTTGAGGATCTTTAATTGAATGGGGCATCGCAGTATTACACACTATTGAGATCAGTTGTTTGAAATCTTTCTTGCATAGATTATGGATCATTATGGAATTCCTGACTTCCAGACAGCACATGAGTTCCTGGCCTTACTTGCCCGTCGTCAAGGCAAGTTGAGGAAAGGAGGACTGCCTGACACTGACAAAGCTGCCAAAAGTGTTCTTATGGATTGGACAGGGTGAGGTTATAGTCCTGTTGACCTTAACGTCAGTAACCTATTGATCTTTAAAAGTGTTCATGTTGTTCCAAACCCCCATGACTTTCTTTCACAAAGCAAAAAATAATGATATTTTGAAGAATTTTTCACCTCTTTTAGCACATACAAATGGGTGCAAATTTTGGATAAACAATGAGAAGTTTTTTCAAAATATCATCTTTTGTGTTTCACAGAAGAAAGGCATACAGATTGTTCACCCAAAAATTTTGTGAGCGCGCGTTGAAGACTGACGCAGAAAAGAAGAAATTGTTGAAAATTTACTTTAGTCTTTACTTTTTGTGCACAAAGAAAACAAAAAGTATTCTCGTGGCTTCATAACATTATGGTTGAGCCACTGATGTCACATGGACTATTTTAAAGTTTACCCAAAAATGAAAATCTGTCACCCTCATGTCATTCCAAACCTGTAAGACTTTTGTTCATCTTTGGAACACAAATGAAGATTTTAATATTCTTTCATTTTTAAAAATAATTAAAAAGCATGTTAAAATAAACTATAATTTCATTTCTTGAAGAAAATACTAGTGCTTTTAATGCAGAAAAGTTCAGTTTAAGATTTTGATTCTATGTCAAATTAAATGCTACTTTAATTAGCACAGCTGATGTTGGTTGGTCAAAAACAGTTGGCAACTATGAAGTTAAATTTTTTTTGTTTTGCAGTGGTCGTATTAGCTACTTCACACATCCTCCTGAGACGCACACGCTGCCCACGCATGTCAGTGCTGAGATTGTAGCTGAGATGGGCAAAGCGTTTGACTGGGATGAACTGGAGAAGGGCAATCTGGAGGCGCTCGCTGGTAACCCTGTGTATACTTGTAGTGAAATTGACACAACAGAAGTTTTATAACCACACATTACCTACACACACTTTTGTCATTATTTTTTTACAATTTAGAATGTGGCACATCTGATGTACAGATGGGTTTCTGTATGGCTACATCGGGATTGACACAAGGAGGTCAAGGAGTAGAGCTAGCAGAACGGCAAATGAACGACCCATCAGAGGACCTTGAACCTCCAGACACGATTGAATCAATGGATGCAGATGAGGATCCAGAGGTATTATGCAGTTATTAGCCATTCAGTGTGCAAAGGTTAGGTGATTCGTTATGGTGCGTTTTAAGACTCAAATCAAATTTTTGACTTTCAATTATAATTTTTCCCTGAAGTTTGGATCAATGACTGTTGAGCTCAAAAATCCCAAAACAAAAAGCAGTAGTGCAATTGAAGCTGTAGGCCCAAAGCCAGTGGACCTAAAAGACATCCTGGATGTTGACCCACTCCTGCAAGGTCAGGCTCTCCTGGCTGCCAACAAAAAGAGAAAGAAGCAACAAAAGAGAGCTGGTAAGACCCACTTTGTTTTTCCTGCCACAAAACCCACTTTAAGGCAAGCCTCCAAGGTTGCTGTTAAACATTTTAGATTGATCTGCTTTTAGAGTTTACACTGAAGAAATACTGTTTTATGAGAAGTCAAAGTCATTTTTAGATCCATTCTGTGTGGTTACCATGGAAATACGTTTTGTACAGTTTGTTTTACATGTATTACAAGTCAAACACAGCTGCTTTTAAAAATGTATTATAACGCATCTTGTCCTTTCTTCTTTCATAGATAAACTGGGCACCAAACTTTCAGATTCTCTTACGTCAGCTTTGAATTTCTCCTTCTCTGACAGCTGATTTTGAGCATTAAACCAAGATGCTCGGGACTTCATTCTACTTTTTACATGTGGATGGAAATACTAACACACTTGTATATTTCAATTATTTACAATTTAAAATAAGCAAATAAATAATCTTTCCCTCTGACTGAAAAGAATGACTCAGCTATGTGTCTGTGGCTATGTATTGACATTCTTTCTGCTCATAAATCACCTGTAAGTTTTATTTTACTGTTCAGCTCTTTTTACCAGAGAAACTGATACCATCTAACTATTTCTTTTAAAATCTGCTAAATAATTTAGATTTTAACTGTTCAATTGATGAATTTTTAGAAAAATGTTTTATTTACTTTTATAGAGACAATTTTTATTTTAAACTCTACTATTATAATATTTATTAATGGCTTTTATTTTCATATGTTCAGTTTTTTTCTTTTAATTTTTCATTTTCAGTTTTAGAAATTATGTACTTTTAAATTTCTTATATTTAGTTAGCGTTATATATAATTTATTATTTTTAGTAATTTTATTTCAGTTAGTCGCCAATGCAACGGTTCTAAACTAATTTTAAAGCTTCTCATGTAATATTTATACTTTTTATTTCAGCTTTATTTCAATTAAGTAACTTTTTAAGAGTTTTAGTTAACAATAGTAAAAACTCTACATATGAAATGGGAAAAGAGCTAAAGGGTGGTCGAGTGTGATGTGGAGACATGGGACTCAGTCTGTCATATCCAAAACAAGGAAATCCTCGTGCGAGTAATGGCGATTCTTCTAGAAAACTCGCTTTACTTCTGCTAACACAACCAGGTAACTCCTCCAACTTTATTTCGACCTCTTGTTGAGCTGACACGTATTTATAAACCGTGTTAATCTCAGAATAATTCTTCGTTGAGGAAAGTTAACAAAGTTGAATACAGGCAACGCGCCAATTTGACGTTGGTTGACATGTCAACTAGCTAGCAAGTTAGCCTAGCGCTAACAGCTGGATGCTGTCAACAACTTTTCCTTGCTTGCTATAGAGATAGTCATATGCAGTAACAGTGGTTTTATGTTGTAAATAACTAACACACACGTTCATTTGGTGTAAATTAACGAATTTACTTAACTTTAAATAATCTCGACAATGTAGCGAACTAATGCATGACTCCCCAGCATATATCTAACTGCACAATCGTAATTGAAGTGTTTTGTGTATTTATAGCTTCAGAAATACATCCAGAATAGTATTTATACCTGATGATTTGTGGGTATTTAAAAAGACGTTAATTTTCAAGATAAATCCTGAACAATAGTAGTTGGGTTAGCTGTCTTCTGGTAAATTCTGTACTTCCCCATGAAAGAGAGCTGCAGATTTCATATGACTTATTACGGATTCAGATCTTAAACTTTATGGAGTATTTTGGTCAGACGCATGTTTTATGTTGTATATTTGAATATATCTCTCTTGTTGGGTAGTCTTTAAAAATACAAAGTTACAGTGTATGATACACAATATGATTTGTGTGTGTATATGTGTGTGTGTGTGTCTATATGTATATGTGTGTATATATATATATATATATATATATATATATATATATATATATATATATATATATATAGAATATTTATTTATATTAATTTGAAGTCTAAAAGAGATTAATCTGTTTGATGATGATGCTTTGGTAGAGTATTACATTTCTTTTTGAATGCAACTATCTGAGTGGGATGACTCAGTTAAATTTCCCTGGTCGTTAACCCTTCATTGTCCAAAAGGAGAAGTGATTTCCATTATAAATTTCCCTGGTTCTTAACCCTTCATTGTCCAAAAGGAGAAGTGATTTCCATTATTTTCTTTTATACTGCTTCTTGTACTATAGCCAACGTTCTTGATGCTTTCACCATTGCAGCTTGTTAATTCTTCTCATACGTGGCCTGTGGAACCAGCGTAGCCATGTCATCTCGGGTGTTGCTACGGCAACAGTTGATGCGGGAGCAGGCGCAGGAGCAGGAGAGGAGGGAGGCGCAGCAGCAGGCGTCTGCCGCTCAGCTCCGTCTGACAGAGTCCACTCCTGCCATCTCCGTCACGGTGCCACCCATGGCCACCCGCCCTCCTCCAGCTCAAGTACCGGTGGAGGTTTTGAAGGTGGGTTTGGACCTTCTTATACTACTTTTTTTTTCCCCTTATGTTTCTTGCCGTGAGACAATCAGCTGAAACTTTAAAGCTAGACTCAAAACACTGCTAAAATGAAAATAACATTGCAAAAGAAACTCATAACTAATTGAAATAAAATATAAATATTAGATGAAAAACCTTAAACTTAAACTAGACTAAAATTAGATTATAAAATTAAAAATCTTTCCTTGGCAACTAAGGGAAAGAAATATTTTTTTATTAAATATTTTTAAGTTGAAGTACTAAAATAACTAAACCAAAATAGAAATAAAACAAATTATAGCTAAATAGAAATATTTTTTAAAATTCGAACAAAATCATTGCTAAAAATGTTCATTGCTACATTTACATTTACTTTTACATTTAGTCATTTAGTAGATGCTTTTATCCAAATCAACTTACAAATGAGGACAATGGAAGCAATCAAAATCAACAAAAGAGCAATGAAATGCAAGTACTATAACAAGTCTCACTTAGTTATGACAAGTCTCAAGTGTAAGTTCCCTTTTTAATTAAAAGTAACACAATTTCCTTCCTTAAAACTACTGCATGGACAAAAACAAATGTCAGTGACGTCTTTATGTGACCATTGATCCACTGTTTTTACTTTGCTGTAGGTGCAAACTCATCTTGAAAACCCAACTAAATACCACATCCAGCAGGCCCAGAGGCAGCAAGTGAAGCAGTACTTGTCCACCACACTAGGAAATAAAGTTGCCACACAAACTCTCGGTATATCCCCCGTTCCACAGTCAAATTCTGCTCCGGAGAGGTGCCCTTCTGCAAGCAGTGCTCCCAACAGTCCAATGGCACATCTAAACCTGGGCTCCAATAAAGAAGAGGTAAAGCACATCTAAGTATACACTATGTACTGATCATCTCATTCAAATGTAGAAGTTGCTTAAAGGCCAGTTAACACCAAGAATGAAAACTGCATTGGCGTCCACCCCAACGCAAAATAACATTCTATTGCAGTTATGTCGTCTGCCAGTTTTAATGCGTTAGCTCGATTCAATGTTTTTATTGTTCATCAACTAGAAAAATTGTGAAAACTATATTGTTTCTCTATGTCGTTATTGTTAAGCCCTGTTCATATCAAGCACAATAGCTATAAAGATAACTATAAAGATACAGTTCTAAAATCATTCTCAGTCTTCAAGAATAGCAGAGTTCACACCACAACTATAACAATAAAGGCACAGAGAAACGATATTGTTGGAATCACTTTCAGAACGATTTTTTTTCCAGCTGGTGAATGATACAAACACTGACAGCCAATCAGAAACCATTTTGCTATAATGAGCTTGAGAATTTAAAGTGACAGATGCGCGTGCGCTTAGAATATACAGACGATATCCTCCGCTGGTGCGGACGCTAATATAGTTATCTTTATAGTTATTGTTCTTGGTGGGAACGTGGCTTTATACTTGTTTAGTGGACTTCAAATTCCACTTTTTAAAACTTTTTAGTTATAGTATTAGTTATTGTTATAGTTATCATAGTTTGTGCAAACAGGCCTTTATCACTTTTTTCTCAGGTTTGGAAAGCTTAAATCGAAAGTAGTGTTTTTTTATATTTTTATATTGGGTTTTAAATGACAAGCATCAGAATTGTTTATTATACAACAGTAAATAAAAATGTCTTTAAAATTATACAGTGGATTTACACAGAAGTACAGCGGAAGTGTTTTTTCCTCCTTTAAAGTTGCTAAGCCTATTTTACTATTTTACTCGCCTAAAATGCACAATTATATGTTGCATAGTTAAATTTTATGTTCATTTTGCATTAACACTGTCTGCGACCCTAAAAAATATATCTGCCCACCAGTTGAGAAATAAACTAATGCAGGCTTTTCCACTTTTTCCTTTTTTTTTTTTTCTTTTTTTGGTTTTTTTTTTTTTTACTTATTTCTGCTGAAATGTACATTAGGGCTGTAGCTATCGAAAATTTTAGTAATCAAGTATTCTACCGAAAATTCTATTGAGTAATCGGATATGAAGAACGTTTTCTTTATTAAAGGGCAATACCAAATACACAAGAGAAAATAAGATGGGTCTCTTAAAACGAACAAGTAATTTGTTTCCTTTTTAGAAGAATTAACATTTTTATAGCTGAAATTGCATATATTAATAACTGTGAAAACATTTAGTGCATTTAATTGCCATATTACAAATACAAATATATAAAAATATAAAAATCAATTTCAAATTACTTTAAAAAAGGTAAACCTAGTACAACCTAAAACTAAGACATAAATCAAAATAATAGTAATAAAAAAATAATAATACCTAAACATTGTGCAACTTAACTTTCAAGTTTCAGCCTAACTTCAGCTCAGGCGTGACTTAAGCCTTTACTGTCTTCTTAGAAGGCACTTCTTAACACATTTTTTAGCAACATGAATTTAAAGTTATTTGGAGAATAAACCCTCTTAAATGTCTCTCTGTATACTGGTGTGTGTGTAATCCTTTAAAGGAGCATGTGGTTGCAAACACAGTGCTCTGTATGTAGTTACAGTAAATGGTAGGGATGCACTGGAAATTCTGGGCCGAAACCGAGAATTCTGGATGTGCTTGGTCGAAAACCGAAACTGCTTTGTAATAATTATTTGTTTTATTCAATAATATAAAGTAGTTTTGTACGACTTTTTAATTTAACTCAATTTTAATTACACGGAATTTAAAAAACACAAGCCAAGTCCTCAGTGCTTCTTTTTGTTGACAGCAGCAGATTTATAAATTATTCTCATTACCAATTTGGGAAGATGCACGTATCACATGGTCACATGCCTTGTAAAAAATCATAAAAGTGATGCAGTGCTAAACGGTCTCTCGCTGTTGGTGCTTGTAATGATTTTTGCTTCTTTCTCTGACAGTTTTAAATGCTTTCACACGGCTGTGTTTGCTGCATTAGTGCGTGCCTCTGTTTGATCACGTCACGTCATTGTTCAATACAATTTATTCAGTCTTTTTACTTATTTTGGTGCATCCCTAGTAAATATGTCATTGCATCACTATATCATTGATATCGCGATATAACACTTTTTTTATCATGTAAAAATTTATACCGGTATTATCGTGGACGATATGATATGGCACACGCAACATATTTTAGGTGTTATTATAATTATAGCTATGATTAAAGAAAATGACAATTATAAAGTTATGTTTTATTTTCTCTCACCTAATGTTTTATTAATGTTTATTCTTAAAATAGTCTTACGAAATGTTTTATTTTTCCTCATAAATTCTGTCTTGTGTATCTGGTTATCAAATGAAGGCATAAAACATTAATTCTATTTATCTTTAAATTATTGAAAATTAAACTTCTTGGCAAAAAAAAGGGGATTTACTATTCAAATTAAAACATGGAAGAAATATTGTGTGTAGTGATGTTCCGATACCCTTTTTCCCTTCCCGATACCGATTCCGATACCTTGGCTCAGGGTATCGGTTATACAGCTGTATATCATGAATCATGAATATTAATCACGTTGTCTGCGTTCCTTGAACTGATTTGCTGAAATCAAACCAGGGACGATAATAGGTGAGCGCCAGCCAATGAGATTGTCGTTTGCGCATTAGCTCCGCCTACTATCGGAGAACTCGGCAGTTCTGAAAAGCTGAAGAATTCCAAAGGAACGTTATTTTGACAGGAAAATACATCAAAGAATATCGTTTACATACCATGCAGAATTGACGCGCTACATGTAAGACTGACTGACTCGCGCTCTCTCTCTCTCTCTCTGCGTGTGAGGGGAAAAAAGCAAAGCGACGGTGAGTCGTGCACTTCACACTAGAGCTTATGGTACGTCAAATACAGGTGCGCTGCGCATCCTTTCAGATGATCTGAAAAATAGATCGCTTGACGGAGAGTGAAACTCTGATGCGCTCAGAGTGTTCAGCGAGTGACAATATATCTGTGCTAAACTTATACATAGCCTCCAACTCACACGCTGACGAGTAAAATCTGATTATTTATTAGCCAGTGGCTAATATTATATATCATTTAGTCGCCCAGGGTGAAGATTTAGTCACATACTCGAGTGATTTACTGGCAATGTGCTACCACATTTGTACTTCTTCTTAGCTGCTCTAAATAGTGGTTGCTTGTGGCAACACAGCACAGCTTCCTGTGTTTGCATTCTGAGCAGCGAAGAAGAATTGATTTCCGATTTTCTGCGTTAAGCAAAGCTAGCGCGCATAACTATAGGTCTTGTTTAAGAAAATGGTATCGGATCGGTACATGAGTTCAAGTACTCGCCGATACCGATGCCAGGATTTTTTGTGGTATCGGTGGAATTTCCGATACTAGTATCGGAATCGGAACAACCCTAATTACCGTAACGCGTAGTATATGCGCGCACCACAAAATAACATGGCTGCTAGAATGACCGTGTTTTTCAAAAGGGAAGGCTGGCCTGACCGCACTATTAATCTGAATTGAAACTGGTCTGTGGAAACAGGGAGTTTCCTTTTCAGAGCCATCCAAAATCAGATATAACTGCTCATATATGAGATTTGGAGGGCATTTGTTTTGTAATGGTACATTAGACCATTCTGAAACTGGCTAAGTAACACTGTGGGGTAGTGAGCTGTCAATCTGAATTAACACTGATGTGTGGAAACAGGGAGTTTCATTTTTAGAGCTATTCAAAATTAGACAAAACTGGTTATATATGAGTTTTTGGAGGGCTGTTATTATGTAATGCTACATCAGACAGTCCTAAAACTGACTGAGTGACACCCTGGGCTGGTGTACTGTTCATCCAAAGTGAAACTTTTTTTGTGGAGACAGGGGATTTTATTTTTATAACTATGTGAATTTACAGATACAAAATGGATATGCAAGTTGTAAAAGGCTTTTATTTTGTTATTTCTCATCAGACAGATTTTTCATATTAATTGGCTTTTATTTATATATTTATTTATATCAGACCGTTTTAAACTTATTTATTCATTCATTCATTCATTCATTGACAGAGAAACTGGCTCAGTAAATGAAAGCTAAAGATCGCTTTTCCTCTGATCTGTTTTAACACGCTATTACTGTAACGCGTAGTATATGCGCGCACCACAAAATAACGTGGCGGCTAGAATGACCGTGTTTTTCAAAGTGGAGGCTGGCCTGACCGCAGTCAGTAACGCTACTGCAAACAGGAATAAGTATACTACATAGAAATTTCTTGTCAGCGTGTTATTTGAGCGGACTTAGCTTTTCCAGTGAGCATGAGCGGTAAATGAGCAGAATGCACATTGATAGAGCGGAGTATTGTACGGAGCGTCACACGGCGCAATGATGACGGCTGGAGGAGAGTGAAACCTGAACACTGCTGTGCGGCGCAAGTATATATCGCTGCAGCCCGGAGACCTCCAAGTGGGAGGGACTTATGCCGCAAGTAGGTTGGGACAGCTCCAAGAGGGAGGGTAGGTTTAGGGTTGGGTTTGGTGTAGGCAGTGGTCTCAAACTCAATTCCTGGAGGGCCACAGTTCTGCAGAGTTTAGCTCCAACCAGCTCCACATCACACCTGCTTGGAAGTTTCTAGTGATCCTGAAGACTTTGATTAGCTGGATCAGGTGTGTTTGATTAGGGTTGGAGCTAAGCTGTGTCCCTCCAGGAATTGAGTTTGTGACCAATGGTGTAGGGCATATTAACAAGGCCCAACCCATTTGGAGCTGGCTCCGATCTCCATTTATCTCGTGCGGCGCGGCGCGGTGCGGCATATATTTTCGGCGGCCGAAAATTCAGTGCATCCCTAGTAAATGAACTAAACGATTCTTCGAAGCACATAATTTGCCTCAATGATTTTTTGTATTCGAGTTCCTCGAGGAATCGTTTCAGCCCTAATGTACATTCATATTCTTCCTAACAGCAGTAAAACTTTGAAAAAAGTTCTTATTGTTTAACATTAGTTAATGCATTAACTATTGAAATAATTAACTAACAATCAACAATACATTTGTTGCAGTATTGATTAATCTTTAGTTAATGAAAAAATACAACTGTTCATTGTTAGTCCAAGTTAGCTCAGGTCCATTAAAAAAATATCAACAGATACAACATTTGATTTTAGTAATGTATTAGTAAAGGGTGAAATTACCATTAACTAAGATTAATAAATGGTTTATTAGTATTTTCATAGTGAGTTCATGTTAACTAATGTAATTAAGTTTTGTTAAAAATTAGTGCTGTCAAACGATTAATTGCATCAAAAATAAAAGTTTTTGTTTACATAATATATGTTTGTGTACTGTGTATATTTATTATGTAGGCTAAACATACTTATTAAGCTCACAAAATAATTACATTGGATCCAAAAGATAGTTTTAGCAACATAGCGCAGATGCTACGGAACACAGTTAGCTGACTAGCTGTATAAGATTGTGTGCTACGCTAATATTTTACTTCACAGGCATTACTGGCTTGTACTTTTACATCCATAATATTATAAATTGACAGTTTATTGCTGGTCTGTGGTTTTACAGTGCTGTAATTTTTAAAGATTTCATATTATTGTAAGGTGAGTTTAAAGGGTGCTTCAGTGTGACATCAATGAGAAAAAGTATAATTTCATAGATATTGTTAATAATAGTTGATTTAAAATATGTATGAACTTAATACATGACCTAGATTATTTATTTAGCAAAATCCTGTCATTTCAATAAATATTACATGCAATTTATTAAAAATTGTTGCTGCTCCCATTAAACTCAGCGTGCTCTCTTTAAACTCTTCCACATTGAATGTCTATGTAAATGCTTCATAAACAGACTTTAAATATTAACTGATAGTTGTCCCTTTAAGTTAAGTTAGTTGATTTTCTATGGATTCTTGCAACTCAAATCTGCAGACTGGCTCTGACCTTTGGCATCAACTTCTCCAGATTGTAAATAAGTGGAAAATCGGGGCAAAAATCATGTAGTGTATTCCAGCCTTTAGAGACGATAAGTTGACATCCATTTAAAAAGAGGTTTCATAATGAGGCTAGTTTCTGTGTTCATCCCCATGAATTAAATGTTTTATTGGTTTGTTTTATTTGATTTTTGAATGTGTTACTTAGCTGAACATGGACTAGTCTAGATGTTACAATGTGCTTAAATGACACTTCACTATGAATATATAACTGATCAAGTTGAATACCTTGTTGCTTGATTTTAGTGTTCTATTTTTTTGCGATTGACTTTGTACCATTTTTACAATTATTCTTAAAAATTTTGTCTTTAAAATAAACAAGAATTTTTAATAAAACATGATGTGAGCTTAAAGGCTACAAAATGTACCCATTAAGCATTTAATGATGTATATCTTAATTGAAATGCTTTTGTTATTTAAAATAAAGTTAAATATTTGAGAGATTTAATATTTTATTTGAACGTAACTTTTTGTACTGAAACCAATATCTTGTGCACTAAAAATGTCTCAATGTAGATTTTGGTGAGCTTAATAGGTACGTTTACCCTATATATAAAAGTACACACAGACAATATATATTTTGAAAATATGTACATGTATTTACATGTGTGTATATATTTATATTCTTATCATTTATATTATGTATAATATATAAACATTACATATTTTTCTTAAATGTATACATGCATGTGTTTGTATTTTATAAATGCGTAATAAAAATGCACAGTACACACACATATCATGTAAACAAAAACTTTTATTTTGGATGCGATTAATAGCAATTAATCGTTTGACACCACTATTAAAAATAAAACCTAATTTAAATAGGTGAACATGCTTACCTTTCCCTCTTCTGCTTGCCCTCTCGCTAGCTTTGTGTCACAATGTACTGTAAAATACCACACCAGTGGCTTAATTATATTTGCTCTCTTTAACACCATACAGCACTTCTGCTTTAGATCGCCCATAGAACACACACTTGACTGTTGTCTTTTTAAGAATACAGTTCATCGCTTCCCCAAATACATACACGTTTATAACCCAGTTTGTTTAATTATGTGATTAGATGCGCACCACTCTTCTATGACAATAATCATTCTAAAACTTGATTGCATCCCCGCAGATGGATGATGTAATTGACGACATTATCAGCCTTGAATCCAGCTTCAATGATGACATCATGTCACTGATTGATTCTGGCCTGCAACTCCCAAACACGGTAAGCTGAGCGATCGTCTTCATTATTGATGAATACTTCCATAACATGACGGCAATGTTCTGAATAAAAGCCTCTTTGAACCGTGGCTGTATTTGTGGTAAACCAACACAAACCATTTTGAAAGCTACAGAGATTATTTCCTGAATGTAAATGTCCCCACCCCTCTTAAGAGTGAGTGCTAACCACTGCACTTATGAGGAGGCACCTCAGCAATCGACATAAACATTCACTTCTAACACTTTACTAACACCTGCCAAGCAGGAATCATCAGGGAGGGCACAAAAAGGACTGTGAATGAATTGTACAGAGCATGCAGGGACTTGGCACAGGATAGAAAGAACTTGGGAAATAACTGGTGAAGGATTTAACTTTATTTTTTTTTATGGTAAAAGTGAATTGACATAAAATGAGGATTGTAGTTTTATTGCGGGAGCATGAAAAGAAAGGAAAGGTAAAATCTCATTCTTGAATTTATTAGCTTTTATTCGTAAAGACTTCTTGAATCGCTGCTGTTTCAAATTAAAATAACATTTTTATTATAATTTATTTGTGATATATTTCATTGTAGTGTATAAGGAACATTTACATTAGAGTGAAATTGCATAATTAAAGTTATTTTAGTTGATAAAGTTTTTTTTGTTGTTTTTTTTTTTTTTGCATCTGTGTGAATATCATGAAAAATTCAGTAATTGAATAATATAGTCACACATATTTTTGTAAAGTTTATTTATTGTCAAGTGCTTGAATAGTAGTATATTTGATGGTAAAATGATATTTGATTTTAAACGATATGTTTTAGGCTGATGTGATCACCATATCCTGGTGCAACAGTTCAATGCTTTGAAGATTTTTCTTCTTCTCCATTTTATTATCTTAGCTACCAGGCAACCTTCTGGATGTCTACAACAGTCCTGGCATGACGACCCCCGCCATCACCGTCAGCAATTCTTGTCCAGCAGATCTGCCTAATATTAAAAGAGAATTAATTGGTAATGATTTACTCAGCCCAGCTTCTGTTTTTTTCCTTTGTTTCAGTTGTTTGTTGTGTGGTAGTAATAACAGCTGTATATTTTCAGACACAGAGACCAGAGCCTTCATGAAGGAGAGGCAAAAGAAAGATAATCACAATCTCAGTGAGTTCAAAAGACACACGCTCTGGTAATGTATTGCTTGTATACTGTGTCATTGCATGGCTTGGTCTCTATAAGTGTTTTGTTTTGTGCAGTTGAACGGCGGAGAAGATTCAACATAAATGACAGAATAAAGGAATTAGGAGCTCTGATACCCAAATCCAATGATCCGTAAGTTTCTTTCCTTGAAACTTTAAGCTTTATTAAGCTGAGCATTAATATATAAATATATCAGTTTTATTCATGCTTTTTAAATTTATTTTCTTCTTTTTTCCCCCCATGGGAAGTTACAGGTTGTTGAGGGAGGGAAGTGTTTATTGGGGCAGTATTAGTAATAACATGGAAGGATAATTTTATAAAATTAATGTTGTAATTTGTTGAGTTGATATTCCATGCAGAAAATCTAATAAAGAAATTTGAAATAAACTTTAAGCTTTATGGCACGTTGTTTTAGAGAAACCACACATAATGTCGCAAAAAAAAACAACAACATAGACTACCAGTGAAATGTTTTGGACACACTTGGCTGATTTTATGGCTTATGTGATCAGACTCTTATTGATTTAGGCTAATTCTGTTTTTAAATTGAATGGTATGTCAGCAGCTCTTGAACTACTGCTATTTTGTTTTAAAAATGAAAAAAAAAAAGTTCAAAAGTTTGGGTCAGTCTTTATATAATGAATGCTTTTATTCAGTAAGGATACATTAAAATGATCAAAATTGACAGTAAAGGCATTTATAATGGTACAAAAGATATATAAAATACAAGTAAATGCTGTACAAATAAATGACTCGTGGTTTCCACAAAAAATATTAAGCAGCACAACTGTTTTCAACAATGATACTTTTTAAAATACATTAAAACAAGGACATTTAAAAAAAAAATTTATATTAATATTTCACCATGTTACTATTTTTGCTTACTATTTACATCTTGTCTGCTTAAAATGGCAGGGAGATGCGCTTGAACAAAGGAACCATTTTGAAGGCTTCTGTTGATTATATAAGAAAACTTCAGAAAGAGCAACAGAGGGCCAAAGAGATTGAGATGAGGCAGAAGAAACTGGAGACATCCAACCAGGCCCTGCTGCTTCGCATACAGGTACTGTACATGTCCAAACAAGGATGTTCGCTTTCCTGTCTACCCAAAAACACATCATCCCATACTAATCTCTTCACTTCCTCCTCTAAATTATCAATATTTACTCATTTTCCATTATACTTCACCTGCAGGATGGCATGAACACGCCATCAACATACATGTGAATGTAAATACAGTACATAGTCTAGAAAACGGAACACTGTGATATCCTGTAAAAAGATGGACTCCAACACCCCCTGCTGTTTGTTGCACACAGGAGTTAGAGATGCAAGCTCGTCATCATGGCCTCTCCTCCGCTATGCCTCAAGGCCTGAGCGCAGACGCTTCCTTCCTTCAGCAACAGCTACTACAAGGAAACCAGTCCATGCAGCCTGGCTCTGGGGAAGGCCAACCTCAAAGTCACCTCAGCATGGATGGAGTCATGACACAGACTTCTCCCTTCCTCACAGTACCTTCCTCCAGCTCTCCAGCTGCTGCAGCAGTAAGCGGCCCTCTCAATCTGGATACGTTTAGCTTTGCGGAGCTGGACGACCCTTCGGCCTCCGATCTTTACCCTGACGTGGGTTTTAGTGACATTCTGATGGATGACGGCTGCATGATGCACAGCGTCAGGCCTTCAGATACACTCTTCTCCCCGATGTCCCCAGGAGCCTCCAAGACCAGCAGCCGCAGGAGTAGCATGAACATGGAGGACGACTTGTGACCGAACTGACCACTAAATGTATGTTTCTGTGCTTTTTCTTGTGTTGGATGCCATGGGATGTTTTGAAACAAAATGAAAATTCATGTTGTTCCAACTCTGTATGACTTTCTTTCTTCTGTGGAACTTGAAAGGTGATATTTTGAGAAATGAACTCAGTGGTTACCAAAGCTGATTGGTTACTGACTTTCTTCAAAATATCTTCTTTTGTGTTCTCCAGAAATGCCACATTTTTTGGTGGACCATCCCTGGAAACACTCCATGTCTTGTGCTGTCATATGTCTATATATATCAGTTCATTTTGAAAAAAAAATTAACTAGTATTACACAATTTTGTAGGCAGTCAGTGATCCCAAATTCAAAACACACCCAAAACAATTAGCCTTTTTGTAGCTAAAGTTTAGGACATTTTAGCCTTTCTATGCATAGCTGTGTTACTCTAAGGGTAAATCATGTGATGTTTATTATTGTTTTAGATATGTGTTTTTAGACTCTGCATTCAGAGCATGCAAGTGCATATATATATGATTTTGGAGTGTGGCGTGAGTAGTCACCAAAGGGATGTTTCCGAGTTGTTTAATAGCATGAACTCATTATTCATATTGTTATTTTGAAAATGTTCAAGCAATATTTCTGCATATATGAGAATTTTATTTTTTTAACACTCTTTGCTGGCTTTACTTTCAGCCAAGTACTTGCATATTTACTTCTAACTGGTTTGAAATTTCTACATTTTATTTGTTTGTTTACAACACTTCCTTTTATGGTTCGTAGGTTTGACCTTCTTCAATGTTACATTGCTAAACAAATGTGTGATGGTGCAGGTGCTCATACATAATTTTTGGTAACACTTTACAATAAGGTAAATTCGTATCTTCAGTTAATTCAGTAGCATTACTTAATACATCAGGTATCATGAAAAACATAAAATAATTTCTAGTTTTACTAGAAGTTAATTTCTACATATACTAATTCATTTAAAAAAATATTGTAATACATTCTAAACATGTAAAATGTAATTATGGACGAACCATAACGATGTAAAGTAGTATATTTATAAATGAATATTTAACCTAGATTGATTTATGTATTCATGATACCTAACGTATTAACTAGTGTTAATGAATTTTGCGTAAAGTATTACTGATTTTTAGGATGATATAAGGAAACAAGCCACATAATCATCATGCACAAATAGCTTTTCAGGTTTAAAATGTTACAAGCTACCTCTGCCTAAAGTGCTTTTTTTAACCAGTAGATCTAAATCAGCAATTTGTTAGATGCAGCTAAATACACACATACCTGCGAATGTAAATGTTATGAAAATTAACTTACAAATCTGTGTTGTGCTCAGAAATATGACATTAAGAGTACTGCCGGTAAAAGCCAAATGAAGTTTCCTCTCTGATCAAACGGTGCCTTTAGCATAAAGGAACAAAAGTCATTTTTTTTGGTTTGTAAATATAGAAAAATGAATACAAATGAGCCTTGAAAGGTTTAAAAGTTGTTCTCTATTAATACTGCAGCAATTCAAATGAATGTATAATATATAAAACTATATAATTCAAAGCTAAATGCAGACTTGTAAAATATATATTTAAAAACTTGAATGTAAATGTGATTATGCAGTTTCCCTTTTTTTCTGTCAAGGCACGGAATGGGCATAAGTTTGAAATTATTTAATTATGTGAAGTCACACAGCAATAATATTTTTTATCATCTCATTTGCTGACAGTACAGTCCTTAGAAATGAGCATTAGTGTGTGTGTGTCATAAGACATATTTCCTCTCATTAAAACTAAATTGCCAGTTATTGTTCTGTTGCTGGTGTGTGTCATTGCCTTTACTTTCATTACATCTGGACTCAATTAAAGGGAAGGTGTTGTTCTTTTTTCTAAACAAGTTTTTTCAAAGCATATAATTTATAATGGAGATCAAATGTATTTTAATTAGGATTTTCCTGTGTGTTGGTGGCCTTTAATTGGCTAAAATAAACTGATGAGAAAAAAAATCAAATGTCATTGACATTATTTAAATGTTTTTTTAAACCTGTTTTTCAGTGTTTTTACCATTTGCATATTCACTTCCAGTATCATCTCAAAATTAATTTAACGTGCTAGATTTGATGTGCAAATGATCTAGGTAAACAAATTTAGTACTTATGTATACACCGACTTACATACAGTTAGGGATGCAGCGATTAACCGGTTTTACGATTAACCGCGCTTTAAAACGTCACGGTTAATTAATCGTAAAGGCTCCGCTTCGCCGAGTGTTTCTGTTGCACGGAATGGAACTGTTGAAACGAGCAAAATAAAAACAAAGTTACACTAGCGGTGCACCATCTTAAAATGCCGTGCTTATCAGAGACACGGAGGCTACTAGATTAACTATGACAGAGGAACCAAACAGTGATCCTTTATTTCCACCAGAGAAATGACTGAAGTCGATAGTGTGGGACCATTTCGGGTACACCAAGAATGACCAGGGCGTCATTTAAATAGTGCCGTAAAATTTGCTAAAGAGCGAATACATAAGGGATAATGCACGGCTAGCCAACCTGTTCTCCTGTGCAATAAACGATTTTAATGCACGACGTGAAGGTAAGGACCACCTGACGCGAAGTTCGGTAGCTCTAACATTCTGCCCGCTTCAGAGACGAAATAGTGCGGTGAGAGAGTGTGTGAATTAGCCTACCTGCATCTGCGCGTCACTTTAAACAATGAAGATTTGAGTTTAGTTATTTAAACAGTCATTTTACCCCCTCTTTGCTGATTAATATAATGAAGCGATCCAGTCTCTATAAGCTATTTTATTAATGAAAGTCGCTGGGCAGCGTTGACAACACGTTTCTGTCCTCCTAAATGTTTGTGTGGGCAGCTCGATCTCGATCTCACAAACCAAAATAATAGACATTTTCTCAGGCCATATGTAAAATCAGATGAATAAATATTATTAAAATGAATAAGTATGGATGACAGTTGATTACAATAATAGTTTAGTTTATTCCCCTCATTAGTAACAGTGCCCTCTGTGGGATAAAGTTAATATTAGTCATCCCTGTTATAGTATTATTCATAAGTCAATTTATTTTTCACCATCTTTCCAAGTTCTGTACCTCAGGTCCAAAAGAAATGTAGAAAGAATATACAAAATGAAAACACCAAATACATTTGTGATCTATTTCCATTCGTTATTTTCAAAAGGGAAATACTGACATGGATGTTTACAGAGCAGAGGTCACGTTTTTTAATTCCAATAAGAGAGATGTACTTTTTTTTGTGCTGTATTATTGTTTACTGTGTTATTTCTGTTTCAAAAGGCAGCAATCAATAACACTTTAATATCTAAAGAGTGTTTATGTGATTTCATGTTGTGAAATGAATACATGCATAATGATCGTAATAATCGTGTAACCGTGATTATTCCTCAGACTATAATCGTACCAACAAAATCTATAATCGTTGCATCCCTACATACAGTATACATATGAAGATTTCATTTGCAAAACGAGAGAACTACGTTTTTAAAAATGTTAAAAAATCATGTTTTTTTATTCTGCATTCCAATATCAATCAAACTGCAGTTGGGTTGTTCTGATTAAATAATAATAACTAAAAAATACAGCTAACTAACACAATAAAAGCATGATTTATGAAAATTATTAGTTATCTGTTTTTGCAAATAAACTCTTGATATACATTGACTCATATCCACTTCACACAAAGGAGCTTTAAAAAATGAAGACAGCTGTTTTCTATTTTTAATTCAAGGACAGGATATAACATATGTTTAGTATAATGCAATCTCACATTGCCAAATCATATCATCAATTTGTTGTACAACAAAATTAGCCACTAAAAGCAATTTATTTTCATTTTATATATATATATATATATATATATATATATAATGTGTAAAAAAAAAAAAGTTGAACAAAAATAAATTGTTGATTTTCAAAGTAAATAAGAGTTCTACAAATATTTACTCTCAAATTGTAATGAGCTAAAACAAAACTTTTTACCATTTCAATATCATCTGGTTCAGGTGACACGTAAACTGCATATGATTTTTTCCTCTAATGCAGTATCAAATGCAGGCGTGCAGTATCACAGCCACAATCAACCAGCAGATTTACATGCTTTTGAAATCAGCACATAACATTTGCTACATTCCATTCCAGCTTTATGTGATTGTCATGAGCAGTATATAAATGAGCGTGAGAGGTCATGAGCAGCTAGTGAAACAGAAGCTGAGAGAGTTCCATGCCTAGTTCCAGACACTCAGTCGTCTGTAGACAGAGATCGCAAATGGAGCAGTCAAAGGTGCTTTCTCCACAACTACAGCCGCACGCCTCTATGTATTCAGTGCAGCTGCAACATGGGCAAAAATCTATAAAGTCCTCCAGATAGGAAGGGTCGCAACAGCATGCGTTAGAGCAGAAGGACGAACAGATAGAGGCCACGCAGTATTGACATCCGTCACCAACGGCCAGCACGCAATCCCAAAACTTGCAGAACAAACACGCCAACAGAAAGGATGCACACAGGTCTAGAAGTGCAAGGAAAAAGCAAAAAAAGAAAAGGTTTTTAAGATTAAATCTTTATTCTGCATTCAGTACGAGATAAGATAGTCATAATGTTGATTACCACAAAAAAATTATTTCAACTCATATCTGTTTTTTTCCTTTAAAAAACCACACATTGAGGTTATGGTGAGGCATATGAGGCCTTATGAATCAGCTTATAATTTTGTTAAAGCACTTACATTAATACTGTAAAATATTGTGTATTATTTGAGCTGCAAGGTGTTTAAAGGAATAGTTCAACTAAAAATTTAAATTTAACCACCGTCAGCTCATCCAAATTGTAGATGAGTTTGTTTCTTCACCTAAAGATTTGAAAAATTTAGCATTGCATCACTTGTTCACCAATGGATCCTCTGCAATGAATGGGTGCCGTCAGAATGAGAGTCCAAACAGCTGATGAGAACATTACAAAAATCCACAAGTAATCCAAACAAATCCAGTCGATCAATTAACAACTTGTGAAATGAAAAGCTGCCTGTTTGTAACAGCCAAATCCATCATAAGGATTTTAACTTCCTCTATCCATAATAATGCTTTCTCCAGTAGAAAAGTCATCTAGTGTGATTTAGGAGAAAAATATGCTCAGATCAAGCACCATTTACAGGCAAAAACAGTCCAAAACAATATGGCCATGAAGCAATGGTTTAAAGTTCAAATGTCTTAATGATGGATATATTTCTCTCATAAACTATGAGTTTTTCGCTTCACAAGATGTTAATTAATCAACTGGAACTGTGTGGATTACTTGTGGATTTTTGTCATGTTTTCATCAGCTGTTTGGACTCTTATTCTGACGGCACCCATTCACTGCAGAGAATCCATTGGTGACCAAGTGTAATGGTGCATTTCTGCAAATCTGTCGTGATGAAGAAACAAACTCATCTACATCTTGGACAGCCTGAGGGTGAGTATATTTTCAGCAAATTTTCATTTTTGGTGAACTATTCCTTAAAATCATTATTTTACAGTTTTTAGGCATTACCTTGTCATAGCAACAAAGTTTTAAAATTTATATAACTTTACACAGGACAGTGATTTTCACAATAAAATCATGTTAACACACACTGTTTATATCTTGTTGCTACACTATTAAAACCGTAATAGGCCTCATTCAATTACTTTACAGTGCCTCACCGTAAAAAACATATTTAAAAAAAAAAAAAAAAAAGAATAGTCGAATTTATTTTTTGTGGTAATCAACAACATTATAACACAAGTGCTGTCGACTGAGCTTAACTTGTATCGAACCTAGAATATTCCATTAATGGCTGAATCACTGACAAAATATTGATGTGGTAACCACAAATAAAGCAGCTTTGCTGACAGTGTAGCTCATAAAACTACTATCCTGTTTTGTAAGTTAAAGAGCCTTTATACTACTAATCAGCACCACACCAAAAAAAGTTTGGTGTGCATCCTCATCAATTTATCATTATAATTACGATAAAAGATGACAGGAAGAGGGAAAGTTCGTCAGACATGCTAGCGAGGATTTCAGCATCTATAATGCATTAGATGTCATAAAAATTGAATCCCTCATTTCATTGAGTCAAATGTAATTTGAGGTGTTGCTTACCTTCAACAGGGGCTTTCAGGCTCATACGACTCAATGTGGAGGTGGAGGACCGGCTGATTTTGCGATGACGGTGTGTTGCTTTATAAGCGGTGATATGTGACTTTTTAAGATGGTTTGTGGGAAGTTGAACACAGACGGGAAAAGCATCGCTGATGTCACTGCCAGGTGGGTTCAGAACATTCTGAAATGGCTTTTTCACATCTGCTGGGTCTTCTTTGATATGCACATCTATATATATATATATATATATATATATATATATATATATAACAATGGAGATTATAATAATAAAGTTATTTGGATGTTAGTTTAAAAAATGAATGGTAGTGTGAAGGATATTTACCAAATGCTAGTGGTTTTGATTTGCTAAGAGGGGAAATGAGACATGAGTTTTCCTTCCCAGAAAGTTCATCAGTTGGTGATAATTCACTATCCTTTAGACATGTTCCAGTAGATTCCAAGTCTTTTACATCAGACGACTCTGTAAAATAAATAAACCACACTATTAGTTGCTCTTTTCCTCTATACTGAAGTATTAAAAGAGAACAGAAAAGTCCTACCAGTGTGTTGAAAAGTTGATGCACTAAGAATTGAATTATTTTGCAGCTCATCTTCATGAATGTTGGATTTCGATCCAGTTGGTGACCGGCCACCATGTTCACCCTCATGGGCACAGTCCATCTTTTCAAACTCCTCTCACTGTATTCACTACAAGAAGAATAAGTGTAAAGATGTAGAGTGAAAATGCCAGAGCATTTGAACTCTTAACTATGTCATTAAATATTCAAACACAGGAAGCAAAGAAAAGAGATGTGCTATATAGTCTGTGGCATATTTTAAATACTAATGGTAAAATACTGTAGAGGGAGAAAGCTAATTGATCACTTGACATGTTGATATGTTACGGAACTAACAGTTAATAACGTGTTTCACTTTCCCCCTTTTGTGACAAGCATGACTACTTTTACTGATGACATTCATTTTAGAGTTATACATTTGATGTGCACAAAGTATATAAAATATATATATATATATATATATATATATATACAGAATATACAAAGCCTAGCATAAAAAGTACTGATGGAGCAAAAAGTGCCAGAGTCATTAATCTATTATTAATCTCAATCCATTTGGCGAACATATTGTGTGACGGGGATAAGAGGCATCTTAGATGTAAAGAGGGCAATAAATTTCAGCAACCTATTAGTCCAATGTTTGCTTACCTTGAGTCGGAGAGATGCCAGGAAAACTTCTTTTCAAGCAGACCTCAAAACCTTGTTTTGAAAAAATAAATAACAGTTCAGTTTTTGCAGGGTATTCATTAAGATATAAATTAATTCAAATACAATAGACACAAAAACAAAATGTTCATGTAGGCTATAATATTAAGGTAGAGTGGGGGAAAACTCACCCCCTTAAGGATTATGTTTTTTTTTTTCCGGGTTCATCATAGTTTTAATGACAATGGTGTAAATTATAAACCAAGTATGAAAAATGTCCGGAGTTTTCAAGTTATTAGATTTTTAACAAAAATTTTATTTGTACAATTACCCCCACCACCCCAGTCTGACAAAGCAATTTGCTTTAAACATTTACAGCAAAATCAGAGTACAGTCAGTTTATGCTTAAAATTTTACATTTTGTTTTACCACACAGACTATGTTTGAGAAAAAAATTAAATAAGATGTTATTCTGAAAATATAATTATATTTTTATTAAATAACATGTACTCCCTATCTACAGGCCCTACTGTTTTCATGTCATGTATAACTGTGATGTTCTCCAAAACAACAAGCTTTAAAACACTTTTTTCCTTACTGCTGAAAATGAGATCATTTACCGTGAAATCCGTTTTCTCTCCGGTACATCAGTACATCACCAGTGTAAGCTTCATGGTGAAAACTTCTACTGCACTCTTGTCAACGTAGTCCGTAGTTACAATAAAAATGTATCTTGACTTTATCTTGTGGTTATTTTGGGAAAAACAGTAGGGGGGCGTTTCCCCCACTCTACCCTAATTTCCCATTACAAAGAATTCAACATTGCAAATTATTAACACTCTCCTGGAACTCAAATGTCACCAAATTATTATCGTAAAACACACCTGACCACCTCCTCATCAAGTAAACAATATTAACTGCGGTATTGTGTCGCCAAATTTATACAGATACATATATCAGCAGCAGTGATGTTATATTTATAATAGTTTTTTTTTTGTGTGTGTGTGTCAAAAATCGTAAGTTTATTTATATATATTGAGGTGCCTCCTTTTCCTACTTGTTTTCTACGATTGTCAAGTTATGCCATATAAAATCTTTATTTTATTTTATTATTTTTTTATTATTGTTATCTTTGATCATTCAACTTAAAATTAAAATTCACTAACCTTCACCACCACATTCATCCCATCGTCCGTCAGATACTTGCGCTGTTGTAAGGGCAGTTGCTTTGCCTGATCATTATCCGTTCATTAGCATGTCATAGTGTTGATAGGACGCACACGCACCACACCCCCTACCAATAAATAAATGCAATAAAACATATTTACAACAAGAACAACAATTATTAAAATAATAATAATAATATAATTACTAATAATAATATTAATAATAATGTGTATCCTTGTTTATACTGTTGTTGTTTTTATTACTATTATTGCTGTTGTTTATTATAAAACAGTAACAGAAAACACATGGATTATTAGGTATTTATTCGTCTGTAAACGACTGAGAAAATGAACATAGCTTTTCCCCGGTGAGGACTTTTATTATGACAAGCAACCTTCTGCCCAAACAGACAGAAAAGACGCTGTTAGCCACTGATCGATGTAACAACTATAAGGTTTGTAATATCGGTTCATTGTGTTAGGAATTTTACTGTTATCAAGGTCGGGACATTCAGGATACAGACGTGTTTATGCATTGAAGTATTGTCTTAATCAGTCTTCATTTACTCTGTTTGATCGGATCTTCCAGAAGGCGGGGAGCAGCGATGGTAAGTCTGCTATTATGATTTGATAGCATTTTAGCTGCAACTTGAGCAGTCAAAATAAAACAAAAGATAAATTCTCTAAAAACAATTGTTACAAATTAAACAACGCATTATTTAACTAACTGTATTGTAAACAGGAGTAAATAACGTAATCGGTTTTGTTATTAACAAGTGTGCTATCATGCTAGCATGTATTGTGACTTACTGATATTGAACTGTGGTAAATAAGTACTTTTTGTGTCAAATTAATGTCTTTTATTATTTTTATTTTTGTTATTATTTATTGCTTCTGATTTCCAGTGTGGGGTGCCATCGTCTTTGAATCTGTTGTTATTTCCATTAAGTGTAGCTTGTTATAGTTCATTTATTTGTAAACACTTTTCCGTTATTAGCTACCTGGTGTGTCGATATTTTCATTGTATTGTCTCTGTCGTTATAGGACAGCGAGATGTCTGATATAGACCGGACTCCATCTATGGTCAAGGCTGTAGTAGATGCAGAGAATGCTCCTCTCTACTGCATTTGTCGAAAACCAGACATAAACTGCTTCATGATGTAAGACAAATCTCTCCAACCAAGTATCACATAACAGGCGTATGTGTCCAAACAGAGTGCTGAAGTTTTCATCAAATCTTTTTCTCATAGTGGTTGTGACAACTGCAACGAGTGGTTCCATGGTCACTGTATAAATGTGACAGAGAAGATGGCCAAAGCGATCAGGGAGTGGTACTGCCAACAGTGTCAGAGTCAGTGACTAAAGACTTTCACCTCAAAATATTGAAACATGCACTTGAACACACTATGTTGTGTTAGAATATGTGTTAATTCATTCTAAAATATTCTTCATCTCTTAGAATTGGATCCATCTCTTTCAATACGGTATCGGAAAAAGAACCGCGATAAAGACGTTGAGCCAGAGAGAGTTGAAAAACGATCCAGCACTCCAGAGTACAAGATCGATAAGCGGCGAGGATCTAAAGTTAGTGTTTCTCAAGTTTGCCTTTTATGATGTCATTTTCTGTTGCATTATGGGTGGGTAATCTGACCAAAATTTGGTATATATATTACCATACTAATTTTCCTAGAAAAAAGAAACTTTTTAAAATATATATATTTTTAATAATAACCATGTGATAATGCCTATTTTTGCAAATATGCACTGAATTAAATACTTCAAAAATCATATTTAATCTCATTTGATTATTTAGATTTTTGACTATTATGGAACTTGATTTATTTAAAAACAAAATTCAAATAAGAAAATTAATAAAATAATAATCAAGAATTAAATTTTTAATAAATAAATTTAATAAATGTAATAAATACATTTAAATTTAATAAAAAAAAATAAAAATAAAAATATATATATAAAATAATTCTCCAGCCCTTAAATATACCTTGTAATGTCCATTAAACCTGCATGTAATTATTACATTTATTAAAGAACAAAGGTAAAAAATATTATTGTCTACGAACTGCATTCCAGGTGAAGCGCTCTGCCCGTATGTGCGGTGAATGTGAACCCTGCACTAGGACGGAGGACTGTGGTCAATGCGACTTCTGTAAGGACATGAAGAAATTTGGCGGCCCAAACAAGATCCGTCAAAAATGTCGTCTAAGGCAGTGTGTTGTCCGTGCACGGGTAAGTTTATATTTAAGTGGTTTATCATTTTGTTTTTGTTTTGTAGTCAATTTGCTCTCACAATGTTTTTGCAGAAAATGCTGCGTGTTCGAGACGAGGAGTATTCTCTGTGTGAAAGGAAGGACAATATAATGCACAGGAATAGACGATACTCCGATGATTATGATGAGAACGATATGGAGCCATATGAGCATTACAAGGACAGAAATGCGGTAACTGCTAATTGCTGTTGCTCTACCACAACCACTTAGTATATACATTTCTTTGAACTCTTGTCAGGTTATAATATATATTTTAACCTGAATTTTTTTTTGTGAGACATGCTTGATGGGCATGATGCTATAGGTCTTGCACTCATAAACCTCACCCTTTTTTTTTTTTAAGTCATGGGGCAGTGATGATGAAGATGGCCCACTTTACAGCCCTGTCCCACGCAAGAAAGCTATAAAAGTCAAGCACGTCAAGAGGAGAGACAAAAAATTTGACAAAAAGGTACAATGAGAAACACTGTTCCTTAACCCTTGTTCTATGCTGACATTCCTTTACCAAATTTGATGTTCCTGGTCCAAAATTGCTTGTAAAAAGAAAATTGCTTGTAAATCTCTTAATATGCTATATCATCGCCAAATCTTAGATTCAATCTTTTTGTCAGCTTTTCTTTCAGTGTGTACAGGTTTTGTATTTCTTTTTGGAACTGATTGATTGTTGGTCTCCTTGATCTGCTTGTACACGCCTCAATTTTGAATGAGAAAAGTATTAATTGTGATTATGGCAATGTTCACTCAAAAACTGAGGTGTAAAAGATTAATGTTTAGAGAGGCCTACAATCAATCAGTTCCAAAAAGAAATATAAAACCTGTGCTAATTAAAAGAAAACAAGTTGATAAAAAGATTAAAACCAATAATTGGTAATATTATTTGTGCAATATTATTATTATTATTTTTTTTTTTTTTTTGTAGGCTGGTCATTTTTGACTGGGAGCATCACAAATGTAATCCCCCCCCTCCCCTCTCCCAAAAACCACAAAAATTACTTAATATTTTTTGGATTATGTTGTTATACCCTTTATGAGGAAGGTAAGAAAATTTTAGTCCATTGGAGTAATATTAACTGGCATTTTCAGAAAGTCAAAATGACCAGAGCATAACGTGGGTTGAAGGGATAGTTCACCTAGTAATGAAAATGATAATTTATTCTCCCTCAAGTTATTCCAAACCTGTATGAGTTTCTTTCTTTGGTTGAACATATAAGAAAATAGTTTGAAGAATGTTGTTAACCAAACAGTTTTTGGTCCCCACTGAGTTCTATAGTATGCAGCAAAATACTATGGCAGTCAGTGAGGACTAGAAACTGTTTGCTTACCAGCATTCTTCAGAATTGTTTGCTCATCCCATAATTGTGCTCATCTTTCACAGAAAGAGTCCCGTCGCCACAAGCAGAAACAGAAGCACCGTGATCGTTTGAGGCACAGCGAGAGAGGAGATGGCAGACATGGAGGAGACCTGCAACAGTGCCTGGGGCCAAATTGTATCGAGTCAGCACGTCCAAACTCAAAATACTGCTCTGAGGACTGTGGCATGAAGCTGGCCGCCAAGTAGGTTATTTCATTAAGTGCAGCCAACCAGCATGGAACAGTCACGCAATGTTATACCAATACCAATTTAATGTGTTTTGAAAAGATTGTATTGATTTATTGGTTTGCTGATCTGTGCAGCCGCATCTACGAGATCCTCCCACAGCGCATCCAGCAGTGGCAGCAGAGCCCCTGCATCGCTGAGGAACAGGGCAAAAAACAGCTGGAGCGCATCCGCAGGGAGCAGCAGGCTGCACGGATGCGCCTCGCCGAGATGGAGCGCCGTTTCCATGAGCTTGAGGGCATCATTGCCAAAGCCAAGCAGCAGGTGGTCCAACAGGATGAGGATGTGAGTTTCCAGCAAACTTTCTTATGCTAATGTCACTGAATTTTGTAGAGTGATTAGTATAAGATGGAATTTGTGTGTTTTAGGGATCTCATATGTTTATTAGTGCGAGCTAGCTAATGTCTTGTCTTGCAGGTGAATGAAACGGACAGTGAGGACACAGACCTTCAGATCTTCTGTGTTTCCTGTAGTCACCCCATTAACCCCAAGGTGGCGCTGAGGCATATGGAGAGATGCTATGCCAAGGTGAATATATTTTGTTTTCTGAGCCTATTTGTTGATTAGTGATTTATTGAATAGTGGATTTTTTTGTCCCATGTGGTATCTCTTAAAACAAAATTTGTTTGTATTACACTAACACTTGATATATTATTTTAACAGTATGAAAGCCAGACCTCTTTTGGTTCCATTTTCCCAACCAGAATAGAAGGGTAAGAGGGCTGTATATCAGTTGTTATTATACAGTACAGCAGTTTTGAATGAATGTGTATGTATATCCTTTGGTCACTTAGTTTTCTTGATATACTTCCTTTACTTGCTTTATGGATGGGCAGAGTTTGACCAAAAATATATGGTGTATATAATACAATTGTTTTTTTTGGAATTTCAAAAAATGTGTATTTTATTATTATATACATATGATAATGACTTTTTTTTAAAATATATACAGTAAATCAAATACTTCACAAATGGTTTTTCATCTTAATTGATTTAAAAAAAATAATAATTTTATGGCAAGGCTCAAAACAATAAAATTAATATATATTTTTTAAATATATAATATGAGACCCTGGACCACAAAACTAGTCTTAAGTGTCAATTTTTCAAAATTGAGATTCATACATCATCTGAAAGCTGAATAAATAAGCTTTCCATTGATGTATGGTTTGTTAGGTTCGGACAATATTTGGCTGAACTATTTGAAAATCTGGAATCTGAGGGTGCAAAAAAAATCCAAATATTGAGAAAATCGCCTTTAAAGTTGTCCAAATGAAGTTCTTAGCAATGTATATTACTAATCAAAAATAGTTTTCATACATTTATGGTAAGAAATGTACAAAATATCTTCATGGAACATGATCTTTACTTAATATCCTAATGATTTTTAGCATAAAAGAAAAATGGATAATTTTGACCCATACAATGTATTTTTGGCTATTGCTACAAATATACCTCAGCGACGTAAAAACCCTGTGGTCCAGGGTCACATATATAATTTTTCTCTCTCTTCTAATAGGGCAACAAGACTGTTCTGTGATGTTTACAACCCTCAGAGTAAAACATACTGCAAGAGACTCCAAGTTTTATGTCCAGAACATTCCAGAGATCCAAAGGTGAGAGTTTAGTGATGTTCTCACAGTATTTCTGCTCAAACTAAGGGTTTGTTTACACATCAGTGATTGTACTGAGAATGGAAAAGTTTTTCCTTTGCATTTTTGAAAGGTTTCACATTCAGACAACAACACTGTCAAAACGACCCTCGTTCACACAGATCTGCAAAATGACTAAAGACGCTGTAGTACTTATGCCAGGCCAGCAGTTGTTTTATACAGAAACGACACAGAATGTATTGTTTTCAGAAACCTGTTTTCAAAAATGCTCCATTGTCGTGTAAATGAATGGCCAAAACTCATATAAAGTTTTCAGTTTTTAGTTGAAAACGGTGCCGTGTAAACACCCCCTAAACCAGGCTTTTTCAAACCTGTTTGTCTATCTAACACACTTGATTCAACTCATCAGCTCATTAGTGGAGACTGCAAGACCTGAATTGGGTTTGTCTGATAAGGGGGATCTAACCGCGTCTTCAGGCATCTCTTCATAACAGGATTTGAGTTCACTGTTTCTGTCTTCTCAGGTCTCAGCAGATGAGGTGTGTGGATGTCCACTAGTACGTAATGTGTTTGAGCCGACTGGAGATTATTGCAGAGTCTCGAAACGCAAGTGCAACAAGCATTACAGCTGGGAGAAGCTCAGACGGGCGGAGGTGGACCTGGAGCGTGTCAGAGTGGTCAGTCAAGTTCTTCAAAACTTATTTTCAGTGTTATCTTAATTAATATAACTCATATTTTTCCCCTCCAAACAGTGGTACAAGCTGGATGAGTTATTTGAACAAGAACGCAATGTGAGGACGGCCATGACCAACAGAGCAGGACTACTGGCCCTGATGCTCCACCAGACCATCCAGCATGACCCGCTGACCACTGACCTCCGCAGCAGCAAAGACAGATAGCCATGCCAACAATCTGTGCTCAAAATATTTTTATATTTGTATACTTTTCATATTGTATATTTGTCACTATTTGGATGATGTCATTCATATTAAATCTCTCTTCGTGTGTCTCTTTCAGTCTGCATTGATTTATTTACTATATTAAAATTTTTTGTTGTGATCCTTAGGTTTCTTGCCTTAATTTTAGTTATTTTTATTTATACTATATTGATGTATGCTTACAAGGAATTTGTCTTGGTAAAACAAGCTTTCAGAACTGAGACAAAATAACAATTAGACTTATAAAATTACACAATAGAAATGTTTTTTTTTTTTTAAGTTTAATGATGTGAAGTATTTTAGCCTACTTTTTATTACCACGGCTAGGGGTTAATAGCAGTTTTTCAATGTATCATATATATACAGTGGGATCTAGAAGTCAGAAAAATTGAATGATGAATACATATTAAATGCCATTTAAGAAAAGCAAAATATAAAAAAACGACGAAATTCAGAGATTCATGTTACTTCTGCAAGCAGCGCAACATCAATCTAGCTTTTTGAGATGTGAGCATGGGAGGTCTTCCTTTCTTATTATGTAATTACAATATCACTAAATTGCCTCTTAAATTATTAAATTTTCATAAGTGCTTTTGGCGTGACATCTGATCTATAAACATCATTTTAGTCCTCAGTTTTATTTGGAATAATGATGATATAAAAGTAAATCTTTGTTTTTCCCAAATTGGGTCAATAATAATATTATTCTATTTTCTCAGTTATTAAACTGATGGTTACTTATATTCTTATTCAGAGTTTCTGAGTAAATATAATATTCCTGTCACTCCTCGAGAGTTCGCCATTGTAATGGACGCCATTCCCTGTGGGGCCATAACTCTTCTCAAGGGCTCTGCTAGATCCCAATTTTCTTTGTCAATGAGTCATCCTTTCGATACAGTGATTGGGAAGATTTGTTTTTTATCTGTCGGAACAAAAGAATTAGACAACTGTTTCAGGCTGAGATAACTTCTCTCCCATATATTGTGTCCCACTGGAATGGCCTGTACAGAAACATTCCATGGAAGAAAGTGTGGACTTTGTCATCTAAATATTTAAAAACTAATAAGGTAAAGGATGTTTCTTACAAATTACTTCATATTTTACCCTGTTAAGCTTTATATTATTTTTTTTTATGCTACTTTTGTGGGGCTGAAGATGAATCCATGTGCCATCTTTTTTGGGAATGTACATATACTCATTTATTTTGGAAGGATTTTTGTACATGCTTTTACTTCACAGAGTTTCTGTTTGTTATATAAATCTGTCTTATTTGGTTGTCATAACTTTACTAAAGAAGACAAGGACAAATATTATTTGATAAACATTTATTTTTCTTACAAAATTATTTTTTACACAAATGTAAGTTTCAAGGTGCCAAGCCCTACTTTCCTGTTTTCTGTAAGGACCGTAAAAAACCTACCTGGACACTCTTCTTACATCCAACAATTCCAAAGCCCTTAAAACTGTCTCATTGTGTCATTTTCATAATATTTTCCTGATTTTGTAACTAATAATTGTATTCTCAATTGCACTCACCACTGGCATTGGTTTTTTGTATGTTCTTTATGGCAATTATTTTAAAAAGAAAAGAGAGAGAGAGCTTTATTTATTCAAAATACTCGAGTCACGTGTTTCCGGGTTACAACAGCACTTCCGGTCCCTCTCCTGTTTCAGTATTTAAAATATATCAATGTGAGGATTGTTGAAGGGTTTACAGGTAGGTTTTTAAAAAATGGCTGATTCGTATTTATGATTTAAGTTTAACATGACCGTTAAAAACAGCAAAAAGTCCTGGTAAATCTCAATAACTGTTTTATTTACTGTCATTTCGCGTTTGCTAACACTTTAGCTATCACGCTAAGTATTGGCGCTAATACGTGTTAGGCTGTGTCTCAAAACCTAGTTTGCTGACTACCTAGACAGCATTTTTTGCATCAAAAGTCGTGGTTTAATAAATAAAACGTTTGGTATTTATACGAAGAGCAACAATAGGCAGTCAGCTGACTGTTGGATTCTGTTGCAGGTGTCTGAGCTGAATGCATAATATATTGCAAAGGGATTATTCAGATACTTCAACGTTATTAAAATGAACGAGCTTCAGATGGTCAAAAAGTAGATGATTTACAGTGCTGGAAGGTAGAAGAACTAAACAAGGATTGTTTGCTGCTTACAACACTGTATCTGAGTGTAGCCACACTAATGTGTATTTCCTTATTGCAGCTGTAATAAGAAGAACAGGGAGGCTTTACTAACATGGAAACAGAGGAAGTAGCGGCTGAGGCACCTGCAGAACCAACAACCGAAGTCAAAGATGCAAATACAGAGGAAAGCAAAGAGCCCACAGAAAGCACAGGCATTCAGAATCATGTCACAGATGAAAACAAAGAGGAAGCTGTAACTGAGAAGGAGGGCGAGTCTTCAAAAGACATCGACAAACCACCTTGTGACTGGTTGGAGCCCCTCGAAGAAGACTGTGATGATTCCCAGAGTGTTGATGGAGAAGTAGAGAGCCTTGCGGGGAGCGAATGGAGCGGAAGTGTGGTTAGTGTTAGGAAAAGCACTGGAGAGAGAGGTGGCAGAGGTGTTGGGTATGTACATGACCTGGATTCTACTAATTTAACACCTCGCAGCAAACTTTGATGAGTTCTAGAAAACGAATACATTTTCCTTTTATGCACTTTACTATTTTTTAATCTAAAACAGATGTATGTTTTACTTTTTCTTCTAGGAGACCGAGAAGGAGAGCCCAATGCGAGGTAGATGAAGAATGGGAAGATTGGCCGTCATTAGGGCAAGGATGGAAACGCAAACAGGTTTTTCGTCGGTCAGGCACCAGTGAAGGACGCAGTGATACATACTATATGAGGTATCGTAAAAACGGCTCAATTAAAGGAATAGTTCACCCAGAAATGAAAATTTGCTTAAAATGTACTCATCCTCAGAACATTCAAGATGTAGATAAATTAGTTTTTTTCCCCATATGTACAGATTTGGATCAATTTAGCATTACAACACTTGCTCACTAATAGATCGTCTGCAGTGAACGCATGGGTGCTGTCATAATGAGAGTCCAAACAGCTGATTAAAACATCACAGCAATCCACAAGTAATCCACGCAATTCCAGTTTATCAATTAATGTCTTGTGAAGTTAAAAGCTGCATGTTTGTAAGGCATTTTAATGTTAAACCATTGCTTGTGGCCAAAATGTGAGTGTAATAACACGTCCTCCAGATAAAAAGTCCATCCGCTTTTGTCCGCTCACATCAAAATATTGACAGTTTTTGCTTGTAAATGTTGCTTGATCTGTGCATATTTAGTCGTGTGGATTATTGTGATGTTTTTATCAGTTGTTTGGACTCTGGCATCCATTCACTGCAGAGGATCCATTGGTGAGTAAATGGTGTGGCACTTTCATTTTGCATCACTCATTCATTTTATTATTATTTTTTCCTTTCAGTCCAAGAGGTCATAAAGTAAGAAGTAGGGTTGAGCTTGTGAAATATATAAGTGAATCTGTGGACCTCACAAATTTTGATTTTAAAACGGGCCAGTTTCTTGGTGAAGGGCCTCGAAGAAGAAAGGTGAGATGTTCAACATGCTCTCTTCATTTTTGGCTTCAATTTATTCACATATTTCCCATTAATACCTACGTTCTGGTATCCATAGAGAAGGAAACCGGATTCTCCCCAGGCACACTTTTCTGTACCTGGTTTTCCAAATGAATTAGCAGATACAGGCGGCGGTAATCCAGGATCTTCAGCTAGTCTCAGCTATGGGACGGCTCCGAAGTTCGGCTCATATTCAGTCCAAAAGGGTGCCAATACAGTGACCACGCCAAAATGCAGTACCTATGCTAGTCCTGAGACCGATACCGCTTTACCAAGTGCCGCTGCACAACTTACTGTTGATCTGACTGAAGATTCTGCGAAACCAACTCCTCCTCCTCCTTTGGGCGGTTCAGTGTCTGTGGCCCCAGATAGGCCCGTCAATGGTGCCAGTGGAAATCCACAAAAATTTTTTGGGTAGGGAGTGTTTTTTTTTTTTTCTTACACTATAGCCTAAATGTCAAAAACAGTGGTGATAATGTCTTTCTTCACTCTGTTCTTTTTGTTTGTACTCAGTGTCTGCCTAAAATGTCATAAAACCTATACTTTTGAAGAGGGACAAACTTTGTGCCAGAATTGCAGGCTAGAGGATAACGCATGTAAGTCAAAATGTAGTCATTTATTTTCAAATTTGTGAGTGCAAGCTAACATTATTGTTGGTGTTGTTTTTTTTTCTCTGTTGGTTTAGCAATAGTAAGACGAAGAAAACCCTACAAAAAGGTACGTTTTTATGTTGGGTTTTTTTTTTGGCTTTATGAAATGTTGCCTTACAAATAAAAACACATTACTTTGTTTTTTTCTTTTTTTTTTTCTTAGCGGGTTCCATGTGGCCGATGCCGGGCTTGCCAAAATTCTGTGGACTGTGGAAAATGTGTTAGTTGCAGAAATGGTCGGCTACGCCTTCGACTTAATATCCACTCTCGTAAAGTCGTTAAGTGTCGCAAACGGAAGTGTTTGCGCCCCATCCGTAAAGACAGGGCTGTAAAGGTAATTATTATTATTATTTTTTTATAGTCAGTAGATGATATTCTATATTATGTAAGGACATTTGTGTAAGAATAAGAATATAATTAAACTGTTACAATATTCTAAATAATAAGTGGCCTTAGAAAGT
The DNA here is from genome assembly GCF_012432095.1 of Onychostoma macrolepis. Classification (NCBI taxonomy): domain Eukaryota; kingdom Metazoa; phylum Chordata; class Actinopteri; order Cypriniformes; family Cyprinidae; genus Onychostoma; species Onychostoma macrolepis. The sequence continues at coordinate 17,590,375 of NC_081165.1, read as the reverse complement.
GTTTGAACCATTGCCCACACTTGCAGTGTCAAGCTAGAGGTCGACCGATATGGGTTTTTCTCTGGCCGATACTTAGAAATCAGGTCAGCTGATGTCCGATATGTTTGGCTGTTTTTCTCCCCACCCCACCCCCCCTTCATCTCATAATAGAGAGTTTGAGTAAATGATTAGTGCAGGTTACAAGATAGTAATAGTAGTAGCCTAATTCATAGTAATAATACATTGCTCAACTGAAGCACCTTCTCAAAACAGTTCTGAAGCATGCTTTTTGTTTATGTTTGCTGACAGACACCAGCGTTTCCCCCAGACTTGCAAATGCAAATTCATTCTCTGCCAGCAGGAGGCGCTGTTGGAGCGGGAGAAGTAGCGGTTTCCCTGGTAATGGCTGTAATCAAATAAGCCTTTGTTTACAAATGCTACTTTATCAGGCATTACAGGAAAGACTAAATGAAAATTACATCAAAGCTTTTCTGAAGATGGTCAGTTCTTCTCGAAGATACATTCATATAAAAATTGTAATTTTGGAACGTGCAGTGCTCAGTTTATTCAACGAAGTATAAGCCTTTTGGAAATCTATTTGTGGCGGTCAGTTTTTATATTGTGACGAGCCGACACAAATACCTCAATGTATTGGAAACACTGGACACTGCTATAATCAAATGGCCATAATCTAAGTGATAAAAAAAAAAAAAATTACACGCATTACACAGCCTGCATCTCACGAGCGATGACATTGTGGAGGCTATTGTCGGGCCCAAATGTGCACGTTATATTCAGCCCAGAAATTTCGTCTGAATTGAACGCGTTTCTACTTTCACATGCAAATGACTTTCCGGCATCGTCGGCATGATCTGTTTTGTTTGATGGCTTTGTGAAGTCAAGTCACCTTTATTTATATAGCACTTTTAACAATACAGATTGTGTCAAAGCAGCTTTACAGTATCGGATAGGAAAATAGAGTGTCGGTAATGCAAAAGGACAATAGTAAACACTCAATTTTCAGTTAAAGGCAGTTGATCATTGAATTCAGTGATGCCATCATCCAGCTCAGCTCAGTTCTAATAGTATTTGTGCAATCAAGTCGACGATATCGCTGGAAATTAAGTGTCCACAGCTAAGTAAGCCAGAGGTGACAGCGGCAAGGAACCAAAACTCCATCGGTGACAGAATGGAGAAAAAAACCTTGGGAGAAACCAGGCTCAGTCGGGGGGCCAGTTCTCCTCTGACCAGACAAACCAGCAGTTTGTGCTGAGGGCTCATCTGGTTCTTGAGGTCTTGACCCGATGGCCGTCTAGGAGACAAGGTCTTCACTGGGGATCTGTCTCTGGGGCTCATCTAGTTGTTCTGATCTCCGCTGACATTCAGGGCTGTAGAGATCCACCATCTGGGCTGGATATGGACAGGATCCGGGTGACTGACTTTGTCAGAACCTCAGTTTTGTACTGCCCCCACTGGTGTCTTTTTACATTGTACTTTTGTTTCCACGTGGCATTTGTGCCATAAATTAAATGCACAATGAAATCCACACATTTTCATGAATTACTTGATTGTTTAAAAGTTTGGGGTTGGTAAGAAAGTCTTTTATGCTCACCAAGGCTACATTTATTTGATTAAAAATACATTAAAATGGCAATATTGTTAAATATTATTATAATTTTAATAATTAAACAGTTTGCTACTTTTATATATTTTAAAACACAATTTATTCCTGTGATGGCTAAACAGAATTTTCAGCAGCCATCACTCCTGCTGTTACATGTTCTTCAGAAATCATTTTAATATGCTGATTACAGGCTTTTGAACAGTAACTTTGAGTTACTCTGTGTCTAATGATCAAATAATCTTTACTCATCTTTATCTAATCCACAGGCATCAGAATGGCAGTTTCCAAACACGGCCAGATCATTAAGCACAACTTCAAATATTTCACAAGTGAGCATAAAATGCTTTAAACTACAATGTTCTTTTCACACAGTGCTTCATTAGGCTTGTAGAAAAGTTTGAATCATTCAGTCTCCCTCTTCTTTTATTTTTCAGCCCTCAGTGTCAGAAGATTTTGAGGAATCACAGGTAACCGTCTAATAAATAATCTCTCGGAGTAATCTGAGGGATTCCTGTAGAACAACTATATCTAAATGTTGTTTTCCTGTAAGCAGAGCTCCTATCTGCAGTACAGTGACTCAGAGGATCTGTCTATGTTCTTTGGGGGTAATGATGGTGACAATGGCCTGGATGAGGTAGAGTTCTAGCTAGCCAGTTAAATACACTGCAGTAACGTGATCCAAGTGCCTTGATCACAGATATGCACATTGCTTGAAGAGATTCACAAGTATTTGTTCTCTTCTTAGTTGGGCTATATTGCATTTTTTAAGACATTTTCATGGCTTAAGCTGCAAATGTTTAATACAGCCAGATGTAATCGGAGACTTAAAACAGTGTCCTGAATATTCTTCAAATAGTGATTTTTGTTTTCTTGATTTGCAGATGGGTGTACCAAAAGTACGTCGCCGTTCCTGTGGGAAGTGTAAAGGTTGTGTTCGCCGTACAGACTGTGGAAGCTGTGATTTTTGCATGGACAAACCCAAGTTTGGAGGCAGAAATAAAAAAAGACAGAAATGCCGTCTGCGACAGTGCCAAAGAGAGGCTATGGTGGGCTTCCATAATATAATTTTAATTGTATTATTTGTGTTGACTTTTTCATATGAATGAGAGTGGTGTTTTATGGTGCGTTATTTTGAAACCTTTAGTTGTCCACTAAATCTTGTCTTTTTTTGGTTCATATAATAATGTAGTAATGTTTTTATGTAATATAGTATATAACATGCTTATCTGTTTATTGAGAGTGAATTTTGACTATTTAGAGAGAATTTAACTTGTTGAAAATGAATGACTTCTATAAGCTTGTTCTTTTAAAATACTGTGTGTATTTTGGTCAAGTGTGACAAAGTGTAGTTTAGTGGAATCGAAACAACAGTTAAATCCCTTATGATTCTTCCGTATTATTACGTATCTGTTACATGTTCAGTAATTGTGCAAAAAAAATGATAATCTTGTCTCAATGTTTGTGTTTAACAGAAGCATTTGCTGCCCATGGATGAAGCGGAGATGCTTTTCTCTCAGGGCTGGGTTACACACGGCAGGCCACGGTACACATATGGACGTGGTAGACCCAGGTCCAAAAAGTTGTGGGATTTTGAGGTTTCAGATAACGAGGCTGAATCATATGTGCCAAAGGCTTCCTCGAGTATTGCCCAGGTGCTGAATCGGAACAGGCTCCTTCATCCCAATCACAATAGAAAGGTATTCCAGAGTCCTTAAAGCGTTTCCGCTTGTTCCGGTTTGCTCTCAATAACTTTTTCTTCTTGGTTTTATTTTTGTTGATTTAGGCTTATGTTTATGCTGATGTTGCTAACAGTCATTTGATGAACAATCTCCCACTCTACAATCCACACAAAGTTGAGGTATGTTTTCACCATGAAAATGAATATAATACCCGTATAATATTAATCAAGTTAGAATGATTCATTAAATGAATCCCAGAGCAGTTTTCCCTAGACATAACTAAGCTTATTTGCTTTGTGTTGCATTTATTTGAACAGACCTATATAAATATGTTCGTATCTCATGTCTGTCATCCCTATCTCTTGAGAAGATGAGCCCCCAGCTGCACATAGGACGGGCGGAGATGATCAAAGAAAACGGGCTTCAAGGCAGTGGCATCAGTAGCAGAGCCCTTCTGTCTGCGGTAAGCTCCTTATGCCTGTCTGTTTTCAGCTTAAACAAATAAAAACAAACAAAGATTAGCAAGTGGGAAGTAAACTGTAAGCCAGTACGGTTATCTGAGGTGCTGTCTTACCGTAGGTTGGGTGGTGAAAGTAAAATAAATTCAAGATTGTAGTTTTACCAATCAGTGTTTGATATAACCAGTGTGTATGCATAGCTGTACACTTCTGATATTATTCCCACGCAGAGATGAAAAAATGAGGTGCAGAAGGCAGACTTCAAAGCTGAATGAGAATGCAGTGTTTCAGTAATTACATTGATTTTTGGTTGTCTTGACAATAAAGTCCTGTTTTCTTTCACATTATCTTTAGAAAACAAGTCTGAAAATAACAGTAATGCATGGCCTTTAGATAAATATTTGTAACATCTATAAAAAATAACGTTTTAAAGAAATTAATATTCCAACATTTGGAATGTTGCAAACGATTTCTATTTTAAACAAATGCCATTCTTTTGAACTTTCTGTTCAAACATACAAAACTTTTAGAACAATTTCCACAAACATATTAGGCAGCACAACTGTTTTTAACATGAATAATAATAAGAATGCTGACTTGAGCACCAAATCGGAATGATTTCTGAAGGATCATGTGACACAAAACATGTTAAATTCAGCTTTTCCATCACAGGAATTATTTTAAATTGTAAATTTTAAAGTTACGAGATTCGAGTAATGATTTTAACCGTATATATCATGTATATACATATTTTACTATATACTATATATTTATTTCCACTTCCCATTTATTTAGAGACCAGAGTTTCTTCCTATGGCAGTTCCACCACACTGCCCTGGAGACAGTTTGAGGGTAGGGAATCGATCACAAGGTTTGGCAGGTCAGGAACCATGCCAAGAAGAGCAACAGGAGGACGAGTCTTGTCCGTCGGTAAGAAGCTGTTTTAGGCATATGGTGTGTGATATGGAAGTCGTGGGAGTAGCAGTGATTATGTACATCTGGCTTTTGCAGATCACTCAGATATTCAGCATGGCAGACAGTGACCCTACCATCCAAGGCATCGATGTCAATCATGAACTGATGCCTCTCCTGAGATCTCTTCGTAGCATGGTACTTCCTGTCCTCTGGTTCTGTGTTGTGGTGGAAGGCCCTCAGTTACAGCTGATGCAGTGCTCGAAGCGCTCCACTATGGCAGACACCACCATTCATATCGAGCCCAACTTCCACTACCACATCAGCGTCCAGGGACAGCCGCTCCTGCCCACCCACAGACTCTACGACAGTCACCCGTCTTCTCTCGCCACTACAAAAGAGATTGTTGCGCTCCTTGAGGACCTAGAAAGGTACTCGATCTGCCAGGGCTCAGGGCACAAAAAATCCACAACTGGGTCAGAGCCTGTGGTTCCTGAACGGGCAGCTACCTGTGACTTCCTAGTTTTTTCAGAAACAGAACGCTGTGAAAAATGCAAAACTCTACAAAAAGTATAGAGAGACTATTCTGCACATGGGAATTGGTCTTCAAGTAATACATCTTCTATTTTCAAATTTTGAACTATTCTAGAATATCTTTCAACTCTAATATAAAAATATTAGAGCACTGTTTTGTTTTTTGTTGTTTCAGAAGGGTGCCAGCATTACATTGACTGACTGATGAATCAGTTTTTGGTTACTTTATTCCACAAAAAAAGGACTAATATTATGTCCCACATTAACAGGATAGTTTGCCCAAAAATAAAAATGACGTCATTATTTACTGACCCTGGTGTTGTTCTAATGTTGTATGTCCTTCTTGAAAGCAAACAAACAGGACCAGGGTGAGTAAATGATGACATAATGTTCATTTTTGAGAGAACTATCCTTTTAATGAGTGACCACTAAACATATAGATGTTTTTTGTTGTTGTTGTTTTTTTACCCTAGAATATGTGACACGTTTTGGTACCTACTATGGCTAAGGATGCTCATTGAATCCTGGTCATATAAATGGAGGTAGTGAATGGGCATGTTTTACACAATCAAACATTGAGCAGTTTAACTGTACATCTTGCCTTGCACTAAAGTTTTAATAGTGCTTCACATCCATTTTGGTTTAATTCCTCACACCAATGATATCTGTACATGTGTTATGCTTATGTACTTCTCAGGGGGGATTTTTCAGAATGCATTAATCAGGTGGAAGATCCATGTTTGTTAAAGATTTAATATTTGCTGTATGACATGGGATGAGGCTGCTTTCGTTTTGGATAGACAATTTTGTACATAGTGCAAGTGGTGGCAGAGAAATTAGATTAAAAAAAAAATAGCGAGAATGTTTTTTTTTTTTTATAAACGTCTTTTGCTTTCCAGAATTTGTTTCCTCTGTTACAAAACACTTTGAATTATGTTTGTATGTGCTTTCATATAAATAATCTGATTTATTTCTGTTTATTTAATAAATCATATTATCCGTTGGGTGACTGCCATTATGTGCTCAAGGCAATAGATATAACCTTATTTTGCCCGTTAATTAATCACAATACATTAAATTTTATATTATAAGTTTCCTCAAATGTATTTTATTGGTATATGAAAGTTAAAGTTTTTTTTTTTTTTACAGGGGGAATTCTGGATATCTCTTTGTTAGTGTTGTCAACAGTAAGAAAATGAATTAAATATTACATAAATTAGTGCAAATATGTCAACAAAATGTAAAAAATAATGGAATAAATTGGAAAAAAGGAAGGTTTAGTGAAGGTGCTACTCAAGTGGAGTAGTTTAAATGTGTGTTTTGGATGATTTCTTTCCACTAGTTTGATAGGTAATGAAAGCAACTGTTTTTGTTTGTAGTGTGTTGTCTTTATAAGGAGTCATTCGTTAACTCAATTTAAATGCCGGACTTTAAAAAGCATGTCGGAACAAAAACTCGCTTTAGTACACAGTCGCTGCAGCATCCACATGTAAATGTCCTCCTGCGGTATCATGTATCAATTATGCAATACACACATGCACCAAAGGGGGCGCCATAGCACAGTATAATTGCACCTCTGCATTCAGTTCGTGCAAAGTTGAATCTAAAATTAAAATTAGTTTTTTTTGTTATGATGTTATTCAGACACGAAATGTATATTCAAAACAGATACTAATCAGTTTATTTAAATAGTTCATTATTTCCTCATGAAATGCTCATGTGTTCACTAGTCAACCTGCTTTTTTTCGTTGCAAACAGACTGTTAACATCCTAGAAAGCAATGCAAACCTCAGTTTAGACAGTGTGTGTAGTTTGTCAGTTGGGTCTATATAAATAGGCGAGACTGAAAGAGTTAATCAGACAAGTGGATGCGTGTTGCTCTTCCCTGTTTGCCAGTCTTGTTCCAGAGGTGTGACAGCGCTTTACAGTTGATAACTGGGATGAATGCTGAAATTTGAGAGAAAATGTTATAATATCATCGTGCTGGCGCGATGTAGGGACCCTGTACGCGTTTTGCATTAAGGGGAGGATGTGATCTGCAAGATGTGACTGAGGAGAGCCGCAGATGAATATTAATTGGCATCGCAGGTCCGTGTGCATTTCTCATGATATCTTCTCTTAAATGTCGCGTTTTCTTAAACAGGAAGCCTTTAATGGGAGGAATATATGAAAAATGAACAGCACTAGATTTATATATGTTGGAATGGATACGGCAGACGTATACGTTATGCTACCTAAAATGCAGGGACGCATGGGGCAAAAATCTGCCTGCTGTCCTGTTAGATTTCTAGGACATTTTTGGTGTTGTGCTGAATGTTTTCAGAAAATATCCTAGCGTTTAGCGTTTACATTCTCTTATTCGCGTCTCATTCATCCAGCATGCAGTTCTTGCTGATGAAAGCGTCGCGCGTGGCTTTCAATGGGATTTCTCGTGGTATGTTGCTATGCAATGGATTAATGATGCAAAACAGTCACACCTGTTATTTGTCTGCTTGAATTGATTAACAGTAAATGTGTCGTGTGTAAATGCATGTGTTCTCTCAGATAAGCCACTCTGATCAATAATGCGATACTACGTATCCTGGCGTGCGCCTCGGTTTGATTCATTTCAGTGATTCGAATCTTTTGAATCAGTTACTTAAAAGATTAATTCAGTGACCCTTTCCACAGTTTACATCGCCAGTAGGTGGCCACAAGTCTGAATTCGGAATAGCATCGTTTTACTGTTTCTTACTATTTCATCATTTCATAACGATATGAAGTATGTTAGCTATTACGAATTCATTTTGTGTGTCTTGAGTGAGTCACTTAATCGATTCTTTAGAAATACCGAATCGTTCACCATCGTCTTATAATTCTCAAACATTTTTTGTCTATACAGCTACTAATAGACAACAGATCAAGAACCATTAACTGTTATAACGTTATATTCAGTTGTCAACTGCCAGTCAACATTTTTATCCAGCTATAAAGTATAAATGGATCCATTTCATTACCACCCTTGCAGCATTTTTAATTGCATGTTGTCATTTGCTGGGCCATAACATTATTTTATGTACTTCTTAAACAAATACGATGATTACACTTGCAAAAAGTACCATGGTATTCAATGCACCACTTTCATAGCTATACTATTATAAGGCTTTTTTTTTTTTTTTTTTTTCAATTTTTTTTTGTCATTTTTATTACTTTTAAATTTTATTATTATTATTATTATTATTATATTTGAACCCCGATGGGAGCAAGTCAAGAGAGAGTTTTTTTTTCATATAATATTTATATTTTTTTAGGGCTGCAAAATGATTCATCCCAATTATTCACATTCAACATAGAAGTTTGTTTACATACTATATGTGTGTGTACTGTGTATATTTATTATGTATATAAAAATACACACGCATGTATATATTAAGGGAAAATATGGTAGATTTATATATAAAATATTTATATATAATATAAATTATATATATAAGTATATACAGGTGCATCTCAATAAATTAGAATGTCGTGGAAAAGTTCATTTATTTCAGTAATTCAACTCAAATTGTGAAACTCGTGTATTAAATAAATTCAATGCACACAGACTGAAGTAGTTTAAGTCTTTGGTTCTTTTAATTGTGATGATTCTGGCTCACATTTAACAAAAACCCACCAATTCACTATCTCAACAAATTAGAATACTTCATAAGACCAATAAAAAAAACATTTTTAGTGAATTGTTGGCCTTCTGGAAAGTATATTCATTTACTGTATATGTACTCAATACTTGGTAGGGGCTCCTTTTGCTTTAATTACTGCCTCAATTCGGCATAGCATGGAGGTGATCAGTTTGTGGCACTGCTGAGGTGGTATGGAAGCCCAGGTTTTTTTGACAGTGGCCTTCAGCTCATTTTGGTCTCTTGTTTCTCATTTTCCTCTTGACAATACCCCATATATTCTCTATGGGGTTCTGGTCTGGTGAGTTTGCTGGCCAGTCAAGCACACCAACACCATGGTCATTTAACCAACTTTTGGTGCTTTTGGCAGTGTGGGCAGTTGCCAAATCCTGCTGGAAAATGAAATCAGCATCTTTAAAAAGCTGGTCAGCAGAAGGAAGCATGAAGTGCTCCAAAATTTATTGGTAAACGGGTGCAGTGACTTTGGTTTTCAAAAAACACAATGGACCAACACCAGCAGATGACATTGCACCCCAAATCATCACAGACTGTGGAAACTTAACACTGGACTTCAAGCAACTTGGGCTATGAGCTTCTCCACCCTTCCTCCAGACTCTAGGACCTTGGTTTCCAAATGAAATACAAAACTTGCTCTCATCTGAAAAGAGGACTTTGGACCACTGGGCAACAGTCCAGTTCTTCTTCTCCTTAGCCCAGGTAAGACGCCTCTGACGTTGTCTGTGGTTCAGGAGTGGCTTAACAAGAGGAATACGACAACTGTAGCCAAATTCCTTGACATGTCTGTGTGCGGTGGCTCATGATGCCTTGACCCCAGCCTCAGTCCATTCCTTGTGAAGTTCACCCAAATTCTTGAATGGATTTTGCTTGACAATCCGGTTCTGCGGTTCTCTCGGTTGGTTGTGCATCTTTTTCTTCCACACTTTTTCCTTCCACTCAACTTTCTGTTAACATGCTTGGATACAGCACTCTGTGAACAGCCAGCTTCTTTGGCAATGAATGTTTGTGGCTTACCCTCCTTGTGAAGGGTGTCAATGATTGTCTTCTGGACAACTGTCAGATCAGCAGTCTTCCCCATGATTGTGTAGCCTAGTGAACCAAACTGAGAGACCATTTTGAAGGCTCAGGAAACCTTTGCAGGTGTTTTGAGTTGATTAGCTGATTGGCATATCACCATATTATAATTGGTTGAGATCGTGAATTGGTGGGTTTTTGTTAAATGTGAGCCAAAATCATCACAATTAAAAGAACCAGAGACTTAAACTACTTCAGTCTGTGTGCATTGAATTTATTTAATACACGAGTTTCACAATTTGAGTTGAATTACTGAAATAAATTAACTTTTCCACGACATTCTAATTTATTGAGATGCACCTGTAAATATATATACATACAATTTTTTAAAATATATACATAAATGTGTGTGTATTTATATATACATAATAAATATACACAGTAGACACACATAGAGTATGTAAACAAACTTTTATTTTGAATGTGATCAATCACGATTAATTGTTTTGCAGCCCCGCTTTATTTCAATTAACAAAACTAATTTTAATAATTTGTTAACAGGAACAATACTGACCTGCAGACATACTGCACAAATTTGACAAGGGTTGGTGTGGCATTTATATCATGTGGTTTGTTTCATCCAGCCTACATCATAATGATTCATTTGTATGACAATAAACAAATTTGCCCATTCATTTAAATGAGACATTTACATTTTGCCTATCATGGCACATAATGAACTGCACTTCTATAGCTGAAACTCACAATCACGTCCCACTGTGTTCACTGCTAGCTGAGGATAGTGAGTGTGGTTTGAAGTGTCTAGACTCTGAGTCACTCCGCTTTGCAAAGCACAGATTTGTTGCTCCATCTAGCACTGTCAAGAGTGTATTTTCAACATATCTCTTCTGTTTTTGAGCTCCTCCTTCTCCAGGGCGTACAAGAGTTCAATTGTGGCTTGATGTTGTTATCATGTGCACACAAGCAGGCACTACAGACTCGGGGTAACATCTGTTTAGCTTGGTTTTTCACTCTTGTCTCATTTGCAATATTTTAGATGGTTATAGGGAGTGATAATATATCACAGCTAAATGCTTAAAGGGATAATAAATGCCATTGACTTCAATTGTATTGACAAAGACAACACTGAAACATTATTGAAAGTATCTTTTTTTATGTTCCATACAGGTTTGGAATGACAGAGTGACAGAATTTTCATTTTTGGGTTAACGATCCCTTTAAAGGCTTGAGTCATGACCACAAATTATGGAGCAGGGTGTGAGTGTTAGTGTACAAACAAATGGCTTTCTATTATCTGTCCAGCTGACCCCAGGACAGGGTCTGAGGTGGCAAAACACTGTCTCCTCCTCGGCTAGGCTGTGAAATGTACATGTTTTCACAGAGGGATTTACCACAGTGTTGCCAAGCTGTGGTCAGCTTTGTTGCTGACTGTCTGTTTTGTCTTTGTTTATCCAGTAGTAAAGAAAACATGGAGGAAAGAATTTTGTCTTTGGGTGGACAAGAAAGAGGAGTTGAGCAATTACTCAGGCAGGAATAACACAAATTTAAGCTGCTATTCAACTATTCAAGGAGAGATTTCACTTTATGTTGGGTTTTGTAGCCTCTGATGTTCTGTAGTCGAATTCTGCTCACTTCATGTTGTTTTTCCCTTTTTTACAGCACACAGTTAAGCATGACCAGACATTCCAAAACACTCCAGAAAACTAGTATTCTTTGTAAAATCAGTGTTGGTATTGTTAAATAAATATAAATGAACTATTAAACTATTAAAATGCTGTTTTTGTTAACTGAAACTAACATTATTAAAACTAAACTAAAATAAAAATGAAAACTGAATATATACAAATAAAAGCTAATTCAAAATATTATTAAATACTACAACCCGAATTCCAGAAATGTTGGGGCCTTTTTAAATTTGAATAAAATGAAAACTAAAAGACTTTCAAATCACATGAGCCAATATTTTTTTTCACAATAGAACATAAATGTTTAAACAGAGAAATTGTACACTTTTATTCACTAAATGAGCTCATTTTAAATTGATGCCTGCTACAGGTCTCAAAAAAGTTGACACGGGGGCAACAAATGGCTGAAAAAGCAAGAAATTTTGAAAAGATTCAGCTGGGAGAACATCTAGCAACTAATTAAGTTAATTGGCATCAGGTCTGTAACATGATTAGCTATAAAAGGGATGTCTTAGAGAAGCAGAGTCTCTCAGAAGTAAAGATGAGCAGAGGATCTCCAATCTGTGAAAGAGTCGGTAAAAGATTGTGGAATACTTTAAAAACAATGTTCCTCAACGTCAAATTGCAAAGGCTTTGCAAATCTCATCATCTACAGTGCACAACATCATCAAAAGATTCAGAGAAATCTCTGTACATAAGGGACGAGGCCGAAGACCTTTGTTGGATGCCCGTGGTCTTCGGGCCCTCAGACGACACTTATACTTTCAGAAATCACTGTCGGTAAACACAATCCGCCGTGCCATCTGCAGATGCCAACTAAAGCTCTATCGTGCAAAAAGGAAGCCATATGTGAACATGGTCCAGAAGCGCCGTTGTGTCCTGTGGGCCAAGGCTCATTTAAAATGGACTGTTTCAAAGTGGAAAAGTGTTCTATGGTCAGACGAGTCCAAATTTGACATTCTTGTTGTAAATCACAGACGCCGTGTCCTCCGTGCTAAAGAGGAGGGAGACCTTCCAGCGTGTTATTAGCGTTCAGTTCAAAAGCCAGCATCTTTGCATAAGGGGTGCATAAGTGCATACGGTATGGGCAGCTTGCATGTTTTGGAAGGCACTATGAATGCTGAAATGTATATAAAGGTTTTAGAGCAACATATGCTCCCCTCCAGACGACGTCTATTTCAGGGAAGGCCTTTTGTATTTCAGCAGGACAATGCAAAACCACATACTGCAGCTATTACAACAGCATGGCTTCGTAGTAGAAGAGTCTGGGTGCTGAACTGGCCTGCCTGCAGTCCAGATCTTTCACCTATAGAGAACATTTGGCGCATCGTTAAACGAAAAATACGTCAAAGACGACCACAAACTCTTCAGCAGATGGAAACCTATATCAGGCAAGAATGGGACCAAATTCCAACACCAAAACTCCAGAAACTCATAACCTCGATGCCCAGACGTCTTCAAACTGTTTTGAAATGAAGAGGAGATGCTACACCATGGTAAACATGCCTCCGTCCCAACTATTTTGAGACCTGTAGCAGGCATCAAATTTGAAATGAGCTCATTTTGTGCATAAAATTGTAAAATTTCTCAGTTTAAATATTTATCTATTGTGAATAAAATATTGGCTCATGTGATTTGAAATTGTCTTTATTCAAACGTCTCAACATTTCCGGAATTCGGGTTGTAAAATAGTATGTAAATAATACTAAAATAAGTAGTTTATAACCTGTATGATGTTATGTCTTTGGTGGAACAAAAAAAGAAGATATTTTGAGAAATGTTTTAATGTTTATTTGTTATTACAATGAAACAACAAGGTTGTCAATGGGGTCCAATATTGTTTTGAACCTTGTGGACTTTTATTGGGCAAAAACATTTGAAACATTATTCTTTTATCTCCTTATATAAAATTATTTATTATCCTATTTTGCATTTTTTTCCCCCACTACTAATGAAGACAAATAAGAATTTGGATAAAAATGTGACATGATACAAACATTTACATATTAATGGGCACAGTGATTTGGTCATTATGTTACCTTACCACATTAAATGTTTCTAGTAGAGGACTGTTAGGATTGAGTATTTTACCGAATGAGCAGAACACATGATAACACTAAGCATCAAGAGCTTAAGAGGGCAGGTTCTCGATTCTGTAGCTGCTGAAATTGATTGAACTAGTGGTTGTAGTTTGACCCCTATAACCTGATCTGCAGAGATCAAAGCGAAGCAGAGTAGAGGTTAGCAGGACAGCAGCTGGTTGTTCTTGAGAATCAGATACAAGGAGGGAGGGTCACTGCTGGTCACACTTGCTTCGTGCCTCAGAAGAAGGAGCTATATATTATTATATTGAGCCTACATGCCTCTTTTATCGGTCTGGCCTTTAATGCTCTTTACTTTTGACAACTTTGTTCACAAATCACTGCTATAGAATTACAACGATCAATTATAAGTGAATAAAAAGACTGCAGTGTTTCCGCTCTTTAAGTGCAATACACTTACTTATACACTTATTTTATATTTCCTGACCTACAGTTGATAATTACAGTCAAATTGCTTTGGAGACTATCAATGCTCCATGTCAATTTAAATGTGTCCTCAATTATGTCTTTTTGTTTACTTACAAAATGCATGATTACACTCGCAGCATGGCCCATTAGATGATGCTCTAGTAATTTGCATCATCTGACCCAGAAACGCTCTTCTTTGCATCTCTGTTGTATTTTGAACTCAGACGTGATGCAATGGCCAATGCAAGACAGAAAGCGAGAAGCGGCGTAATCTCCAAGCAGTAATACTAAATTTCTTTGTGTGCCAGAGCCCTGTTGGTGTGCTAAAACAGGGCAGTGCAAATGAGAGACAGGTCATGACAAGTCCTTGGAATTGCCTTTGTCGGCTTTGAGAAAGCACTTCTCCCCCAAGCACTAATCTCAGCCCCTCCAATTTCTACAATCAGGTCTCATGGTCGCAAATAGCGTCAGATCCCTCTCCTATGCCAATTCACCATGCTGTCATGTGCAGGAAAAGTGTGTCATAAATTTCTAGGCTGCCTGTTCATAGTCACTTGGTGTCGTCCTGCTCTTGTCATTGAGTATGATAGTGTTGTAGCATCCTTTAAAAACTCCAACTCAATCTTACGACAAAATGTATCTACAAGTATTTTACAAAGTGGCGATTTTGCATATGTATAATGCTTTGTACAGAAATGTACAATGAAGGTCAACACTTAAACCTATCTGTCAGTGGGGTATAAGCAGATTGTACGAAAACGTACAAATGAGATTGTACAAATTCATACGAATAAGCCACCTATTAGTGAAATCTTCAATTTAACCATTTCTTTGGCAATAAAATAACAGCAGTTAGCTGATGGAGGTGTTCAATATGTAATTTTTAGTGCTTGAAAGCCCATAAACTCATTTTATGTTCTAGATTTTCTTTGGTCGACTCTTTTATAACATTTCCACCTAATAACATACTGACTTCAAATACGCACGGAATCAAATAATGCTTGATTGTTTTAAAGCAAAATAATTATCTGCAGTATTGTCGCAGTTTTTCTTCCTGCAGCACAGAAGAAAGTTAGAGGAATGCTGCATGCAGAGGTCAGTAAATTGCTAAGTAAACACTGCTGACACTTAACGTTTGTTTGACCACATGACTATTGACTTAAAGGAATAGTTAAAAAATGCAGTCATCATTTAATCACCCTCACGTCATTCAAAACCTATTGCATACTTTTAGTCCAGGAAGACAAAATGAGAAATCATGAAGACTGCACTGGTCTTTTTGAGAATTAATGGTGACTAAAAATGTCAAGCTCTAAAAAGGACAATTGCTAAACAGTATACATAAAAGTATCTGCATAACTACTTTAAAATTCTTCTAAACCATATCAATACATTTTAATGGTCTATTTTTAATGCATTTATATGGTAATTTTGTCCTTTTTGAGACTTGGCATCTTCAGTCAAGATTCAGTATCATGGTCTTTTTCCATGCAGTTCTTCAGAAAATCTTTTGTGCTCTGCAGAAGGAAGTCATAGATTTGTAGCCACAAGAGGTGAGTAAATGGTGACAGAATTATCTTTTTGGGTGTACTGTCCCTTTAAATAGACAATCGCCAATAAGACTTCCTACTACTACATTTGCAGCTAACTTAACACGTGTTAGATAAACCTCTTCTACTTTAAAAGATAAAAAGAATTGTTTGCCATAAATTTTCAAGTACTGCAATGAGAGTAAATCATTCCTGTCTGCGACGTTTAAGTTAGAAACCATATGGTTGTTACGGACGCCACAGCCTCACCTGTCCGCTTTCCAGACGAAACCATTGAAAGAACTTGCAGGGATAATCTGAATTTATATTGCCAGTATGGAGATTAAAACGATTTTTATGCGGCTTATATACATTCGAATTCTCTGGAAAGATAACAATATCTTATAACTTATTTAAAATTGTGAACGTTTAATATTTTCCAGTCATTTTATCAGTGGCTAACCCCCGTCACCGCGTGTAGATGGTTTCGTCCTTGTTGCCTCTAGGGCTTGTAGAAATTACTTGCTTAAGTTGCAGCGTCTGCAAGAGAAGAAAGGCGAAAAGCTTTGAGTTCGTGGATAATAGACAACTTCAAAAGTAACATGTTTGCGAAATCGGACATGTAATAAAATAAGTCTGCTTTTTCTGTCCTTTTTGTGGATGTTTTATCAGTGACTTAATTTGGTCAAGGTAAGTCCTTGAAGCAAAAGTTTTTCCAGCCTCTCAAGCGTGTCATACGTTATATGCTTTTAAAATGTTAATAAGTTAATAAGAAGATTTTTCCCTCGTTTGACTCCTGATTGCTGTTTAGTTAGTTGATGGTGATAAAATCTATAAAATCACAACCATATAACATTTATATTCACTTCGCTTTTTCAGAAACAAATAAAAGTTGATTTTGTAAGTTGTTATTCATTCAGAAAGTCGTTTTACAGACATGGATGTTTCTGAAATGATTGGAGTCACAGCTGTGTATACAGTCTCACCTGCCATAGCTGTCATTAACATGGCAATTCACACACTGTATGTTGTTGCATGATAGATGTAAACAGAAACAGTCAGACACAAATCAGTTTTTTTGAGACATAGTCGTCTGCCAAATACAAATAAGTTGAAATATAGACTTGAATTTGATATACATATTGTTCAAAACTTCTGTAACTATTTCTGCGCATTGTATTTCTTCCACTAAACACCAAATAAAATGTTGGGCAGAAGTTTACAGTTACTTTCACCATTCGCTTTGATGGCATTTTTCCCCTAATTGTGAAGTGAATGGTGTCTTAGACTGTCTGCTTAATAACTCCTTTTGTGAAAGTTTTACATTTTTGGCAAATTTAACCCTTTGAGACAGTAGCAATTTCTTTCTGCTTCAGGAAACAGGTTTTACTGTACATGTGACAAGAACTGGCAACACAACACAGTACAAAAGTAACAAAAATGTCCTTGAAATTAAACATCAAACTTTATTATTATCGCACAGGCCCAAGAATATGAAAACTGACAGGTTTATAAATGCATAAACAACAGTATAAGTGTGATTTTTCAGTGCATGGAACAGACACTGGGCCAAATGTGGAAATATTATTATTATTCACCTTTAATTTTTCAGACCTATATTTCATGGATTTGTTATTATTAAACTTTTATTTTTCAGAGATAGGCCTATATTTCATAAGCTTGATAATTGCATTTGAGTTTATATATTTATTTACTTACTGTTTTCTATATGAGACACTGGTATCTAGTATTATGCACTGGTTACAGTGCTGTGGTCTGTATATAGATCTCTGGCTCTCATGCTTTCCCTTTCTCACAGTTTATCTCTTGCACATGTTTTGTCCCAGGACATTGGGTGCTTTGTCATCAAATTCCTATAAATCCCTTGTTTATATCTCTCTCATCGTTTTCTCTGAGTCAGGTTTTGTTCTCTGAGCATTTATCCTCCCCTCTCTCCTCCCATCATGCTCTCTGCCAGATCTCTACAAGAGTTGAGGTGTGCGATATCTCTTAGCATGTGTTCACCAGATGTGTTTGTAGTGTTTTGAAGAATCTTATTTGTCCTATCCTATATGAATTTTGAGAGCTTCTTGTTTTGAATATTTTGCCTCATTTATTTATACTCCTACTTATACTTGCTGTTCATTGTTGTCCGTTTACCCTGCACATGGTGGTTTTATGTCTTGTTTTGTTGTTGGGTGCATTCCCAGCCACCCATCGTACCACATGACCCACGCCACTTCCTCACAAACAAAAACACATCCTGCTTGTTATGTCCAAGATTTGCCAGCAGCCTTTATACCATAAGAATGATTCATGAACAGTTTTGCAGCATTTGCCATTTGAATATTTTTTTTTTCTTGTTTGTGGAAGTACAGTGGATCCAAAGTGAATTTAAATGAGTGTCAGTGTGCAGGATTTTTATTTTTTTATTAATGTTTTTAATTAATTGTTAAATTATTAATAATAATTATTACATTTTTAAAATTTATGCCAGTAAATGCACTGGAATCTGAAATATAGTCAAGAATCAAGATTTTAAATTTAACCTGCAATGCCATGTTTTTATGACAAAATTAATAGGATTTAAAAAAAAAAAAATCATTAATGATCTTAAACAATTTAAATGTGATTAGAATTGTAATTGTTAGATGTAGCCTAGATTTTAGCATAGCCAACACCATATAGGTGAAACCATATACGCTGTACTTATGTTTAGTTTTATTAATTGTTGTTCATTTACATGAATATGAGTTATTTGGTCAAATATCTTAAAGTCACAGTAAACTGCAAACCCAGATTTGAATCACTTGTTGGGTAACCTAGGTTGCCACAATGACCTGAAATGGGCTCTTACTTTCACATGACGTAACTTCCAGAAAGTAAGAAGAAAGGTAGCTGTTTAATAAATGATTTAGAGGCACCGCAGCAATTTAAGTATGGAAATGATCACCATTTTTTATTCATTTTGATAGTGCTGTTTGTTTGCCTCTTTTAAATGAATGTATTCTGATGTCTTCAAATTGAGTTTTGTGGCAGAACAAGTCTTTGAACTTTTATATAAACCATAATTTAGAGGACTGTGTTACAGCCAGCAGGAACATATAGACGTTTTTAACGTGTGTATAACAAGCATATATGATTTTTCCTCACTACTAAGGGCTCAGCAGTAAATTGAGAAGCCGCACAGTGGCTCCCCCTGCAGGCCATTGGGATACTGTAGCATTGCACTGAATGACATGCCTCACGTGACTCAAACTACAAGGTGATTGGAGGTTCTCAAGTCAGTCTGTTCATTTGTTGCTCAAATTATACCATATTTATTAGCTCTACATTCTTTGTCTGCAGAAGCTGAGGGTTAATTGGGAGCTAAAGACTTCACAAGACTTCCTCAAATCCATTCTATGGAGGTCAAAGGTCACCTGATCACTGCCATGGGCTTAGGGGCTCCAGGTGAGCATACATACTTCCTTATTGATAATGGAGTATGGAAGCACAATATATGCTATACATTTTTGTGTTGGTTGATATTGGATATTTAATTTTGCATGCTCAGTTGTACTCAGTTGTACAGTTTAAAACAATTAGTTTTTTTTATAGTGCGTTTTAATATGTAAGATTTTTGTTTTTGTCTCTTATGCTCACCAAAGCTGCATTTATTTGATAAAAAATAACAGACATGTGAACACTGGCAGTGTAAATATAATTTTAACTTCGGCTTTCTGTCTAATGCACATCTTGCTCATGCACAGACGTTCAGGGCTGTCAGGACAGCAAGCTGCAAGCAGAGCGAATCTCAGAGCTGCAGGAGCGAAAGCAGAGTCTGCAGAGCCTTTTGAACAGTCGTCTCGGAGAGCTGCGACAAGTGTGTCTTCTGGAGGCGGTGAGATGGTTTATTAAACATTGAGACAGTATTTTACTTCTTGGCAGTCACTATAAAATATTGTTCTCTTAAAAAAACAAATGCAAAATGCTGACTTCAGCAGCAAAGAAAATGTGCACCCAGCTGTTTCACAAAGTTTCTTGGGCTACATGATTTATTTTAATTTTTTTCTCTCTCTGTTTTGAAAATGAATTCTCTTATTTGATGTGTGAGTGTTGGTTTTAGGGTTTGCATTGATGTCAGGAACTGTTTGTTATTAAGTTGTGTTTTTCGAAAGTAGATGAACAAAAAAACAAAAAATGAAATGGGTGTACTTATTAGAACCATCTGTTCTGACGAATGGCAGCAAACATTGTGACATTCCCAGTAAAAGCTTTAAATGTCTGTAAAGGAGCTCACAGGGAAGCTTCCACAGGATTTTCCTTTAGAAGAAGGGGAAAGACCTCCCTTTGTTCAGCGCCGAGCTGGCCTGGCCCCTCATGTTACCTCAAAAGGAGAGGTGAGTCTATTTGCTGCAAGTTAATAAAAGGATTCACCTATCAGTTTTATACTATAACAACCATATGTGTCTTCCATGTAGGATGACCCAGGTCAGCGACGGCAGATGAAGGCTCTCTTCAGTGGTGCCCTGCGCCGGAGCATCGACTCTGATAAAAATGCATTGCACAGTAAGAGGACTGTTCATCGGGGATGCCACACAGGTAACACGCACCAAACAATTTCCAGTAAACTGGTAATTTGGTAAAAAGGGCATACATTGAAAATGGCTCTATAAGGAAGTGCATGGTAAATGAGTCATTTCCCTCCATTATCCAAGACTGTTGCCATTGCTTGAAAAGGACAATAGACACATGTTGACAGACCTCGATATTTATAAATGACTTGATTATGTGTTTTAAACAAAAAGCTTACACAAAGAAAGAATTTAGATTACAAAAATGTGTTTTTGTTTGACATAACCAAACGCTATTGTAAAATGTGGCCACTGCTCAAAAGTTTGGGGTCAGTAAATTTATTTTTTTAAAGAAAATAATACTTTAATTTGGCAAGAATGCATTACATTAATCAAGTGCCGGTAAAGATATTTACAGTTTACAGAAAAAAAAAAAAATATATATATAAAGCAGCAAAACTGTTTTTAACGTTAAAAATAATGAGACATAATTCTTGAACACCAAGATGATCAGCATATTAGAATGATTTCTGAAGGATCGGGTGACATTGAAGACTGGAGAAATGGCTTTGCTATCAAAAGAATAAATTACATTTTAAAAAATATATTAAAATAGTACTGTTTTTACTGTATTTTTGCAGCCTTGGTGAGCATAAGAGACTTCTTTAAAAAAAAAAAAACATCAGTCAAGAAATGTATGAAATTCAAGTCAAGAAATGTAGAAATGAATATATCTATTTAGATAATAATAAATACAAATATTTTATTATATTATAGACCATGGAAAAATCTGATCTTCGTGTAATTATTTTAATTTGACTTTATAATTTTTTTCCCATTAATTTTTAGAGGAAACTGTGAAGTCAGAGAGCAGTTCAATGTCAGACTCAACATCACATGACAATGGTGAGGCCTCTTAACATTATCAAACAAAGAAAGTACATCTCAATACTCTGATTTGTTTTACCACACTGGCCTGTTTATGACAGGCTGTAACATTGATATATAACCCTGTCGACTGTGGTTTACAGAGGATTCGTCTCCCAGTGTGGCACCTGAGCATCGCTCCTTGTCTCACCCCCGGCTGGCCCCAGGCAGTCCTGACAGTAGGCTCTGTAGGAAGCTGTCACCTGTGGAGATCTACTACGAGATGAGGACTCGCCGCAACTCAGCCTCAAGCTCTGTGAGGTGAGTGGAGGGGGAGGATGGGATGTGTCCGCTAGCTGAAACGGGTGAGGTTTACACTACAATTATAACTTACGAATGTGTGAATGTTTATTCAGCCCGAGTCACTCACTCCCAAGAAGTGCATCCAATGTGGAGGGCAGAAGTGTTCCAGCCACACCGCTGTTGTCCCGCACTGCACCAATCAGCGTTCATGTGAGGTAATGACTTTCATGACTATTTCTTCTGCTATATGTACACTATGGCTAGTGAGGTTCCAACTTATACATAGATATTCAAACTTACATTTACATGGACAGCTGCACAAAAATAGAACAATCTGCACAAATTATTCTAATATAGTTTGATATTAGCTTGTTGGGTTTTTGATCATTTTTTAATGTTTTTTATGAAACATTATGCTAAAATATTATGCTCACCAAGGTTACATTTAAGGTTACAGGTTACAGAAATCAGTTTCAAAAATCATTCTAATATGCTGATTTGCTGCTTAAGAAACATTTCTTATTATAAATGTTGAAAACAGTTGTGGTGCTTAATATATTTGTGGAAACCATGATACACTGTTATGGAATTCTTTAAAGAATTGCATTTAAAAGAATTCAAAAGAACAGCATCAGTTTGAAATATTATACATCTTTTGTAATATTATAAATGTTTTTACTTTTATATAAATGTTTGTTTAAATGTTTTATACTTTATAACAAAATTAAAATTAAACAGTGTTATCAATACTTTTCGGTACAGGATGAAGTATAAGGTAACACTTTACTTAAAGTCTTTATGTATAATGCCTTATAAAGGGATTATTAAAGGGTATAATGCATTATAATTAATCATAATTTGTGTTGTAATACATTATATCAAATTTAAAATGCATAGTGCATTATGAGGTGCATTACAAGGCATAATTAATGCATTAAAACTACTTTTATAATGCATTATGCATAAATGCTTTAAGTAAAGTGTTACCAAGTATATTTTTGAATTTTTTTTTACTCCACCTTTGTCCTTCCTAGATTGGCTTTACCGCAAAGGATAATTCAGTGTAATTTGGCCAAAATAAAATATCTTCACAGACAGCATAATTATGTTGTCTACCTTTTGGAACAGACCTAATGTCAGAAGTGCACTTATGGTGCCCTCAAATGTCAGTTCTACTACATTATCACTGTAAATCCACTTTAGATCCAAATGTATTTTAAAAAAAAAAAAATCTTGTTACAACTGTACTACTATAACTTCTTACTGTCTTATATTCTCCTCCTAGGCCGGAGATGTCTGGTGATATTGCACTGAAGCAGTGGTGTGGCAGTCCAGATGTTCCTCAGTTTGTCCCATTGGCATCTTTGGAGGGCTCCTCTTCTGAGCGCCGCAGCTGCCCCTACAGCTCCCGTGCCCGTCGTAGCAACAGCTCAGAGGCATTACTTGACCGCTCGAGTCTCCCTGAACCCGGTCCCCCTCGCAACGGCATGCCACCCCGAGCTGGACCATACAAGAGCTCAGAGTCCCTCACGGACGGGAAGCTCCGTCAGTTCTATCAAGGCAGCCCAGAGAGACAGATGATGGGATTTAAAGACCAGGGTCGAATGCGCTCCTCTCTCGGTGGCCAAAGCAGTGGCACAGGTTACAATGAGATTCTGATGGACTACATTTGGGGCAAACAGCAAAAGAGGCCCGCCCAGGCTCAACAAAACCAGTCAGCAGGACGCATCTGGCCCGACTTCTCCACTCCTCCATCAGGCACCCCTCCGCACTACAACGGTTTCTCCCATTCGCAGATACATCTGGCTGCCGCCCCACCTTCCTATAGCCCCATGCTGCTGCGGGGTCAAGAGGCCGAACCCCGTCGGGTCAAAGTGACACGAACAAAATCCTGTGGACCCTTCATCCCTTTACAGCAGCACCCACAGGACGCTGTGTTGTTCTCGGCGTACGATCCGTCACATCCCTCTGCTGGATCCACCACTTCTTCTATTCCCAACCTGCTCCCTCACCACACAGAGCTGTCCACTGCTGCAGCATTTGGCCGCAGAGCGCCTCAGTTCTCTCTGCCCACTCCTGAGGACTCTACCCGCAGTCTGCACAAGGCACTGGCTCTGGAGGGACTCCGGGACTGGTATCTGAGGAACGCCTTAGGTTATTCCACTACAGCCAAAGGTCACGACGGACTCGCCATGCGCCACTCACATACTCACCATCTTGTGCACCAGCCTCAGTCTGTAACAGCCGACCCACTGTACTCTGTGCACCGTCAAATACCTCAGTCAGCTTCATTTCATGGGCATCCCTTGCATGCCAGGTGAGATTTCCACATTTTTATTTCACTTTTCCGTGATTATGGAAAACTTGAAAATATCAGAGTTTGTGGGACTGGAAAAGCAATGCAAATATCTATACTAAAAACATTTTCTATAGCTAGTCATGAAAATTTGGATTGAACAAAAGGTGTGGAAACCCTTCCACAAATACTTATTGTTATTAGTAGTAGTAATAATAATAATAATTAATGAAAATAATAATATTAATAGTAATATCAATATTATTAATAATAATAAACTTACAAATTACAATGTTATTTCTTGCATGACTGCTTGACAGTTCTCAAGACTTTTGGATGCTTGTTTTTGTGTTACTGTCATCTTATGCTCACAAAGGTAGCATTTATTTGGTCAAAAATACAGTAAAAGCAGCAATATTGTGAAATGTTATCACAATTTAAAATAACCGTTTTCTATTTTAATACAGTTTAAAATGTAATTTATCAGTCTCACATGTTGATTCTAATATTATAATCAGTGTTGAATAGTTGTGATGCTTAACATTTAATATGATGCTTAAAAATATAATTTTTTTGTTACAATGTAAATGTCTTTATTACTGTCACTTTTTGATTAATTTAATGCATCCTAAAACCTTGGTTTTGGAGTGAGTAGTTTTTTAATTAACCTAGTTAATTCTAATTAGTTAGATGATTTCTTCTCTTTTCACCATGGCAGGTCCGTGGAGCTCTCTCTCTACCCAGAGCCTTTCCCCTTAGAGGGGAGCACTCAGAAAGAGTCCGGCTCTGAGCCCCCTTCACCTGGAACACTGGTCTGACCGGCAGCTTACACACACCAAGGCCTCCAATGCAACATGTTGCAATATTTGATACAAAAAGACACCTTGTTTTAGGGATGCATTCATCCAATTGCTCAAAATTTAAAAAAAAAAAACACTGAAAGAATGCATCCTTTGTAGCATAAATGCTGCCACACAAACAATGACAGCAGGACAAAATAGTATTTGATTGGAGAAATATATAATTTTACTATGCTTTCAAATTTCAGCATTATTTAAAAGTACAATTATCATACTGCATATTGTTGCATCCTTACATTGTTCAGCAAATAAGGAGGCACCTGTAACAGCACAGAACTGAAATCGAGCGATCAGTGTGTTGGCTGTCATAGATCTAGAGCAGCGCTTGATTGTAAACTGGTGTTTACAAGGAGCTTTTTTCCTCCTCCATAATCTGTGTGTGTGTATTATTGGGATGTTATTGTAATGTATTTACATTTTCAAAACAAAATATAAAGTTAATCATATCATCTCCACTTCATCCTGAGATATATATATATATATATATATTTTCAGAGAATAAAATAGATTATAAAATGTATGTATTCTAAATTACTATTTTGTAACTAATATGTTTCAGGTTAACAGTCATTTAATTATATACAAGTCTACTCAGAGTTTAATGAACTCATGTGTTTTAATGTACTATAACAGCAGTGAATGTGTCGCATACCTGTTTGTTTATATCTATATATCTAAATATCTATATGTAGCTATGAAGAGTATGCTAAAAAGCATTTCATATAGAGGACCTTGAAGTGAGGATGAGCTTTCACTTGGAGGGCTTATGTTCCCTGAAGTCTTAGACATGCAAACAAGCTTATGCCTGAACTCCGAAATGAACTTTGAAGCTCTAATGCAGCGATTTATACAATTTAGCCTGCAGTCATCAAATCCACAATTTCAAAGGACTTGAAAAGGACTGCTGACCTAAAATATTGAGATCTTGAATTCTGAAATGCTAGTCTTGAGGCCTGTTCACGCTAAGTCAAAAAAGGTGCATGAGAAGATTTTAAAAAGAAAAAATACATCCCTATGAAATCCTTCATACAGAGTCAGATATAAATTTATGATTATTCATGTTTTTTTATTATTATTGTTTTTAGTTTAATTTTGGGATGCCAAATAGTTCAAGTTTAACAGTTTTGAGAAAATTGGCATCAGACTCTGTGTGAATAGTTTTGGTGCAAAAATTGTTTGCAAATATGTTATATTTTCATGTTTAGTCGCATCCGACTTGGTAACCCCTTTAATAGATATTCTTGAATATTTGACAAATCTTAAGTGAGCATCTACTGTAGTTTACATGTTGAGTAGTTGCATAAGCTGGTCTTATGTTACCACTCTTTGGGAGCGAAATACCTTATAATTGTCTTAACCAGTCAGTAGGTTATTCTGTTTACCTAGTAGTTTAGTAACTTTTGTTACAGTTCCTGACTTGATGATTTAGTTTTTCTTTGAACTAGGTTCTTCCTGAAATGCAACATAATTAATTCTTATTATTACCAGTTACCAGGTTGTGATGATTATCTTCGAAATCAGTACAATTTGCTGTGCACTGTATTAAATACAAGACTATAGGGTAATTTTTGCCCCTGTTAAGCCTACAAATTATTGCTAAAACTGCAGAACATAGGACGTATGATGGTTTAAGTTTCAAATGACGATGGTTTATTTAATGTTTGGTTGATTAGACTTGAGGAGTTCATGCTACTCCTCAGCTTGCGGGTTTGTGAGGTGCCTCCAGCTGGAATCTGAAAGTCATGACCAAACAGCTGTGCATTGCTAGTCTCTTTTAGTGTATTTTGGTGACATAAATGTCTGTACTGTAATTAATTATAAATAATGAAAAATACCTATATGTAGCAACTTGAATAAACAATATATATTGTATATTTATGAACTGATCCGATTTTGTATACATATTTATTTGCGTAGTACATGGCTCTGGTTTGTTTACACCAGCGAATAGCACTCTTGTTGGCCTCTTTATGAATGACACCTTGTTTTGGCCTTAAATTGTGCTATTGTTGCAGCTTTTAGGATCATAAATACATTGCTTGATTTTTTTAAAATACACTTTTTCCGTTGTTTTGTTTTGATATACATTTTTCATATTAGCCATATTCAGTTGGGACAAAAAAAAAAAATTATAATAAAGACCATGACACAAAAGTTTTTTTTTTTTTCTTTTCTTCACATTGTGTGGCTTCTTTTTCAAGTGTAAAGATTCATACTTAAATTCATATTTTAATCACAATGCAATTTGTAAGCACAAACAATTTTTAGACTCTGTAAAGCTGTTCAGTTCACATTCCTTGCTTTAATCTTTGGTCACATCACTTCCACATCCACTGAACACTTGGAATGTGTTGGAATCTTTTCCAGCCGCTTCACATGATCCTCTCCTAATTCAAATCATTGCACAGGCAGCTCTCTTTGAAATATGCTTCATCTATTATGCAAATCCATTTACAGTTCATTATAATTTCTGAATAACTAATATGATGTTTTAAGCATATCAAATTTGGTAAGGTTTACCTTATCAAATGTATCTCTAAAATTACCTTTACTGTAAAAATCTCTCAAATAAATTTTTCTTGTTTAAAAAAAATTAAAAGAACTGCACACATTTAGCAAATTTAGTACTAATTTAGCATAATACTTACAGTGATAATTTTTGTGAATAATGCCTGTTGCTACTTTCAATATTAGCATCAATTCTAATTCTGGCATAAGAAATGACTCGAGCAGGAATGGAGAATATGGGAAGTGCTTTCCTGTCCACATAAAATGGTCTCAGGAAGGAACTGTCCAATACAAATTGGAGAAACATTTAAAATTTGTTCAGAAGTTTGAAAAAGCTGACCTTCAGTTAGTATGGTTTCATTTCCATGACTGATCTGGGCTATTTTTAGTGTGTGTGTGTGTGTGTGTGTGTGTGTGTGTGTGTGTGTGTATGTGTGTGTGTGTGCGTGTGCATGTGTGTTGAATGGCTCTAATTGTTTAAGAGGAGTGTGTGTGTGTGTGTGTGTGTGTGTGCAAAGTGGGGACATCCCATAGGTGTAATTGTTTTTATACTGTACAAACTGTATGTGCTATCATCCTACACCAACCCTACACATAACCCTACCCCTTACAGGAAACTTTGTGCTATTTCAGATTTTCAATACACTCCATTCTGTGTGATTTATAAGCGTTTTGAAAAGTGGGGACATGGGGTAATGTCCTGAAAAGTCACCTTCTCCTTGTAATACCCGTCATACCCTTGTCATTATACAAATTTATATCCTCATTTGTCACAAAAACACGTGCTCGCGTATGTTTGTGTGTGTGTGTGTTGAATGGCTCTAATTGTTTAAAATGAGCATGAGGGGCCTCATTATGTAGGAATACCCAGGAAAGTTGTCACAGATTCTCTATGTTGCTCTACTGTTTCTTCTTCTTTCTCATTTGTTGATTGATTGATTATGTAAAGTCTGAATGAGGTGATGGAGGAGGAATATTCCTGGCAGCTCAGTTCAGTGATTTACTTCAGTCCATGCTGGAGCTCAGCCCAGTGAAACAGCTACAACACACCAGAGTCTGGAGTGCCTATGGTTTATTCAAACCGATTAAATGGTACTTTCTGCAATTTTTTTGTAAGATAAATTCAAGGGGATGCTTTATATCATAATTACAGTAAGTACTTTTATAGACTATAGTCACACTGTTGGGCCATTAGGGAAGGGCCCTTTTTTTAGGTGTGAATCACATAAATATTCATGGTCATTGTCACTTCCTTGCATTATGGCCTTTCTAACACAAAACATGTCTTACAAAAGTTAAAATCAATATATTGTTCTCTGTGAATGACTGAGCAGGATGATTTTCACACCATTTTGTAGCAAAAACTAGCCTGCCACATTCAGTTCTCAAAAGTCTTGTAAACAAATCTTCAGTATGTGCTTTTTAATGGTCTTATTTCAGTGACTTACTAATGCTTTTTTCATAAACTTTTTTCCTCACAAATACAAATTTGCTCATGTATGCTGATTACATATTATATAGTAATATTATATAGTAGTTTGTGCTGAATACAGTGCAATCAGACGTTAGCCATGTGTTTATAATAAAAAGAAAAAAAGAAAAGAAAAACACAAATGACATGTCAAAACTTCTCCAGGGCCCCCAAAACCCTCAGACCCCAAAGGGTTAAGAACAATTTATTAATTTAGAGTTAATTAGACAGTTCCTGTCTATTCTTTATCTCCTTTCTCCTTTCATTAATTTTAATTAAAGTTTGTAAAGTTAGTAACTTTGTTGTGTTTTTATCATTATTATTATAGTTTTTGTTGTTTTTATTTTTATTATTTTTTTATTTATTTCAGTTTTAGTTTAGTCGTTATAGTACATCAAGTTAAGCTAAATGAAAATATTAAATGCTATGAGATCTAAAATAAGTTTTAGTTAACTATAATAACCCTGCTCTGAAGAGTTTTACTTAAGTTTTTTTTTCAATACTTTCAATTTAAAGCCACCAGAGGGGTTATTTGAGCTCCATTTAATGTGTAGCCTATTTGGTTTCTGTACGGGTAAAAATTACTAAACTTTATCGGTTTGACTACATTTGTATTTCATATGCAACATATTACAGTGTCAGTCTTGAGACCATTGTCTCAAACGAACAGCTCACATGAACATTTCCTCGTTAGCTCAAACCGTTTTGAACGAATCGAATCATGAATCTGTTGAGTTGAATAAGTTGATTCATTGACTGAAAGTTCAGTCGAAGCAGTGAACAATAAGTAAACAACTAAATGGAAGGTATTTTTCACTTACAAACAACACAAATTCCGATATGATTCTAATCATAGTTATCCTATGACTTCAGAAGACTTAATATTGTTTTATGCTTTTAGTTTAAGTCTTTTATTTATTTACGGTGCTATTTGTGGAGCCTCTGTTTACTGGGAACTGTTATCTTGTGAAAATTCTGCGCGAAGATTGTTCAATATATTGGTAACACTATACAAAAAGGTTCAGTAGTTAAACATTAGTTAATGTATTAACTAACATGAACTAACCATGAGCAATACATTTGTTACTGTATTTACTAATCTTCGCTAACGTTAGTTAATAAAAATACAGATGTTCATTGTTAGTTCATGTTAGTTCAAAGTGCATTACCTAATGTTAACAAGATTTTAATAATGTATTATTAAATGTTGAAATTAACATTAACAAAGATTAATAAACGCTGTATAAGTGCAGTTCATTATTAGTTCATGTTAACTAATGTAGTTAACTAATTGTAAAGTGTTACCAATATATTCAATACTTTGCTAAACTTATATAAGAAAGCCATTCACATTTGTAACGACATGAGAGTAAGTATGACAGTATTTAGTTTGAGGTGAACTAACTTGTTTGCTGCCAGCCACATGCAGCTGCATCACAGCCATGGCAGTTTTTGATCCCTGGCCTATTTTGGAGTTCTGTTTACTGTGTGGGGGTGCATATCCATCTAAAAGACCTACGGCCAGACATTCCTCACTGCTCAAATCTACCCAGAAGAGGTGAGAGAGCCTATTACAGGGTCAGCTGAGAGAGAGAGAGAGAGAGAGGGCACAGCTGATCAGTAGAATGTGCATTTGCAGCCTTGCATGTTCGGTTTAACAGAAGCTCCATTTTTTATGAGGTAAAAAGAGAGGCCTTCATCAAAAGTAAGTGTTTTCTTGCTATCTTTCATTCTTACATGGTCATTTATTCCCATTTATGTCACTTGCTGCAATTTTTATTGGATTATGTATTTGCAGTTACACAGTACTTTATCATGTAGATCATTTAGTTCCATTGTATTTGTTTAGGAAGGTGTCCTTTTATTGCACAGTCTCTTGTTAATGAATACATGTTATATGTTCATAATAATATTACATTGAGTATAACCCATTTTCTAGCCTCTTTCAAAATAACTATATTTTTATTATTCTGTGTCAATGTGTTTTGCTCAGTTTTGTGGATGTTTTCTTGGCTTGTGTCTAAAATCGGAACTCAATTTAGGTTAAATCTAGTTTAGTAAATGGTTCACAGTGTGTTTTCTGGTCAGCTGATAACAATTATCATGTTTTCACATCACTGAAGACAGCATGTCTTTTTGATTCAATATCACCATATTCATTTCACTGCAAAAAAATTAATTTCTTAAGATTTTTATGTGTCTTGTTTCGAGCCAAAATATCAACAAATCTTTAAATAAAAAAAGAAGTCAAAATTAAGCTAGTTTTTGCTTGAAATTATTTTGCTTACCTCATTGGCAGATGATTTTGCTTGTTCTAAGCAAAAACTTGCTTAATTTTAACTAGTTTTTATCCGAAAACAAGACAATAATTTTTACTTGTCTAGAAAATCCTTCTTTTTTGAAAGAAAATCCTTTTTTGCAGTGTTGTGCTCAGTCTGTTTCATTGCTGTGTATTGCATTTCTTGTTCACTGTAAATTAATGTGGCTCTAATCAAAATTAGTCAACGTGAATGAAATACGGAGCTATTTAATATGATTGCTGTGATACTTGTTGTTGCTGTGTGGAATTAGCAGAATATATACTGAACTTTTCCAGGGTATTACATTTATTCACTGGTATATATTTAAAGCAGTGCATTTGTGAAAGCCAGACTCTGTGCGTCACTCATTCCTTTCCAACACCCATTTGAGAGGATTTTCTTACTAACAATGGTCGTCCTGCAATGTGGCTGAGCTCTGCATTCCACTCCAGACCCCAGCTACATTTGTGTTTATATTTAAAGAAAGCCTGAGAAGTACTTGTCATGGTCCTCTCTCAAGGGTGCCACACTCTTTGTCTAATAGCTCTTAACCTTGATCTTGTTGCCATGCAACTCTAAAATCACACTTTAGAGTTGCGATTCTTACTCTCTATGACTAGTTTACTCTTCTTTATTAACAAATCAATTATTAACAGATCTTTTTTTTGAAAAAGCACGTTCTTTTCAACAACAACAAAAAACATCTGAAGAAGTCTCATCACTGAAAAGCAACCAAAAAACACATAACTTGTGTTAGCACACCAATTCTTCTAGTTTTTAAAATGGCAAAACACATAGCAACAAAGATGTCTAGAATGTTGTTGGGGTGGAAAGGCTCCTTCATTTAATTCATGTGATTTGCAAAGTAGGCGTGGAGTTGGTGACCACCCTGTATTCTCAATTCATTCATTCATTGAAGTGAATGCTGGATTTGCAATCTTTATAGTTTGGTTCAAAAGTTTTAGATTGTAAAATGACTTAATCTTTTTGAAAGCAACCTTTCGTGCTCACAAAGGCTGCATTTGGTGAAAATACAGTAAGTATAGACCCCAAACAGCAATGCTACAGCAACATGTAGTAGCAAATGCAACCAAATAATCACATGAGAGAGATTTTCAATGCAGGGTTTATTTGCTGCATAGTAACCACCCATCTCATTAGACCATGACAATAGAGGAATGACTGGAGAGATGAAAGCACAGCACTGAATGAGAACATTAATTTCCATATGTATTCATCTCATGACCTGCAGAAGTACAGACCTACGCTTTACCAGAGTAATCAGACAGCCTAATCATATTGGATATATTAGTGTGTGTGCTGTCTTGAAAGATGATAGAATAACACTTAATTTACACAGACAGTTCAAAGGGATACACAGCAATATCTGGCTTAGTTGCATTTTTATAGTTACATTGTTTTACAGTTTCATTGAAAGGTTCATTATAGCAACCTTAAAAAAATGTGAGCACCAAATCAGCATATTAGAATGATTTCAGAAGGATCATGTGACATTGAAGACTGGATTAATGGCTGCTGACAGTTCAGTTTTGACATCACAGGAATAAATTATATTTAACAGCGTATGTGATAATATTTCACAATTTTACTGTGTTTTTGATCACATAAATGAAGCCTTGGTGAGCAGAAAATTCTTTTTAAAAAAACATTAAAATATGTTACCAATCCCAAACTTTTGAATAGTAGTATTGATTTTCAGTTTGTACAGATACGTCAAAAATAGTAATTTTTACATAAAATATTTAATTCAGTGCAAACACTTTGAATCGACATTTGATTGAATTTATGTTGTGATTTTTTTTTTAGCTAATTCACTACATCTGTACCGTACAAGACTATTTGCTTAATTCAATCACTTTCCCTGACTGGAATGTATTATAAAGGTTTATAAATCTGTCTGGCTCTAGTATGTTGCTGGTGTTGCTGTGCTGGTGTATCGGGGCCACAGTGCTTTTATATGTGTTGTACTCCTGGCTCATCCCCACTGCTGTGCAGTTCAACGGCAGTCTGGCGTTACTCTGGCACGACGTCATCGTTGAGCGTGCTCTTGATACTCTGACCAGATCAACTCGACCACAGGTGACTCAATCAGTCCTGGTTAAACAGTTTTCTATCACCAAAATTACAACGTGTACCTCAGGTCTTTATTTGCAACTAGAATGCATAATGGGATCTTAAGACTAAAGAAGTTTAATGATGTTAAAGACTTTTGAGGCCCATAAAGTAAGCAAAGTAATCACCAGACCTCTTTATTCTTTGTTGTGACTAGCGTCTGCTGAAAGCAGTACAGAAACGTGCAACACGAGGTGACCCTCAGAGTGTGATCTCGGCCATTGATCATTTCTGCCGACACAGCGAATGGGCTATGAACGTTGGAGATGAGAAAGGTCAGAGCACTGTTTTTATATTTACATTTTATCTCTTGTCAAATGATTTTCTTCAAGAATTTCAGGACAAAATCTCAAAAAAAAAAAAAAAAAATATATATATATATATATATACACTGTATATATGTGTCAAATGATTAATCGCAATTAATCACATCCAAAATAAAAGTTTTTGTTTACATAATATATCTGTGTGTATTTATTATGTATATATATTAAGACACACACAAACAGCATATATTTTGAAAATATTTACATGTATATATTTATATTCACGTAAATTATATCATATATAAATATATTTAATATATATATTTATATTCACGTAAATTATATCATATATAAATATATTTAATATATAAACGTAACATTTTTCTTAAATATATACATGCATGTGTGTGTATTTATATATACATATAATAAATATAAATAATATATATAAATGATTCCTGAAGGATCATGTGAAATTGAAGACTGGAGTAATGACTGCTGAAATTTCAGCTTTGCCATCACCAAAATAAATTTCATTTAAAAATATATTAAAATAAAATGTATGTATTTCACAATATGGCTTGATGTCTCTTGGTGAGTATCAGAGACTTCCATCAAAAACATAAAAAAATGTACCAACCCCAAACTTTTGAATGGTAACGTATATTTTTTATGTGTGAGTTGCTCTGAATAAAAACTTCTGCCAAATGTCAACATACCATTTCATGTTCAAAATATGTAAAAATGTATTTCTGTAGGAATCTGCATATTTGTATTTAATCAACTCAAATTCAGTAATCTGTGGAGCTTTTACTAAACTGCCTATAATTTTGCAATTTAACCAGTAACTGTCTTTTATGCACGTTTGTGTGTATACGCTCAGGCTCTATCCTGGACTCAGTGGTGAGCGAGTTGAACCCAGAGAAGGTCCTAGAGTTGGGCACATACTGTGGATACTCCACAGTGCGCATCGCTCGACTCCTTCCTCCTGGAGCTCGTCTAATAACACTGGAGTTCAATGCAGATTATGCTGCAATTGCCCGACAAGTAATCTCCTGGGCGGGACTTGAAGACAAAGTAAGGGCCCTGTTCCTCCACAAACACATTGTTTAAATACAGTAATCCTTATTTACTCTCTGAACATTTTGTTTGTAGCCTTTATATTAAAAGGATAAGACTCATTTCTTGTTTATCATGCATAGAGCTAATGTATTACTTCATCAGATCCAGCTTGTAGAAGGTGCATCTGAAGATTGGATCCCACGCATGAAGGAGCACTTTGGAATTGAAACATTTGATTTTGTTTTTCTGGACCACTGGAAGGACCGTTACCTCCCTGACACAAAATTAATGGAGGTGTGTTTGATTCTGACCACTGCAATCTCATTCAATCTCAGATATCATGGTGTCTCTTCCTGTAGCCCAAACAATAGAGTATGGCACCGGTCATGGGTTCGATTCCCAGAAAAAATAAGAACTGATATAAATGTGAATGTGTGCTTTGGATAAAGTGTCCAGAAGTCCCTGAATTTATTTCTATGCCACTATTGTCTTCTCTTGGTTTTGCTCACCAAGCTTATATCCAACATTTTCTACTCTTCTCTTTTTTCTTTCTTCTTTGTTTGTAGGATTGTGGTCTGCTAAGGAAAGGCACCGTTCTGCTTGCTGATAATGTGATCTGTCCGGGAGTACCAGACTATCTTGAATATGTGCGCAATAGCCTTTCCTATAAAAGCTCCTATTTTAAATCCCATTTAGAGTACACCAAGGCAGAGGACGGCTTGGAGAAATCGGTGTTTTTGGGCTAGAGATATACAGGGATGGTTCATATGTTTAAAAAGAGGACTTTTGCTAAGAGTTTGTGCTAAGAGACTTAGCATGAGGTATAATTTAAATGGTTTATTATCATACGTCCCCAAGATGTGTTGTACTTAAAGTCTGTAAATCAGGACGCAGAGTTTTGCATATTACTTGACCAAACAACAGGCTGTTACCACTCTGTACCACTAGAGGGTAGGATCACATTTCAAATGGCTAAATGAAATGTGTTTGTGGTTTTGTCTAGACCAGACCCCTCTTACAGCTTAACCAGAAATTTTTATCTGAAAAATTAAACCAATTTATACCAACGACTTTGTAATACAGTTTTGTATTTGTACTTAAAACAGTGGCTTTGTGGGTTATTTTAAAGTCGTTCTGTAATAATTGAAACAATGCCCTTTGTGTTCATGAATTTACACATGTCAGCAGTGATGATAATGACAATGGCATTTAGAGTGTGCTAATTTGATGTATTTTTGCAGAATTGATAATACCGTATATGGATTGTAGTTTTATTTGTTCATTTTTCAAAACATTCGGTGCATATTCTTGTATGCTTTTTACTAGTTTTTAGGTTTTACTGTAAATGTACTAATTGATTTCCTGCATTCGTTTATTTAATTTTTCATTCATTTACATTATAAAGGTAATATTTTTGTTACTATTTTACAGTCATTTTTTCTTATTTAACACATTTTCATTCACAGTTTCTTATCCATTTATTTATGACTAGAGAGCGTTGTCTCAAAACACAAGACTATGAATATATAGGAGACAATTTCATTTTATGTTTGGATCTCTCACTCAGATTTTATAGTGTGTCATATACCACAAGTTGAATTGATAGCTATATATCTTTAATAGCATTCCAAATTAAATGCTACAGCCCATTAAAATATACCTTGTGATTTATAATAGATGAAACATCCCTTAATAAAATACACCATTTCGTCAAGTAATGAAATGCAGATAGTATAGCCACATACTTAAATTCAATTCATGCACAAGCACACTAATAAATAAATGAAAATATTACAAGCATCTTAAATGATCTGTGGACAGGGAATAGGCCTACTTGTCACTCGGTCACTGGTTTGCTTTAAATTTTAATAGAAATGACATTAATGTATTTGAATAATTCATTCATAGCATAAAGCAAAAGATATCGGGGAAAAAGTGACCAAAGTGTTGAGTCGGTCAGTATGTTGGGAATGTAAAAACCCCATTAGCCCATATACAGCCATGTGTTTCAGTGATAGTGGTATTATGGACAAGAGTAAGGCTATACACTACCATTTAAAAACACATGTGACCGTGAGGTCAACTAGATTATCTGTCTTTATAAAAAGACAGAAGTCATTCTAAAATGTACAAAACAAAGCATTTAAATCATTATGACGAGACCAGGAGTGTCTCGCACCAGATTGTTATGTAAAAGCAGACGGTCTGAATGCAGAGAACTAGATCCAGCAGTGTTCACATTAAAAATATATACAGGTCCATCTCTCTCAGAGACTTCTCAAATGCATGCATGTGGTAATCCCAATCTGTGCCCATTAGTGCACACTGAGAGAGAGCAAGGAAGAGAGAGTGAGTGGGGGAGTGAGAGAGAGAGAGGGAGAGAGTGAGGGAAAGAGACAGAGTGAGGGGGCTTTTAAAGGATTTGACAGTGATTTGTAGAATCACAGTTGTGGAATGTTTGGGCATTTCCACCTTTTCCCGCGTTTTATAGTTTACTAAAGCTCTGAATGCTTTCTATATTCAAATCTCGTCTTAATCCAAAGAATCTTTAAATTGTCTTTGTGTGTGAGAAGACTGTGAGCATTTTAAGATGAGAGCTGAAGACTCGGATGCTGGGGACGTTTACTGTCGTGCTTCAAAACCATCAAACTTCAGTTCCAGATGGGCGCACACTGGCATCAGCAGCAGTCGGTGAGGCATTTTAATTAATGAAAATTCGTTGTGTCAATATATAGAATGTAAATTTATGTAAAATGTTGCGATGTTGTAAAGATGTCTGTTCAGGTACCGCGATAAATAATTAAGAGGGATGAGTGCTGCTGTTCCCTTCAACACTTTATCAAACGGGCGTGTGTGTGTGTGTCTTCCCGCGGGAACTTCAGCATTCAATCAAAATATAGCACTTTTTCCGCTCACCTGTTGCTGAATATGTATCAGTTAATTTACATAAAATATTAATATGCAAGACTGTACATGCCCTCTATTCTCAGCGGTCTGTTGAGTGCGAAGACGTGCGAGTTCATTTTCTAGAGGACAGAGACTTTGGGTTGAAACATAACTTTAAAGAATAATTATAAAAATAAGAAGAACTTGGTCAATCAAATATAAAATGAATAATAAAATGATATTTTATTATCACTGCATTTCGGTATAGGCCTATACAAATAGTCTATCGAACTTCCAGTAGGTTTTTATGTGTAACTAAATATAAAAGATGTAAAACAATATGTATCCTTACAAAAAAAAAAAAAAAAAAAATGTACCATGGTAATACCATGTCCTTGGTCACTGCTATGAAGGCAATACCATATATATTTTTAAAAGTACCTTACAATATCATTGTGCCATGGTATATGAATATCATGTAACCTAGCTGTTTGGTACATTTTTCATTCTTTGTTGAATATTTCTGGTGGAAAAAATGGAAATCAAAGCCTAAATCCTTGGGTTAAAAAAATTCAATATAAAAAATAAATCTAAAAGTTATATTGTGGACTGGAAAAAATATGTATTTGTAAAAATGATTATAATATTAATATAAATTAACTACTATAAATAGGCATTATATTTGATCACATCTTTAATCAAAATATAACTCGTTCCCATTCTCTGGCTCCACTTTCACACATTCTATCTGCAAAGCTATGTTGTCACAAGGTATGTTTTTTTTTTTTTCTCATATTTTCATGTATACCTTCTGTCTCGTTTCTCCATAGGAGACACAGGTAGAGAAGAAAGCATTGTGCTGTAGTAGAACCAGCCACTTGCATGGCAGCAACTATGACATCACAGCACCACACATCATCACTATGTCATCACCGCAGGATCAGCGGGGCGCCCGGAAAACACATGGGCTCCCTGGTTCATGTCATGTGGCTAGTGATGATGGGATTTACTCCAGAAACCTGGGCCTCCTCAGAAACTCAACCTCATTCCATAAAGATCGAGGGTGACATCACTCTCGGAGGCCTTTTTCCAGTGCATTCCAGGGGCCCTGCTGGTGTTCCATGTGGGGAAGTTAAGAAGGAGAAGGGGATCCATCGTATGGAGGCCATGTTGTATGCGATGGACCAGATCAACAGCGACCCAGACCTGCTGCCTAACATCACTCTGGGTGCCAGGATACTGGACACGTGCTCCAGGGATACGTATGCGCTGGAACAGTCCCTCACCTTTGTCCAGGCCCTCATCCAGAAGGACAACTCAGATGTTCGATGTTCCAACGGAGAACCACCTATCATCCCAAAACCAGAGCGTGTGGTTGGGGTCATTGGGGCTTCGGCCAGCTCAGTGTCCATAATGGTGGCCAATGTTCTTCGGCTGTTTGCGGTGAGAGAGATGTTTTTAGCCAACTTCATTTTAATGTTGATTCCTTCAGTATCAGACTCCACAAATGCTTCAAGGCAGGTGACAAAAAATACTATTAGAAATCACCATACTTTCCCTAGCAGCTTATTGTTTGACGGTACATTAAGACAATTGTTTCGTATTATTGTAAATTTTCTGATTTTTTTTTTTTTGCAAATGAGGAGTTGCCTGATTAAATATACACTCATTTGCATGCGTTCCAGAACAGAAATCTGAACATTGGATAAAGCCAAGTTTAAAATTCTTGAAGGAGGATTTTAATATTTCTTTGTATCACTTCATAAATCAGAAAATACTCATCATGTTAAAAAAATCATCATGTTATTAGTAATAAAATGTAAAAAAAAATATCAGGCGGGTGTGAAAACCCAAACCCTTCTGTGAAAACCTTCAAAATATAGATAGCAATAAAACTGCAAAGTTTGGTGCAATTGAAGTGAAGATTTCAGACATAGTGCATGAGAAGAAAATCTAATTTGTGTTGTATTTGAAATCATTGTCATTGGATTCCCTTCTGTTTTGTGAGGAGCTCTTGGATGGTGTTGCTGCAAGACTGGAATCTGCAGCGCTGCAGATAGGGCCAGTGCTACAGGAAGTATAACTAATTCTGTTAAAAGGTTTGGATTGTGTTTCAGCTCACTGGCCTCTCAGCAAGAGCTTCTTAAACGATATAGATTCTTCCTTTATTTTGTTCTGAGAGAGAGAGTGTATCAGATTTTCCTTGAAGTGAAAAGCGGTTTTGCATTGCACACACCATTGACCTGTGTCTTTAAAACATCGACAACCACGAAGGTGAAATGTGCTGCATGCCAAAATGTCATTTAATTTCAAATCCCTTCTCATTTTCAGATCGTCATTCAGCTTGCAAATCCTACACCTGATCTACATTCAATTTCATTCTGCCCTCTGCCTCTTTTTATAATTTTAATCATTAGTGTTCTTTGTGGTCACTGCTCCAGGCTGTGTGTGCTTTTGTGCATGAGCTGTTAACCTCACCCAGGAGTTATCTGCAATCATTTTCAGTCATCACGGTTTCAGAGAAGATAAACAATTCACAAAAGGTGACTTAGTCAGAGCTCCATTAGGTTTCTCTCAGGACATTATACCTGGAATTTGTGTATCCTAATCATATTTTGCTGTGGTTATTCATTACTTTTAGTGAAACACTCTGGAACAGGGCTGGCTTATATAGCTAAAACAATCATATCTCAATTTTTTAGCCTTTTGATAATATTGGATAAAGAGAAGATTGGAGATAGTTGAATAAATGAAAAATTAACAAATGAACCTTGAGAAATATTTGCTGGAGTAAAAAGTGTCACCCGGACTTGCAAAAATCTTGATATTTATATATTTCCTTCGAAAGGCAAAACACTACAGGCAAACCCATTGTTTTTTTTTTTTTTTCATGTAGTAGTCAATTATGAGATGGTAGACTCTTTTTTGCTTCCATAACATTCTTAATCTTCTTCTTTTGCATCAAAAATGCTTTTATTTTATTATTCTTTTTTTCTGTTTGCTTCTGTATATTTCGATTAGAATACATATCTTTAAAGCAAGTTTTTTTCCTCATTCACTGAACCAGAAATCTCCAATTTAACAACACTTATATACACTAAACTACTAGTTTTATTCTTTTCTATATTTTGAATGTTTTCACAGAGGGAGTTGTTCATAATATAATTTGTCTGATTTATATGTTTTTTATTCATTAAAGCAGTTTTCTGGTTGTTGACAGTATTTTCTGATATATGGACTGATACTAAAATCCTCTCTGTAGCCTATAATTTTAATATGTAAACAAAATGAAACATGGCGTTATCCAATGTTCAGATTTGCACATTAGTGCATATTTAGACATTGCCTCATTTTCCTATTTTAACATAACTTTTCAGAAACTTGTAATGCAAAACAAATATCTTAATGTACTGTGATTAATCAGCTGGGGAAGTATGGTGATATCTACTGTATTATTAAAAAGTTGCACCCTATTTTAGCCTGGTGTTGTTTTTTCCATTATTGAAACTATAATTGCAACCAAACAGCTAATTAGATTCATAATGTTTAGTGCAAAATGTCAAATACAATTAAAATCTTAAAGTCTTATAAATAAAATTAATAATTTAATAAAAATACAACACCACATAATAATAAATATCAACATTTTACACAGTGTTTTTGTCAAATATCATAATACAATAAAAACAAAGAGACTTCCATGAATTTTTTTTAATAACGATCAAAAAGGAGTTTAAATCGATTCATTGAAAAGGACAGTGTGAATGACACAGAGATTAAAAATGTAGAAACCATCAAAGTGTCATCTTGAATCTCTTTCTATAAGTGCTGAACTTCATACAGTTTATGTCCATGTTCTTTACTGAGTTCTAGTAAGTAGGAACTGAGGATGGCAGATATTAACTACAGCATTACGGAGGATCCGCTCTCCATTAAAGCCCACTCACCAGCTCAGGCTCCTGATGGGAAATCACGCATGAGCCCAGAAAAATGCAGCTGCCCTGTTATCAGCTACAAGCAGCTTCTGCTCTGTCGCTTTAGCTGAATGAGTGTGGACCTATAGCACATAGATCGACACGGACAGATAGCCAGCATTTATGGGTGGCACTTAGTCTGTTGGTCACACATTCTCTTAATAATATTATTCAGAAAATTAGATTTTAACGACAACACAAGATGTCTTTCTATAGACAAAGATACATGAACCATTCTATATCTGATGCATATGGTAGGTGTATGACATTCGGCCTTAAGCAGATTTTTGTATAATTGGATTAAGTGCCATAAAAAATTGTTGTTTTTTTCCCTTAATTGGATTTTATCTTGCAAAGTTGTCAATTTTAAAAGAATAATTTGGAATTTCCTTAAACAAAAAAACCTTCATTATAAAAAAAACATTATATTGTAAATCTTTAATAAATCATGGAGTGTCCAATACTAAAATAATAATAATAATAATTGTCAAGTAACCTAAAATGTATTTTAAACGAACTTTTTTTAATCAGAAATATTATTTAATCTGGATGAATCAACCTGAATATTTTGGGTTATATCCGGCCACCAGTGAAAGTCACTTTTAAGGGTCAGATCATGACAAAATAAAGCAGATGTTCATATTTTCACAAGAATAAATGCTTAGGGAACATATGTTGAAACACTTCCAGGAACTGTTTGCATGTGTTTGCTGTTAATGTTGACATGACTCGAGTGTGGAAAGGCTTGAAGGCTGTAATGTTTATGGTGCATAGCAACAAATCAGTATCTGTAAATGTTTCAGTAACAAACTCCTATATTAATGTTTTCCTTTGTATATTTGCATTCTAATGTTTTAGAGTTGCATTTGGATGGGGAATGCATTGCAAACTTTGAATATTGTTGTTTCTCATGCAAGATGTAACAAGTGTCTGGACGGTCATGGGTGGATCAACAGCAGTGCCACGGACTGTAATGTATATGTTGTATGATGGGGGAGGGGCGGTTTAAATCTGTCATAGCATGTGAGCTAGTAGAATTAAATATATTGTATGGCTTATGGCTGAGAAATGGCAACCTTGTCTCTTGATCTGTCTCTCTCCCTCTGTGCTTAACGTAATTTGACTAAAACCCCTCTAATCCTTCCAGATAATCTGTCAAATGGTCCTCTCCCTCTTCTCTCCTTCTCCGGTCTGTATCCACCTTTTCCTCACAGTCCGCTGGCCTGCTTCTTTAAAGAACCTTTTATTAAGCCACACGGGCTTGGCAGACATTAGTGTGCGCAAACCCTAGTCCAATGACATCAGCTGCGTCATTAAGAAACTAGCACAACAGTAAATTAATCTTCTCATCCTTTTTTTTTTTTTTTTCACAAACAAATGCTTTAACAGTGGTAGCTCGTGGCATCTGTATTTCCCCAGGATTTTTTTATGAGCTACAGCAAACTCTACCACTAAAGCTAGGGTAGTTTTGCTGTAGGAGACTTAGGATAATATTAAACAAATGTGCTGGTTTACTGAATATGATGATCTTCAGACATGATTAGCTATATCACGCAGGAGTGTGATATTTCTTTTATGAAACAGTTCAATAAACAAGAGAGCAGCCTAGAATGTAAAAAGTTTTTTTTGGGTTTTTTTTCAAATAAAACAGATTTTTGGAATATGTGTTATGCAAAAAAAGATTATTTGTGACCCTGGACCACAAAACCAGTCTTACGTCGCTGGGGTATATTTGTAGCAATAGCCAAAAATACATTGTATGGGTAAATATATCAAAACTTAATTTTTGATTAGTAATATGCATTGCTAAGAACTTAATTTGGACAACTTTAAAGGCACCCTCAGATTCTAGATTTTCAAATAGTTGTATCTCGGCCAAATATTGTCCGATCCTAACAAACCATACATCAATGGAAAGCTTATTTATTTAGAATAAATATCCTGAATAAATAAAAAATAAGAATAAGACCCTGAATAGAAATGAGACCCTTATGACTGGTTTTGTGGTCCAGGGTCACATTTTATTTTCAGAAATGTGTTTTATTAAAACACATTTTATTAAATGTATTACTTTCCATTTTTTTGTAATTGTTTGTGAAATTTATTAGCAATTACCTGAGTGAAATTTTTCTACACCAATTGTTTTTGTGTTTAGACAGTATCTTAGACCTAGTATTTCCAGATATGTCATCTATTGTCGCTCTGCCATCGAAAATATTCTCCAAGCAACTTTTCTATATGAATCAGCATTTTTGAACAAACTGGTGAAGTGAATGATTCAATGGCACATATTTTGTTATTTGAATAAGTGTTTTGAATAAAACAGTTGAGTGAATGATTCAATGATTCAAATTCGCATACTCTTTGAGTAGGCAATTGTTTCAAATAAGTACTTACTTTGTAACCGCTGAAGAAGCATGTTCTATATGGTATGAATGTTGTTAGTATGAATGTAATCTGGACATACTATATCCATATTGGTATTGTTATGTGACCAACCAGCATCTGTTACGTCGCTTTACTACCATTCACAAATCCTCTCCCATGGCCTTATGGGATAGTGACTTTTTGCCAACTCTTTTATGAATACTGTGAATGCAGACATACTACTCATATTGTTTTTGCCTACTATATGGATGCCGCCGATGTTTTGCACAAATCAGTTGAGTAAATGTTTTAATGATTCACTGAAAACACAGTCACTTGTCGTCACCTACTGGTGTAGCAATGTGACATACAGAAATATTGATAAACCCCCAACACTAAACAAACAAACATTCAAATAGACAGAATTATACAAACAGTAAAACATTCATTATAGCAAAATGTTCATTATCCTGATGTGTAAATGAATTTGAACTATTTACAAAAGCCAGTAAAATCAGTTTTGCAAATCAGAGATATTCATGATGTTCACAATTTTTGCAGCAGCTAGATGTATGTGAAAAGGGCGCAAAGTAAATCTGGTTGCGAGCTGATGTGTTATGTATCTTCCATTTCACAGATACCTCAGATCAGTTATGCTTCAACAGCACCTGAGCTTAGTGACAACAATCGCTACGACTTTTTCTCCCGAGTCGTGCCACCTGATTCCTTCCAA
Organism: Onychostoma macrolepis; assembly: GCF_012432095.1. Lineage (NCBI taxonomy): Eukaryota > Metazoa > Chordata > Actinopteri > Cypriniformes > Cyprinidae > Onychostoma > Onychostoma macrolepis. The sequence continues at coordinate 17,546,174 of NC_081165.1, read as the reverse complement.
GCCCAGGCAATGGTGGACATCGTCAAAGCCATGGGCTGGAACTATGTTTCTACACTGGCATCAGAGGGGAACTATGGAGAGAGTGGTGTAGATGCTTTCGTCCAGTTATCCAGGGAAGCAGGTACAGAAAACTGAATTGCAGAAAAGAAAAGTAAGAAAAGAAAAATGAATAAATGCATTTATATATGTGTGTGTGTATGTGTGCTTTAGTTGTAGCTTATTTTACCCTGATTTTCCATAACTGAAGCAGAATTGATCACAGTCTATCCCAGGATTTAACACATCTGGTGTTGTATTTGATGAGGAAAGAGGATAATGATCAGGGGATAAAGGTTTCATGTGATATTCTCTGTGTAAAGAAGTTATTAGTCACCAGATGTAATGATAGACATGCTACAGACTGACCTGCATGTCATATTCAGTTGAAAGACCTTGCAATTATCATTCTTTTATTAACATTCTCCAAGTCCTTCAAAACTGTCTATCCTTTTTTTTTTTTTTTTTATTCTGGAGGACTTTGCATCGCACAGTCTATTAAAATTCCTAGGGAGCCAAGATCAGGAGAGTTTGACAAGATCATCAAAAGGCTAATGGAGACATCCAATGCCAGAGGGGTTATTATCTTCGCTAATGAAGATGACATCAAGTGAGTAGTCTTTCAGTAGTAATTCTGAATCTCTCTGAGGCAGGAGCTATGGCCTTGGAAAGGGTCTATAAATGATTAGAGAACAGATCAATCACCCTACAATGGGAGTATCAGGAGTCTTAGAAGAAATTATGAAATTATGGCAGATGAATGTACCACTGAGTGATTTTTTTCATCTAGTTTCATTTACGTTTTGGAATCTAAGCCTAAATTAATATAAAATGATACATAGTAATTACATCTAATTAGTATATATATATATATATATATATATATATATATATATATATATATATATATATACTGTATGTATATGTGTGTGTATATATATATATATATATATATATAGGCTATATATACTAATTAGATGTAATTACTATGTATCATTTTATATATATATATATATATATATATATATATATATATATATATATACAGTATATATGCATTTATCCACCAATGCATATACAGTAAAAGAGTAACATTGTGAAATAATATTACAATATTATTATAATGAAAAACTGTATTCCATTTTAATATTATAAATTGTGATATTTTTAATATAATTTATTTTATGATGGCAAATGTGTGTCACATGATCCTTCAGAAATCATTCTGATATGCTGATTTGGTGCTCAAGAAACATTTCTTATTATTTTCAATGCTGAAAACAGTTTTTGCTGCTTAATATTTTGGTGGAAATATTAATATTTTATTCAGCAAGGATACATTAAATGCATTAAATTATTGATTTATTTATTTAGTTTTGAAATCAGCAGTAATCAACAGATTCTATAATGGATAAACAGAATAAACAGAACTATAATGGATCTGATTGTCCTTATCTTTAATAAACCTGCCTTTTATGAGGTGTCTGATATTTTTGTATTCTTTTATTTAGGCGTGTCCTTGAAGCAGCAAAACAAGCCAATCTTACAGGTCACTTTTTGTTTGTGGGATCTGATAGCTGGGGAGCTAAAAACTCACCCATTCTTAACCTGGAAGACGTGGCTGAGGGTGCGGTTACTATCCTCCCCAAGCGGGCATCCATTGATGGTATGAAATGATAGAACAGGCCATTGTAAAATCAATGAAGGCTTGATAATTAAAAAGGAGAATCCATCTAAAATCCATCAAAATGCAGTGTTAGGTAATATTTTCATACTTATAAAGATAGTTCAACCAGAAATACTGTAATCATCCAATACCATTCCAAATGTCATTCCTGTTTTTTTTCTGTGAAACACAAACATTTTTGAAGAATAGTTATGCAGCTTTTGCTATACAACTACAGTTGAAAATGACAAAGAACACACAACAATTCTGCTTATCTGTTCCATAGAGAAAATAACAGCACAAGGTTTTGTAATGATTACACAAATGCTTCGTTTTTTTGTACACCTTTAATGTGTTTCTCAGGGTTTGACCAGTACTTCACAACAAGATCACTGGAAAACAACAGGAGGAACATCTGGTTCGCTGAGTTCTGGGAGGATGACTTCAAATGCAAATTGACACGGCCTGGAATCCGAGGCGAAAGCGGGCTGAGGAAATGCACAGGCGAGGAAATTATTTCCAACAAATTGCTCCCATAAATGCAGTAGTACTTGAATTATCATACATTCTTATGCTTTTAAGACGTGTAAAGCACATCTAATGGATTATTCCCTCAGCAAAGCTTTTCGATTCCTGTCATGTTGCATTCGGTCTTTCAGGAGAGGAACGAATCAGCCGGGATTCGGCATACGAGCAGGAAGGGAAGGTGCAGTTTGTGATTGACGCCGTGTATGCCATGGCCCACGCACTCCATAGCATGCACATTGACCTCTGTCCGGGTTCGATGGGTGTTTGTGACAAAATGGACCCTGTGGATGGAAGAATGCTGCTGAGTTACATCCGTGCCGTCAATTTCAATGGTAAGCCTTCTCAAGGACAGAGCTGAAGCATGTGAGCCATTCCAAACATTGCAAAGAGACCTTGAAACAGTCATAACTTCAGTAATGGGTTTGTATTCAAACAGTACAAGACTAATGAACATCACAGGAATTTGAATGTTAGCTTTTATTTCCGAGGAACGCTTTTGTTTGAATCTGCCAGGAAGATTACACATAATAAACCTGCTTTTGCCAAACAATCTCAAATCGAAGGTATTGCCTTTACTGTGAGACTGACAGGTGAAAATAGGTGAAGAGTAGTTTCTACGAGAGGGGAAAGGCCAGAAACGAAGCTGCTGTTTCCAAGGAGGAGGGCTGTGAGTCCCATGGGTTAGTCAGAGTGGGGCGAGAGAGGTCAGCACTCAATCCCAGCCTGAAGAGATCCACTAATGCACAATGCAGCAGCGCACATACTTATTTTAACCCCCTCCACTCGTCTCTCTCCTTGTCTTTGATTCTCCCTAGGGCAGCCACTCTCCAAACACAAGACGCATTTCCTTTTTCTGCGCTATCTCTCGGTGAAAATCCCTTTTCTTTCCGTCACTCGTTCCTGAGAGATTTCTATGAAAAGCGCAGCTATTCAGTTTACGCACAGTGGACATCCTCACACTCTTGTATGGAAATCTTTTCAGCTTTGAGAGCCTAAGGGGTACAAAATGCCACTCGGAGACCTTGCCTCTCGTGATTTGCGGTTTATAAATTGAAAGGAACATGAGATTGAGTTTGCTTTGTTGTAATATCTACCTTCACAGTAGGGCTGCACGATTATGACAAAAATCATAATTGTCGATTATTCCCTTGAGATTGTAATTGCGATTATTAATAACGATTATTTTGAACAGATTTATGCCATTGTTTAAAGCAGCATGCCATATTTGTATATAAAATATATATTTAAAAAAAGGCTGAAAACACTCTTCCTGAACTTTTATTGCTTTTCTATAGCATTGAGCCTCAAATATCAACTATACATTGGTTTGGTTTCTTCTTTAAACAAAAAGGTAAAATTATGCATTGTATAATAATGTTATACTAAAACTAAAAGAAAAAAAAGGTTTACTAAAGCTATATTTCATTTACAAATAAACAGACAAAATTTCAAATTACAGTAACATTTTACAGTACCGTTTATATTATCAGGGCTCCAGACTAACATTCGAGAGCAGTGGCACCAGCACCTGATTTGGTTGCACTGAGCATGTAATATTACACGTTTTGTCTCTTAGAAATGAATTAGAACAGGAGCTTGAGTTCAAAGTAGCAGGAGCTAGAGTTGGGATGCAGATGTACATTTGACAGTACAATTGTGAAAACTGTAACAGCCTTATCTTTTATACATAACCAAATGTACAGCACCTCATTACCATGGTAAAAAAGTAGCCTAAATGGTTTCTATGGTGTTTGCATTGAAAAACAGTAGCCTAAAGACATTCAGTCAATTACAAATCCACATCAACTGATAGAATAATTAAAAAAATAATGTAATTAGATTCCAATACTCCTTTAACATATTTAGTATATTAATAACATAATAATACTCAATATGAATATCCTACTTTTCTGCCACCGTACCATTGTTACCGTTAGTGTTACTACAGTAAAACTATGGTAAATGTGGGCGAAACTGGATCGTTGTTGCACTGTTTCTGCATCAGTGTTGATGAGAATAACAGCTGCTTTATTTGGCTTTAAACTAGTTTAAATTAAAGAGACGTGATTTGTACTGGAGAAATCTGTGCTGAACTCGAGTGCTTCTTACTGGATTTCACAGCGTTGTTTAGCGCGTGATCGCGACTGGTTACTGTAATAAATGCATGCGCTCTAAGCTCGCGCTGCGCTGTTTTCTTTTGAGGCGAGCGGATACCGCTCCAGTACCGCTATTTTGTTCCGCTTTTGACACGTTTGGCGTTTAACATATCTATCATGCACAACAGAGTGACAACGACTATCAGTTAGACAAAATGTCTTTTATCCAGTGTGTTTGAGTTTGTTAAACCCCGCGCTGCAAACACCTCTTAAAGAGATAGTTCACCCAAAAATGAAAATTCGTTGTTTATCTGCTTACCCCCAGGGCATTCAAGATGTAGGTGACTTTGTTTCTTCAGTAAAACACAAACAAAGATTTTTAACTCAAACCGTTGCAGTCTGTCAGTCCTATAATGCAAGTCAATGGGCACACAATCTTTGAGAGTAAAAAAAACATGCACGGACAAATCCAAATTAAACCCTGCGGCTCGTGACGATACATTGATGTCCCAAGACACAAAACGATTGGTTTGTGCGAGAAACTGAACAGTATTTTTATCATTTTTTTACCTCTAATACACCACTATGTCCAACTGCCCTGAGCGCGTGCACGGCATCCGGTGCATGACGTCTATATGTGCTCTGGCTTAGTGTACGCAAGCGCCGGAAGTGATCTGTCGCGCGTATACGTCACTCATTGTTTACACAGTGCACAGAGATTGTGGAAGTGTTCCCTGCCACTGTGAAGATCTAAAGATATTTAGAAGTACAGGCCATCACAATCACAACGACAGATCGCTTATTTGGATTTGTCTGTGCATGTTTTTTTTACTCTCAAAGATTGTGTGCCCATTGACTTGCATTATAGGACTGACAGACTGCAACGGTTTGAGTTAAAAATCTTCGTTTGTGTTCTACTGAAGAAACAAAGTCACCTACATCTTGGATGCCCTGGGGGTAAGCAGATAAACATCAAATTTTCTATCCCTTTAAGCACACAAAATAATTCAAGTGGGCATTTTTAATTATTTATTTTTGTAATCGCGGCTTTGAACGATTATGTAATCGTGGCATCCATAATCGTAATCGCGATTAGAAATTCGATTAATTGTGCAGCCCTACTTCACAGAATTACATCTGAGAACACCATATTTTCTTGCAAGCAACCTTTGATATAGAAAAGTCACCCTTAAAGTTACGTTGGACAATTTTACCTGGGGTGTGTCGAAGCATGTATTTCTACGCATTAGTGCAATTTTATGCCCTTGAAATGGGTCGTTTCTATTCTCTTGTTTCAAATGATTGCATTTGAAGTAATAAGTAGTGATGTTGAATATCAAAACCCTGTGTTTACTCTGAAGGCAGTGCTGGGACAGGTGTGATGTTTAATGAAAATGGTGACGCCCCAGGACGATACGATATCTTCCAGTACCAGCTTTCTAATACCACCAACCCGGGATATAAAATCATCGGCCAGTGGACCAACCACTTACGACTCAATGTAAGCGTGTTAAGCCCCTTGGTACATTGCAACATTTTTGAATGCATGTTCTTGAAATTTTCCTCTCTATTTTTCTGTAAGGCTGAGGACATGCAGTGGTCTGGAGGGGATAAACTGGTTCCAGACTCGGTTTGCAGTTTTCCCTGCGAGTCTGGGGAGAGGAAGAGGATGGTGAAGGGTGTGCCGTGCTGTTGGCACTGTGAGCTATGTGACGGCTATCAGTACCTCCTGGATGAGTTTAACTGCGATATGTGCCCTTTTGACATGAGGCCCACCCTTAATCGCACAGGCTGCCGTCCCACTCCCATCATCAAGCTGGAGTGGAGCTCTCCGTGGGCCATCATCCCAGTATTTCTGGCAGTACTGGGGATTCTTGCTACATCAGGAGTCATCATCACCTTCATCCGCTTCAACGACACCCCCATAGTCCGCGCTTCGGGCCGAGAGCTCAGCTATGTTCTCCTGACGGGCATCTTCCTCATCTATCTCATTACATTCCTCATGATCGCTGAGCCGAGCACAGTGGTCTGCGCATTTCGCAGGTTGTTTTTGGGGCTGGGCATGTGTATCAGTTACTCTGCCATGCTCACCAAAACAAATCGGATCTACAGGATCTTTGAGCAGGGAAAGAAATCAGTCACACCACCAAAATTTATCAGCCCCACATCCCAGCTGATCATCACGTTTATTTTGATCTCAGTACAGGTGCGTGTATATATACAGTATATGATAAATTGAATTCAATTTAGCAGATGCTTTTATTCAAAGCGCGTTACCGGACCTTGTGACCTATTGTTTTTCCTCATTTAATAAAAGTTTTACAAATAACTTATAACGTGTAGTATTATTATATTCCCATATATGATGAATTAATGATTTGAAGTATTCAAAAGTGTTCAGATTTTTTTGCAATTTTGTTTGTTTAAAATGAAAATTAATAATACTAATACTAATAAATCATTTAAATTATATAATAATTAAAATAAAATGTCCATAATAATAGCACAACATTAAGCAATGTTCATTTAAATTATTTGCATGATAATCTGTGCTTAATTTACTCTTGTTCAGAGTAAGTGCTGTGCAAGTTGTTTACAGGGTTGTCACTGTACTCTATGTTCCCGAAAGACATTTTTATCTGAGAACCTTTTGTCCATTGAATAATTAATGAAGCAATATTTTGAGTGTAGCGTGGAGGTGCAGTAATTTCACTGAAAGCTCTTCTCTTTTTTGGTGTTCCATTAACGTTGTTATTGCATATTATTTGAGGAAACATTAAGAAACATGGTCTCCTTCTCAAAGATATTCAGAGAATTGTTGGAATTGAATTCTTAGTGAATTCATGTAACTTAGATATCATGTACCATTACAGACATTAATCTTGTATAAACATTCATTCCTACCTCTTTTCTGCTCACAGATCCTGTCTATTTTCATTTGGTTTGGAGTGGTTCCCCCTCACACGACTGTCGACTTTGATGAGCTACATCCTCCCAATCCTGAATATGCGCGTGGGATCCTCAAGTGTGATATGTCAGATCTGTCTCTGATTGGCTGTCTGAGTTACAGTATGGCACTGATGGTCACATGTACAGTCTATGCCATTAAGAGCAGAGGGGTTCCTGAGACCTTCAATGAGGCCAAACCCATTGGCTTCACCATGTACACCACCTGTATCATCTGGCTGGCCTTTGTGCCCATATTTTTTGGCACATCACAATCCACAGAAAAGGTAAATTCTTAATATAATATAGATTAAGATGGATTTTGGACAGAGATTATCACATTTTAATAGGCAATAACTCTATACAGAAAAACAAAATAGTTAATAATAGATTTACTTTTAGTTTTTCCATTACTACATATTTTACAATGTAAAAAACACATTAAAGTGTTCCTATTATGGGTAATGAAAGGTTCATATTTTGGTTTTGGGAGTCCCCAACAACAGGTTGATATGCATGCAAGGTCAAAAAACACACTTTCATTGTCTTGTAATATGCATTTATTTTTACTTTACTTGCTCAACGACTCCCAAACGATTCGCTCAATGATTCATTTTTCCAAACCCCTCCTTTGTGTGATGCTAATCTGCGGTGATTGGTCTCATTTTCATTTCATCGTGCCTGTAATGCCTGATAAAGCAGGGTTTGTGAGCACAGTGCTATTTGTGTACAGCCACTACCGGGAAACAGCTATTTTACTGCTCCAAAAGCGGCACCTAGTGGCAAAGAATGAATTTGCATTTTCATTCAGACCAACACAAAAATCAAGTTTTCCCAGGTCTGAGCACTCAACAAGTGGGCGGGCAATATGCTAATGTTTCATGTTGATGTCAGCTTGGGAGTCGTTTTAAAAACAACTCGTTTCAATTATTCAGAGTCCACTTTTTTTTTTTTTTCTTTGAGAGGCAATAACTTTATACACGGTGCACTTTCAGATTTAAAACTTTGCAGGATGTTTTCATTCACTTAGAGCTGTATTACACACTGCATGAAAGGTCATTTTCAAAAATCCATAGGGGCACTTTAAAATTAGACCTAAGGATACTTTTAAAACAAAAGAGATATCATATTGATTTTCTTACAAACTATGTTGCATAGTGTAGAAGATTCGCTAGTGCCTGATATTAACATGTCATACAGAAATATTATCTTTACCCTGAGAGTGTCTAGACATGCATTTCACTAGATTAGATGGTTCTGTTTCAGTTAATGATGCTGCAACATTTTCTTGTGAATGCTTCAGCCATAATCAGATAACAGAAACCTAAAAAATTGCTATTTAATGTGGTGCAGTTTTGTGTTGGCCTAAAAGCTGTTCAGGTGCTAACCACACTTCATGCATTTAGTCATTCAATTTTTCACGTCTATTCATCCTGTGGGGGATGGTTTTGCTTACAAAGCATGGGGATTTAAAAATGGAAAGTATACTCTGACTAATAGAGAGGTCTTTTAGTGGCCAGTCAACCGCAAAGCTTTTGGCCCTCAGGTGGTCTTCAAGTCTTTTCATTTCTTGTAAATGAAAAGAAGAGCATGGAAGAATAAAATACCAGACTATACAGTGGGCTGCAGTATATATAGGTATATATATTTGTGTGATGCTATTTTACTTTTTATCATATTGAGTTTAGATTTTGAAGTATATTTTGCTTATCTTTATATTTCTTATAGGAAAAAAAAAACAGTTTTACCATCAAAACTTCTTGTGTGACTTTTTTAACCGCATTTTAGCAGTAATTATTTGGTTGCATGCTGCACAATCTCATGAAATGCAAAAGGTCTCAATTATAGTATTTATATATTATAAATTAACAAAATGAAATAAATGACTTGCATTGCAATCAACGCATGATATAAGGGCTCAGTTTTTTGGCTCGCATTAAACATGCATAAACTGATTTAATTATTTGCACGTGGCTGATTTCAGCCCTTTGTCTTAAACTATTAAAATCATTATACTGATTTCCAGGAAATGCATTGGACAATCAACAGAGTTTATATATATGTGTAATGTGCAGTGATATCTCAGCGCTAAAACCCTGATGGCTGATCTACATCATGTGATAGGTCGTGGCTGAGGCCAGGCTAAAATATTACTCTTAATCTTTTTTTCTGCCCTGAACCAGATGTTCATTCAGACCACCACGCTGACTGTGTCCATGAGTTTGAGCGCAACGGTGTCCCTGGGCATGTTGTACATCCCCAAAGTCTATGTCATCATCTTCCTCCCAGAGCAGAATGTTCAGAAGCGCAAGCGCAGCTTCAAAGCCGTGGCCCAGGCAGCCACCGTTTCCACTCATCTCTCACAGAAATCCAGCGACAAGCAGAACGGAGAGACCAAAGTTGAACCAGATAGATCCCAATAAAGACCAGGAGGTAAAAAAAAAAAAAAATACATACATAAACACACATATATATTGTGTAACTATACAATATTAACAATAAGTTTTCATATTATTTTTTATAAATATACATTTATTTGTTTATTAACAGAGATATAACATATGCTATCTGTGTTCAGGCCTGTGTACATCCTAATGAAGTAGTCTGAGAAATAATCAAGGCAAGCTGCTGCTTGCTAAATCATTCATTTTGCAACCACTAATGGACGAGGATCACCAGAGGATGTGCTAATATTTCTAATATCTGCAATACAAGAGTCTGGGTGAGAAAAACACTCAAGTAATGCATAAATGAATAGTACAATATGTACAGAAATTAGAGGATCAATGGATTCTTTGTGATGTGGAACTCTCACATTAGCTTTGAGACTGGAAGTATTTGTTCCCTTTAATATTTCCCTTGTCACCATAGCATCACAAGTTGAGTTGAAATTATAGATTCATGAATTCACAATGAAGAAGACTGTCCATACAGAGTCCCTTTGGAGAGAAAAAAAAAACAATAGAAAACTTCTTCCACCAGCATTTTTGAAGGACTAAGTATTTGTATCTGATGTGCCCAATGAAATCAGACTTAAACTTGGCGAAACCATCACGTTTAGTTTCAGTTTAATCTCCGTCCTTATCCCCTTATCCTAAATACATATCATAAAAGATCAAATGAGACTATCTGAGCTACAGAGACAACGTTGGGATCAAATGTGTTTCAACAGCTGGAGTGAACACTCTTTGAACTCTTTGCTTTTAAAGATGTGCCATAACTTTGTTTCAGAATAAATGTTTTAAGTGTCTTGTGTGCAGTCCTCATAGGCAATATCCTGTATTCGTAAACATATTTATTAAAAATGATAGATTACCAAGAAAAAGCAATGACAATCTGTAATGAAACAACAAAGTTTTGATCAGAGATTTTATGTTTCTTTGAGCTTACCAAGAGATACTGTTTTTAAACAAAATATATTCTATTGATCGGTATTTATTGGTTAATTTAAATGAAAATCATAACATTTTAGAGATTGAGATCCTTTTATTGTCACATGCAACTGGCTTTCAGAGTAGTCACTCGTATCTTAGTAAAGCAGGTGGGGGGCGGGGGGACCATGCATTATTGTTCAATTACTTGTATCACTTCAAGAAGCAGTTAATATTAAATGATGACCATGCAGTTACTGTAAACTCAGGTTCTTAGTTAGCCTTGATGAATTTTGTGGGTGTCTTGTTTTCATTTAAGAGATATAAAAGAACACTGGAATAAAAATGTATTGATTGAATGCATGTTGGAAAAATGATTTAATAAAATCCTGAAAAAATTAAGTGGAAATTGAAGAAATCATATGTTACTCTATAGAAATCAGCATGATTGTGAGAGTTTCTTGTTCTCATAGTGTGTTAAAACAAAATGACATACAATGGTTCTATTACCATTCTATTACTTTATGAAAGCATCACTGTTGAACTAAGACTAGGCTTGGACTGTTTCTAAGCAATTTCTGGGCAAACAAAAAGAGAGAAAACATGCTTTTATAGACATTAAATGTAATGATAGAAAATGATTGTCATGTTTATACCGTTTGATTGACTGCCGAATGATTTTTTCCAGATCTTTTGCTGTGTGGGGTGTTTAGAAATAGCTGAAAAATGTGGCAAATAAATAATGTGGTCAACAAACTTGGAACTAGTTCATAGCCGTGCAAGTATAGAATGCTTGTGAACCAATCAGAATCAAAATTCAGCAGTGTTGGTGAATGAAAAATATGAGACACACTTACTACCTCTTTAAAGGTACATTTCAACCAAAAATGAAAACTCACCCTCATGTTTTTCCAACCTGTATGTTTTTTTGTTTTTTTTTCTGTGGAGCACAAAAGAAGATATTTTGAAGAATTTGGATAACTAAATAGTTGACAGTAGCCACTGACTTCCATAGTATAAGAAAAAAAAAGGAAGTCAGTGGCTACCATCAATTATTTGGCTACCAACATTCTTCAAAATATCTTTTGTGTTCAGCAGAAAAAAGAAACTCGTACAGGTTTGGAACAACATGAGGGTGAGTAAATGATTGAATTTGATTAATTTTAATTTTTGGATGAACTGTTCCTTTAAATGTGAGTCAAATTTAACCCAGGTCTATGTTCATTTTTAAACAGTTAAATTTAAAAATGTGTTTTAGATATATAAAGCGAATCTACACGGTCGCTTCCAATGTGGTATTTCCTCACTGGAAACGGGTCAAAATCACAGTTAAGTCAATAGAAGGGTTAATGCGGTAGGGGGCAGTGCAGAGCGATATGAGCCCATTTGTCAACACGAAGCAGCGCAAGCGTCGGAAGTGACGTAAATATCGCGTTGTGATTTGTTGATGTTTGTGTCAAACTCTCCGTCGTTCGTTGTTACGAAAGAAAAAGCTCGAAACCGAAGGAATAAAGTCGATCTGTGACGACTATATTAATTCACCGACACCTCGTATTATGTTAGGACAGGTGTAGCCATACATGCAGCTAACAAACTGTTCATAGACGAGCAAAAACGGCCGTTTATTCTCTGTGTGTAACTCATAACAACACAAATCACCGCAAGCTGGCCAGCGATGACAATCCTCCCGAAGAAGAAACCGGCCTCCACAGCCGGTGGCGGTGATCATACGGACGAACCGGACAGACGAGGCGGCTCTGAGTCGCACCCTCATCCCCTCGCAGGACGCTCGGGGTCCCGACCCAGGGCCTCTCCGCCGCCGTGGACATACCAGGCCACGCCGCACACGTCCAGAGAGGAGCGGCGGATCGAGGCAAGCGCTCGCCCGCGGCCGGCCTCTCCGCAGCCCGGTGCCGCTGGAGCACCGGTCGTGCAGTGTGAAGGGAGCGCTAACTCGGTTGTGGTCTCAGGTCGCGTCGAGCTGCCCTGCGGCGCAGGTGGCGTTGGAAGCTGCTGCTCGGGACCTGGACTCAGCAAGCGGAGACGACAGGCGGTCTGCTCCAGCGGTTTGACAGGTGGAGGAGGAAGAGTGGGAGGCGGCGGCGGCGGCGGAGGAGGAGGAGGGGGCGGTAGTCCAGTCTCGGAACCCGAGGAGGGAGCTGGAGGCAACAACAGTGAGGACGAGTACGAGAACGCGGCCAGATTTCAGCTTGTGGACCCCGCCACAGTCGAGCAGGTACTGGATGCTGGCATTTGGCAGGATACTTGGCAACACGAGAACAGGTTGCCAGTTGTGTCATCCTCCAAAATGAATTAAATGCATAGGCGCTGTTCTAAATCATAAAAGAAAGGTTTAAAATCCTTTCTACATGTTCATTATTAATATTATTGTAAACGGGTTTAATGTCATTCATTCATGATAGAAAAGAAATAGAGATTCTCTTAAGATATACATTACTCACAATTATGATGTAAAAACTTGAAATCATGAAATAAAAAAAATAAATGATGACTTAACCCCTTAAAACTAACCTTACATAATGAAAACAAAATTGAAATTGGATGGTGACTGAGCTTGTCATTCATTATTATGTGGAAGCTGTATGTTAGGCAGAAAGTTTTCTTGAATCAACTACATTTTTGAATCAACTATCCTATTGATCTTTACGTCCAAATACTTTTATTTAAAATAATTTGTCATCATTGTTCTATAATATATTTTCCTGGTTGCTTTTTGGCCTACAGCAAGAAGAATGGTTCGAGAAAGCCTTAAGGGAAAATAAAGGCTTTGAAATCAAAAAAATGAAGGAAGATGGAGCATGTCTTTTCAGAGCAGTCGGTAATATTTCTCTCCTGTATTTAGGAGTTATTCACTTGAAAGCTGAGTCAGTTTGCCTTTAGGACATATGCTGTGCTTTGAATTTGCTGAAATTATAGTTTAGCAGGGCAGATGTAATCATGTGACTATTACAGTGCATAGGTGTGCATATTGTGGCAAATATCAGTTTTTCAGTCCTGACGTATTCAAGGAAAATATTAAAACCTTAATTTAAAAATCTATCATTTCTGTATTGTTGTTGTTGTTGTTATTGTTATTTTTGTTGTTGTTGGATTACATTTTTTAGTTGCAATGTGCATAAAATTATTTTTAAAGTAATTATGAATGACTGAGGAAGTCATGAAAATTCATTGACAGTTGACAACTATGGATTACACACGTAACAGTGTTATTTTAGTATTATTTATATATTAACAAAGCTTTTCTTAATGTTTGTGCTTTTATCATTTTATCATTTTTTAAAGCTGATCAAGTGTATGGGGACCAAGATATGCATGATGTGGTACGGAAGCAGTGTATGGATTATTTGGTGAGTCAGTTAAATTTATTAAAGAATAAATTATTTGCATATCCAAAATAGTTAACTTTGACGTGTAAATTTTACCCTTTTTAATTATCGACCAAGGTGCAGTTTTGATTTTTTTTTTATACTTACTTTGCAGACGAAAAATGCAGATTACTTCTCCAGTTATGTCACAGAGGACTTTACCACATACATTAACAGAAAGAGGAAGAACAACTGTCATGGGAACCACATTGAGATGCAGGCCATGGCAGAAATGTACAACCGGCCAGTAGAGGTTTACCAGTATGGCATAGGTTAGTCAATGTCTGTTGAAGTCCTGGTGTCTTATTGGCTGTCAGTGGTATATTTTAGGATAGAAGAGGAAATATGTTTTCATTTTATTTGAAATCTCCCATTTTCCAGAGCCAATAAACACGTTCCATGGCATGCAAGAGAATAATGATGAGCCGATACGTGTCAGTTACCACAAGAACATCCATTATAACTCTGTAGTGAATCCCCACAAGGCTAGTGTTGGGGTGGGGTTGGGCCTCCCCTCCTTCAAACCAGGGGTAAGTGTTGTACATAATATACATTAGTGATTTTTCACTCAATAATGAAAATTTGCTGAAAATGTACTCACCCACAGGCCATCCATAATGTGGATGGGTTTTCTTGAGAAATTTAGCTCACTAATGGATCCTCTGCAGTGCATGGGTGCCATGAGAGTGAGAGTTGAACAGCTAATAAACAATTCACAAGACATTCTTTGACGGACTGGGGTCCGTTCTTCGTACCTCGCTTAATATATCTGAGATGATTTGAAAGATGCCAGATCTTCTAATCTTGATAACTGATCTCTGGCTAATTTGGTTCTTCAAATGAATTTGCGGACTTGATTAAAATATCTGGATTAAAGTTGTCTAAGATAAGTGTGCGTTTTCGTGTTTCCCGAAAAGGGCAGATGTATCAACACTCGAAACCACGATCAGCAATGCAGCGATTGGTTGGCGGCAAGACAGCAACGTAATGATGTCATATAATTAAAAAAAGACACCTCACCAAAAACTTGACGAATTTCTGGACTTTTATAAGGAAACAGCCAAGCGAACAAAAATAAATGAAATGTGCACTGTTTTTATTTAATTAAATTTTTTTGCATGATTCCCAATTATTAATGTTCATGATTTCTAGTATTTTTACAGGCTTTACATTTTATTTCAATGTTGTGATTAGCAATTCATTTTAATTTTATCTTTGAAACAGATTTGTTACAGGACAGCATTAATTATAGTTTCTAAAGGATCTAGATCAAGTTATCTGCATCTCCTGCGCTCCATCAAGCCACTCCCATAATATCTGTCACCACTCAAATTAATATAACGACTCTGATTAACTGTATAACATGTATGTAAGACACCAATACAATTATAAAGTAATTATTTCATCACTAACAAATCTTTCAATGAGTAAAACTGGTTGTGTCTATAGGATTATAGACTACACAACATTATTATATTATTTCAAATTAATTTTGAAATTATTATTATTTTAAGTGACTGTCCCTGGATAAGTAGGGTACTCTTGTAATAACGTAGCAGTGGCTGGGACAGATTTTAAGTATCAATTCTGCTTAAAAAGATGCAATCTAATCCTGTTTACATTAAATAAGCCTGCTCCCAAGCAGGTTTAAGCTTACGGACCTGTTGCTATGATAGAAACTCGGGGATGAGCTTTGAAGAACCAAAAAATCCAAGATCATACCAAATCGTCAACAATCAAATCCAGCTAACTGAATTATCGACGTACGAAGAACGGGCCAATGGAGTCGTGTGGATTACTTGTGGATTGTTGTGATGTTTTTATCAGCTGTTTGTAATCCCATTCTGACGGCACCCATTCACTGCAGAGGATCCATTAGTGAGCATAATGTAATGCTGAATGTCAAAAAAAGAGGGTGAGTACATTTTAATTTTTGGGTTAACTATTGCTTTAATATCTGTTATTTTGTCTCTGTGTAGTACGCTGACCAGTGTCTCATGAAAAACGCTATTAAGACGTCTGAGGAGTCTTGGATTGAGCAGCAGATGCTGGAGGACAAGAAAAGAGCAACAGATTGGGAGGCCACCAATGAGGCCATCGAGGAGCAGGTGGCTCGTGAGTCCTACTTGCAGTGGCTTCAGGACCAAGAGAAACAAGCAAGACAGGTATGAAACCATATCAGCCATCCTAATCAAAGCAAGTTTAAACGACTTTGAAACATTTCCCTCTCTGCTTTTCCATTCAGCCTCGTAAAGCTAGTGCCACCTGCAGTTCTGCCACAGCCGCCACATCCAGCGGCTTTGAGGACTGGGGATGCCGGTCTCCCCGCCAGCGCAGCTCTGCCCCCTCTCCAGAGCATCCAGGCCCGGCACACCCTGAACCCTCCATCAAACCTCCCTCTCCAGCTGGAGCTTCGCTGTTTCTTCCCAAACCCCCGTCACCATGTGCCCCAGGTCTGTATGTGTATGTATGGTTTCTTTGCTGGCGCTAATTCACTTAGCTTGCTTACTAACTGTTTTTTCCTGGACTTCTTTTCAAGGTCCAAGTCATCAGTCTTCTGCCAACTCTTCCCTGGTGTCTCTCTACCCAAGCCTGGGCTACAGGACTCTAATGCAAGAGATGTCACCTACTGCCTTTGGTAAGGCATTACATGCTTCAGTATAAATGCTTGTTGATCTATACTTTGTGTCTTTAAACAAGCTTACTTAATTAGGTGGATGTTTTCATTTTTAGGTTTAACAGATTGGGAAGACGATGACGTTCTGGCCTCAGTTCTGGCTGCTTCACAACAAGAATACCTCGACAGCTTGAAGAAAAATGCAATGCACAGAGAATCTTCTCCAGACTGCAGTTGATATATTGGACAGCACAACTTGCAGCACAAACCACAGAACAGCTGCATTTCTATATTTCAACACCTTGCAGTGTTTCTTCCTCTCCCCTCTTTATAAATACCACTGTATTTTTTTTCCCCGCTAACTCATTTTCCTTAATTTCATTAAGCTTCATGGACCTAGTTAGGCATGTTTAAAAAAAACATTGTACAATTAATATTAAAAATTACATCTCAACTGTTTATTATTATCAGGTGTTTTCATTATTTGAGCAGAATAAATGATACTAATTAGTATAAGAATGTTGAAAATGTTTGCTTTTTTTTTTCTAATTTTTCAATATTGACCAATGCAGCACAGCAAGCTGCAGGTTTTGGTTATTTAAATATGAACAATAAACAATTCAAATTGCTTCAATGATTTTAAACTGTCCAGAAGTTTTTAGTGAAATTTGAGGTTTCATTAGTTAATACTAGACATCTAACTAACATCATAACATACTATATATCCACATGTATATCTCTTTGAGTAAAGTACAAATTGTAAATATTGTGTAGCTGTATAAATGTATAAATTGTATGTAAACATATATGTCTGTGTGTGTGTTTAGTGTGTGTGTGTGTGTGTGTGTGTGTGTGTGTATGTGTATATATATATATATATATATATGTCACATAATATTATATAATATACACACACACATTCTGTAGAGTATAGTAAATTATAATGTGGTCTCACACTTCTTATTACAATCAGGTCCGGAAGTATTTGGACACTGACTGAGAGTTTTTGTGCTTTTGCCTTTATATACCACAACAATAGATTTGAAATAAAACAATCAAGACGTGATTGAAGTGTTAGACATTTAGCTTTATTTTAAGAGGTTTATTTTACCATTTAGGAGTTACAGCCATTTTAAGCAAAGTAACTCAAGGGGCTCGATAGTATTTGGACAAAGTGACATAATTGTAAATATAAGCATAATTTTAATACTTGGATGAAAATCCTTTGCAGTCAATGACTGCCTATAGTGTGGAGCCCATGGACATCACCAAATTCTGAGTTTTTTCCCCTGGAGATGCTTTGCCAGGTCTTCACTGCAGCCACCTTAAGTTGCTGCTTGTTTGTGGGTCTTTCTGCTTTCAGTCTTGTCTTCAGTAACTGAAAAGCATGCAATATTGGATTGAGATCAGGCGACTGACTTGGCCACTGAGGAATATTCCATTTCTTTGCCTTCAAAAGGTCTCGAGTTGCTTTCGCAGTATGTTTAGGGTCATTATCCATCTGCATTGTGAAGCTGTGTCCTATCAGTTTTGTAGCATTTGGCTGAATATGAGCAGAGAGTATAGCCATAATGACCTCAGAATTCATACTTCTATCAGCAGTTACATCATCAATAAACACCAGTGAGCTTGTTCCACTGACAGCCATACATGCTCATGCTATCACACTGCTCCATCATGTTTGACACTTGATGTGGTGTGCTTTGGATCGTCAGCTGTTCCTTTCTTTCACCATACTCTTCCCATCAGTTTAAGTCTTAATCTTGCTTTCCTGTTCTTGACTGTTACCAGTGGTTTGCCCCTTGTTGTAAACCTTCTGTATTTACATTCATGAAGGCGTCTCTTGATTGTAGATTTTGACAATGATGTGCCGAACTCCTCCAGAGTTTTCTTGATTTCTGTTGATGTTATGACGGGGTTTTTCTTCACCAAGGAAAGGATTCTGTGATCATCCACTTTAGTTGTCTTCCGTGGTCTTACAGGCCTTTTGATGTTGTAGAGCTCACCAGTGCTTTCTTCTTTCTTAAGAGTGTAGCCAACCGTTGATCTGGCCACACCAAAGGTTTGTGCTATCTCTCTTATAGATTTATGCTGTTTTTTCAGCTTAATGATGGCCTCCTTCATGTCCATCAAGATCTCCTTGGACTACATATTGGTAGTACCAGTCAAACAGCTTCCAAATGCCAATTTGTAGTGATGGGACAATTGATACCGGGGCTCAGATACTCTGACTCAGTTTTCATTGTGCAGGGGCCTGTGGTCATGATGGTAGATGAATAAATTCAGAGTTACAGGATTAGTTTCAAGTTGACAAAACCAAACCACTCCAATCCAGCTTTATTGAATGGTACCATGATGCTGATCATCAACTTTCTTAGTCAACTCAGGCTTTGATCCTGAGTTTGTGGAGCACGTGCACATGAATGTGTGACATCACTGGCGAACAGCCAATCACGAGCCTTCGTTAAAGGTTAAAGGTTTAGCTAAAGGTTAAGAGATTGAAGAATATGATTAATTTAAATGCATTTACAATGAAAAAAGTACTTGTTCATGAAAGAGGACAAATAAAACAAATTATCTTGCTTTATCAGTGCAAGTGAAACTTGTTAAATTAGTTTATAGTTGGAAATATACAGCGATACAGACTCGAACATGTAAGGTCACATGTAGTCATTTTAAAAGCATTATCTATTGATTCTACAACTTATTTATAGTGCATACGATCTGTATATATTAACATTCATTTAAAATATATGATTTATAATAACTGTTAAACTAAAATTGCTTTAATAATAATATAAATAATATAATTATATAAATCATATAAAATAACTCTTAAGTAATTAAAGCCAGACAATTTTTTTTAGTACTAGTGACCTTTAATTTGGAGCAAGATAAACTGGGGGAGTGACTTTTTTGTGTCAGACATGTGTCACTTTGCTCACATCTGATTGGTCCAATTTCAGTTTGAGATCCCTAAGAGTTAGGGATAGCAGGAGGAGCAGGTTAGCCGTGGAGTGTAGTGTTAAGTTACTATGACAATGAACGCAGCTAAAAGCCAAGCTACTTTCATGGTACCTAAAACCCAGGATTGGTACAAACTAAACTGAAACATACCTGGCTAGGGTGACCATACGGGGGGGTTGGGTTTGGAGACTAAGCACACTAGCACGATGGATTAGAAATGGCATTATAATGCATTATAAATGTACCAAATCCTTGTTATTGTAACAAATAAAGAGTGTAAGATTGTACCTTTTACCAGGGGCGCCTGCAGGATTTCTTCCGAGGGTACGCACAGAGTTTCTTTTTGTTTGTTTTTTTGGGCGTATGTAATGGTAAAGTGGTTATATTTCGTTTTGTTTTTTATAAAGCTAATTTATAAAAACGTTTGGAGCACTTTTTGTTCGTTAAATGTAATTTTTTATTTTTTTTAAGTAACGACCAAGCGGCCAGCGGCAGACAGTGAGCTGATCATAGCCTATGTTTGAGCAATTTAGCCTTCTCAAATCATCACGACTTGCCTAAAATAAAATCTATAGATATAAACAGTTCAAGCATATCAATGTTAGTTTAAATGTTTGAACTATATAAATGTGCACTAGGTGCATATCTAATCGTTTGTGTGAAGAGTGAAGCTGAAGCGCGCTCTGCAGGACATGGAGGCGCCAGAGCAGTCACTTGCATTTTTTCTTGATAGTGGAAACAAATTAAAATATGCCGTAATTTTTGCTTATAAAGGTAAAAGTAATACATCATTCGGAACTGTAAAGGGTCTACTTTTATTTGTGTGCATTCACAATATCAACAAAACGTTGTGCTTTTATTAAAATAAATAGGAAAACAGAGGATGCGCTTGCAGTCTTGTCTTGCGTCTCGAACAGGAGCGCTTCACAATGATGAACCGAAACTCAACGAATTGAGTCACAAATATAATAAATATATCTATAGAAAGCTTTAAATTACTACTTTAAAACGAAATAATTCAAATCGAAAACAAAAACTCTTTCATTATGTAATCGGTAAATATGCTTTTCTCTCTAAAGGCACGTCCAATGAGGAGATGGCGAGTCATTTTTCATCACTGTCTAAAATATAAAAATAAGGAAAAGCCTAAAACAGGCCTGATTATATTTTTTTCTGATTTTTATGTTGCTCTGCTCTGAATTCCTTAAAATTTAAAGGATTTTTTTGCAACGCAATTTTTTTCTGATATGTGAATCCTATTTATTAGCCTATTTTTAATCCATGCAGCAAAACAGCTTTAAAAATTACTTTATTGCATTCCAGATGATTTTAAAGAACTTTTCACTATACATTTTACGGGTAGCTTGAATGTAAAACATTGTCATGAATTCGTTGTATTCCCATTTGTAAAATAGGCTACAAATTAATTGTTGTAGTTTAACCCGATCTCATGAAAGCACGTGTAGCACGATTTTCTCTTTCTATTTGACGTAATGTTTATAAGCAGAAATTGACTTTGGAATGCAAAACACTGATACATTCATTATTAATGGCATGGCTGGTTCAGTCGACAGAAATACGGGACACACGGGCCTATAATTTACTGCTGAAATGTTTGCGGGGCAAATCCCAGGACAGTCTGAGGGATCATAGTAGCTACGCACAGTGCGTCCAGCCGAACACCTGCAGGCGCCATGCCTTTTACATAGTCTAAAACATTAGACAAATACAAAATAATAGGTAGGCTAATTCACTTAGGTTTCTTACAAAATGTTTTATTTAAATGAGTGTAAAATGTTATAAATGAGCCAATTAAAATTAAAATATGTAAAATATTATTTGAAATATATGAACTTGTTTCGTTTTTGAACGAATCTCTTGATTGAATGATTAGACATTTTACATTACATTTTAACGGTAACTGTTCGCTACCTTCTGGCATAACGTAACATTTATAATAAGCAGGTGCTCAGAGGATGCTAGATCAATGACAGGGGGAGCTGGGCAATAGTAAATATGACCGAAACATGTTATTATTATTATTATATTAATAATAAAATCGCTGTAGGTGTATTTCAAGTATTTATGAGGAGAGTAGGCGGCAGGCCCATTGCGCTTAATTTATGACATGGGGGCGCACGCGCAATCCTTTTTCTTTTTTTTTTCTTTTTTCCTGCGAAAAGAACATAAAATACTTATTCATTTTTGGATGTGCTTTCTGTCGTCTCATGCAGTCTCTGTGGATGGAGCGCGTCGCAACAATGCACCGGCTCACAGACATAAACTAAACTGAAACAAATCTATAGAAAGCTTGAAATGTCTACGAACTAATTCAAATAAAAAAACAAATATTCTCTAATTAGGCTATTTAGTCCGTATGAAAATGTGCACGTCACATAGTATTCCATTGCACGAGTTATGCATGTGTAAGTAGACAAATGTTTTTGTATAATTTAATCTCTTAAACTATGAGGGTGCTTTGGTCTTTTTAGGGGTGCTGGAGTACCTGCGCCGCCCATTACAATCATTTTAAGCGTAACATCAGATCCAAAGGCCAGTTTCTCATTTTGAACGCGGCTGCCTCAACATCAGAGTCTATATCCGGACTATGAACTTTTATCCCAATACTTTCATTATTATTTAATGTTTGCAACACAGAAATGTAGCCTACTGTGTAGACTGTTTGTAAAGCCGTTTCAAACAAAGTTTATGATGAGCTGCTCTCTCTGGATCAGCGGCTGCGCGAAAACAGGTTTAAATATTCCGATTGTGATTTTAATGGTTTAATAGACATGGTCTCATCAACATAGAAATAAGATTGAGTGTGTTTGAATCAAGATCGCGATCTTTTAATGAGTAATCCATATGAGCCTGTAACCTATGTATTTTTGTATGTCATAATTTGTACCAGACCTCAAAAGTTACCCGGGCCCAGGCCCGGGCGGCCCCCCCGGTTCCGCGATCCATGGATAGATAGATAAATATAGTATAGTATAGTATAGTATATTATATATATATATATATTATATAGTAGTATATAGTATGTTATGATGTTAGTTAGATGTCTAGTATTAACTAATGAAACCTCAATTTTCACTAAAAACTTCTGGACAGTTTACAAACACTGAAGCAATTTCAATTGTTTATTGTTCATCTTTAAATAACCAAAACTTGCAGCTTGCTGTGCTCCATTTATCGATATTGAAAAATGTGAAAAAAAAAAAGCAGAACCTTTTCAACATTCTTATACTAATTAGTATCATTTATTCTGCTCAAATAATGAAAACACCTGATAATTAAATACCTGACTGTAGATTTCATTAAGACTTGTATTTTGAAACAAGTCAACCGGAAGTGGTTGTGGGTATTTGTTTTGCAGCGTTTGTAACGTCAAGCTTCCTGGAGCACCGGCGGCTGAGTCAGTTTCGCAGAGCGAAAACTAAAGATGATTTTGTTTTGCTTTTGGTTTTGGTTTGTCGTTAATAATTTATTCAATCAGACATGAATGTGATTAAGACGAGTAGCGAATCAGTTCACGAGAGGAGTCTTTTATGGGGCGAGATCGTAAGCTTTTCCCATAAATAACGTAGACTAACGTTAGCTCAAATTAATGTCCTGTAATCTGCTCAATAACCAGTTCGTATTATTTAAATAATCGCGATCGAAAGTCATTCATCGTTGTTAAAGTTTCGACATCAGAAGACTTGCGTGACGGTGTTTAAACTCCACGAGCGGTGCAGATATGGGATAACAGCAGTAATCAGATTAAACGGCTTTAGACTTCACTGTTGTACACTAAGTACGAACCTTCATTAATTAAATTGCTTTACTGATATATTTGTCATTTGACTGGGGGTTATTAAGTTACTTTCTCATTTTGAATTCAGCTGTTTGCATGTTGACATGGATCAGAGGAGTCAAGAGAGTGGGAATATGGAGGAGGTGAAGATATGCGATCCATCCATCCTTCCACAATGTCTTGATCAGACAGGTAATGTTTTGCAGCGTTACAACTTGTGTTATAGTGGCTAACATGCTGATTTTACAGACCCGATTTTACTTTGCTTTCCAGATGTTGTGTACTCGGAGAGAGACGTCCTATCAGAAAACCATTGTGTGAATGAAGATCACAGGATGCCTTCAGACCCAGAGGGGCTCTTGGAGTCAGCAGATTCTACATCAGTAGAGAGCAGCCAACCACAAGAGCTTTTAACAGATATGCAGAAGCTCCACATTGATGAAGATAGGTCTCTGTGCGCTGGGGGTTCAGAGACTGATTCTGGGAAAGTGTCTGAGGACTCTGCATTAGCCGATAATGGTCACG
Organism: Onychostoma macrolepis; assembly: GCF_012432095.1. NCBI lineage: Eukaryota > Metazoa > Chordata > Actinopteri > Cypriniformes > Cyprinidae > Onychostoma > Onychostoma macrolepis. The sequence goes on along the minus strand of NC_081165.1, from coordinate 17,522,237 downwards.
ATGACTCGGGTGAGTTTGTCGTAACCGTGTTAGCCCGGGGTAAGTTGGAAGAGCAGGGAATGGGTGTGAAAGGAGCCTCGTCCCCTCTATCCGAGACAGGCACACCTCTGGGACCTCCCTCGCACAGGAACGAGGATGTGATGGCAGAGAGTTGGAGACAGCACAGGAAGCATGTGTTTGTGCTGAGCGAGGCTGGGAAGCCCATCTACTCCCGATATGGAAGTGAGGAGGCCCTGTCTTCCACCATGGGCGTGATGATGGCCCTGGTGTCCTTCGTTCAAAGTGGAGACAACATCATTCGCTCAGTCTACTCCGGTAAGTGACTTCGGAAAGATTGGCCCAAAGACTCGCATGCTTTAATTTACTCATAAATGTGCATGCAAAACATGCAGATTTTCTCCTCTCAGAAAAACAGCTTAAAAAATTTATGACCAGTCTTGAACTCAGTGGCGTATGCAAATCTTTGTTCAGTCATATGCTCTCTCCACCTTCTAATATCCTCTGACATAGCAACTCAAGTATAGTGTTTAATTTCATTGATCTGATTTTTCATGTAGTCCATAGTTTTCAATATCTTTTTTTTTTTTTTGGTAAATCCTTTAAATCAATTTGGTTGAACAATTAATATTTTTTCCATTAGTATTTTGCAGAAAGCCAACTTAAAAAAAAAAAAAAAAAAAAAAAGCTGTATTTTTAATGAAATATTTTCTTCTGTTCTATAATGTAATAAAAATGCACTTATGTTCAAAAGTTCAGATTTTAGAAGTTTATGAAATAATATTTTACGCTTACCAAGGCTGCATTTATTTGATCAAACATTTTGTAAAAAAATTAATATTGTGAAATGTTATTACAATTTAAAATAACTATTTTCTGTTTTAATACATCTTAAAATGTAAAATGATGGAAAAGCTGAATTTTCAGCAGCATTACTCCAGTCATCATTTTAATATGCAGATTTGATGCTCAAGAAATATTATCAATGTTGAAAACATTTGTGCAGCTTAGTATTTTTGTGGAAACCATGATCATTTTTTTCAGGATTTTTTGATAAATAGGAAAAAGCAGCAATTATTTAAAATAGAAAAATGTTTTAATATTTTAAATGTCTTTACTGTCACTTTTGATTACTTTAATGAATGTGTCCTTATTGAATAAACATTCAATAATGTGAACACAAATGTGAATTTGTAAAAATTTCGTATTTTGTAAAAATTCTTGTGTAATTGTTGTGTTAGACCTGAGAACAATTAATTATATATCCAAACAATGATTAATCATGTATATTTAAATATCTTAAACTGGTCTCTTCGCTTCTGTTCTTCTCTCCTGATAGATGAGCACACGGTTGTGTTCATGCAGCAGGGTCCACTGGTGCTGGTGTCCGTCTCCTGCAGCCGTCAATCAGAGCAGCAGCTCCGTAACGAACTGCTCTACGTCTACAATCAGATTGTCAGCATGCTCACGCAGGCCAGCATCACCCGCATCTTCGAGCACAAGAAAAACTACGATCTGCGTCGCCTGCTGGCCGGCTCGGAGAAGATCCTCGACGGCCTCCTTAACCTTGTGGACTCAGACCCCAGCTTACTACTCTCCGCCGTGCACTGTCTCCCATTAGCCTCGTCTCTCAGGGACTCCCTCAGTCAGATTCTTCAGAAGGCCATCACGCCCAACCTGGTCTTCTCCATCCTCATAGCCAAGAACCAGCTGCTCACCATAGTGCAAGAGAAGATGGTCATCGACGATGCCCGACTGGAGCCTGCTGACCTCCACCTGCTGCTGAACCTCATCGGGGCCTCGTCTGCCTTCCAGGCGGGGGAGATCTGGACGCCCATCTGCCTGCCCAGTTTTAACCCTGACTGTTACTTTTATGCGTACATCTCGTATCTGGACCCTCCTGAATGTACTGTTTGTCTGGTTCTTCTCTCCACCGATAAAGAGGCGTTTTATTCTGTGGCCGAGTGTAAAAGGAAGATCGAGGAGGCTATGCAAATGCAGAATGCGCTCAACTCCATAGCGAAAGCTCATTCGTACAGCGTTAGTCAGGTGGGAGTGTCTGACCTCAGGCATTTCATGTACAAGCCTTTTGATGTGCCCGACAACCATCGCCAGCTAACACAGTTCACCAGGTGAGTCATTTGAGGATATCACAAAACCTGTCCAGCTCACTTTCTTCCCAAAATAAAAATAATTACATTATTATATTAATTAAGAATTTATATTACTACTTTATACAAAGCCTGATTTTTTTTTTTTTTTTTTAAAAAAAAAAGAAAACAATATTTATTTGAAATAGAAAACTTATGTAACATTTTACTGTCACTTTTGATCAATTGAATGCATCCTTGCTGAATAGAAGTATTAATTTCTTTAGAAAAAAGTCTTACTGACCCCAATTTTCACGTAAGTTTACTACATTTCTTCCCCTATTTATAATTACTGTGATGCGATGCAAAAAGTCTTATTCACTAATTTTAATAATATTTAATAACAATTTTTTTATAACTTTTTTAAATTGTGAGGCATTTGTACATCGTGGTAGAATTTGATTTGTTTCCTTAAATTTTGGCTGATTTAGGTTAAAAGTTTTTGTGACTGCAGTTATTTTTTGTGCATTTACTGTATATAAAGAAAAAAACAGGGATGCATCAGTGTTAAAATTCTAGTCAATAATAAGCTGTTAATTATTTTTATGTTATGGCTGATAACTGATAAATGCAGATATTAAAATTCTATAATATTTTGTCAAAATAAAGAATTTTAAAAATGTGCTAAATCGTCATTAAAATGTTACTTTGTAAAAAGTCATAATTTTCTTCATGCAAAATATAATTTTTTTGATTTTTGATAAAATGTGACATGGACATGTTTTTATGAGATTAACCAATATTTTTAACCCTCTGCTTGTTGTGAACATTTTTGTTATTAAATAAATATAATGTATGTGCTGTGATGCGGTATTGTGATGGTTAGCTAAAACTAAAACTATTAAAAACTGTTAGCCAAAATAAGATTAAATACATATAAGTATTAGATGAAAAACTAGAAAATTAGAAAGAAATGTTGCCTTGACAACTAACTGAAATAAGATGTTTAAGTACTAAAATAACTAAAAATGAAATGAAAATAAAAGCTTAAAGCTGCAGTCCGTAAGTTTTGCGTCTTTGTCGCCATCTCTGTCTGAAAACCTGGAATTGCAGCTTTGTGCGGAATTATCTTCCGTGTGCGGGGTTGTGAACAAGTAAGTAACAAGTCTGCCACGTTTGTTCTGCCCAACTGAGGACAAAAGAATTACAATAAATCGCGCAACCGATAGTAATTAAATCTAACTATCGGTTAGCTCATATCACATCTAACCGTACAAATTATTATTATTGTTATACTTTCTCAAATTATTAATGTTAACAACATCAGCATTGCGTGACAATGAGTATAGTGTGTATTAGCGGATTTCAATTTCTGTACAGTCTAGTCTAATTGTCATGCCATTTGAATTTCATATTAAGAAATTCTTTTAACCCAAAAAGCAAATTATGCTCCCTTAGTTTGCTTTTGGTTTGGTTTTCTTTAAAATACAAATCGTGTGTAATCCCAGGCTGTCTGTAATCAGAAGCACATTTAAAACTGGAATATAATTTAATTTAATTCACATGTGTTTCATATAAACACCTTTCTGGATTACAATCCGCCATCAAAATGATAAATTTAATTATTCTAGCTGCTGTGAGAAAAGGCTAAACGATTCGTCACCTGCAGGATCCTCACATGCGATAGCCTAGTAGCCGGGACAACTTCTTTATGTTTACAGACGTGATGTAATGACGCAGTGCAATGCTCGAATTTCCCTCGAAAACCTACCCGTACCACTCAAATTAGAAAACACTATTATAAGCTAACCGTTGTGAATCGGGCTAAAGTAAGGCGATAGTTTTGAATACTGGCTGGTTATGTACTTGCTCAAATATTGATTTCGGATCATTTTTAACCCAAAAAAGTTACGGACTGCAGCTTTAATAGTAAAAATGTCAAACTAATAAATATGAAAAAAGAAATTAAAATGAAACTGAAAATGTGCCAATTTAAAATATCAATAAATTATATAATAGTATGTAAACAGTGCTATAAACACTGTCAGTGTTTTATTTGGCAACCTTTCAAATGTATTTAGTTAAAGCCTGTGTTTGCTGGTTTCATGACAGATTTTTCCTCCGCATCTCCACTAGTAATTTTTGAACAGTATCTGTGAGTTGTAGATCTGAGCTCATGGTCATGCTCATATAGATTTCCTGAATGAAGTTCACAGAGGACAGTAATTGAAAGCATGTTTTCTTAATTCATCCTATTGTTTGATGCCAACAGACGGCAGTGGCTTTTATTGAAAGCACTATGCATGTCATGCGGTACAATGAAATGCACCACTAATAGAATTTCAGAAGATATTAATGACATACAGAGTTGAGATCTGAAGCACAAAGCCACTTTTGTTTTCCTCTGTGTCTCATGGGTTTGCCACAGCCCAGAGATGGAAGCGCCGTACAGCAGTGAGGAGGAGCGGATGAGACTTCTGGACCTGTACAGAGACATGCACGGCCGAATCCACAGCACCTCACGCCCTCTCAAGCTCATCTACCACGTGGCCGAACGTGAGACTCTGCTGGCCTGGGTATGTGAATGATAACTGCTGTCACATGCATCTGTTCCCAGTCCTCCGAGAGCAAAACATGTTGATGCTGTGCTTTCTATCTCGCCTGGCGCTTTCACACGCTCTCCGTGCGGACCTTGAAAGATCGAGTTACCTTCAAGGCCTCTGAGCAGCACTCAAAATTTGCAAATGCAGATTGAGCAAATGAGGATCCTGACCTTGCTCCAAATGGAGTTGCTTTGTAATATTCTCAGGTTAATTATGTGTTGCCCAAAGCAATTCAAAGGAACAGTTCACCCAAAAATGAAAATTTCCTGAAAATGATCTCACCCTCAGGCCATCCAAAATGTAGATGAGTTAGTTTCTTCATTACAGCACTTGCTCACCAATGGATCCTGTGCAGTGAATGGGTGCCGTCAGAATCCCAACAGCTGATACAAACCACAGTAATCCACAAGTAATCTCCAGTCCATCAATTATATCTTGTGAAGTGAAGAGATACAGGTTTGTAAAAAAAAAACAACTCCATCTTTAAGTTGTTTTTAGCTTCAAACTGTTGCTCAAAGATCAAGCACTGTTTGGATTACTTGTGGATTATTGTGATGTTTTGATCAGCTGTTTAGGCTCTCATTCTGACGGCACCCATTCACTGCAGGGCATCCCTCCAAATCTATATCTTGGATGACCTGAATGTGAGTACATTTTCAGCAAATTTTGGCTGAACTATTCCTTTAATTTTTCTCATTTCAGGTCACAAGCAAATTTGAGTTGTATACTTGCTTCAGTCCCCTTGTCACGAAAACCTGTGCCATCAATGCCATCACTAAACTGCTGCGCTGGATCAAGAAGGAGGAAGACCGTCTATTTATCCGATACCCTCCAAAATACTCCACCACCCCTAACCCCAGTAAGAGCTCTAAAGGAGGTAAGAGTCCAATTGAATCAGATGTATGATTTCTTGGTCGTTTACGAGATTCCCTTCATCTGCTGACCGTTTGCTTTGATTTGGTTTGGTTTCAGATGCACACTGACCTCACCGACCCGCTGCGATCTGACCGCTAAAAAGGCAGCACGTGTGCATCTCTGCATTCACACTTAACTCAGTTTAGTAATACAATGGAGATGATTCAATCAAAAGATTCTAATCTACCGTGACTTAAGTTATGTAAAGCTGCTGCTTTTTTTGTGTGTCTTTGACCAGTTGACAGACACATCTTGGACTGGATCCGATTTTATGTGGAAGAAAAGAAAAAAAAATCACATTTTGTGAACCTTTTATTCCAGAACAGAACATGTTGAGCTTTTCATAGCAAAGGCCCAATAAAATGTGGATTTTTTTCCTTCTCAACTGGTGGCAGTGAACAATTATTTAAGCTATAACTAGATTGGTTTACTTTATAGTAACATTTAATTGCATATGGATTAGATGGTATTAAATTAAAGATCAAATTTGTTTGAATGAAGATAAGCTGTTCATCATGGTCTAAACAGCTTTCTGACAAAGTCTCTAATTTAGCATGGCTGCTTGAGCTGTGTGCATTGTCACATTGCACCTTTGTTCTTTCTTGTGATGTATTCTTTAAGAGGTTTCCTTTGCCTTTTTGTCTTATATGGTTTTCTACTTGAAACTGAACGGACCAAGGTTGCTCCATTTTAATGAAAGAAAATATCATGATATAAAACATATCACCAGATCATAAAATTCTGTCTTTACTGTGGGATTAATGTAGTTTAATTTCTAAGTTCGGTAAGGTTACTGCACAGCACGTGTGGTTTACTGTTGTATATATTTGTTTGTTTCCTGTTTGACATGCCAATCATGAATCGTGACATTTATTCCTATGAGGTTGTCAAGATCAAGACCACCAAATTATGTTTGTTTTAAACCACTGGGCATAACAGGAAAATCCTCAATGTGTGATATTTGGAGAACTACACACTTGGATTTTTTTTTTCTGGAAAACATTTGTATTCAAGAGGAGTAATATATTGGTGCTGTAATAAATCTGAGGTTGCGCAAAGTACGTGTATTTTGAAATCTCATTTCCTGACGTGAACGCTAAATTTAGTCTGAGTGCACGATCAAGATGTATTGCTCAAGTTCAACTTGTAAACAGATGACAGATAGAGAAACATAAGCTCAACAGTGTTTTTATTTCTCATTTGAGAAAATACTGTTTCAGACATTTTTTGTTTGGTACTATTAGCTTTTTCACAGGCTTTAAAAAACACATTTCTCTTTTACTCTGCGTACATGATCTAAGAGACTACATAGTATTTTACTCTATAATGTTCTCTCACTGTAGACCACTAAGGAACAATTGCATTGAAGCAGTAATGCCTTCTGAACAATATAAAGCTCTACAGAGCTGTTAAATTAAACCTTCTCAATAACTATTAAATAACTTTCTCATAACCACTCCAAATAAATTAAAATGACATGTACAAAGTTTGTCATTAATTTACATTTCAGATTTTAAAAACACATCTGTGCATATTTTCTACATACATGCATTTATATTTACACAGTGATCTCCACCCACAATTACAAGCTTTTTAACAAACACAGCCTTTCTTTAAAATAAAGGGCACATGTTAACTTAAAGACACAAAATAGATGCTCTGTGTAAGCAGTGCCAAAGAAAGAAATATTTTCATTTAGTGGCACCTCACAGTAGGTTAAAACCGCCATGGTAGTAAAACACCAGACACTCAGAAGTTGGAAACTGATCAAGACTAAAAGCATGTATGATCACGCTAGAATGATTAACCAGCAGCTATAAGGGCAATACAACTTTTTTGTGCACATCCTAAGTCCAGCAATGTATCCAAGTAAACAAATTACAAAATGCATTCTAGCACAAAGTTCCTGAATTGTACTGCCCGAACACTGGTGCATTGGCAACATAAGTGATACTATCACCTCACATTCAAGAAAACGGTCAAAAATGGACAAAACATTTCAACATAACAGAAATAAGTGCAATTACAAGACGTGAAGTTAAAACATTCTTAAAAATCTCGGTTGAACGACAACGTTAAAAGTTAAGCAGGTTTGATTTATGATGTGCCTCGAGTTATGAAGCGTAAGAAAACATTAAATAAAAAAAAAGAGCTTATGAATCACTGGTATAAAAACCAATAAACATCCGAATGTTATGAGCGTACCTTCATTGGTATCTTACAGTCAGTTTAGACAAACATTTAATAGAAGTCTTTTATATAAAATTTGAGGGGTTAAAGGTTGAGTTTTCCTTCACGTGGCTCAGGTGTGTCATCGCCCTGTCGTACGCCATGTGTACTGACTTCCGCACATTCGGTTTCTTGCCCTCCATCAGACGCAGCCTGTCTACAGTGTCGTCAATGCCCATGTGATGGAGCTTGTCCATCGGCAGCCACTGCCTGATTGTCAATTAATAATAAAACAGTGACTTTAATAGACCTAAAACAGACTTTGAAATATGTTTCATAGAAAGTTTCTCCTTACCAGGTTCTTTTTGTGTCAAAAAACAGCACAAGAAAGAGCTTCTCCTCGGTCTCCTCCTGTCTTCGTTTACCCAGATCCAAAACTTCTGCTGGAGGCACTGGGATGGGAATGCCGTTGTGAAGAATTCCTTCCCGGGGCATATTAGGATTGACAATCTGTTGAAAACCATCATTTCTTTAGGCTAGGATAGGCTGGATATACTAAATCATCTACTCGAATGTCTCGTGTATATATTCAACACCATGTGATCCTTACCATTGCAGGGTATGAGGGGTATCCACGACATTTTGCCCAAACCAAGGTAAGAGGTTCCATCTCATCATTCTGACAAGTTTCTTTGCCTACAACGATGAAGACAATGATAGTTGAGCAAAACGAATGAAAGAAGAGCAATATAGTTTAAGGTATTTGTTGTACTCACTTGCATTAGAAACTCCATTCTCCTCCTCACCAACAGGAACTTTGCTGAAAGCTGGTTTACCACGACTGCGTTTTGGAGGCGAGGAACTGCAGAGAACATTAGAAGACATACGTTTTTAAAATACAAAGCTCTTGTAACAGGCACCTTGAACACCTGGTTTTAACATCAGGTGTCAGGTGATCCAATCTCAAGAGGGCAGTGCTAATTGCAGGCGTAAAAACCATCCACAAACTTTTGTGTGTATTTTGGATTGCTGGACTAAAAAGAAAGAAAATTCAATTATAAAATGTGCACACTTACTTAAGGTGGATACATGTTTTATTCAGCAAGCAATCATGAGCATAAACATATTAAAAAATTATTTAAAGTATAAATTAAATGTAGAAATGATCAAATTTTACTGAATTTTTTTAGGCCATTAATGTTTGTAAAACACCTCGCTTAGTTTGCAAGTGTTGTGTTAAAAAGAACAAAACTATCACTTTCGGGTAAATTGGTGCAAAATATTATGAGACTACATTTCAAATGATGAGGGGAAAAATTCAATTTTGCTGTGCAGTGATTTCTTTACTTTTAATGTACACTAGTGTTGAAAGGTTAAACAGTAATATTGTGAAATATAATTACAGTTTAAAATAACTGTCTTCTATTTCAATATAGTTTAAAATGTAATTTAAGCTGAATTTTTAGCATCCATTACTCCAGTCATGCCGAATCATTGCTGAATCTAAACGGGGACCCTAGTGACAGCATTTAAAGCACGCTGACAGCATCCACTACCTGTGTACTGGGAAGGTGGGAGTGCAGCTTTCTGAATCTGATGAGTTGCCGCTGTGTCTCTTGAGTCCATTTGTGATGCCTAAATAAAGAGCATTAGAGCACTTTAGCATATTAAACACATCGTGGTGGACAGCACTTAAATCACTGCTCAATGAACTTGAGTAGTCTCCTCAGTAAAGATATTCCAGTACCGTTTTCTTCAGTTGAAGATTGGGCCTTTTCTCCTTCTCCATCTGAACATGTACTCAGTCCTCTGGATCTCAGCTGGTGAGGGGACGGAGGGGGCGATTTTGGGGCTGGTGGAGCTGACAATAATTTGGCTGGTGTGGTTTGCTCCGGCGATACATTATTTTCAGCTTTGCTGACTCCATTTTGCAATAAAACAGGCTTGTCCTTTGTTAGTCTGGTCCCATTTTTAGCTTTCTTAAAGAGAATCGACGTCCGACGACCCACACCCATCTTGGGCGAATCTGGTGGGCTCTCTGTGGAGGAAACCCTGATCACTGCATCCTCCTGAGTGCTGGGGTCCTGCTCTTTTCTATGGAAGTTCTCGTCGTCTTCTAAAATCTGATCATAATTTTCTTTCAGGCCTCTTTCTTTTCCTTTTGCCCTCCGTTTTCTGCTGCCAGGTTTATTTGACTCTGCTGGAATGGTGGTCCGTCCCATCTCAAGGCAGAACATAGGCGGGTTTGGTGGAGCATCTCCAGGTAAAGGTGAAGAGGCCGGACAAGTGGGTTCCTGCACTTTTTGCGATGTTGATTTCTTTAGGTCTTCAACCATGGAAAGAAATTAATGATTAACTTAAAGTTACATGTAACTCATGAGGTTTTAATTTAAAACAATCATTATCTGTCACTTGACGGACTGGGTTGTAAGTTTTCTGCCATGGTCTATCGTAGAATCCCATTTGTGCCTCAATAAAAAAGGTAACTGTGAGGGTTTAAAATAACAAATAGTAACCCTTGTTGTTATTCTTAACTACAATTTTCTATTGAAATTTTAATAAAGTAAATGAAATGAAATAAAATAAAATAAAAATATGAAATGAAAAACCTGAACTGACAAACTAAACTGGCAAACTGAAATAAATTGAAGTAACAATTACTTTAAAGCTTAATACAAATTATAAAAAAAAAAAAATAATAGAAATGACAAAACATAAAATTGCTAAAACTTACAACTAAATGAAAAAGAAAATAAAAAGTATAAGAATAAATTACTTTTTTAATATAATATATATATTAGGGGTGTCAACGTTAACGCGTTAATATATATATATATTTTAACGCAAATTTATCGTTTGATAAGGTTTGAACCTTATTATTTATACCTTATTCTTCCCGTCACCGCAGCGCGGAAGGTTATCTATCATTGTGTGTTGCCAGGGTAGCGGCACAAGTAGGCTATTTTGAAAATACAGTCGCGGGAAAAATTACAGATTTTTTTTTTGGGCTACTTTTATAATGTACCGCGGCCGCCAAAGTGTAAAATAGATCCTTTTACTAATGTGTATTATGTAAGGGATAATCAACGGCTAGCTGTGCATTAAACGATGGAGGCGAAGAACCGCCCGACGCGCAGCGGAATTTCCCAGCATTCACATATTAAAGATGTTAACAATATTTGTGCTGCAATATTTGACCGGAACGATAAAAATGACGGTTATTTTCGTCTGTAGTACTATTCAACTGTAACTGTATGTTACTATGGTTACCAATGTTTATAGGAAGCGCATTAATATAGAACGTGATTAAACTGACCTGGAACTACTTGTGCGGTTCAACGAATTTAATCAGCACCTGCCAGCCAATCAGAATCGAGTATTCAGACAGACCATGGCATAAACTTGGAATGTACAGGGCTGTAAGACTCGGAAATTTTTGGAATCGAGTCCGATTCCTGGTTCTGGAATCGATGGGATTCGATTCCGAGAATTGATTCCTCTGTTTTTTTTCCCGATTCTTTTTTTTTTTTTTTTTTTTTTAGATCGAAGGAACCTAATCTCGCCATGACTGCAGGATATAAAGGTCGTAGAAAGTATCCTTCTCATAAGCTTTATTTGTAAAAAATGACGATACATTTCTATAGCTATGATTGATTTTTAAATAGTAATTTTGTCTGCTTTGCCCGTGAAATTAATCACAGCTCACTGCTCAGCAGGGACATGCATATCGCATGAATTGAAAAAGACATGAAGTGTCTAAAATAAATGTGCACAGTTCAGCTTAATGATGAAGTTTACTTTGACTGTATGCTTTGGACAAAATTAGCAAACTGTACATTGAAACAAAATAACCAGAACATTAACAATAACACTGATAGAGCTCGTGATCCTGATAGAGCTCTTTATCTATCAATCAGATGCTCGGCCACTGATCTATGCTCGTGACGTTTTCTTTTAGAATTATCATTGGCTGACAGAAAAAAAAAAAAAAAGTATTTTAGATGGAAATAAGATCCTCAATCACTTCATGATCTATTCTGTCGTGCAGCGCTCAAAATTGTGGACAACATAAGCCAGTTCCACCGCAAAATAACCCTTGAATCATTTTTTTGTTTGTTTTTTGAACTGGTTCATTAAAACTATCCGAAAGAACCTTTTCGTAGAAACGAATCAGACTTCTAATCACTTTTAGCGAGCACGAGGCGAAGGGTAACACAAATATAAAAATTAAATAGATCTTTTGTATATAAAAAAAAATAATATTTGATCTCACAACTGTAATTGCGGCTTTTATCGAGCATGAGGCGAATGGTGCTTCTCAAACGGAAGGCTGCATCCTCAAATTCTGATGATCTCAGTACCGACTCGTTTTCTTTCAGTTTATTTTCGTGAATTTAAATGTGTGCAGCCTTCGTAGGATGCAGCCTTCCATTTGAGAGGCACCCATAGATAAGCTTTGTTGAACTGAAAAAAGCTCTGAATGAGGAGTCGATTCCTCTTGATGGGATCGATTCCAACCTTTGGAATTAACTCTCGATTCCCAACGCCTCGGAATCGATTCTTTTTGGAGTCGATTCCCAGCTCTATGTATCCCTGGCAACTTAAGAACTGAGAGGCGGTTGTAACATCACAAACAACGTGAGTTTCAGCCAGAGCAGCATAAATAAACATGACAACAGCCACTATAGATTATATAAGATAATAAACACATGATTACGATAGGATATTTGTATGTGATTTTTTTGAGTTTAATGTGTACATCTGAAATGCTAATTTTTGCAGCATATAAAAGGCTATAAATAGCATATTTTACAACAGTAAACGACCAAATTCCACCTGATCGCAAAAAGAAGTTATTGCAAACACTCGATGATGGTTTGAAGTGAGTTCTGAGTAAAAGTGTACTATTAATCTCATAAATTGTCTTAAGAAGCATGATGCTAATATTAGCTCTAATGCACCTGCAGAACAGGTCAAATTCTTCTTCATAATGCATTTTGTCATAATACTTCACGTAAGGTGAAACAGAAAATGTTTTGTTGTAATTATTTAGAAATACTTTTGATAATAGTCGGGTAAATGTATAATGGAATTGAAGCGATGTGGCTTGGTAAACGCTTTATTGCCAGTATAAAGGCTGAATAAAAACAAAAGAATAATGATAAAAGAATAATGATTATGTCTCATACCTGGCGGAAGTGTGAAAGGTTCTGTTTCCTTAAACTAGTTTGGCATGCATTTCTTTATTTCAACACATTTAGAGGTAAATCCTAGTATTTTAAATTTGTGATTAATCAAGATTAATCACAGTCCATGATTATACACACACACACACACACAGTGGGGGAAAAATTATTTGATCCCCTGCTGATTTTGTACGTTTGCCCACTGACAAAGAAATGATCAGTCTATAATTTTAATGGTAGGTTTATTTGAACAGTGAGAGACAGAATAACAACAAAAAAATCCAGAAAAACACATTTCAAAAAAGTTTGCATTTTAATGAGTCAAATAAGTATTTGATCCCCCATCAATCAGCAAGATTTCTGGCTCCCAGGTGTCTTTTATACAGGTAAGGAGCTGAGATTAGGAGCACTCTCTTAAAAGGAGCAATCTCAGCTTGTTACCTGTATAAAAGGCACCTGTCCACAGAAGCAATCAATCAATCAGATTTCAAACTCTTCACCATGGCCAAGACCAAAGAGCTGTCCAAGGATGTCAGGGACAAGATTGCAGACCTACACAAGGCTGGAATGGGCTACAAGACCATCGCCAAGCAGCTTGGTGAGAAGGTGACAACAGTTGGTGCGATTATTCGCAAATGGAAGAAACACAAAATAACTGTCAATCTCCCTCGGACTGGGGCTCCATGCAAGATCTCACCTCGTGTATGTTCAATGATCATGAGAACGAAGGAATCAGCCCAGAACTACACGGGAGGATCTTGTCAATGATCTCAAGGCAGCTGGGACCATAGTCACCAAGAAAACAATTGGTAACACACTACGCCACAAAGGACTGAGATCCTGCAGCGCCCGCAAGGTCCCCCTGCTCAAGAAAGCACATGTACAGGCCCGTCTGAAGTTTGCCAGTGAACATCTCAATGATTCAGAGGAGAACTGGGTGAAAGTGTTGTGGTCAGATGAGACCAAAATCAAGCTCTTTGGCATCAACTCAACTCGCCGTGTTTGGAGGAGGAGGAATGCTGCCTATGACCCCAAGAACACCATCCCCACCGTCAAACATGGAGGTGGAAACATTATGCTTTTGGGGTGTTTTTCTGCTAAGGGGACAGGACAACTGCACCGCATCAAAGGGACGATGGACGGGGCCATGTACCGTCAGGGCCAGGGCATTGAAGCCAGCCAGGGCATTGATAATGGGTCATGGATGGGTATTCCAGCATGACAATGACCCAAAACACACGGCCAAGGCAACAAAGGAGTGGTTCAAGAAGAAGCACATTAAGGTCCTGGAGTGGCCTAGCCAGTCTCCAGACCTTAATCCCATAGAAAATCTGTGGAGGGAGCTGAAGGTTCGAGTTGCCAAACGTCAGCCTCAAAACCTTAATGACTTGGAGAGGATCTGCAAACAGGAGTGGGACAAAATCCTGGTGGCCAGCTACAAGAAACGTCTGACCTCTGTTATTGCCAACAAGGGTTTTGCCACCAAGTACTAAGTCATGTTTTGCGAAGGGGTCAAATACTTGTTTGACTCATTCAAATGCAAATCAATTCATAACTTTTTTTGAAATGCGTTTTTCTGGATTTTTTTGTTGTTGTTATTCTGTCTCTCACTGTTCAAATAAACCTACCATTAAAATTATAGACTGATCATTTCTTTGTCAGTGGGCAAACGTACAAAATCAGCAGGGGATCAAATAATTTTTCCCCCACTGTGTATATATGTATATATATTAGGGGTGACCCCGAATAGTCGACAATTCGATGCTTTGATAGGAGGAGCCTGATTCGACTCCCAATCTCACTAAATTTTTGCGGGGTGTTATGATCATGCCATTTTGGCTATATGGGGGCGCTCAAATGCCTAATTTCACATTCATGAGTTAACTAGCAGAGCACGACGCAAACATGCCTCAGATGACGTATACGCCGTGACCTACTCACGTCGAGGCCAGCGTATACTGCCGTTTACGTGCTGCGTCATCTGAGGCGTGCTTGCATCGTGCTCTGCTAGTGAACTCATGAACGCGCTTGCAGGAAGTGTCACGGAGGAGCAGAAAAAGTTGAATAAAGTCGATATTTTGTTTTTTTTTTGCGGAAAAAAAGTGTTCTCGTCGCATCATAAAATTCAGATTGCACATCTTTGGCAGATGGACTGCTTTGACGACATCTTTCATACTTTCATGGACCTTGACAGTGCAATTTACTATGCAGTCACAGTCTTGTACAGTCACAAGCCTCCTGGTTATCATCTAAAATATCTTAAATTGTGTTCCGAAGACAAATGAAGCTTTTGCGGGGTTGGAACGACATGGGGGTAAAGTGATTAATGACAAAATTTTCATTTTGGGGTGGAGTATCCCTTTAAGTTTCACTTTCCATAATCCGTGACTGACAGAGGAGCATTCTTGGCGGCAGGGATTTAAATCTTTAACAAGACTCAAATTGACACAGGCAGAGTAAAAGACTGGATTTTTTCGATCAGGTAGGGAACAAATGATTTCAAAACATTTCAGCCGGTTTATATAGGCTGTATCATGTATATATTACTTATCTCGTATAAGATGTATTTGGTTGAGTTGTGCTGCAGTAAAGCGCTTCATTGTAGTACTATGGTTATTATCCCTTCAGCGCGCGCAGCTCGAGCAGGGCAAACAACAATGAATATTAATAACTATGACTGGGACTGTCATATACATAACATTATAATGAGAACACTATTATAATAAAACTCTTACGAGTTTAGCTGCCGTGTTTCTGCACGTTGTTGCGTGAAGAATGTGTCCACAGAGAGTCCACAATTCAGAGCCGTGCAGACATGTTCACTTTTGCATTCGGGGCATTTTGTGCAGATAGCCTATAATATTAACGTTATGTTGTATAAATAACGAAGCGTATTCTGTATGAGATAAATGATGAGTTAAATCCCATTGATTAAAAACCTGCTATCAAATGCTTCATTCGACTGGTCATCTTCAGCGGGCGCAGCTCAAAACAGAAATGCAGAACATTAACAACTTCGATCATATACACAACATTATAATGAGAGCACTATTGTAAAAATTGTTGTGAATTCTTAGGGCTGCGCTGACGTTTAATGTTATCTTTTAATCAAAACATAAAACATTATTTTTGTATCTGCGAGGCGACCGTTTTCCCTGTGTGTTAACGTCAGTAATTATGACTGTTGAATGTCTGACTTGACTCTTGGTAATGTATTTTGCCTTCCGCCCCCAAACATATGATTCGACTATCAGTCGAATATCGGCAAGATTCGAAAATTCTGATTCGACTTATGCCGAGTTCACACTGCACGATTTTCAAACTCGTCGGATCGCTGTTGTTTTCACACTGCGTGACTATCTGGGGTAGCATTCAGTCGCTGCTGTGTTCACATTGCACGATGGATCAGCGACAGGGGCTTTCACATTGCACGATTTCACAATAGGAAGAATCGCCGACAACTCTGCCTGATCCGCAAACTACGTTTCACGACAAAACACACGCGAGAAGTGATAAGGAAATAACGCGAGAACCTGCGTGTGTCAGACCGTTGTTCTCGAGCGAGACTGGAAGTATTAAAAAATATAGCCCGCAAATGGTCTGTGCGCTGATTTCCAGCTACAAAAAGAAAGACAGATTATGCAGGAGGGAGATGCAGGGATTGTGTTCTGCAAAGAGTGGTAAATAATAATTTGCAGTAACTGTTATGCTGATGTTGCGGCTGGTCAAGCGTTTGTGCTCGTTTCTGTATGATATAATTGTACATATTAAAATACTGATATGGTCTATAACTCCTCACTGAACTTCCCTCTGCCCTGTATCTTTGTCTCTCATTGGCTGAAGGTCATCGTGATGTAGTTTTCAGTCAGAAATCATTGCACACAGCGTGATTGTGAATCGCCGACAGCTCCAGATATTTAGCATGCCAAATATTTCACAGGCGTCGGCGACGCATCGGCGATTCCCTCAGATCGCGTCTGTGATAATTCACACTGCGCGATTCTCACTCGCGTGAACGAGCTCCGATTTGCCTCCGATGTCGGGCATTTGTCGGCGATTTATCAAAACCTGTCGGCGAGTGAAAAATCGGGCTAAAATCGTGCAGTGTGAACTCGGCATTAGGGGTGTGCGATATATAACGTCTGCGATAATATCGTAATTGTTGTTTTAACGATGTGCAATTTGACATTATGGAGTATTTTGCAAAAACCAAACAAAACACCCCTACAGAGAGCAGGCATTCATTACGTGAAGTCTAGACTAGAGCGTGTGCGCATTTAGAGTGTTCTTTCACTGCATGATTCAGTCTATTAAAATGCATAAAGAATGATCACAAAATTCAAGATATGAGGGCAGAAAATGTGTGTGTATATATATTATATATATCATTTCATATAGTTATAATCACACGAAGAGTGCCGTTTTTTGTTAAAAAATAAGCATGATTGTGATATTGATTTTATACAACAGTTCAATAAACAATAAGTTAATATTAATATACTTAAGTTTTAGACACCATATTGCCTGTTTTTTCTCCATTTCGCCAATAAAAAATAATTCCAAACAGCTCCAGCACTGTTTTTTTGCATCTCTGAGCGACATGATGATGTTTAGTTCCTGAATGAATCGACCTTTAAATGATTCGGTTCAGTAGCAATGACTCACTTGTTAACAGTGACTTGCTGCCACCTACTGGCGGTTTTAATTTCACATTCAAAGTATCTGTTCATTTTAAAATAATTTCAAATATCAGTATTTAATGTTTTATGTTTAAAATATCAATACATTATGCATTTGTAACTGCAGGTTAAAGCACTCCATGTCACTAAATGCCACTTCAGATGGAACTTCTGCAAAGATGAATTTTGTTGATACCGGTTTCATTTGTTTGGTAACAGCCTAAATGTCTTATTATTCTAACTGACTGATTAAATGTAACAATTTTACTCAAAAGATGCATACTTTTAGAAAAGAATGGCATTATTAAAGGTAAAATTGCCCATAAAAGGTAAAAATTTAAACTTATATGAAAAGATTAATTTCGATCACTGATGTGAACTGACCACACAGAATATGAAGAATATAAAATTCTGCAGCTGTCCACGGTAGTCAGATATCAGCACAATAACACACTCGGCAAAATATCGTCTAATTATTGTTATAGAAAAAATCCCCAAAAATATCGTGATATTTTTTTTTTTCAGTATCGCACACCCTAATTCGACTATGTAAATCCTTAGTCGGGGACACCCCTTATATATATATATATATACAGTGGGGCAAAAAAGTATTTAGTCAGCCACCAATTGTGCAAGTTCTCCCACTTAAAAAGATGAGAGAGGCCTGTAATTTTCATCATAGGTATACCTCAACTATGAGAGACAAAATGAGAAAAACAAATCCAGAAAATCACATTGTAGGATTTTTAAAGAATTTATTTGCAAATTATGGTGGAAAATAAGTATTTGGTCAATAACAAAATTTCATCTCAATACTTTGTTATATACCCTTTGTTGGCAATGACAGAGGTCAAACGTTTTCTGTAAGTCTTCACACACTGTTGCTGGTATTTTGGCCCATTCCTCAATGCAGATCTCCTCTAGAGCAGTAATGTTTTAGGGCTGTCGCTGGGCAACACAGACTCCAAAGATTTTCGATGGGTTTGAGATCTGGAGACTGGCTAGGCCACTCCAGGACCTTGAAATGCTTCTTACGAAGCCACTCCTTCATTGCCCGGGCGGTGTGTTTGGGATCATTGTCATGCTGAAAGACCCAGCCACGTTTCATCTTCAATGCCCTTGCTGATGGAAGGAGGTTTTCACTCAAAATCTCACGATACATGGCCCCATTCATTTTTTCGTTTACACGGATCAGTCGTCCTGGTCCCTTTGCAGAAAAACAGCCCTAAAGCATGATGTTTCCACCCCCATGCTTCACAGTAGGTATGGTGTTCTTTGGATGCAACTCAGCATTCTTTCTCCTCCAAACACGACAAGTTGAGTTTTTACCAAAAAGTTCTATTTTGGTTTCATCTGACCATATGATCATCCAAATGCTCTCTAGCAAACTTCAGACGGGCCCGGACATGTACTGGCTTAAGCAGGGGGACACATCTGGCACTGCAGGATTTGAGTCCCTGGCGGCGTAGTGTGTTACTGATGGTAGCCTTTGTTAGTGTGGTTCTGGGATTTTTGCTCACAGTTCTTGTCGGGGTGAGATCTTGCGTGGAGCCCCAGATCGAGGGAGATTATCAGTGGTCTTGTATGTCTTCCATGTTCTAATAATTGCTCCCACAGTTGATTTCTTCACACCAAGCTGCTTACCTATTGCAGATTCAGTCTTCCCAGCCTGGTGCAGGTCTACAATTTTGTTTCTGGTGTCCTTTGACAGCTCTTTGGTCTTGGCCATGGTGGAGTTTGGAGTTGGACTGTTTGAGGTTGTGGACAGGTGTCTTTTATACTGATAACGAGTTCAAACAGATGCCATTAATACAGGTAACGAGTGGAGGACAGAGGAGCCTCTTAAAGAAGTTGTTACAGGTCTGTGAGAGCCAGAAATCTTGCTTGTTTGTAGGTGACCAAATACTTATTTTACCGGAGGAATTTACCAATTCATTCTTTAAAAATCCTACAATGTGATTTTCTGGATTTTTTTTTCTCATTTTGTCTCTCATAGTTGAGGTATACCAATGATGAAAATTACAGGCCTCTCTCATCTTTTTAAGTGGGAGAACTTGCACAATTGGTGGCTGACTAAATACTTTTTTGCCCCACTGTATATATAATTGCTACAATATTACAGTATATAAATAATACTAAACCAACACTGATAGTAAAATTGCCAGATATAAGGTCGCCCACACAAAATATGAAGTCACGAATATGAAAAATAGCTGCAAATATCTTTTTATTAATTTTTTTTACTGAGGCACAAATGGTCTTCTTTAAAATAAAGACTTTGGTGGCATCCATAATATTATTTTTTACTTCCCTGAAAATGATATAGTACATAAATCATATAGCATTAAATTCTGAGAATAGCAGAAATTTTCCAGGCATTCATTTACACATCCTCTGGACATGATTTACCTTGTTTACTTTGCATTACCTGTGTTGGAGGTTATGTAATCCATCTTTTCCCCTTTAATTTTCCCATTCAGCAGTCGTGAGTTGCGGTCCTGGTGGCTAATTTTGTGACGGAGGCTGTTAATTTCTCTGCGCAGCAGGCGCATGCGTTTTGTGCGACCTCCGCTGGTGCGCATAGACGCCACCAGATCCAGTTTGTCCAGCAGGGTTTTCAGCTGGTCCTCAGGACACATGTGCACACGATTTTCAGGCTCCAAGAGCAAGTCAACTGTAAGTAATTTGATAGAAAGAAAAATGTAATTATTCATGATGGGCTACATTTCTTGTGTTTTTTGATTCTTTCTGAAGCTTTAAAATGACATGAAGGCAAGCATATAATGACAGAATATACATTTTTTTAATCATGTCATTAAAAGGCTATACACTATTTTGGGGACTTTTGGTTTTGGAAGAAGCACACATGAATGTTCACCTTCATCCCACCAGGATACTGTGGCGTTGTGTGTGCTGGCCTTTTCTGGCAGGTGCATGCCTGTGTTAGGATCGAGGCCTATGCTGAGAGCCTGGAGTTGGGCGTGTCTCAGAATAGCTCCGCCCACCTCCCGAAGTTGCATGGCAGCTTTGTGGAACACTGTGTCATTGGAGTTGTATTTCAGACAGTTGGATATCATGAGATTGAAATCACTTTCCAAGTCAGCCACTGATGAGTATTTATGGGCCTCCAGCTTGTCATGCATCGTAGAGAAGTCCATCGGCTCAGAAACAAACTCCAGATAGTCTGGAACCTGGGAAAACATTAAAAAGGACATATGGAAAAAAGGATTTTCCTTGCTCTCTTAAAATAAAAAGGTCAATCTACGTCATGTAGATATGTCATGTTCACGGCTAAATGAAATGAACTGTGTTATTCCCTCACCTCCTTCAAATTGACCGGTGAGGTGAAAATATGATCAGTGTCTTTCTCCTGCAGCTGCTCCAGTGTAGAGCGCAGAAACATCAGCGCTGGGGTGAGCTGCAGCTCCAGCACACCCTGCTGAAGTTTCATCTTACGAGAAAAGAGAGCCAAATTAAACTGATGCTGTGAATTAGTAATTACCTCAGGCCTGTTCTGGCAATAAGTGATGGATTGCAGAGAACAGGGCCTTGACAATGTAACAGAATTACAGAAAGAAGGGATCTGTGTCACCTGTTCTCTTTTAAGTCTCTCCCTCTTTCTTATGAGCTCAATAAGAAGTCGAGCTTTTTCCAGATCCTGACGAAGCTTCTGCCAGTACATTAGCTCTTCTCTGACAGCCTGCAACTTTGCATCTGGCTCTCTCTAAAATTGAAAAAAAAAAAGAAGAAAAAAAATCTGTGAATGTAATGCACATACAAGCGATCTGGGGTCTTTTAACACACTCAGTAAGTAATACTTTTGTCCTATGCAGAAAAGATTTGAAAACATGATCAAATCAGCCATAATATGTAATATACAAACAAGCATGGGTCAGGGAAAGTGTGAATGACGGGTGCTGCAAATTTGTAGAAATCAGCAGTGCTTTGCTGGCACAGATTCTGTGTGGGCTTAGTTATTAACAGTTGGAGAACACATTATTTACACTCTTTACTGTCAATAAAAGCGTAATGTGTTACAGCACACTAACCTGCTCTGACTTCTGAGCCTGTAGATGAGAATGGAGCCGGCGGATGAGCGGCACTCCATTACGAGAGTGACGCTTTAGCAGCCAGTAATTGTGGAGCCTCTGCATAAACTGATTCTTCCTTTCAACAGAAACCCCTGTGCAAATCTTGTTGAGCCTATTTAAAAAATATGATAAAGGCCAACTGTTAAATTCTACATGAAACATTCACATCCTGTTTCTCATCTGTAATGTAACATTTCTAAAGTAACACAGGATATCCAATTATGTTCACTTCATCCATTAGGATCATAGAAAGAATGTGTTCAGTACTAGAACAAAGCTAGACCTAGATGTGCTCATAAAGGACTTTGAAACATGTCTGTATCCAATTTTTTAAGGCAGGGTCTGAAGGTCAAATTCATCCTCAAAATCATCTTGATGTATCCCAATAATAATGCTATATATATTTAAAATATATTTGTTTGCCATTATTTCCATAACATTTATTACACTATTTTTTAAATGTTTTTGAAAGAAGTCTCTCATGCTTGATCAAAAATAAAGTAAAAATAGTAATACTGTATAATATTATTATAATAAAGCAGCATTTATTTCAATAGAAATTTGTCGTTACAATGTAAAAGTATTTACTGTCACTTTTGATCAATTTAATGCATTCTTACTGAATACAAGTATGAATTTCTTTAAAAAAAAAAATTCTTACTGACCCCAAGCTCCTAAAACAGTAGCCTTAAGCTAGTATTGTTTAACATTATTTTCCAGCCTAGACTGTGTTTTAGGAAGATAAACGGCATCAATTCAATTTGATGTTGATTTTAGAATCAAGTCACTTCCACACTGACCAAATATAAGGTGAAGATAAGTTTCTTCTACATGTAAGGTAAGATGAAAAGACCAGACATGACAGACAAAAAACCAGACAAAAACATTTACCGAAAGGACGGTATCTGTGGCACCAGCAGGAGCGGCACTCCCGTCTTCCGCGAGGTCCCTGCCGGATTCTTCTGCGTTTTCCTCTGTTGTGCGGCTGAACCTTTTTTCCGCCCATTCTGGTTTTGCTGCAGAGGAGGCCCTAATGTGTATGACCTCTGACCTCTGTTACCCCTGCCCCCGACCAACCCGTTGTCTTCATCCCCCTCGGTTCCCATGCCAGGAGGCGAGTGGTTCTCGCAATAAGCAGTCTTCTTCACAGTAAAAGTGGTGCCGTTGGCGCTGGTCTCACGCACAGGGTCAATTTTCATATAGAGTCCAGCTCTCTGGGCACAAGTGACATGAAACGCCCTGTAGCAGTTCGCTTTGTGACACTGAATAGACGCCCCCCTGCCTTTCTGTTTGCACAGGTAACAGGTGAGCTTCCATCGCGCAGGGGGAATGTTCTTCACTCCCTCCACGGGCTCCAGGAACACAGTGTTGGCAAAGCACACTTCAGGGATCCATATGGCACAGATGACATGGGCCCAGCTTCCGTCGCTGGTTTGCTTGAATGCACCTCCCCGATTGGGGCAGAGGACGCAATCGACGGGACGCGACGGGGACTGCAGACAGCGCCTGCACAGCCACTGGCCCTCGGGGATGTAAGGCACCCCGTAACATTCCTGGTGCACGGCGAGGTTGCAGATATCGCAGAACAGGATAACGTTGCTGTTGAGACACTCGTCGTCGAGGCAAACGCAACAGTAGGCATCTTCGTCGATGGTGCTCTGGGACAGCGTCTGGCTGCGGGACTCCAAAATGGACTCTCGTTCAAGTCGGTCAATCAGTAACTCAAACGTATCAGGGGGAACTGAAGCGTGTCCATCGGACACACGCTTTCGATTGACCATCTCTAGCCAAGCCATGTCCTCCTCGTCCATGTCATACTCAGCTTCGTTGTCCAGCTCTTCCCCTGACTTCTCTATGTAGCGGTAATAAGCCACAGGAAGAGGAGGAGCCTCTGAAGCCGTGAAAGTGTCCACCTTACGAAACGTAGGCTTAGGCAAGGGGGTTTGGTTATGGGCCACCTGGTTTTGCAAGCTATACTGAGAGCTTGATTTCTTTTTGGCTGCGTGCTTGCCATCTTTCCGCTTGCTTTTAGATGCGGTCTGTTTGTTTCCCTGTCTCTGCTCACTGTTCTCTTTGTTGCTGTTGCATTCCGTCAGATCCTGAGCCAGCATCTCGTCTTCTGTTACAACGGAGAGCTGGTCACAGATGTTGATACGGTGGAGCCGTCCTTCCAGCTCAATCTCCACCATTTTCTGGGCTTGTGCATACGTAAGTGTGTCTCTGGTCGTTGAGAAGTTCAGTTTGCATGGAGAGGGCGGACAGAGCAGAGCATCTGTGTCTGCGTGGCTGGATGGACCAACCCGCCCCTGATCCTCTCCTCTGACCATTCCTCTCCCAAAGCCTCCAGCCCTGGACTGGCCAACTCGTTTTCTTAACTTCCTCATTGGAGTCCCCGTCTATATAAATGCTAAAATATAAATGGACATAAGTACCTGCAAAGATAAAAATAATAAATATATGTTACAAATATTGAGCAGATACTGCTAAAAAAAAAAAACTAAGACAAGACACTACAGGCAAAGACTATAGAAATACAAAGACGGTTCACTTCTATACGTATGAATGGGAGAAACTGCAACAGTATGACGGAATAGTCCCTCCTTCTAAATGAAAGAGCCGATCACTAATTGGTAAAGTCATTGCATCACTGCAGCTGCCGTTAGAAGTTCCGGTTCCCATAGAAACCTGAGGCTAGAACAGCCAATCCGCATGCGCTGTCTTAAGCGTGTTATAACTGCGCATGCGCATTGGCTGGTCTAGGCTGAAAAATAAGCTTTTTTTAACACTATTTGAGCATAAGAAACAACATTCATGGGGCAGTTCACTTCAGATTTAGTTGCTGATTTGAAATATGTAATTTATTTGCGACTTTCAGCGAGCAGTTTTTGAGATTTCAGGATTCCCCCATTCATTTAGACAGGACTTGGTCTTGTTTGAGCTGCCCGGCGGCATTGCAAATATGGCTGCCGAGTGAACAGACTTTCCTTGAAAGGGACTTTGCTACAGGTCAGTTTTAAGTAGGGGTGGGCGATATGACCAAAATCTTATATCACGATATGACTAATTTTATATCACGATAACGATATATATCACGATATAGTATTTTTTTTCTTTTAAAAAGGTTTTTATGATATTAAAATCTTTGATACCATAGAATTTTCATAATCCTTGTCACCAATGTCAATATCAAATTAATACAAGCCTAAAAATAGACAAAAAAACAAACAAAACACTCAAGCTCACTGAAAATAAATAAACAGTCAGTGATGAAATAAGTATAAGAAACTAATTGCAAGCAATAGGACAAAAAACTACAATAAATAAGAAATGCTGCATACATTGCATAAATTAATTAGTCTTCACTGTGTTAATTATATCTATATATCTATCTATCTATGATAGATATAATTAACACGTGTATTATGTATAGATTCTATACATATAAATATATATATTTTTATTATTATTTCTTCTTATTAAAGTTACAAAAGTGATTTAGTCAAGAGCAGTGAGAGATTTTCTAGCAATGTGCTATGATTAATATGAATGGCAGATAGAACGAATATTGGACAGCTTCCCCTTTAAGACCGAAGTCGGGATCCAATATACTGTTGCATATGCGTTTTCTCTTTCAGCTGTTTCCTCTCTCTTTAGACCTAAATCGCTGTCTTTATGAGGATACTTGCCAAGATGGGGATTCTGACGCATATAAGTGTGTTTATGTAATTGTTCAAAGCCAATAAAGCGGCAAAAAAAAAAAATAATAATAAAATGCGCGGTCCTCTCACACAGAAACAGAGACAGCACAAGCATATAGCTCTGTTGTTTGTTTCAGCTGCTTAAAATCGGTTGTTTTAAAACTGCAGTGCTTAAAAACGCGTGCCCATGCTACAGATGTAGTCCCTCGTTTAGGAACAGCTCCTCATTTTGTTCTGGTCGTTCTCCACCTGGTTCTGTCTCCGCTTCACGCCCCGTGGTGGTGTGATCGCAGTCATCCAAATGATTAAAAAGTATTACCGTAAACAATGTATTTTGCGACACCACGAAATAAACGATAGAACATAATATGAAACGATAGACTTTTTATTTCATCCATCTGATATATATCGTCATATCACACAGCCCTAGTTTTAAGGACTTACATACACCGTCAATATCTATATTCTGAAGGTTTTTACAGAAGAGATTGTTCATTTGCCTTGGAATTTACGCACTACGATTATTCAACGCAAAAGGTATGGTGATATATATTAGTAAAAAAAAACAAAAAACGTTTACCCTATTCATCCGTAGTGTCTTGCCATAAACCATAAAAACCATGTTGGTGCAGCAAACCTTCTCAGGTTGGTTTTAATGGCTTTTAGCAATGATAGGAATGTAAAACATTACGGAGTGTCTATTTACACTTACTGCAAATAGCCCCCCTTGTTGGCAGAGGCTATTTACACTAACTCCGCCCACCAATGTGTGATTGGGATAGTCAACATTATAAAAAACAGATATGAATCATCAGCTCCAGTGGCGCAGATGGTAAAGCTTGTGTCGTGGTCTTTTTGACGTGATTGACCAGGGTTTGAACCCGCTTTTTGCCAAACTTTTTTCTCCCTTTTCAAACATCACATCGTAAAGGCATTTATTTTCAATAAAAATTAAGGAAATAACCAAAAAGTTGAAACTAAAGTATCGGGTAGGGTTAGGGAGGGCTTTATTGTACCAATAAGGTGGCATCCATTTAATAATTTCAATTAAAATTATAATTTACATTCAATACATTATTATTGCATACTGTTTTATAATGTATTACAATACTGAAGTGCAAATAATTGACACTATTAGCAACAACACTATTTAACATAGTGTAAATAGAATCTATAGCTATTTGCACTTAGTGTAAATAGCATCATCTATCGCTAAGAAAATATGCTATTTTCACTTAGTGTAAATAGCCGCTGCCAAAATTTTTCTTTTATGCCAAAAATCATTAGGATATTAAGTAAAGATCATGTTCCATGAAGATATTTTGTAAATTTCTTACCATAAATGTAACAAAACTTCATTTGGACAACTTTAAAGGTGATTTTCTCAGTATTTTGATTTTTTTGCACCCTCAGATTCCAGATTTTCAAATAGTTGTATCTCGGCCAAATATTGTCCGATCCTAACAAACCATACATCAATGGAAAGTTTATTTATTCAGCTTTCAGATGATGTATAAATCTCAATTTCGAAAAATTGACACGACTGGTTTTGTGGTCCAGGGTCACAAATGTAGCAGCTACTCTGCTCTTCATGGTGTGTTTGCTGTAACATTGAAAGTAAAAGTTTTCTTGTGAACAATAAACATCATATAATTACTCAACTGAGCAGATAAACACATACAGCATGCATGTCACTCCATTTGAAACGTCGGAAATAAATATATATCAGGCGAACCAATAGGGTGCTTTGCACATATCACGTGAATAATTCGAGCCAATCACCGGGCAGACCTTCAAAGTTTCCTCGACCCAGTTGACGTAGTTCGGTTGCAGAGCGCTAAATACCAATCCTGAAGCGAGACAGACGAGTCAGCCATTTTAGCAGGGCTGATGGACAGTCTCAACCTTGATTGTTTTCCTGATAACAAACTCTGACGGTGTAATTACACTTTATCAACCAAACGACAAATAACTGCACATGACGCTATAGCTATTTGCAAGTCGTTTGCATGCAATGCCGTGTGCGTATCTACAGAGAAAAAGCACTTGTATGTAATAAAGCGCCGTGTACATTTCAGCAAAGCAGCGCCTTTCAGTGCTGGAGCCATGTTTAGAGAGTGCAAGCAAGCAACCGCAATGCTACCTGCCCCCGTGACATTACTGTTTATTGTAAACAGTTGAAAATAAATCCGCAAACTTACTCTTTTATCGATCGCTCGAAACGACAGAGAATGCCGGTCATATCCAGGGGCGACAGCGTCCTCTTCTGTAGCAAGACGGGCTTCCTCAACCCTCCATTGATGAGACTTCCCACAAAAACGTTCCTAAACACACATCCCGGCTGTTTACACAACACTAACACCTTGACATGGTGCCCGAGTGTTTCAAATAGGCGCCTGACATTATTGCAGAGTGTATCGGGTGCATTGAACGTTGGTTTGTAATTAAATTGGAAAGAAAAATACGCCCCTTTAGAAAAAAAGGCGAATTCTCGGCGTTGGGTTTGCACTTGGCGCGCGCATCATGCGCACTGGTCTGTGATTGGTCGAAATGGTCACCGTGAGGCCGTGGAGTCTTGCTGAAACCAGTAGACACTGAGAGCGATGAGAAAAACAACGCGACTGACTTCCCTCATCTGTTTGCGCGCATAGACTCCATGTTCACATGCTACATAAACGTCCGTGTATTGCATGGTGCATCGTGGGGAAAAAACATAATTTCTTGACGATAGAACTTTCTTAGTGATTTCTCGATGAGCTACTTGACACAGTAGTTAATATTAATACAGATAATAATAATAATAATATAATGATATTTTAAAAAATGTTGTCCGTTCCATTTTCCTCTGAATATAAAGACCATTTTTTAATAGTACTGTATGTGATTTTTGTCCACTTACTATCCATTAGCTATGATTATTATTAGCCTATTATTATTATAAATTATTTCATTAATGTGTTGTTTTAAACAACCTGAGATTATTTCATTTTTTCCTTCTTCCACTGAATAAAGAGCGTCTTCTAATGCACTGTATACACTTTATGCATGTGTGTAGTATGCATTGGCATTTTCCCCAAACACACTGGTGTTGGAGGGCACACTAACTATTATATTCAGTAGGCTATTGGGGCATAATGGCTAATAATAATAATAATAATAATGATGATGATGATGATGTTTTAAACTTAATTTTTGTCCTTTCCATTTTCCTCTGAATATAGAGATAATTTTTTTAATGGTACTGAATGTGATTTTTGCCCATTTACTATTCATTATTATTATTTCAGATTTATTTTATTTTATTTTGTAAAGAAGAATGGCATCTACGCTAATATTTGTCTGTTTCTTATCTTATGGTGGATCAGCACCTAGAGATGATGTCCACAGCCCTGACCGTCAGTGGAGACCAGGACACCTAGATGAGCCCCAGAGACATATCCCCAGTGAAGACCTCGACTAAAATACAATAAAACTAAAAATATAACAAAATAACTAAAAATATAATAAAATACCTAATTACACAATACTATTATTGTTAGAAATTGCAACAATATAAAAATTGAAATATAATACATTTATACATTTAAAATTTTAATTAAAACATAATAATATACAAATATGAAAAATGAATAAATACATTCTAAAATAATAAATAGTATAATATATATATATATATATATATACAACAGAAATATATTAAATGAATTAAACTATACATTTAAGTTATAATAAACAAACAAATATATATTATAAAAATAGACTGAGAAACAATAACTATACATTACAATTATAGCAAATGAATAAATCATATAAATGAAAAACTTCAAATAATGAATAAAACACAAATATAACAAATACATTAAATGATAAATTAAAATGCTCCATCGGGACAAGACCACGGGAATCAGATAAGCCGTTTACACAATCTGACATGGCTGCGGTTGGAATTGAACTGCAGGTTTCGTCTGGCCAGAGGAGAACTAGCTCCCGACTGAGCCTGGTTTCTCCCAAGGTTTTTTTCTCCATTCTGTCACAGAGAGAGTTTTGGTTCCTTGCCGCTGTCGCCTCTGGCTTGCTCAGTTGGGGACACTTAATTTCTAGCGATTATCGTTGCTTTGATTGCACAGATACTATTTAAACTAAACTGAGCTAGACAATGACATCTCTGAATTCAATAATGAAATGCCTTCAACTGAAAATTGAGTGTTTAATCTTATCATTATACATTACTGACACTCTATCCTCCAATTTGATACTGTTAAGTGCTTTGACACAATCTGTATTGTTAAAAGCGCTATATAAATAAAGGTGACTTGACTTAATGTTTGTTTTAAACAACCTGAGATTATTTAATCATTTCCCTTTTCGTATGAATATATAAAGACCATCTTTTAATGTAGGCTATTGTATATATACACTTTATGCATGCTTTATAATTTTTCCCAGATACACTGATGTTGGACGGCACACTAGTTATTATTTTCAGTATTGAGCCATACTGACCTAAGAAACTGAAATTGGACACAAATGTTAAAATCAAAATTTCATGTATTTTCAATATCGTCTGTCTCTAAGATATTCTGGAAGTATATCAAGTTTATAATTCATCCGGCTCCAGAATATTCTATCAACCCACATTTCATTCTAAGTGTTTGGATGACTTTCTCCACCCCCCAAAACTCATTGGCTTTTCCCAAGCCTTTAGTGGGAACCCTCTAATTCATTATTGTAAAGCACACCACTGTCTTGATCGGCGTCAGTGTCAGTGCTGCCCCAGCAGAGTGGAATTTCACCGCAGACATCATGGTAAGTGTGAGACTGGGGGGATGCTGTTTGATTGATAGATACTTAGAAAGTCATTTATGTCTGTTTGATTTGAAGTATGCTGGAAGCTCTGAAAATGCATTGGTGGTCATAATGTATTATTACTGTCATAAACCTCAACAAAATATTAAAAAGTCATATAAAATGTGGCTTTTTACAATTTTGTTTTACATTCTATATATGCATATAATAATATTTATATATTAACATATTTATATATATATATATATATATATATATACATATATATTATATAAATAGAATTTAAAAGTCACATGCTGACCACTTATTATGTGTATTAATTCTAAATAGCCTATGTGTATAGGGAGAGATGTGTATCTAGTATTAATAATTGTAATAAAATAATTGTAACTACATAGCATGCACATACATTGCAAAACAATTAATTAATTAAATTAAAATATATATATATATATTTGAATACATTAATGTTTTTAAATGTGTTAATATGTAATCAGCCAGATTGTCTGTTTCGCTCGCAGGTCAGGATCAGCAACATGGGAATTGTCTCTTTGTGCATAGTATTGCTGCTGGGGTCAGAGATCTGCATAGCAGGTATTTCCAAAGTTTGTTGATATATGGATATATAATGTAAAAGTGAAATATTCTTGCATTCTGCAGTTACTAGGTTTTTGCCTCATGTGAAATTATTATGATGTAATGGCATCACACAGCAGCACATTGAATTATTTCCTGTATAGTATACTTCAGTATAATCAGTTCTGTTTCTGAAAGAAATACAATAGAGGCATTGGTTACTTTTACGGAATCTCGTGTAATTTCATAAACAGCAGTTATGATGAAATCTGTGCCAAGTCGTCTTGTCCTCGCCGCGTGAAGTTCTTGAATTTCACAGGCCTGTCATATGATAAATGGCTGAACAGTCAGCTGGGCACATCATCAAAGATAGTGACCACATCCTGCTTGGCACACTTCAAACCCCATTCTGACAGAGAGGAAGTCAGCCAGCTGAAACCCTCTCAAAAACGGTTATAAATCAATTCAAAGCCTTGAACAAGCAGAACAGTGTTTAAGACATGCCAAGCTATGACAGCAAGTCGAGGACCCTCTGTGTCTGTCATAAATTCAATAGGAGGAGCTGATGAGTGTCAACATCACTCTATGGTGTTGATGGAGTCCTGAGGGCCTCGCTCAACTTTAGCTTCAGATACTCTTTGACTGCCCTTACCAGGCCTTCGTGATCAAGTGACAAAAAACAGTAACTCCAATTAGTCACAGTTCAGCCCTGAAATGAGATTGCTGTCTCTCACTTCTGAGAAAGTAGGAAAAAACGCAGCCAAACTTTGCGGGCTCCGGAAACCCGGAAGCTGCCTAAGAGAGCATCAAACGCAGCCGGGCCATTCACTCATCATTATCTCCCCGAGATTCGCAGACTGAGCGAGGATGGGGCTGCCGAACAAAAGGTTCTCTGATGACTCTGGCTAATTTAAGATGGAGCTATTTGTGACACAAATGCAGCAGGAAATGAGACTCCCAGCCAGAGGACTGATTTGGCAGATCAATAGAGGAGCCACTGAAATCTTGGACATGTCTTTCTGTGTCAACTTGAGGTCACTTTTGAACAAACACACTCTTGAACAGATCTGAGGTTTTCAAATGTGTTTACTCAGTAGGACTCTGTTTTGTTTATCGACTTCAATCCCTTCAAATTTATTGATGTTATGAACAGGGTTCTGTGATGAGATTCTTAGTATTATCTACACTACCGTTCAAAAGTTTGGGTTCAGTAAGATGGTTTTTCTTTTTGAAAGAAATTAATACTTGAATTCAGCAAGGATGCATTAAGATTTAACTTTCTATTAGGGTTTCCACAAAATAATACTAATAATAATAATATTCAGCAGCACAACTGTTGTCAACACTGATAATTAGAGAAATGTTTATTGAGCTGCAAATCAGCTAATTAGAATATTATTTCATATTTTTGAAGGATCATGTGACACTGAAGACTGGAGTAATGGCTGCTGAAAATTCAACTTTGCCAACATGGATAAATTAGATTTTAAAATATATTAAAATAGAAAACAGTTATTTTAAGTTGTAATAATTTACACAATATACTGTTTTATTGTATTTTTGATCAAATAAATGCAGCTTTGTTAAGCACATAAGAGATTTCTTTTAAAAAATTTCCACCGACTCCACGCTTTTGAGCGATAGTGTATATAAATGTGTTTGTTTTTAAAATAAATAAATTATATTAATAATGTAATGTTTCCATTTCAGCAAGGCAAGAACTGATAGTTACCACCATCAAGGTAAGGATTAAAATACAACCCGAATTCCGGAAATGTTGGGATGTTTTTTAAATTTGAATAAAATGAAAACTAAAAGACTATCAAATCACATGAGCCAATATTTTATTCACAATAGAACATAGATAACATAAGAAATGTTTAAACTGAGAAATTTTACAATTTTATGCACAAAATGAGCTCATTTCAAATTTCATGCCTTGACGGGGGCATGTTTACCATGGTGTAGCATCTCCTCTTCTTTTCAAAACAGTTTGAAGACGTCTGGGCATCGAGGTTATGAGTTTCTGGAGTTTTGGTGTTGGAATTTGGTCCCATTCTTGGCTGATATAGGTTTCCAGCTGCTGAAGAGTTTGTGGTCGTCTTTGATGTATTTTTCATTTAATATGTGCCAAATGTTCTCTATAGTTGAAAGATCTGGACTCCAGGCAAGCCAGTCCAGCACCCAGACTCTTCTACTATGAAGCCATGCTGTTGTAATAGCTGCAGTATGTGGTTTTGCATTGTCTTGCTGAAATACACGTCATCTGGAGGGGAGCATATGTTGCTCTAAAACCTTTATGTACCGTTCAGCATTCATAGTGCCTTCCAAAACATGCAAGCTGCCCATACTGTATGCACTTATGCACCCCCATACCATCAGAGATGCTGCCTGTTGAACTGAATGCTAATAACACGCTGGAAGGTCTCCCTCCTCTTTAGCTCGGAGGACACGTCATCCATGATTTCCAACAAGAATGTCAAATTTGGACTCGTCTGACCATAGAACATTTTCCACTTTGAAACAGTCCATTTTAAATGAGCCTTGGCCCACAGGACACGATGGCGCTTCTGGACCATGTTTACATATGGCTTCCTTTTTGCATGATAGAGCTTTAGTTGGCATCTGCAGATGGCACGGCGGATTGTGTTTACCGACAGTAGTTTCTGGAAGTATTCCTGGGCCCATTTAGTAATGTCAATGACAGAATCATGCCGATGAGTGAGGCAGTATCATCTGAGGGTCTGAAGACCACGGGCATCCAACAAAGGTCTTCGGCCTTGTCCCTTACGTGCAGAGATTTCTCCAGTTTCTCTGAAACTTTTGATGATGTTATGCACTGTAGATGATGAGATTTGCAAAGCCTTTGCAATTTGACGTTGAGGAATGTTGTTTTTAAAGTATTCCACAATCTTTTTACGCACTCTTTCACAGATTGGAGATCCTTTGCCCATCTTTACTTCTGAGAGACTCTGCCTCTCTAAGATATCCCTTTTATAGCTAATCATGTTACAGACCTGATGTCAATTAACTTAATTAGTCGCTAGATGTTCTCCCAGCTGAATCTTTTCAAAATTTCTTGCTTTTTCAGCCCTTTGTTGCCCCCCGTGCCAACTTTTTTTGAGACCTGTAGCAGGCATCAAATTTGAAATGAGCTTATTTAGTGGATAAAAGTGTAAAATTTCTCTGTTTAAACATTTGTTATGTTATCTATGTTCTGTTGTGAATAAAATATTGCCTCGTGTCTTTTAGTTTTCATTTTATTCAAATAAAAAAAAACGTCCCAACATTTCCGGAATTCTGGTTGTAAGTTAAAAATGATAAAACATTGTTATTTTGTATTTTCACATTATTTATGATAACAATAATTTCATTGTATTAATAATTTATTATTTACATTATATTTTTGGATTTCAGCAAGACCCCTACACAATGAGCAAGGGCTCACAGTTGGAAGGCTACTGTATGGATCTGCTCGCTGAGCTGGCTAAGAAACTGGGTTTCAAATACAAAGTTCACCTGGTGAAGGATGGAGCGTATGGCCGGCAGGATGAAAGTGGAAACTGGAACGGAATGATTGGGGAGGTTGTTAGAGGGGTGTGTGATGAATTTTACAGAAAAATACACAATAGTACTGGCACTGTACTGATGTATATAAACTGAAAACCAGCATAGAAATCAAATAATCTCGATGATATTAATCCTTCCTAGGTAATGTCAAACCTTCCATATATTTTGTTCACAGGAAGCTGATCTCGCAGTGGCTCCCCTCACTCTCACTGCTGCCCGTGAGAAGGCAGTGGGAATGACAAAACCTTACATGCAGACCGGAATCAGTATCCTCCTCCGCAAAGATATAGTTTCTGAAGAGGCCGGGTTTTTTGACTTCCTCTCCCCCTTCTCTGGGGAGACCTGGTTCGGCATCCTGATTGCATACTTTGTGACTGCAGTCTGCATCTGCATTGTGGGAAGGTCAGAGAAAGGAGGAGAACACCACAGACACAGAACAGGAGTCCTTACTTATTTACTGCACAAAACATTGTGTTACTAAAGCTGTTAAACTGCTGTGCTGTTGTCCAGAATGGTTTCTGAAACTCAATTCTATATTTGTCTTTTTATATCAAGGTTGAGTCCATGTGAATGGAGTCAGCCTGAGACAGAGCCAAATCACTTCACTCTCCTCCACAGTTTGTGGTACGCTGCGGGAGCCCTAAGCCTGCAAGGTAATCATTGTATGAATGTATGAATGTAATAGCAGTTTTTAGGAGTCATGCGCTGAAAAGACCAAAGTCTCGATCCTTCGAATTCAGAATGTATTTAGTAATCTGTCTAGTGTCCACCATATCCCTTATGGCCATTTTGAATTTTTTTCTTTACCAAAATTATTTTATATAAACTTACTTGTTGGATTTTTTGTTAAAAAATTGTTCTGCAGAACCTTAATAGTGTACTATGGAAGTTTTTCCTACAATAATGATTTATATTTTGAGTGGTCGAGTTGAATTTCATGTTTATGCCAGGTCCATCAGTTTTTTTTTTTCCAGTAGTGTTTATATACTATTATAGCTTTTATTAATATTATGAATAATTCAATTTAATTCAAGTTTATTTGTATAGCACTTTTTACGATACAAATCGTTGCAAGGCAGCTTTACAGGAAATTAAGTCTCTACAATATATTTATATATTGTAGAAACTTGATATATTTAACTTATGGCAAAATTATATGGCAGAATAAGCATTTGTTTTTATTTTTTCAGTTTTCATTTTAATTTAGTTATTTGCATTTGTCATTTTTTTTTTTAAATATTACTATTTAGGTTTAAGTTATTTTTATTTCAGTTTTAGTTCAATTTTATTTCTTATTTATTTGCAGATGCTTCAACTTAAACTTCAACTTTTAATCTAATATTTATATTATTTCAGCTACTATTTGGGTT
This sequence comes from Onychostoma macrolepis, assembly GCF_012432095.1. Taxonomy (NCBI): domain Eukaryota; kingdom Metazoa; phylum Chordata; class Actinopteri; order Cypriniformes; family Cyprinidae; genus Onychostoma; species Onychostoma macrolepis. The sequence goes on along the minus strand of NC_081165.1, from coordinate 17,486,487 downwards.
TAATTTATTTTATTAATTTTAGTTCAGTTTTAGTTTTTATTATTTCCAGTTAGTTGTTTTAGTGCTTCAAATTAACTCTATTTTAGTTAGTTGCCAAGGCACAATTTCTAATTTTCATTTAATGTGTTTTTCATCTAATAATTATTTTATTTCAGCTTTATTTCACTTAACAAAATTGTTTTAATGGCTTTAGTCTACGATAAGCACTGTTGTCCATAAACAGTAAAACGCAGCAGCATTTCCATTTTTTTTTTCAACCACAGATGGCAATAAAAAAGCGAAAGTAGTGCACCATTGTCAATTTTCTGGCGAAGATGCTAAACAGGAAGTGGAGCTCTGTCTTAGAAGTGCTTTGGTGTATAAAAATAAAACTTGGAAAATGTCAGCGCCATCATGCACCTCCTACTTATCAAAAGATATAAGCAATAATATACTTATATCCTTTAAAAACAGGAATATGTAGCCCTACAATGTATTTTCCACATACTGTATAGTCAGCATTACAAGGTATAGTTCACTGGGCTGCTTGGCCCTTTATTGCTGCCTGCAGCTATATTTCTATCTAAACTACTTTTCAGCCGTTGATAATGGAAGGATAACGTCTTTTCCTCTCATTTGTTTTGCTTTCTGCAGGTGCAGGCCCTCACCCTAAAGCTGTGTCAGGAAGGGTTATCAGTTGTACCTGGTGGTTGTTTGCCGTGGTGCTGCTGGCCTGTTATTTTTCCAGCCTCAGTTCCTCTCAGGGGCCTGACTCTGCACCGCTCATGATTAAAGGTTTTGAGGACTTGGCTAATCAGGACGTAATAGAATATGGAACACTTTCCGGCTCCTCCACCCTTGCCTTCTTTAAGGTCTGATCACATGAATTATTTCGTCACATTTTTACGATTACTCAAATTCATTCCTACCAGATGCTACAGAAAAGATTCCATAATGTGTTTTCTTTTTGCACAGAACTCAAATAACCCATCTTACCGTCGCATATATGAGCACATGGAGCGGAGAAAGAGTTTTGTGTCCTCCATGGATGAGGGTGTCCAGAGAGCAAAGGAAGGAAACTATGCTTTTATTGGAGAATCAGTGTCCTTGGACTTGGCTGTGGCACGCCATTGTGAACTGGTCCGGGCGCATGAGGTCATCGGGATGAGAGGTTACAGCATTGTAACTCCTCTTGGTGAGACAAACGTATTTATGCAGTTTTAAATGGATGTACTCTGTAAAAATGATTTTCTAGCTGTAAATAAAGATTATTGGAGTATTTTTAATAGAAAATACTAGTCTTAGCCTTTCCTCTCTCACAAGATCTCATGTTAAATTCAGTGTCTTTAATTATTTTTTGAAATTTACTACAATTTCTGAGTGAAATTTTAAAGTTATGTTGTTGTTGTTGTTCAAAGGAGTTTAAGAACGTATACATTAAAGCTTTAGTTCATACAAATTTTACGAAAATTTGTTCATCCTCAGGCCATCAAAGATGAGTTTATTTCTTCAGAGCAGATTTGGAGAAATTTAGCATTACATCTCTTGCTCACCAATGGATCCTCTGCAGTGAATGGGTGCCATCAGAATGAGAGTCCAAACAGCTGATAAAGACATCACAATCACAAGTAATCCACACATCTCATTCTGACGGCACCCATTCACTGCAGAGACTCCATTGGTGAGCAGATTTTCTCCAAAATTTTTATGAAGAAACAAACTCATCTATAGCTGGGTTTCCATCCAAAGTTGTGTTTAACTTTGGAATTTCCAACAAAATTGGAATTTCACATAAAACATTTGCGAATAAGCACTGTTTCCAACCAGTCAAAGAGAACAAAATCATCACTTCCTGATAAACCAGCACTAAATATCACTAAGTAGCAGTGCTGGGTGTAATTAGTTACTAAGTAATTAGTTACTGTAATTTAATTACTTTTCCCTTGAAAAAGTAAAGTAAGGGATTACTCAAATTTTTTTCTGTAATTTAATTACAGTTACTTCTTATGCAATTGAACTTAATATAGACTGTAGAACATTTATATACAATAAAATAGTGGAATTAACATCAAAATTTAAAGTCTAACCTTAAAATGCATGCTCTTATGTACCCTTCTCACTTTAAATACTTTGGTGAGTTAATAAGAATATTGGTAACACTTAAGTGTCCAATTCTCACTTTTAACTAGTTGGTAATTAGCATGAATATTACTGACATATTGGCTGTTTATTAGTACTTTTTAAAAAAACACACACATATTAATGTCTTATTCTGCAAGACCTAAATCCTTCATCCTACCCAATTCCTACCCAATTAACTTAACAACTACTTTACTAAGTATTAATAAGCAGTAATTAGGAGTATATTGAAGCAAAAGTCATAGTTAATAATTTGTTAATAGTGAGAATTGGACTCTAATCTAAAGTGTGACCAAAATAATTTATGTAGTTATCTTTTATTTATTTGAAAGAATTAAAAGAACCGTTTCATGTCTATCCTTGTATCATTAACTTGTCGAGGTTGATATAGGATTTATAAAGTAACTAGTAATAAGTAATTAAATACTTTTTGGAGAGAGTAATTTGTACAATAATCTAATTGCACTGTTGAAGATGTAATTAGTAACTAGTAATTAATTACTTGTTTAAAGTAACTTACCCAACACTGCTAAGCAGGAGAAGCCACTGAATATAATAATTTTCATATATAATAAATTACTTGCTCCTCAAAGTGAGCAGATGAAACAGTAAATGCAGTCATTGCTTTCAGAGGTGGATGCCTGCTGTGAGACAGTTCTTTAAGAATGATCAGGTTATGCCATCCCATAGCCAGGGACGGACTGGGAGTAAAAAACAGCCCTGGATTTTCTCCCAAATAGGCACAACTACAAACAGCCGCTACTATCTCACAATATTACAGCAATCCTGTTGCTGTAATATTAACCCTGCTGACAAAAACAATAGAAACCATCACAGAAATTTTAATGATTTCCACTACAAATACCATTAAAAACCATCAACTATAACCATTAAGTAATGGTTCCTGTAGTGTGTTTTGGGACATATTACATTAGGATTTAGTGGGGGGTTTTTTAAGTCACCAATAGAAGGTGACCAATTACCAGCAGAGACCAACAGGCACCATTACAGTTTCCATTAAAACCAATAACAGTTTCATTATAACCAGTAAAACCATTACAAATTATAGATGGTTTTTATTTTATTTTATTTTTTTTTCAGCAGGGGATTGAAATAAATGTATTAGGCTACCGTATGAACTAAAATTCTTGAAATCTACATTAAAAAAAAGCATAACGCAAAATGGATAATATGACAATGATAAACATAAACCTAGAATCGCTGCTGTCTCTTTATGAATGAATTGCCAGACGATGCGGAGTGATAAATAACAGTGAACGTTCGGACTAGGGGTGTCCTAGGAGTTTACTATAGTGCTCTTCCAACCGCCTTTATCTTCACGTTTTTTGCTTGCCATCACGAGCCCACTTCGTGTTAGTTTCGTTTCTTATAAACAAAATTAGATTGTATTAGCGCCCCCTTTTGTTGGCCGTCAATGTCACTTAATTTGACACTTTTTCTTTGATGATGAACCAGCCAGGCCGAGTTGTGGACTTCTCCAGAACGTCCAGATGGCCAGTCCGCCCCTGCCCATAGCGCGAAAGTCACAATAGCTACTTTTTTGATGCGCGTGGAGGAGTTAGTTTGCAAAATACGTTTCCATCTCCCATTATTCACATTAACACACTCTTTTTTAACACACACACATTTTTTTCTCAAATTTGGTGTTTCCATCACTCTTTTCTGATATGATACTTCAAAATGAGCATAAAAACATGGTGATGGAAACATAGCGTATGTCAGCAAATTCTCATTTTTGCATGAAATATTGCTTTAAAGTTTAGCCAAACAATACTTTTGGTTGAATTATTTGTTCAAAGAGAGACACAAGACATGTTGCCGTTGCTGCAGTTCAATCTGCAGTGAATGGTTTTAATGCCACCGTATTTTTGGAACAGGATCTGCAATGCTGAAGAACCTGAGTGTGGCCATCCTGCAGCTGAGTGAGGCTGGGGAGCTGGCGTACCTGCGCACTAAGTGGTGGGCCAGCAGCTGTATACCAGATAGTGCCAAAGGCTCGTCTCTGAGGGCCCATAGCATGAAGGGCATCTTCCTGGTTCTGGCTATAGGCCTTGGGATTGGAGTTCTGCTCTCCTTGTTTGAACTCACCTCAAAGTCTCGCAGCACTGCAGGGGAGCAGAAGGCAAGTAATGCCAATATAAACACACACGTTTGTTTTTGTGAAAAGTGGGGACATCCCATAGGCGTAATGGTTTATATACTGTACAAACTGTATGTGCTATCATCCTACACCAACCCTACACCTAACCCTACCCCTTACAGGAAACTTTGTGCTATTTCAGATTTTCAGTACACTCCATTCTGTGTGATTTATAAGCGTTTTGAAAAGTGGGGACATGGGGTAATGTCCTGAAAAGTCACCTTCTCCTTGTAATACCCGTCATACCCTTGTCATTATACAAATTTATTTCCTCTTTTGTCACAAAAACATGCACACACACAGCCACACACACACAAACAAATGATCTGAATGAACTACCACACCAGAAAGAAAATTTACAGTTTTTCATTGCTGTTCAATTTAAGCACAGATTTCAACTGTTCATAAATGTAATAAACCTGTTCTCATCGATACAGAAATCCTGCTGTGCAGTTTTGACTCAGGAGCTGAGCCAGCGTTTGAGAATGACCAGCACAAAGGGAGACCAGGAAACCTCAGACAAAAACAAGGCATAAAATGCTCAACAACCAATGTAATATGCAAGTCTTACATTATTAGGTTTGTACATTATCTGGTGCTAGGCATTATTACTTATTATTTACCAAGTTAGAAAAATATATTTTTTAACATTTTCTATTTTGAACTGATTTAGATAAGCTGTACTAAAACTGCAGCACATAACACATAATCCTATTTTTTTTGTTTCTTTTTACATTTAAATCAAGCTGCCTGTGTGTTCAATGAAGATGCAATGAGACACCTTTTAATTTACATCTTGCAGCAAAATCTCATGCAGTTGTTTGTATTAGATCATTCTCAAGCCTTTCATCTTGAAACAATATAGAAGCAGATCTTTAGACCAGCATTACGAGTCAAAAATGTTAAATGTGAAATCTATTTTGGAAAGAATGACAGATTGGAGACAACTGAACAAAGAGTAAATTTGATTTTATGTTTGTTAAATTCTGTACATCAGAAGAAAATGTTTGTAATAAACTCAGAAATGCAAGGAAAATGTCTATGAAAAGTAAAATATTTCATGTAAGTAAAAATGTCAAGTAACATATTACAGTTGTTTTGTAATTCAAACATAGGAAACATACGTAAAATTATGTTAAATTAAAAAAAAAAAAATCTTGCTGTCACAAAAGAGGTATGCATTCTGGCACCATGTGTATTAATGAATTAATAAATTTGATCTAACACCAAAGTGTGACTGCATTTTTAACAAACATGAGAAACATGTTTAGTTTTAAATTCTGAATTGCAGCTTCCAAATGCAAGAGTCCAAATGTAACATTCCAGGCTCCTTTTAGAAAAAATATGAATTATGAGTCCAGATGGCATGAGTTGACGAGTAAGATTTAATCAAGATAATACTTGAACAAAATACAAATATGTATTTATGCAATTGCTTTTCTTCCTGTTGCATCTGTCCATATCCGTAATTGCAGTGTGGAATTTTGTTATTTCTGTTTCTTCTTAGGTTTCACATGCATGTTTTTTTTTCTACAATGTTGAAGAATCTAAAAAAAAAAAGATTAAAACCCCACCACAAATTAACATCAGTGAGATCTCTTGTAAGCTCAAATAAAAAGTGTTTTTTGTTTTACTCAACCAGCATGAAAAGAGCATTAATTTAACATAATTAATCATTTAGAAAAGGCACTTTTCTGCACCTTACAACTTACCTCTGAAAAACAGTGGCGAATGGCAGCGAATCTCACACATTTTCTGCTCAAACAGAGCATTCATTTCCCTCTGCAGTGTGCCCATTGTCTGCTGCTGGTTGTCAGGGAAACGGGATGGCAGAGTACTGAGGTCAAGGCTGTCCAAACTACTTAGGCTGCTTGATTCGCTCTCAGCGAGGTTGTGATTATTATAAACAGAGTTTTTTGGTGCAGAGTAACTGCACTGAGGGACAGGGTGCTGGTTGAGGAAGTCTTTCCTAACGTGATGGGGTGTGTTTGGTGGTGAGGGCGGACGGCGTCTTGGGACGCTTTGTGATCTACGTCCATTAAATGGGGAATCTTTGGAAGACGGTGTGTCTGGGTTATTCACGCGTCTGCTCAGCACAGGGGTTGCAGGGATTGACAACGGCTGCCACTGAGGGTTAAGCCTACCATCTAAAGAACGTCCAAATTTATTCCTGAGCAACACAGTTCTGGTGTTTAACGTTCCACTGGAAGGATCTAGTACTCCATCAGGTATTGGGTGGAAATTTAAGGGTTCACACTCTTGTGTAGGTTCGGACTGAATTTTTGGACTCTCTTGAGGTTCGTACGTCTCAGGTTCCTGTTCTGAATCCTCAGATTTAACACCTGAGATCTGCTTCGACAAGGACTGATTATTCAGTGTAGAAGTGGGAACCTTTATCTTAGTAATCGCTAAGTTTGTAGACTCACACTCCTGTTTATTTCGATTTGAAACAGTCAGCTCTTTGGTTTCCTCAATGTGTGATTGAACCACAGACGTCTGAATGTCCAAATCTGAACTGTCTTTTGAATCAAATGCTAAGTTGGTGTAGTCCATAGCCACTCCTGCTCCACCAGAGCATGCGATGGAGGACAGGCGGCACCGTGCCTCGTGAGATCCTTCCGGCTCCTGAAAACAGACCTTATGGGCCCTTCTCAGGGGTTCACTTTGAGCTCCTCTGAGCAAAGATGCAGACTGTGAGGTGCTTCTGCTGTCCTTTGAGCTCACGTCATCACTGTAACGTCTGTTTAGAAAGTCTTCTTTGGTGTAGCAGTCAGCTGAGCCCTTCACCACTTTTGCTTGGCTCTTTCCAGCTCCTTTCCACAGGAAGTTCGGGCCAAAGGATGTCCTCGTGCCATCTTCAGAGGTATGCATAAGGTTTTTCTGGATTAGCTGCTTTACTGCGTTGCTTGATTTGACCTGGTTATCAATATATCAGCAAAACAATTTTATAATGTTAAAATGGTGATTAACAGAAGTTCACTTTCAGAATGAAAATTTCCTGGTAATTTACGCATCCCCGTGTCATCTAAGATGTTCATGATGTTAAGGTTTTTGAGGAAAACATTCCATGATTTTTCTCCATATAGTGGACTTCAATGGGAGCCAGTGGGTTGAAGGACCTAATTGCAGTTTCGATGCAGCTTCAAAGGGCTCTACACGATCCCAGCCGAGGAATAAGGGTCTTATCTAGTGAAACGATTGGTCTTTTTCTAAGAAAAATACAAATTTATATACTTTTTAACTACCAATGCTGGTCTTGCACTAGCTCGACCTCATGCATTATGAATTAAGACGTGCATGTGCATCGCAGAGCTAGTGCAAGATGAGCATTTGTGGTTAAAAAGTATATACATTTTTATTTTTTAACAAAAAAGACCAATCATTTCGCTTGATAAAACCCTTATTCCTAAACTGGGATTGTGTAGAGCCCTTTGAAGCTGCATTAAAACTGCAATTTGGACCTTCAACCCGTTGAAGTCCACTATATGGAGAAAAATACTAGAATGTTTTCCTCAAAAACCTACATTTCTTTGTGACCGAAGAAAGACATGAACATCTTGGATGACATGTGGGTGAGTAAATGATCAGGAAATTTTAATTTTGGAAGTGAACTTCTCAGTCAAAAATTCAGTTGCTACATTTATGAAAAAAAGAGAAAAGAAATTTAATAAAAAGCTACCTTTCCTGTGATGTCATTAATGGCAACATGCACAAAGATAGATGCTTCTTCCATACCTTCTAAATAAACATGTCGATAGCCTGTGGAACAAGGAAATAATACAATTTGGGCTGACTGAATTATTGAAAAAAATGTACATATATACAGCATTCTCTGTCCAATAATGTCACTGACTGGCATGTAATTTACCTGGCATCATGCTTTTAAATGCTATGGTTCTCTGTCCAATGAAGTCTCGTCCAATTGGATCATGGTCCCAAACCATAAAACGTACTAAGGCAATCTGAGGCATGTGCAGAGTAAACACAAGTGTCTCCTCCCACATGGGGTTAAAACCTGTTACATGGGCAAAACATGGTATACGGTTTACATTTAGCTGACCTATACCAATATTTTTTTGTGTAAGCTATATGTAAATATCATATAAACCTTTTATATTACATATAAGATTGTTAATATGAAAGTAATGGTTCATTTCAAATCGGACATAATGGAAAAATGATTTGCAGTTCAGTCAAATCACATGATTTTGTCTCATTCATTGCAAAATGAACCATTACTCATGAATCTTTTCGCCTGACTCATTAAAAAGAAAAAGAGTCTTTTGTGTGAGAAACTGACATTGTGTGTTCATTTCATATTCAGGAAACACGACTTGCTTTTAAACACAGTGAAAAAGAAGATACGTGAAAAGAAAACACACAAGACAAGGTCCAACAGTCAAAGATTGTTTGTTTACGTCTGAAAAATAATGACAAAACAGTGCACAAAACACACATTTTTATTTTTATTTATAATTATTATCACATACTGTTGCCATCAGTCAGCCACTTAAAAAAGCACATATGAAACACCTACTAACCCTTGTAGGTTCTGTTTGCACAATTCGGCTTTGTACTTACCGTTGTCATCTACTACTCTTGTCTGCTGTTTATTGCAATCGATAGGCAATCCAATAATCTCCACTTCCACAAAGGGATCTATGATCTGGACAACAAACATTCAATCTCAGGCAGCTTGTAACATTTTATCATTTACTTTAATTTCAGTATGAGTGATCTCACCTCTCCTCTGTCTCCTAACATGGAGTCTTTTGGCTTTGGAAGCTGCTGGCCACTAATTATCTTGAGCACTAGCTGAGATTTCCTGTGTCCTGGCAAAGGGTCTTCCAACATAGGATTAAAGGCACCTGAGGACAATCATTATGTGTGATGAAAAGTGCCTTTCAAAGAAAATAATACATTTAATGCATCAAAGAAATGTGTCTTTTTTTGTCTGCACTCTAGAGGCACCAACCTACCTTTACACAAGCATTTTGGCTTCAGTACATAGCCGCAGTTTCCATTCGCTGCAAATTTTGCCCTGTTCAGCTGTAGCATACGGCCTTCTGTTTGATAGTTGAGAGCGACTGGAAAGATGAAACAACATTTCAAACAAATGCATGGTGCAACTGTGATACGTAAAAAAAAAGAGAGAGCCTTTGCCAGCAAGGATCCATTGCTGTTCAAATCAAAGTCGTTGCCGTTTCATCATTAATGAAAAACAACAGGCTTTGATGATAATTAGAAAGGAAATTATTCATAATAAATTGAAGAAAAAAGCTAATTCATACCTAAATGACATCCTGCATTCCAAAAAGGCTGAGGATTGAAGTTGCTAGAATCAACGCGGAAGTTGGAAGGGTAGACTCGTATGAGCTGTCGTTGATTAAAGCGAACTAACTGGGCAGGCTTTAGGTGCAGAATCTGGTTAGTTAGGCTTTCGTTTAAGGAGGACACTTGCCAGCTGCACATGTATGCTGCAACACACATACAGTTTATTTAGACATACTGTACACATCAAGAACACTTCTGCAGTTTGTGCTCATGGAGTGACTCATCACTTATGTGGATATTATTGAGGTTGCAACTGTATTTACATTTGTCTTACCTTGAGTTTCTATATCATGAACTCGCACTGACTTTGTGTATTTGACTAGATCAGAAAGAGCACGAGAAAGTCTCATTGTTTTCCTTCGTCTGCAAAGACATTTGCATAAAACACAAACTATTAAACTGGACAGATTTAGATTAGATCAGACCAGACATTGTATCACACACTGTGAAAATATTTGTACCAATGGTACAATGCAAAAGTGAAAAATTATGTTCAATAAGTTACTGTACAAGTTATGTTTTTAGTTATTAGTAGTATCATCACAGTTATTTTAGTATAATTGAGATATTATTATAGTTTTTTATCTTTTAAACTTGTTTTATTTCTATATTTTCTGTTTTCAGTTTCATTTCAGTTAAAGTTTTGGTAATTGTTTTTTGTTTTGTTAATGTTTTCATTAATTTTTATTTCAGTTTTAGTACATTAATAAGTTATTTCAGGTTTAGTTATTACATCAAGATAAACTGATTGAAAAGAAGAAATGCTGCCTTGGCAACTAGTTGAAATAAAATAAGTTTAGGTTTTTCATATAATTTATCACAGTTGAAATGTATTTTATTTGATCTATTTATCTATTTATTTTATTATTTAAGTAACAAGCTTTACAATACTTTAACATGATTTATTATGGTTAAAATAGTTTTTCTAAGTGAGAAATACAGCATATATGTTGAAATACAGAGAAAAGAAGTTTCCAGAAGTCTTTATCATTGATGCATCACATTTCATTTGATTTAATTAGTTTCTTATTTTAGTTATAAGTTTTGTACACGGGGGAGTTATGCTATGTTTTATGTTATTTAATTAACATTTATTGAACTATTCAAATATAGTCATGAATATATAGCTGAATATGTAGCTGGGGTTTTTTTTTTCACAGCAAATTCAACAACAAACTGTATCTCCTGAAATACTCACTTGCCATAGTTGATGACCTGTTTATCATTACTGCTTGGAATTTCCTGCTCATTATCAGAGTCACTCAGGACGGGCCTCTTTTTTAACTTTACCCGCTTTTTCTTCTGAAACACAGATTATGGAACATTATAACACTAGTATAATGCTGTTTTTGTGAGATTTACTGGAAATGTGACACGCCTAGTGGAAAGTCCTTGGAGACCTTGCGCCTGAAGCTGTCCATGAACAACCTCCGTGAGCGTTTCTTTGATTCATCGCCCGTATCTGATGCTCCTTCAGTGGCCTGTAATCCAGAACACAGCAGTTTTTACTTAAGCACTCCAGAGGGGGAATAACCCAATTATTCGAATGTAGAAAAAAGGATCTCACATCTCCATTAATTTGCTCCTCTTCCTCCTCATCCTCTTCACCGCTGTCTTCATCAGACACATCTCCTTCCTCTGCATCAGCATCAATGTTTGCTGGCAGCTTCTTTCCCTGGAAAGCACCACAATGTCAGGTTTTTCCATGATTTAATCACAAAAAAATTCTACTTCCAGCTTCCAACAAGTACAATATAATACCTCACCTTGACAAGCACTTTCCCTTTTAAAAGCTCTGGAGATGGCAGACGTCTGGACTCATTCATATTTATATTTGACAGGTCCAGCTTGTCCTGTAGCACTTCCATGAGGTGCTGAGCCATTTTCTTCTGCTGAGGCACAGTGCAGTGGTTCTCTATAGAAAGGATCACTGGATATCTGATAGTGGAAGAAATAGTTAATATTACATTATATAATATTATATTATTTTTTAATTATTTATTATACGTTTTTCTTTCTTTCTTTATTAATTATTATTATTTTATTTATTATTAATTTCTATAATCTTAGAAACTAATTTAAAATATCACTTACTGAGTTTTGGCAAATGCATATTTGTTGATTGTCTCAACAACATCTTTAAACAGGATTTTTGAGGTAAGTGTGTAACCATGATGCACAATCGGTTCCCCATCAGGACCATCCCAGCAGTCAACTGGAGAGGCAGAGAAATTTGAAGTCAGTTGAAGGATAACAATTTCTGCGTCATTTGAAAGATAACATATTTTGTTTAATGACTGTAAACACCCCATTAAAATGTATTTTACTTTGACCAATACTTTATCCGAAAAGACATTCACTTTGATCTACAGCAATGTTGACAACAAGCTTTTGGGTTGAGAGAAGTATTCCTACCTTCCACACAGCGACAGCCTGCCTGAAGCACATACGCATACATATCAACCCGAGACTGAGACAGCAGCTGATCTCCAGTCAGGTAAGTGTTGTGAGACGATGCGATATAGTAATTCGTCAGCGGTTGTGTCATGTCCTGATTTACTTGATAGTGTTCTGGGTTGAAGACGTCCCCTGCAGGACTACGCATGTAGTTGGTGAAACCTTAGAAAGCAAGATAAATGTTGTAAACGTCTGATGATACAAAAGATGAAGCAAAGAAAGAGTCTCTCACCATCAATACCCAGCACCATACGTGTTTGGTTTTCAGAACATGGCTCAAACTGGTTGATGATCATCTTGCAGAAGTCTTTGGTCACATTTACCATCTAGGAAAAGAGAACATATACCAATTACAAATAAGATGGTTCATGTCCATCAAAAGAGCAGCTTATTTAAAAAATAACTTTGTGAAGATGTGCAAAATGAATCACACCAGCCTTTTGCTCATTTTCCAAGAAGCGTTGGAGGTCGTTCAGGTCCATGTGCTCTTTGTGGTTGCTGTAGGTGATCATTAGTAAGTAAAGATCTCTGCGTGTCGAGATCAGCTTGTAAAAGGTACAGAATTCCTCAAATGCCAACGACCCCTGGTTTTCATCAGTGTCAGCCTCCTGTGAATGCACAGGGTTTTCTTTGCAATGAAAATATGTGTAAAACATAATCTTACAAAATACAAATATTTAATATAGCAATGTGCATGTTTTTGGGCAGTGGTTAAAAGGCAAACATTAATCGTCATTGGTTTTGGTGGAGACTGCAGGCAATTACACAATTATTTATTCCATTTATTTTATTGAAATTCAAGTCTGAATTAGAAAGAGATATTTTAGACAGCACTGTTTGTACTTTTAGTGAAAGTAGTGTTATGGTATTGGTTGCAGTAGAAATATATGTCTCCATTAAGGATTAGAGGCTCTAGAGTTAAGACCTCAACCAGTTTCAGACAACACCATCTGTTCAAAGTAAACCATATGTTACTCACTGAGCGTACTTATCTGCATCTTTGCTAATAGCACGGTGGGAGTGTTTTAAACCAATATAATGTGGCAATGGTGATACTTTTACACCAACTATGCAGAAATAGTAGAATTAGACTTGTGAAAAACACTAGGAGAATTTGATATGCTCATCAAACTGGCTTGGTTGTTTGCAGACGGTGGAACTGAACTTACATATATAGGCCTACTAAAGTGACAGTAAAGACATTTATAATGTTACAAAAGATTTCTATTTCAAATAAATGCTGTTCTTTTGAACTTTCTATTCAAAGAATCCTGAAGAAAATGTATCATGGTGCCCCACAAAAACATTAGGCAGCACAACTGTTTTCAACATTGATAATAATAAGAAATTTAATAAAATAAATAAAAAAGATCATGTGACACTGAAGACAGGAGTAATGGCTGCTGTAAATTAAACGCTGGCATCACAGAAAGACCATACAACTTAAAATATATTCAAACAGAAAAAGTTTAATAATATTTTATTACTGTTTTTCTGTATTTTTGATCAAATAAATGCAGTCTTGGTGAGCGTAACAGATAAAAACACTTTCTAAATAAATAAAGAAACAAAAAAACTACCATCCCCAAACTTTTTACGGGTAGTGTATCCTGTGTGTGTTTTTATTCAGTCGGAAAACAAGGGTGAAGCTACACCCTTTTTAAAACCAGGTCCGATAATAGTACTGAAAAATGTGATTTAATTGTAGTTGGCGACTCCCCAAAATAATACAATGTGGTATGTATTTTTGATTATGAACTTTTCTCTCCTTTAAATTTGGATCAGACCTCTGCGCATACAACCCATGTTGACAAGATATAATGTACCTGGAACATTTCTCTGACTTTCTGCTTGGGAAGGTTCACGTTGAGCTTGTGGAGCAGCTGTAAAACCTCTCCAATGTTCAGATTCCCATCTCCATTTTTGTCTGCTTCTGAAAAGGTCTGTCTCAACCATTTGCAACAAGATGTAAGGAAACATCCACTCTCACATAGAATACATAACAATTTGCACAAACTGAAGCAGGCCACATGGGGGGCTATTCAGGGTGGATTCAGACCATAAGTGGACACAATTAAAAGGATATTGATCTCGTGTCCGTTGCCTTTTTGCCAGACTGTCCTCATCACTGATGCCTGCTAGCAGGTATTTAAGGCCAGTAATCCAGGTCCGTGCCTCTTCTCCATTCGTGGACACCAAATCAAGAGATTCCACGTGGTCTCCATGGTAAATACTGAAGCAGCAGTTTGGATCAAAGTTACTGTTGGCAAATCGCCTGAAGACCTCAGTTCTCATCCCCTCACAGACCTCATGGATGGAGTCTATGGTGACTGAATAAAACAAGAACAGTGCTCTTGTTTGATCATTTTTTTCCAGCAGTTCAGACTTGAAGAAAGCATTTTCATCCGACAGAATGATCTTCAGAGACAATATTGCTGTAAAAATACTATCCAATCCAGATGTTTGCACTGGTTGTTCATTAAGACCTATGAAATCAAATACGGCTTGTGCACATGTGTGTTTATCTTGAAGCTATGCTAATGTACACCTAAATGTTGACAAAACAAACTTTTTGCAAACATATACATTTCAAATATATAATCATTCTCTTCCAGGAAAATGGAGCAAAAATACTGATTCAAGAATCATTTGCTCTAAAAAAATGAAAAATTAACTCATTAGCAAGAACAGTAGCCAATCAAGGACTATGTTCAAATAGCATGCTATCTTTTTATTCCCACTACTGCTTATGTGTATAGTGTGTAGTCTGTGTGCTCTATATGAATTTTATGTATGCATAGAATACCCAGATACATAGTACAGAGCAGAATTTACTTACTGCAATACTCATCTTGACCTTTCATTTACAAGATGACAAATGAACCAGAGGTAATATGAGCCATGATTTTCACCATCTGTTTATTGATTCATTTTTTGATTGTAAGACATCAGATTCTAGAAAAGGCAATGCTAAGGGTTGATTCTTTCATTATCTCCTCTTTCAAAAGGAAATACATGAACAGCAAACTGCGAAAATAACAAGCACTTGTTGGTGTGTCTCAGCAGAACAAGCAGGTTTCTATGTGACTCACTTTTAGCTCTTTCATGTTTTCTGGAGGGCCTCCAGCGGATGCAGGACTTGTGCTCATCTAGATAGAAGAGGCGCACCAGAGCCTTGGATTTTCCTCTCAGTTTAATCATTTGAGATCCGGCCTGCATGCTGCAAATGCATCTCTCCACTGCAAAAGCAAACGAGGACTTTTATTATTCATATTTGGCAGCTCATGTGATAAACAACCTACTGTTATAACTTTCCCGGACATTTCTAAATAAACGTCCAGGGTTGGCTTTGTTTTACATCTGACGTGCTTTCTACAGTTCACACACATTGTATGTACAGTACACGTATTTTTACTGCTTTGACTGTTCTCTGTAGACACAACCTTCTCTCCCACCCCGATTGGTCATTTATGTACAATGCCTATTGGTCAAACTACTTTTCAGACATTACATGCAAGTATGAAAACAATAGGAAAATCAAACCAACATGTTTAGAAATCCCATCCTGGACAAAAGCGGTATTCGCCTTACATATTTTGAATAATATTAATTCTTTAGTCATTAACGTTTTTATTGAGTGCACCTTTAAGAAAATCCTTTGAATGTCAGAGTTTAATTGTACAAGCAGATGTATCAAGTACCTTCTCAATCAGATTACACAGCTGCGTCACGCATGCACGCACAGGTAAGGGTGTTTTGTATCTGCTGGCATGCATCATGGAAACTCAAAATGATGCAAACTCTTACAGCGACGTGATGAGATGTTCTCATCAAAACAATTTGGTGGTATTTTTATGGAAAAGAAAAAAAATCTAAAAGAAAACACTTCCACTTCTGTTTGAAGGTGGTGGCGTTTGAATTAGTCCTAGGCTACCCATATATTACTATAACGACTTTTTTTCTCCTACTTTGTGCATATATATTTGAGAATGACATGGTAATGGACCAGGAGTCACTAAAGGTTACTTTTAACAGTCAAGTCAGGGTATGTTTTCAAATAAAGTTGCTTTGGAGGAGCGGATCAAGGACAGAGGGGTCATGTGACGCAGCTAGTCGGGCTAATCTCTGCGGATTGTTTGTGTCCATATGCTGTTGTGAGAGGCGTTTCTCACGATGGACAATTTAGGACACTGTCTTATTATTAAAACTCTCAAATTATTTTAAGTGCGCTTAAATAAAAGTGAGTAGCACATACAAAATGACTCTAAATATAAAACTGAATAAAGTATGAAACAATAACATTTTAGAACTGCTGAAAAGTTGCTGAATTACAACCAGCACAGTTAGATCATTTAACAATTAAAGTGGAAAAAAAAAAGAGTAAAAACATGAGATTTGGTGTCTTAATTCTTACCTATCTGGCCCATTCTCCATTTCGGTGATGCAACAATACTTCCCCCTATCCAGAAGAACTCCTCAGCCAAACGTGATATCGCAGATTTCTGCCATAGTTTAGGTGAAGTCATTATAGAAGGAGAGGGCGATCTGAAAGGTGAAGGTGACCTCCTCCCAGGACTGGGGGGCCGCCTGGCGAGAGATGGCGAAAACAAGACTGGAGATGATGGTGCCATTCCCGGAGATGTGTTCATTACTGCAGGACTCTTGTGTGGTCATAACCTACACCTCTGGTCATGTCCTTCGCCCACCGTACTAGTCCTGTAACTCATAAGGTCAGCTTTCTTCCAACCAGCGAGGCAGGGGTTACTGAAATGATGAGCCAACACTTCTCAAGGGGAGAAATGTGCATGTGGACAGATGATTTAATTCCAGTTGGCACCTCTGTTTGACTGATCCTCTTAGTGATTGACCCTCCCTCTGGTCCATTGATAGTGGGTTTTCTTCAGATATTCCAGTGTAGTGTTGTGGACCGGCATGTTGTAGCTGCAAGTTTAGGAGGAACTGGGACGGGAAGAGGAGCCACACGTGTCAGCAATCAGTAAATCTCTAATCCAGGATGAGGTGAAGGCATTACTCGTACTGGGGATTGTCATGTCTCATTGGTCAGCTTGAGGGAAAGGATAGGGGATGATATATCAATATTTTTGTTTGTCTAATGCTACTAAAGTAAAAAACATGGCCAGTTAACATGGATATTTCTTTTGATTTAATCAACTTTTTAGTTTTATCACATATATACTAATCAATATTTGGTGTGGCCACCCTTTGCGATTAAAACAGCTTTTGCCCTAGGTTCTGCATAGTTTTTCAGGTAGCTTTCTTGAAGCATCTTGGAGACGTTGCCACAGTTCTTCTGGATTTAGTCTGTCTCAGTTTTTTCATGTCATTCCAGACAGACTGGATGATGATCTCTTTATCACTGGATTATTACAATTAACTGGCTTAAATCCATTTTTTGGCCTAAGACGTTTACACAGTAGTACACACACACACACACACACACACTTCATTTTCTTTATTTTATCTTATGATCAGGGTTTATATATATATATATAAATTTTAAATGTAAATAACGTATATATAAATTTTAAATGCTGCTGTCAAATCTAGGCTCTACAGTGGCCTTAGATTTATATAATCTTAATATTGTGTGGCACAAAAAATATCAGAAAACACAAGAAGAATGGTTGATTCTGTTTAATGATGGTATTATACGGGGGGAACATTAAAACAAGTGACGAAAATGACTCACATCAAAACCAAAACTATGACAAGACCCTGAACACAATGCATATCTCTAGTGTGACCATGAAAACATCAAAAGGCTAAAAACTGACATAGGCAAGCATACGGATCTCGTTATATAGAAGGGGGAAGTAAAAATGTACCCAGAATAAATAGAGAGATGGAAAAGTTAGTATATGTATTACTGCAGGTTTATTCAAGACAGGGGTAACGGAGATAAAAGATCATTAGAAATTCAGCAAATACTCTTAATCAGTCACATTTCTGATTTATCCGCAACAAACTCAGAACGTGAAACTTTGCTTTGGTAATTATATAAAGTGATTTCCAAAGGGACTGAATTTATTCAGAAATATAATGATCTAAGTTTTTTTTGTTAATATTACATAAGGATTTTATATAGTAAATGCCCTCTAGTTGAAATTATGATAGGAGAAATTCATTTATGTGTTAAATTTTTTATACATACAGTCTATTGGTTTGGAGCAAAAGCATTTAGAGTGAAGTGTAAAGCACGCTATCATATTTACATCACGTTTTTATGTTTAAGTGGTACTCACATCTGTAACAAATGTATGAAAACTTCTTTATTCAATACTTGGTGTCTGAGATTTGAAAAAACAGAGGGCTTCAAATACACAATACAACTATCTTTTCTTAAAAGTGCAATTCTTTTTTTTTTGGTAGAAAGTAAAAAAATATATATCCTTAATTTCTATATAAGTAGAAATGTTATTTTCATTAACAGCATTTTTTAACGTTAAATGAGCCCTAAAACCAGTGACTAAAATTGGATGTTTGTCACAATTCTGATTCTGAACGAAAAAGACAAAACAAAACATTCATTTCACCATCAAACAAGAAGCATGGGGTGATCAATATCATGCCCCATGCTGTAATGTTTGCTTGGACTGGTAATTAGTAAAGTATAATACTTGATATTGTAGTTCAGGACAGAGGATAGGATTCAGCCCATATTGATCATTGCCAATACTATAGGGTTTTAAGTACATGGTAATTAAAAATACAAAGATAAAAAGCTCATTTGAATGTAGGCTTATAATAAAGCTTTGCTGCACCATAGCACTGTCGCTCATGCAAACTATTTCAATACAACAGCGAACAAAAAGGTCAAATAAAAGCGAGCAGAACATTGTAATGAAAACACCTGTGTACGAAGTTGAATTCTGGCTTGTAACACTTTCTAGTTTACAGAGTATCAGCGGCACTAGCAGGTTGTTCACCTGCTACTGTCAACATATTGTGTGTTTCCCAAATATTATTCAAGTATCTTTGCAAAAACTTTAAATAGCTTATAACAAAAAAAATCCTTAGCTTAGCTTAAAGGAGCTAACTGAAGGAGAGTCAGTTACACGCGATGCCACCGTCTCCGACCATCCTCCTCTCAAGGAGCGAGCAAACTTCTTTCCAGTTACTTGAGTTCGTGAATTACGGCTGCAGTTTCCACTGGTTTTGGTAAACGTACACTGTAAAATGCTTGTTTTTTATTATCATTCTCCTGTGCTCCAGTACTTTTCTCAAGAAAGTGTTGGCTTTAGAGGCATCCTCTACTCGTCCTCAAATCAAAGTCTTCAATTACAGCCATACGCTGACCACATGAAATGTTTAAGATACATCTTCATCTCTCATTTCTTTCTTCTCTCCCTCGGTCAGTTGTGTGTTTGAGATGGCATGTCCCTCCGTCTCTGCTTTATGGCCCAGCTGTTCCTGGAGCTCTTTGACGACCCTCTCCAGGTTCTGCCGGGCGTCCCGCTCCTTCAGCAGGTCCTCTCTTAACTGCTCACGGTCCACTTCTGCTTGCTGGAGCTTTGTCTGCAGATCTTCAATCTGAGAGAGTGAAAAAGATGTTGCAAATTTTGTGCACATCCTATTATACTTTATTATATACAATGGGGTCATCAATGTGAGACCACTAGCGAAAACAGCCATTAAAACCAGCCAGGACACAGTGTAAATTTACCATCTGAACTTGGCTGTGTTCAAATATACCAACAGGATGTGCCAAATCTCACCTGTGAGGAGTACTTGGCCCTCAGACGTCCTGCCTCACAGCCCTTATCGCACACACGGAGCTGTCTCTCTTTGTCCAGCTCCCTCTTCAGCCTGCCACAGGACTCGTTGGCATCTCGCACCTTCTTCTCACACTCCACACGGAGGCGCTCAATCTCCTTCCTCAGGTTCCGCTTTGCTTCGATGGCGTCCCTCAGCCTGCCCTTCTTAGTCACCCTGACAAACTCCAGCTCCTGCGGAAGACAGTCAATATTATTATAAGATAACACATGAATCTGACAGCTTTTGTACAAAGGGCAGTGTCAAAAATGTGCTTATTTGATTGTGGAGTTAGTTTAGTATTACTTGTTGACTATGGAGGGTCAGAAAGCTCTCGGATTTCTTTAAAAATATTTTAATTTGTGTTCCGAAGATGAACGAAGGTCTTACGGGTTTGGAACGACTAGAGGGTGAGTAATTAATGACAGAATTTTCACTTTTGGGTGAACTGTCCCTTTAAACATTTGAATTTTGTGTTCTTTATTTTAAGTCATTATTTGATTAAAATTTGGAATAAAATTCTTTCAATTATTTTTTGAATTCCAGATTTTCAGACTTTTGGACCTCGCAGTAAGTACCTGCTGAAGGCTTCGTTTGGCTTGCAGAGCAGCAGCTAGTTTCTCCTCTTGCTTCACTCGCATGCGGATGATCTCCTGGAGGAATTTCTCTCTAGCCTCCTTAGAGTTAAGGTCACTGCAGAGCATCTGCTTGAGGACTTCCAGCTCAGAGTAAGGAGCCGCCCCCAGTCTCACCCTCTCATCATGCACCTCTGCAGTGCTGTAAGCGTTGAGGTTCATCACCCCTACGCCATTGGTAAAGGGAGAGGACATCAAGGAACAGGAGGCAGGAACTGGAATGAGAGAATAATACACCAGTGAAATAAAAGTTGCCAGATATTGCGAATGTTTTTCCATTTTTTACAGGATTTCTACAGATGTATTTAACCGCTAATCCTCTTTTTTGACATCCTACCTTTGCTACAGTTGTCAACCTCGATTTCTGTGTCTGAGTCCTCATTCTCCAGAGGACACTGTCTGACTACTGGAGTGGGCAGAGAGGTCTTGGCCACCGGCTGTGATTGTCTCTCTGCAGAGGGCCACCTCTTTCTTGGCCTGGAGCTCTCTGTCTTGCCTGTGTTGTGGCTCTCGGTGGGCTGAGAGAAACGTTGCGGTGGCTGCTCATTATTTTTAAATGTGGAAATGGGCAGTGATACATTTGGGACTACCAGGCTGTCTTGTCCTTTAGCAATCGATCTGAATGTCATGGGAAAATGAGATGTTAATTACATGGCCCGATCAAGTAAATGTATTGATGCATTGCATAGTGGAGATGATCCATGAATTACTTAAGGCTAATCAGTAGTGTACCTCTCATATGTGTGGCTAGGTGTTTCTCGCTCAGCAGAAGGAACTCTGGGAGACCAGGGCCTGAAGGCTGAAGGTCTTTGCTTGAACTGCAGCTGCTTAAGATCCTAAGAAGTGAAAAATAAGAGGGTTTCATTAGGGATGAAGATAGAATAAAGTTATTCTTTAAAAAAAATAACAACCTTTATCTCAAATCTCAATGTTTCATACTGTACATTATATTGCTGTGATGCCTGAATTCACTTGTGGCATTTAAAATGACTGATTTCAGGTTTTAGTGTTATATATTATTATTATATTATATTATATATTAATTTTTTTAGTTTATTTTTTTTATATTAGTGTAACCCTATATCATATTAAGTTCAAATTATTGAATTATATATATAAACTAAATATGAACCTAATATGATAATAATAAATGAAAGCTTTGAAATCACAATTATGAATGACAAATAATACTATCACTATCTAGATAATGCATTTCATAAAGAAAACAATAAGCCAATAAAATGTACCTTATTTGCAGATGCAGCCAGAGACTGTAGCCAATCAGCTTGCTTCTCTTTATCCATCGATGGGGATCTTGAGCGGTCATGTTTGGACTTTTTGGAGGGAATGGGACTGTAAGACTGTAAAATAAAAAAGAAGGGAAAAGAAAACGCACTGTGAGATGAAATACCACCCTGTGAAGCCAAGAAACCAGCACCGAGGTACAGCTTTGACCATGTAGGTGTCAAACCGACTTACAGCTTTCAGCAAATAACTGAGAGAAATCAGAGGTAAATTTAGCATCAGTCCAAATAACAATCAAACACTACAGGTATTCATGCAACTAAAAAGGGTTCCTAATCCTCCCCTTTGCCCTCAGGTTTCAGCATGTCAGATCCAGGATGTGTTTACCTTTGCCGTACCAATGACCTGCCTAAACCTGTGCCTTTCTGACTCAAGTTCAGGAATTTAAATCATCCCCGTATCCTGAACATCCAGACAGCCGGAGTTAGTGCGAAAGCTAGGTGAGGATAAACTCAGGAGGAGGTGCCGATACAAAAATGATTCACAATGAATGAGAAATGTGAGGTTTTCAGGTGAAAAACACCACATGGGTGAGAATTATGACTGGATAAATAAGGTCAGGCACTGTGGCTCAGTCGATGACTATGATGCGACACAAGGGGGAGATATCGGGCTGGATTTTGTCTCATACCTACTACAGTGACAGAAATATTGTAGTACACATTATTTAGCATTCGCTCTCTGTACGTTACCAATCTTAAGTAGCAAACTATAATAATAAACCCTTACTGTTATTCACAAGGCGTGGGTGCACGCTATGTGACCGGGGCTGTTTGGAGCCCATTCCTTCAATGCGGATCTGACTCACACTCACGCTAATATACACTTGCCTCCATGTCCAGCTTCAGTGGCAAGTTTACGGTGGGCAACGTGGACCTTGGAGCCGAGAAACACACAAAGCACACACTTACTTTCAGAGAGCGCAGAGAGGAGTAGCGGACCAATTCATGATCAAGAACTCTTCAGCCTGAGTGTAGCGGCTGAGAGAGCAGCCTCTTACCGAGTCAGTACACTTTCTGAGTGATTATACAGGCGTATAACGACAGAGGACTTGTAATCTTCTAATGCAGAAATAGTATAAAATATGTACTTCACGAGTGGAAAGAAATATATCTATAGATCTTTTCGCTGCTAAAGAGCCACTTGTTATAGCTTAGCATTCACACGGCCGTTGTAACTCCCTCACTGAACTCTGCTTTTCTGTAATAAATGGTGTAAAACAACAACAACAATCCATACATTACTCATTTGAGGTAATAAAATCAGACTAGCTTTTGATGACTTTTAACGTGTATATATATATATATATATATATATATATATATATATATATATATATATATAAATGACAATGTAAATGTATAAATAAATATATGTATATATTTGTATGTGTATAATTTCTTTTTTTTTTTTTTAGTGTATGATAATGGCAATTGGGAAACTTTAGACTTTAGTAAGGTGGGCGACATGTTGGAATAACCATAATCGAATACAATAAATTTTAAGTTTTGTTCCCAAGTAAAAGCATCAAATGGGAGCTGCTAAATAAACATGTATCAAGAAATTCTTTCATTTGTCAACTAAAAGCCATTTGGTCCCCCAAATGTAGAATTTTAGGAGCCAATGGAACCCCAGTATTTATTTATTTATTTTTAGAATCTGGAGACCTGCTTGCTTTGCGCAAAGAGAAGCACTGTTTTTTTCCCCCTTTCAAAAAATGCGGATGGGTAAAGTCAAAACATGACTCAAGTGTTGAACAACCACTGCACACCCAACAAAGAATGTCTGTCTGTGTTTGTTCCTTCCCTGAGGTCTGGAGTTCCAGGAAGACCAGGGCGTCCCAGACATAATAGTCTTTGACTGTGCACCCTCCCAGACACCACAAGGGAGCCGCTGATGCAACGTCCGCTGATCTGAAATCAGGACAGCCGTGACACGGCCCTCACTCACAACCACATCAAACGCGTGGCCTTGTGACACACATGCACAGCAGACTGTATCAAACAACTGGGTGAAACCACACAAACACACAATGGATGCAGATTAGGACATGTTCAACATCTGGACTCAAACCTACAGTTTTATAGAAACCTTAAAAGGAAGCCTGTGACCATCTGGATTTATTTTACAATTTTGGAAAATTCTAAACAAGGCGATTGCAAAGCACTACACATTACACTACGGATAAAATATTCATGCAAGATAAAACGTAACATACTCTATATTCTTAATCATGACTGAGAAAATGAAAAAAAGCACTAACAAGGGCTCCATTACTGACGGCGTGCATGAGTGAGTGATTGAAAGAGTGAGCGAGTGAGGGCCACATTTCCTCTCTGTAGTTTGCTTTGGCTGATGGCCCTGTGGGAACCCAGAGCGTCTGGTTCCTGAATGTGAGTGGGCGGGTTCGAGGAGCAGGACCACAGAGGAAACACAAAGCAGCAGGAATGTATACTTGAAGGCCAAGTACGGCTTACTCTTAAATTGGCCATTCAATCCTATGCCCTTTCAACTGCCTATTGTGCAAGATTTCTTTGAAGACAGGTTATAAAGGAGTGCTTTACGGCAAACATGAGGCTGAACATACACAGACGAACCGTGCATGTTTGCGCAGACATAACCGAAGCCTTTGCATGAATCAACTCATGAATTAAATTCTTTATTTTTATGTTAATGACAGATAGACAATAGATGGCAGATATTCAAATTATATACAATTTTGGAACCTATATTTATAAGACTTTACCAATATATCATGGATCACTAGTTTTTGCAATGTGTGGAAACAATAAAAAAAACACAATTGGGCTGAAACTGATTTTAAAAGTGTTTGAAAAATGAGATTTATGCCAAATGGTCCAAGATGTGCAGACGTCCCAGACAAATATTGTGTGTAACAGTTTGGAATGCATTGCTCCGTCCAAGAGCCATGGGTGCATGTTGTCATAAACTGGATTGGATAACATCTGACCACTTTTGCTTCTGATTTTGGAAAGACTAATAAAGCAAATATCGACCTTGTATTCGTTGCGATACACCATCCAGTTTGTTCAGGGAGATGGTGCATGCTCCAAATCTTTGTTGAAATTACTTGGAAGCTAAACAAGTGGAGTTACATTTGCCGTGAAACAAAAATAGTCTGCTCTATTGAACTAACTCGAGCAACTAACATCCTCACAATAATGCGCCATGCTGCCTGAAAGAGCTGTAGCGGTGGTGGTGCACAGCAACCAGGCACAACAAGTTTCCTATTACAGCTTTTCTTTTCCCCCCACGGAAATCCTACATGTAATCCCCAGATCTGTGTGTGCTTCGGCGTGCTCTGCCAAAGTCAAGGGCAAAATTGGTGAAGCGCACTTGGGTAGGAGTCTTCATGAGAGTATGTGTCTACATAAGAGTATGTGAGAGAGAAAGGATAAGATAATGCCAGCTGTCCTCATGCAAGTGCTTTGGAGGGTTTCAAAATTTATATTAAGCTTGGCTGTCACCAGGTGTCAGCTGGCAGATCGTTGCCATTTGAAAATGTCCCCAGCTTTTTTGCTTTCAGTGCCGGGGAAAAAAAAACACACCATCACGTTTCCCTTCAAGTCCATCCTCTTCCAGAAGTCAGATACGGGGCCTTAGGGAAAACCAATCTTGATTGGATTGTGCTAATAGCCTTTGGACTGGAGTTTTGCTGCTGTTTGAGCTGAAGAGGGAACAGACTTTTGAGGCAAAGGCGGAGCGTAACGCATAATCCTGCTCTGATAGTGATGGAGGAATCCATCTGCTTCAATATGCCGTATTCCAGCAGGCACATAAGGGTATGGTCTCATCGGACTCTTAAGAAGTCCTCCATTAAGTAGTCCACCTTCAGACTGCAAATAAAAAGCCTCCCCAAACTCATACATACAGCTCTACCAAGATTTCTCTTGATATCTTCATGAAATGGGTTGCATTTATGTCTAAATGGATCAAACTGAGCATGTTGTGGAGAGTAATGCTTACACTGAGGTGGAGACAAAACACCCCACAAGGCACACACACATTCATACAATGTCTTTATGCTTCTCTTCACATTTAGAACACTAATAATGCAGAACCATGCAAACCAGGAAGCCCGAGGGCATGATGGGAAAAAGAAACTCTATTACTGTAAATGTCTGTTGTAGAAACTTTGAACACTTACCACTAAAGATCATTCCTCTCACTACAGCTAATCTGTGTCTACTAGTAGGTTTTCAGTTTGTTCGTAGGATAGATTGATTAAGATGTATATGCTTACAGTGGGGTTCAGATGTATACGACCACACTTAAAATCTGGGACACGGAACGTGACATTGATCACGTGATTCCTTTTTACAGATGGTCAGATGTTTTTCTTCTACTGAGCAAAACGTCAAGCACAAGATGCTTTTTGGATTATTCTTAAATCTTGTGGGAGAACAAAAATCAAAAATAGGTCAAATATGAAGAAACTTTATTTTAATTAAACTCAACTTTCCACTAGTGGTTTCAGACTTTTGGACCCAACTGCATATTATTATGGTTTTAAGACATCTTCAGACAAATTGTCCAAAGTGGGGGGGAACAACGTTCGCCTGGAACTTGAGTGCTGGTCGTGCCTAAATTTTAATCTGTGTGCTTTAGTTCTAATGATAATGCTCAAGCAGTTAAGTGCAGAAAGACGATTAAAGTCTCACTGAATCTCCTCTCCTCTCCACCACACCAACACAAGGGCTTGAAATAAAGAGGGTCATAATATCACATGTCAGGTAGAAGAGCTTCAAGGCAGCCACAAGCCTCTGAACCAACACTAAGTCAAATGGCCTTCCCGCCCTTTCTATCTGCAGTTTCTAGCTGTCCCAGTGTACAGAGGGTGGAATGGCTGGCTGGCTTTGGCTCTCGTGGCTGAGTGATTGACTGAGCAGATGGGGCTTTAGTTCCTCCAGTGAGAGTGTGGACTTCTGTTAGCAGCTGTGGGTCTCACTGAAGAGCCCCTCCTGTCTCCACTAACAGCTAGTGAAATCTCCTGCCTGATGCAAAGAAATCACAGAAACTAAAGCAAAAATGTTTATAGCAAGGGCAAATTAAAGGGGTCATCAGATGCCCATTTTCCACAAGTCGATATGATTCTTTAGGGTCTTAATGAAAAGTCTATAACATACTTTGGTTAAAATTTCTCAATGGTAGTGTAAAAACACATTTTTTACCATGTCAAAATCAGCTCTGTTTTCAGCAAGCTGTTTTTAGTCCATGTTGCTTTAAATGCTAATGAGCTCTGCTGACCCCGCCCCTCTCTTCTGTGGGGTGACAAGCAGTACTGCTTACTTTAGCCATGAAACTGGCTAACTAGCACACTATTAAGAAAAGGCGATTTGCAAAGATTCTTAAAAAAACATTATACTCACTTCTTCTGTAGATGAAGCTGGGTCACGAATGAATCGCGTGAACATAGACGCATTTAGGCAGATCAAAAGTAAAAAACAAAAGTAACGTTAATCCTCTTATGTCGGGAGTAACTGACGACTGCTATGTTCAGTATTACATCCAACAACAAAACACCTCAATCGCTTAATCGGAGACATCTTGTCTTCCCCTGCACCGGAGTCGACACAATGGCCGACAGCTCTCAGCTCACTCAGGGCGGGTCTAAGGTAAGACGGTTTTGTCAATCAACTATCGTGGGAGGGGCCTGTGCAGAACTATGTCATTCTAACAGGAATCTCAGAACAGCCTGATTAGAGAAAGGGGATTTAAAAAGAACCACTGGGTGGATTTTTATCATTATAGGATGGATATGTACACACACTTCCAACACACATTTATGTTCAAACAACTTGTAAAGTGAATTTTGCATCCGATGACCCCTTTAAGATGAGGATGCTGTCAGAGCTGGCACAAGTACAACCGTTCAATGGTTTTCAAGAAATAATACATTTAATCAGCATGGATGTAGTAAAAAAAGTGAAAACATGAAAAAAAAGAATCATAGTTTCCACAAAAACATTAAGCTGCACAACTCTTTTCAACATTGATAATAATAAGAAATGTTTGTTGAGCAGCAAATCAGCATATTAGAATGATTTCTGAAGGATCACGTGACACTGTAGACTGGAGAAATAATGCTGAATATTCAGCTTTGCCATCATAGGAATAAATTACATTTTAAAATATATTAAAATAAACTGAATTTGAAATAATATTTCACAAAATTACTGTATTTTTGATCAAATGGAGCTAATATGGGCATCACAGCTTTGAGTCCAGCCCGCAACGTTCTTTTCCAATGTTTCCTATCTTCCTTATCCACTGTCTCTGACAAATAAAGCAAAAAGGCCTACAAAATAAGACAAGGATTCCAAATTACGACTGAAAAAGTCTGAGAATCGTTTAAAGGCACAAACATTAGATATTTGCCCCATATATGGAATGCAACCAGTGCATTATTATTGCACTCACTGAATACACAATCACTCCGTCCCACAGCAACACCTAGCCCTCACACACCAGAAACTTCAAAATGCTTCTGGAAGAACAAGAAAGCTTGTACTTTGCTGTGTATGGCAGACTGATGGCAATAACTGTGACTCCTCCACCAAAAAAGGTGCAGTGCTGGGAGGGGTGTGGAGCTGTTTGGAGGGGTGATAAGGGAGTGAATGCCAAGGGGAGGTCAGGAGGTGTCAGGGTACGGAGAGGCTGCTGAAGTTGTAAAAGCTCCCGCAGTGAAGCGGCAGGGTGAAGTTAGGGTCAGTGCTTAGGGTCTCAACGATGTCACAGCACCTTCACTGTGTCTGCCCTGGGATAGGGGAGGGGTGGGTGGCGTGCTGGTAATTGGCTCAAGTGAGGCTATAAATCCATCTGAAATTTACTGCTTCCAACCACCCTTCGGCATTCTCAAGCCCTGACGCCATCTAAACGCTGACAATTGACAACACAGAGGTGCTGTAAAGACGGCACAGACATCCTCCGTGCAACTCCAAGCCCTAGCACAATAGTGTGCAACCATCTAGGAGGGAGTCCATCACTTGACCTTTAGCAGCGTGTCCATTTAAGACTACGGCTAATCACTGCAAGTGGACCTACAGTAATGGAAAACACACCAGTTTTCTGTGAAACGCTTTCAGGGCCCGTGCATTTGCGAGCGAGGCAGAAATGGGGAGTGGGCCCTATAATTAAGGTTTGATACAGCCAAGGCTGGGAATGGATTATTTTAGTTTGTTTTACAGTCACTTTGAAAGCCCAATGTTCCCCCAGCATTTGTCAAAACAAATATAAGTGCGGCAGAATGGAGGTGGAAGTGCTAATGGATGTCGTAGAATGACAGGAAGCATTAGAAACAACAGGAGAGGAAAAACAGAGGATTGCGTGGTAAAAGCAAAAAAAAAAAAAAAAATGGGGGTGGGGGGGTTGTTGGGGGTTGGAAAAGAGCTAACCACTGAGTAAGAATGCCCAGAACTCAGTAATTGAGCGTTTTTCCAAAGTACAAGACATACAAGGTTGAAATTGGGTGTTATTACAGCACTGTCTGAAGCGCTGTCACATTTGTACATAGAAACCTTGCATTTTGGAAAAATCCCTTTTCCATTTTTCCATGAAGTAGTACCTACATCCACATGGAACACATTCAGTGCAGCTTAACAAAGCAGATGATTACATAAAGAGATTAATAGGGAAACAGAGAGGCTCATTCTTCCATAAAGCAGCAAAGGAGGACAATATTTCAGGACAGGAAACCTAATGATGGAAAAAAACAATGCAATGCAAACTGGAGTCAGTGCATAAAGAGTCACCACGCTCAGACCTCTTCAGGAAAAGGGCTACCAAGCCACTTCAGAACCAGAGACAACGTCAGAAGCATCTTAACTGGGCTGTGGAGAAAAAGAACTGGACTGTTGCTCAGTGGTCCAAAGTCCTCTTTTCAGATGAAAGTAAATTTTACATTTCATTTGGAAATCAAGGTCCCAGAGTCTGAAGGAAGAGTGGAGAGGCACAGAATCCATGTTGCTTGAAGTCCAGTGTGAAGTTTCCACAGTCAGTGATGATTTGGGCTGCCATGTCATTTGCTGGTGTTGGTCCACTGTGTTTTCTGATGTCCACAGTCAACGCAGCCATCTACCAGGAAAGTTTCAGAGCACTTCATGCTTCCTTCTGTTGACAAGCTTTATGGAGATGCGGATTTCATTTTCCAGCAGGACTTGGCACCTGCCCACACTGCCAAAGGTACCAAAAGCTGGTTCAATGACCATAGTGTTACTGTGCTTGATTGGCCAGCAAACTCGCCTGACCTGAACCCCATAGAGAATCTATGGGGTATTGTCAAGAGGAAGATGAGAGACACCAGACCCAACAATGCAGATGAGCTGAAGGCCACTATCAGAGCAACCTGGGCTCTCATAACACCTGAGCAGTGCCACAGACTGATCGACTCCATGCCACGCCGCATTGCTGCAGTAATTCAGGCAAAAGGAGCCCCAACTAAGTATCGAGTGCTGTACATGCTCATACTTTTCATGTTCATACTTTTCAGTTGGCCAAGAGTTCTAAAAATCCTTTCTTTGTATTGGTCTTAAGTAATATTCTAATATTTTGAGATACTGATTTTTGACTTTCATGAGCTGTAAGCTCTAATCATCCAAAATTAAAAGAAATAAACATTTGAAATATATCAGTCTGTGTGTAATGAATGAATATAATATACAAGTTTCACTTTTTGAATGGAATTAGTGAAATAAATCAACTTTTTGATGATATTCTAATTATACGACCAGCACCTGTATATGTCATGCTGACTTGGAGATGGTTTAGCTGGTGGGGCTGGTTTAACATCCTAAATTGGAGACTAGAGGGTACCAGCTATGCTCGTTTTTTCAGCAGGCATTACATTATTCTGCTCATTTGATGTGCTGTCTGCTTTGTAACCCTGAAAATTCCTGGAAACTTCTTTTTCCTGGACCATTTTCATTTTACAGCACTCCTCTGAATCTGAAAGGGCCAATGTTTTTCTCCATAGCAACCGCATAACATCTTGAGATCAGCTCTGACTCAACCAACAAAACATAACAAAATACCAAATTTGCCATCTCTGCTTTTGGGGCGTTTGCAGACCAGACCCTCTCCCAGTCCTGCTTCTGCAGCTAACATTTGCCAGGCAATCTTCTGGACACTTTTTAAATGGAACTCCACACCTGACATCCACTAAACATGTACTTTTGCTAGCGCTCTGCACCTATAAAGTCTGTGAACTACCTTAATTTTAACCGAATTGTGGCTGGTTTACACATAATCTGGTGTTTCTGAACTTGGGCCAAAATGGTTGACAGTTAGAGTATCTTAACAGTGAGTCAGCGCCAGCTCAGGTCTGACACATGAGAGAGAATGAAGATACAGGCCAGTGTGTTATATAAATGTCTCCTGAGTGTGCTGTGTGTACGCTCCCTGTGTTTCGAGGACACGCTGCTCTGTGCGTTAATTTGTTCAGGCTGATCCGGTCAGAAGGATTAGGGCCCGGTGCTCCTGTTCTGAGCCCTGTCTCTAAAGAGGGCCTATAGAGTTAGCATGTAATCTCCCAGCTTTCCCAGCACCAATCCACACTGACCCATGTGGCCTGTCCACTAACAGCTGAGGCACATTTGTCTGTCTGTGTCTGTTCATATGTTCTATACCTTATAAGACCATGTGCTGGAACATTTATGATGCATGTGTACTAATATAAAACCTTTTTTAATAGAAATTAAATTACAAAATTAAAAACAAAACAGTAAAACCAGTCATTTGAAATGTTATTTGTTAAAGTGAATTTAGGAATCACAAAATAACAGTACAGTATGAAAATGTATATCCTATTTAAGATTCGCTAAATAGCCTATTACATTAAACAGTATTATTACATTATTAATGTTTTGTGTTGATGGTAAAGATATGCTAAACATAAAAATATAACAAACTATAACAACAATAACTAAATAAAAAAAAAAAAATCTAATATTAGTACTGGTATGCTGGCAATGGTTTGAGTAAACATTTATTAAAAGTAAGCTTTTATTATCATAATTTGATTGTGTTTAATCTTTTTTTTTATTTTATTTAAATTTAAAATCACAATAAATCAGTATAATTAAATGTTAGCTTTACTGATTATTGACAGATTTTTTAAATTGAGACCTGGTAGGTAATTCTAATAATAACTTATTATATTAACATAATTATTATAAAGATCACCTTCAATTAAATTGGTAACAGTTTATTACCTATAGTTCATGCATTAGATATAAAGGTTAATGTTAAATTCTGGACATACTAATACAGTTAATATTAGGTTGTATATATTAACATTAGTTAAAGTATTTTAAACCAAGATAAATTAACAATAAACAATACTATATTTATAAATTGAGACATGCCATAAAGAAATCGTTGTTCATTGTTAGTTCAGGATACAAACGTATTAAGTAATGTCAGGCAAGTGAATTTTATTGCAAAGTGTTACCATTAAGTTTTAATTCTTAAAAAAGATCGTAAGATTCCTTTTAAAAATGCTAAAGTGTGCTGTGTTACTGTATAAGGCCAATGGTGAATTGGCAGCCAGTAAGCAAGCACACACACACACACACACGTATACCCACACAGCGAGTCTGAGAGAATGAGAGCACAGGGTGAACAGACACCAGTATGGCAGGGAGGGGAGGCTCTGCTCAGGAACTCAATAATAACTTTGAGCAGTCTAGCCAGGAGGCTGGAGGCCCAGACTGCGGCTGTTCCATCCTCCAGCACTTCCCCCCTCTGAAGCCCTGGGCTCCTCCCTCTGCCCTGGCCTGTGTCTGCTCCACAGGACTAATGCATTTTGCAGACAGCCTAGAGACTTAAAGAGACATAAACCACATTTTTCCTCCCTGAATCACTGCTGTTGATGTAACCACTAACTCAGAACAGAGATCATTATTTCCAGCCGTTTATTCAAAATCTCCCGCTCTCGCTCTCTTTCTTATTACTCTTTTCCTCTCTTGGAACTCGGGAGACCTCGACATGACACGGAAAAGTGAGGGAGAGACGGCCTGAAATATGTTAAGAGCCTCTCAATAAATCTCGGGCCAAATGCTCGAACCGCACCACCCTCCGAACGAGTCTTTGATGTGCAACTCACCAGCCTGGAGAAGCTCTTGTCAAGTGCAATCAGAGGTCCTGGCGTCAAATGCATTTGAAGTCATTATTATAATAATTATAAGGGGCAAATCCAATAGGCATGATCAGACAGCGCTGAAACAGAGCAGATCCAGCTGTTGGGAGTTGGGATGCACACTTCTGCCCGTAAATCAACAAAGATTACATTACTGCTGTCTGCCGGGCAGGGAATAATGATGGATCTGAATGCTAAATGCATCAGTCTGAGAGACAAAAGCTGCGTGCGGGATTCATAGCAAAGTGGGAAGTGCCGTCTGTCTCCAGCAGACCCCCTTTCAGGAAACGCTGGCGCTGTAAATATGGGCAATTTAGTTTTGCATGTGCACCAACATGCTTCAGAGACTGTTAGAGATACAGTAGCCTGGAGTAAAGGGACCGTTTACACAAAAATTAAATCATTTACTCACCCTTGCGACATTCCAAATCTGTAGGACTTAAAAAAAAAAAATGTTTTTGGTGAATACAGAGAAAGTCCCCATTGACTTCCACTGTATTGATGGCAACAATTGAAAACTTCTTCCAAGTATCTTCTTTTGTGGTCTGCAGAGTAAAGAAAGTCATACAGGTTTGGAACGACACGAGGGTGAGTAAACGGCAGAATTTTCTTAGTGTGAACTATCCTTTTAAAAAGCCTCTCGAACCAAGGTCTCACCTGCTTGCAGTAGGCGTCTAAGGATTTGAGCAGATTTAACCGCAAATGTCTAACACAGTGTCTACCATCTGAGCTGTGAGACAGCATGGAGCCAGGCGCCCTAGTGAAGTAGAGCAGAATACCACAGCCAGGAAATAATTAAAAATTCAATGGGCTTGAGTGACACAGAAACCTTCAAGGGCGTGCCTGCCAAACACAGTTTTTACTCTTCCACTGTCAGCATTTTTTGTCCTCCGTAGAGGATGCTGAAACGAGTGGGGGCCATAAAGAGACTGGAAACTCAACCACGTTGAGATACGCTAGATGGAAATGAGACAGGAAACAAAAACAAGGCCAAGAAGTTGGAAGAAGGTCATTGTGCTTCTGACTGAATTTCTTAATGAAAAAAAAATACAGGATCAAATTTGTCTTTACGCCTCTCAGTTTGATTATCTGTTAACTGATATTTACGAGAGGGCATTGTTACTTGAGCTGCCGAAGGTGTTAAAGTTGGTTCAGCCTCTGTGGAGGATTTAATTTCTAAAGGAATCCAGACTTGATCAGACCTGAAAAGCCCAATGAGCAAAGCATGCTAAATAGGATTGTAGAACGGTAGAATATCAGACAGAAATTTGGGCAGTGTGCATGAATTCCACAATCATTTTTTTTATTTCCTCACCTTTTGAATTGATTGTAGCAACATAATATACACAAATCTGAACGCTAATTTGAATTGAGACCAAGAAAGAGATTTTTTTATTACTTCTATCTCATTATTATTCCGTTCCGTGTCAGTGGGGCTGTTTGAAGTTTCAGAGTGAATTGATGAGGCACATGATGACGCATATCGACACAAAACTCATTCGTTGACTCACCAGGGTCCAACTTCTCGCCATCTGTGTGAATCACGTCTGCTGTCCTGCCTTGTAAAATTTCCTCCGTGGACAGACGCATGCAAAAGATGCTTGCATAAAGCTCACTTCCCAGCAACTAAAGCTCCGAGGTATTTTAAAGGGGAGAAAGGCAATGAACTTCTGACCTGCAATAGAAGGCTGTGGAGGAAGCTGAGGAGCTTGGGGGCATCCAGAGTGCCTTGCCATGTCTCACCCTGCAAGGCCGTAAAAACCTCCCTAAAACTCCAACTTGCAAGCCTTTTATGGCTGCCAGATGGTGGGGGAGTCTGTGTGCCCCTGGACCCCTTGTCTCTGGACTCGTCTCCAGCTCTAGTAAAACCAGCTGACCTCGGTGAACTGACATTCACTCTCTATCTAGCCATATATCTATCAGAATAGCTGTCTGTCCCATCTATCAATTTAAACATCTATTTCTATTTGAATATCTATCTGTATGTATCTATCTCAAATTTTTTCTTCACTGTCCACATCCAGGTCAAAGAGAGTTTACAAGTACAAGATCACCATTAAAAAAAAAAAAAAAAAAATCAATCAATCAATCAATAATTTTCTCTGCTAGTTATCAATTCAAGAGATTAGCTGCTTCCCCAACCCCCCAAAACACAACAACTGCCATCAGCTCCACCCTTTTACCTCAGCTGCCATTGCTTTTATTTTCTCTGGTGATAGGAGGCTTGTGTTGTTGTTTATGTCCTGTAATTCAACCTGACCTCCCTACAACCCCAGCCGGGGCTTCCTGGGCCATTAGGGGTGCTGGGACTGCAGGCAATTGAAGTGATAGAGCTTAACACTCTCCTCATTAAGCTGACAGGGATGCTGTAAAACACAGAGGACTGGACCACTCCTTTTCACACCATTCAAATGACATCAAATGGCATCAGTTGGGTCTGTTTTGAAGCTATGTGTATTAGCTGAAACAACTTGAGGTGACCTCCTGTCAATCTTTAAGACAAGTCAGCTGTTTACAAAGTAAAACAAGTCGGAAAAGAATGAAATATTTTTTTAAGCGTGACAACAGCAGGGCCAAATTCTTCTTGATCTAACAGGGTTTGATTCAAGCATTTGACCAGTTTAATCAGCAACATCTGACTGAAGGCGGCCAAAGAAACTCATTATCCATGCATTTCCATGCATTCTTGAAAATCCCCTTGGGCTTTAATATGCATAAATATGATTACCAACACCATGTGCCCTCAGCCTGATCCCTAATCTTCTTTTTAAATTCTTCAACTGTTTAAGCTTAAGTCACTTTCTTATTTTTACAGGCTAGCTCTCATTTGGCGTCCTTCTCCACCATGGACAGAAAACTCCATATTCATGAGAAGCTTTAATTGAAAGAAGGGAGGGGAGCCCTAAATTTGGTTTTTGTGTCAGCCAGCAGGGACAAATGCAGCTTCAGCACATTTTCTTCATATTCTCTGGTGGAAAAGAAGGAGAGAGAGATGAAAGGAGGAGAGGAAGAAAGAAGAGAGATTACAGACACTGAACTGGTGGTGCTAAAAGGAGCGGAAATCATACATAAAGGACAGTCTGAATCTCTGAATCTAAATAAAGACGCAATCCTTCCAAAAGACACGTCTTTGGCCCATTTTCAGTAAAAATCAGACAGGGAGGTTGTTTGCATTCCAGGAAACGTCTCCCACTTTCTGCATATGCAGCACTTGGTTTCCTTGCTGAATGCTGAACACTTCAGCAGCCACAGCTGTCTTAGGTTTTTGCAGTGAGGCCTTCTGCAATCAAAACGCAGCCAAGGCTTGTCATGGATTTCAATGAAAGTACAGTGTTATAAATGACCTTGAAAAACTGTTTAAAAAAACCCCCAAAAAAACGAGGAGGCAAAAACCTACTTCGAAATCTGCTCTATACGTTTCCAGAGTTGCTTTTTTTCTGTAGCACATATGTGATTTTCAGACAGAGATTTGGGATGAAGACAACTTACATTTCTGAGTAGCCAAGAACGGCCATGTTAACAGACATTGGTAAAACAAATCGAGCCCCACTATAGTTGCCTGTAACAACCCCTCCTAGCTGTGCATGTCCCTGGCAGTTCCCCTCAAAAGGTTTCACTTTCCTCATAGGATGGAAATGACCTCAGAACAGTAAAAGCAGACAAGGAGTGCTCACCAGATGTGAGCGGAGAAAACCGAGAGAGCAGGGAGTACAGAAGAAAGACAGAGAGAGTGCAAAAAACATTTGCCTGAAGAATTTACTGCCAACCCCAGAGGAGTCCTTTGATTAAGGATTCAAGTGGAGTTGCAGGGGTTTCTGGGATATCTCAGGAGCACTTATCCAGTGGTGAGGCTGGTTAAGGGAAGAAAGAGACAGCGACAGCCAGAAAGAAAGAGTTTGGTAGAAAACGCATTCCCAACCAAACTCCCTTCCAAACCAACAGATTCGGCCTCAAACATGCAGACGCCCCCCAACCCCCCTGCAGGCAAATGCCAGTGTCATTCCACACCCCTGTGCACCTGCCAGGCACACAAAGGGCCACTTCCTCCCACTGTCTCTGGCCAAGGCCCCTGATCCCATTTAATGCAGCCTGCACCACAACAAAGGGAGATAAATTAGGGAGAAGGCTTGATGATAGGGTGACTAATCCTTTTGGAAAGACTAATTCTATCAGCGGCCCGTACAGTTGAACCAGCTAAAACGTGTGAATTGAGCAGCACGCGTAGCTGCAGATTTGTCAGAGTGACCGTTTCGCAGAAACGCCGTCATGGCCATTTTACTGGGCTTGTAATTCATGCTTGCAGGGTTTGACCCAGACATTCCTTTCTTATCATACCCATTTAGGTTTTTATATGCATGTCCTGCGGTATGAACTTACATAAGACTCCAGTAAGGAATAAACTTGTTTTTGCCCATGAGAGATCGTAGACAGGCCTTGCAGATAAAAACATGGCTAAAAATGACCAGCGTACCCACATACCCAATTATGCATGCATATGGATGTATTAAATTGATAATGTTACAAAACATTTCAAACATGGCTGCTGAAAACTCAGCTTTGTCATCGTAGGAATAAATTGCATTTTAAACTATATCAAATTAGAAAACAGTTATTTTAAATTGCAATATTATTATAGTTTCCAAACATTAATTAAAAAAGACGTGTACAGAAAAAAAAAGGCCCTTGGATATCTCACATGGCAATTGTTCATGAATCTATCACCTCCCCTATGCATGCTGAGCGAATCTTTTACAAGCTGACCTCACGTCTACCACACATCAAAGCTCTGTGCGTCAGTCCAGTCACACCGTAATCCCACATTCCTCACTTCATTCACACTCAACCTCTTCAGCTTTTGCATGCACTCCTCAGTGTTGCCTCCTCCTAACCAAAGTCCCAAACAATCAAAGCCGTAGCCCAGGTGAGCTGATGACTCCACAGCCGCAGACCAGCAAACCAAGAGCGCTATATGGCGAAACCAATTAAGCAGAAGCTGCCCGAAGGAACAGTGATTACCCCGTTTACAATAAGCCGCAAAGCAGCTTGGATTTTTAAAAGAGAGGCTGTAAGCTAGCAGCTAGCTTTCTGTGCTCCTTGACCATGATAGCGGGTACCCAATTTAAGACACAGGGCTGATAATAGCTGGGTCATTATGGGATCAGAGGCTGCCTATTTCAGGCTGCTCTGCTTTGGCCTGCCTGGGCTCAGGCTGCCCGTGTCTGTGGTCACTGGCGCACTATAAATAAAAGCAGACACTGTAAAGGCACGCTATCACATTGCCCTACAAGCCAGAGAGAGGAAGGAAAGACACCCCAGCCAGAAAAGTTTCAGCAGCCAGTCTTCAGTGTCACATGGTCCTTCAGAAATCATACTAATATGCTGATTTGGTGCTTTAAAACGCTTATTATAATCAATGTTCAAAACGGTTGTGCTGCTTAATAATTTGGTGGAATCCAGAATACATTTTCAGGATTCTTGATGACGAGAACTTCAATATTTGTAATATTATAAACATCTTACTGTCATTTTTGATCAGTTGTTTGTAGTCTGTTTTATAGCATTGGAATCTATATTTTTAATATCTAGAATATGCTGAGCTGACTGTCCCTCCCCCGTGCATGTCCCGCTCACTGCAGAGAGAGAACGAGAGAGAGACAGACAGAGAGAATGGACGGATTAGAAGGAGAGAGAAAGAAGCCAAGGCAGAGCACAACTGAGTAATTGAGGGTGACATGTCTGTAACAACACATCAGGCTGTTTGAATAAAGCTCCTTCCTAAGAGAAATGGAGAGAATAGAGAAAGAGAGAGAAGCGATGGAACAGATGCTTGGAATTAGAGTAGCCAGTGAGGGGGTGTCATCCGCAAAAAAAGAAAGTGGCAGCAGTTTTGGTACTGGATAAATAGTCCCACACAACCTCACTGTGCTGTATAGAGTGTGGAGGCAGCCGTGCTGAATGCGTTTGATATGGGCTCTCGCTCCAGGCCTCGGCGTCGCATTGCTAAAGGCTCCAATAGCAGAAATTTAGTACGTGTTTAACAGCACACCACATTTCATTGTGCTTCGCTAGCAGTTAATACCTGATCTCCAGTGCCAAGCAGAAATCTGGCACACACTCAAGCCACTGGGGGAGATGGCTTACAAGAGGTCTGCTTGTTGGTGCCACTGAGGAACATAAAAGAACAAGTTTCCTTCTCCCTTCTGTATCCCTTTAACTGTCTTTTTTCTTTTTATTCATCAGCTTTTGCCTTTCAACTTACCGGAAAGTAGAGTTACAAGAAAAACAGGATAAACAGAAGAATCACAAAGAACAGACATCTTCATATTGTAAGCACCATGGATACTGATATTTTTATCAGTAAAGATAATAATATATATTACATTTAAGAAATAGCTCACCTAAAAATGAAAATTCTGTCATAATTGACTTTTCTTCATGTTGTTGCAAACTTCTGAAGGCAGTGAGGGTCATTTTTTCCATAAAATGACAATAGGAGTGAAGCTTAAATTCTGAATGAATCTGAATTGAATATAAATCTGCTTAATGAGTTCACAAATTAGACTGATTTGGTCCTCGAGGCACTGATTCAGTGAATCACAAATGGAACTTGGAATGGAATCAGTTCAATTCGTGATTCGTGAATCAGACTTACACAGTTCTTGCAGTCACTGATTCAAAGATATTGAGTAATAACTTAAATTTTGGCCTGTTTCTAACACAAATTTGTATGGTTTTAGAAGAATAAGATTATAGCAGTCATATGCATCTAAATGTATGGTGTTATGGCCTTTACAAATGATAACTATAAAGTTTTAGTAATAGCTGTAATTCTATATAAAAAAGGGAAGTTTGATGAGACAAAGGCGTGATCAGAGCATTTTTTTTTCCAGCTGATGAATGATAAAAACATTGACAAATCAATCAGAATTCACCGGCTCAAGCATTTAAAGCAGCAGGCAACGAAAGTGCAGTGCATGTTTATAATAAACAGAATACTATCTTCCGTTGCTGTGGATGCTAATATAGTTATCTGTACAGTTACAGTTCTTGGTGTGAACAGACCAAGTTTTTGAAGCTTATTACTTTCAGTATGGACTGGTTGTCAAATTATCCCTTTAAATAACTGTAGATTTACTGCATGTGTTGCATGTGTGTTATGCAGTCAATTTGCTGAAGCATGGAAAAGGGAATATTTTTAATCAGATGATTTTGACTGACTAAACACGGTACTCGATAGCATTAGCCTTAGAAAGATGAAGTATAGAAAAGCAACTTTATATTATATATGAAAGCAGAGGAACTTTCCGTTTTTGAGAACACCATCTTGCCGAGTGTTCCAGAAGCATTTCTGAAACACCATGTTGCGGTGGACCATCACATCGAGTGGAAAATGGAGGCCTTGCCAGCTGTCTGAGGGCTGGAGGAGTGAATCAGCCTTTCTGGAAAAATCTGAATGTGCCTCATAACCCAAAGCCTCAAACACAAGGGAGGGCAAACGCAGGAAAACCTCCATCCTTGCACCACCCAGAGAGCAGGAGCGAGAGAGAGAGAGAGAGAGAGAGAGAAAGAGAGACACAGACTCTCACTCTTCCCAAAGCCGAGAGGCATAGGGAAATGGAGGTTACAGATCAGGTCATCCTGACATCACCATTTCTTCTGTTTTTTTTTTTTTTTTTTGCAAGGCTGGGACAGAACCTTGTATTCCTCAGTAACACAATCACTACGAGAAGGCCTGGATATGAGTGTTGCAGAGACTTGTTTGTGTATGTGTTAAAGAGAGAAAGTGTGTGCGTGTGTGTGTGAGAGAGAGAGAGAGAGAGAGAGAGAGAGAGAAAGACAGGCAGAGTGAGCGAGCATGAGAGCTGGCACGCTCTCCTCAGCCCACCAGCCAGGAAGCATCAAGTTCTTATTTAGCACAGGAAGAACAGCTTTGCTTAGCAACTACACTGACTCTCCAATCACAGAAGTTTTCTGAATAATGCTGCTTGGACGTGGAGCAAGAGCCGTCTGCGTGCTTCTGAGGAGTGAACGAGAGGCCACAGGCTGCTTAAAAACACAAAATCCCTCTTTTCATAAAAGGCCCAGACAGCTCACGTAAAAAAAAAAAAAAAAAAACCCAAAAAAACCAAACAAACAAAACAGGAGCTTTTTCCCTTAGCCTAGAAAAGAACCGACTTTCTATGTGTGGTTTAGAAAATACAGCTTGCACATAATTTAGTTAAACCATTATTTTATATTTAAAAAGGTACAGTTTACCTGCAAGTGAAAATTAATTATTTGCTCACCCCCATGCTGTTGCAAACCCATAGGACTTTCAAGCTTAAAACGCACAGTGAAAGCATCATGAAACTAGTCCATTACACTTACGCATTATGTTCCAAGTCTGACATGTGGAACAGACCAAAACATGTTTACTGACATATATTTTCCCTTCCAGTGGGCTATTCATGGGAACAATTGCATCAGAACCAGATCGGCCTAATTTACAAAAGAAGAACTCATAAATTTTTTGGCAAAACCAGTCTAAGAACAACTGGATCATTGATATGATACTTCTCTCAAGAACAAGGGCCGATAGCAAGATTTTTAGTGAATTTTGACTTACATTTGGGTCTGTTTTCTACACAAAGGTATCAAATGACTTTAGAAGACTTGACAAATAATCCAAGAGTTACATGGTTCACTTTTAATGTTATGTCTGTGGTGCTTTTTTAATTATTATTTATCGTGACAGCTCTATTCACTTATACTCTAAAGAGTGTGGCCAAGATTTTCAAAATGTCGCCTTTTATGCTTAATAGAAGAAATTTAGCTTCATGAGGGTGAGTAAATAATGGTAAAATTTTCCATTTTTGTTCCCTTTAAGGCCTCAGAGGGAAGCAGAGATTGGACAGGAAACAATGAGTGGGGGGAGCAAGTTTGGGAAACAGTGCAATTGGACGGATTTGAACTCACTTCACCTACAATGCACAAGTAGTCATGTGCATTAGCTTGACCACAGCTCTGACATTAATTGCTACTATTAAGAGTATAAAATGATTATAAACATTTAAATTTGCATTTTAATAACTGAAATTTGCTGTGTTTGAATCATTTTAAAACAGTTATTCAGCAAATGGAAAAAGACTCAATTATATGTAACTTTTTTAAGTGTTTTTAGTTTGTTTGTGTTGATAAAACTGATTTTATTGATGCCCATTTTGGCCAGGACACTCATGTGAAAGAGATTTTTAATCTTGGAGAGTTTCTTCTGGTTAAGTAAAAGTTGAATAAAAAAATGTATTATTATGCTTGGTTAAAATATAGATTCTTCCTCATTACCGATGCAGAGTTCCCAGCGTCAAGCCATGATGTGCATGGATGTGACCAAGCAATAGTGGTACATGTACACTTAATGCTATTTGAACATTAGAAAAACCAAAACCAACTGAGATTCATAAGCTTATCCTCACAGCTTTGGGGGCGGTCAGTGGGAGGTTTGTAGGCGAGAGCAACATGCCAGTTTGTCATATGGCACACGCACGCTGACTGAGGCTGCATCATCCCACAGACAGACCCTGAGGAAACATCTTTACCACACAGTCCTCACCCTCCTCTGAGCAGTTCTAACAGAAGTCGACAGCTGTAGGAAGTAAACGCACTCAAGTATGTCTCAGAACGCCAGATTCTTTCAGCAGCGGTTTAGTTTGGCATATTTGTGTAAAATGTAATTTCAAATAATCACTGTAGGCAAGGCACAATGCAG
Organism: Onychostoma macrolepis; assembly: GCF_012432095.1. Classification (NCBI taxonomy): domain Eukaryota; kingdom Metazoa; phylum Chordata; class Actinopteri; order Cypriniformes; family Cyprinidae; genus Onychostoma; species Onychostoma macrolepis. The sequence goes on along the minus strand of NC_081165.1, from coordinate 17,443,804 downwards.
GAATACGCATCTGAAATGTTTTTTACTTTTTTACTGAAATCTACACTTTTTTTTAATAAATTACTCATTTGTTCTGGCTGGCCAAGAAATAACTGAAATTCCAAGTAAATTAAATAAAACTGCATCCTACAGCTCATGAGGATGGATCAGGGAGGGAGTATAAAGTCGTACAAGGTTGTGCATCTCATGAGGAAGTGCGAGAGATGCAACACTAAAACTAAAGCTACATTTAAGCCATTTCCATCAGAATGAAATGTCGTCCGAGTGGACTTCGCAGAGCAGTTTCGGATTAGTGGACTAGCAAGCAGCTCAATTAAGGCACTGGGTTTCTTGCACAGTGGCAGCTGTGTACTTCAGGATTTTCCATCTCCAGAGCAGATGGGTTGCCATATTAATCATGAAGCTGATGATCGCTATCGACTAAGGGGACTGATCTGAGAAACTGATCAGAAAACAACACCACCATCATTCTGCCATCTGTTCCCACAGACTGGTGGCAGTGCCAGCCTGCGCAACTCTAAACCTTATCCGATGGCGTCATCAGACATCATACAGACTTGCTCACAAAACAGACGCCTGATTTAGTGATATTTATTGTGAACTGCATCCCGATTAAAGATCAATATTGCTGTGGCACCAAATCAACACTACACCGCTTTCTTGAAATACTAAAGGAGAAAAATCGAAATAATGTGCAATTACAATGCATAGGGACCAGAGCTTTCAAACTTAAAAAGGATGCAAAGGCACAGTAAAAGCATCATGAAAACAGTCTCGTAAATTTAACTCGTACACTACATTCCAAGCTATATGATGGGAACAGACCAAAACTTATGTTGTGTTTACTGATCATTTTTCACTTGAACATTGAGCCGGTTAGTATAATTTGAGAACCAGATCAGTCTAAATGCCAAAAGAATAATTCAGACTGATCTTGAGAAAAAAAAACAATTTGTTCACAAATTTGATCTTTGCTACTCATCTCATAAACACGGCATGGAGGTTTTTTGAGATTTTTAAGTGAACTACAAGTTACATTTCAGTCTGTTGTTCACACAAAGGTATTAAATGACTTTGGAAGACTTTAAATACAGTGATATGATACGAACCATTTTTGGTCATTCTGGAACTTGACAGCCCCATTCATTGATTATGCTACAAAGAGTGGCCAGGAGATTCAGAGCCAGCCCATGCAACTCTAAACCTTAACTGATGCGATCATCATGCAGACTTACTCATAAAACAGAGGCCTAATTTAGTGACATTCGTTGCTAATTGCATCCCGATTAAAAATCAATACAATTGTGGTACCAAATCAACACAGCACCGCAGTGGATGCATTTCATGTTGGCAGCAGACGCAGACAAAAGCCTTGAGACTCATTACCATGGAGGCATTGGTTGTGCAACGAGCACCAAAACGAAGCCAGAGACACAATGAGAGGTGACGGCTTGAGTAACAAAGCTGTCGGGAACAAAAGAGGCGGCAGGTCTTCACCCCAGCATCAGCCAGTGGAGAGCTCCAGCTGACGCCCTTTAAACAAGAGGTCACACGGCAGAGAATAGAGGCCACAACCTCTGAGAGCCCCTGACCACCCCCTCACCTCCATCCCTCCAGGGAGGGGATGAGACAGCATCTCTTGGGGACTGTTAAGCTATCAAGCCGCCCTTTTAAAATTCAGCCGGTCAGAGAATAGGCGTCCGAAAGTGGATTTTGACTCAGCTAAGTCAAACGCCAGGCAGTCAGTGTTGTTTGAGCATCTGATTCCGAGCAGAGGGGGTTGTTGACCGGCCACCGTTATGTGGTACGGACTACGGATGAGTGGCCTGACTGCGCTGGATGAATAAGTAGCACTTGCTGTGTTTGGGTGGAGGGGGGGTTGGGACAAGCGGATGGAATTGTTGGCAGTCTGGATGCAGAGCAAGGAGCAGCACGGCTGGTGGGACGCAGCTCGGGCCGCAACGGCGAGGTCAGCAGACAGATGGGAATGGAAATGAGTAGGCCATGCGCTCATTTTAATCTTTTCCCCACAGCTGATACAGGCATTAGAAATGCAAACTCGCACGCACATGGCGACCTCCATCCCCCAGGCGTGCGCATTCATTATGGTCGTGGCCATCTTGGGTCGGACACTCAGTTGATTGGTTTGGTCTCAGGTTGGGTGTCATCTGTAATTTGATAAAGTGAGGGAGCAGAACAAAGGGGAGTTTGATATCCCCCCCCCATTTAAAAGCTCCGCGGCCCCTCTGCATCCAATTTATTACACAACACTATTCTCACTGGAGTCTTACTTCATTCCTGGCAGGACAATGCACATGCACTTGAAATATGTGGTTTAAGGGACAGTCGAAACTCCAAATAAAACAACATGACACAGCCATTATCAATCCGTTCAAGATTGTTAGAAATGGAGTAAAACCACCAATTCAGTCTTGGATATAAAACTATTAACTATTAAAAAGCTTCAAATAAGTAAAGTAATATACCACTAAAATAATATAATAAAGATAATTATAGAAAATATTAAAATAATAAGTTATAATAAAATGTCTAAAAGGTCAAATTAAAAATAATTAAATAGCATAACATTTGATGAAAAAAAAAAAAAAAAAAAGTTTATTCAGTCTTAGATATAAATGCCAAAACAATTTCACAACTAAATACAAAATAGTGAAATGTTATAAAAACTATTGAAAAAAAATATAATAATTTGTTTAAAAACATTTTTTAAATTGTAAAAATATTATTTAAATTAATATTTTTTCATTTTTAAAAAATATTTAAAGAGGATAAGACAGGGCAAATTGATGAGGATATGCTTTTATATAAATCCATAAAAATGGCAAAAAAAAATTGTTTTGCTGCCTATTTATTTGCAAAGCATTTTTCAGTCTTTTATTAAACAACCATCTGTCCAGCTGAAGGACCAATGGCCGAACACGATTGGCCGGACTGTCTGAAAGCGGGGGAGGGGGTGGGGGGGGTTGTTGGTTGACTGGCTTTGGAGAGAGGTCACATGTCACGGCCCTTTGACGGCACGTCAAGGCCCTGGTGGACAGATTCTTAATGAGAACTCGCCACCCTCTCCCTGCGATCTACCCCATTATGTCAGCCAGCCTAGACTGGATTTTAAATATATTCGGCTCTGAGATATTTCAGATATTAAAAAATAAAGCAAACTCTGTGTAATCTGTATTACTGTGAACAAGTATATTACATAAAAATCACGGGGATTCAGAAACCATATAACCATGGTGACCAGCCTCTCATCAAAGTAATATTTGGAAGCAGCAATTCTCTAAAAGCAAGAGACAGCATAAAGCAAACATTCTCAGCGAGACTGAAAAGTTACAAGTTTAATTACAAAAATAAAGAGAAAATAAATAAATGTCTCAACTGAGCTGAGGTTAGGTGAAAAGCGCCAAGTGTTTTTTTATTTTTTTTAATACAGGTCCGCCGATACACAGCTCCCCACAGACCCAACCAGCTTGCAAACTGGGACACCTCTGACAATGAACCATAGAAACCGCACAAAATTCACCCTTCTGGATACATTATGGCTACTGTACTGTTAGGACAGACCATAGCATCATGGTGAAATGTGCTTATTGTACAATTGAAACAAATATACATGCATAAAAGGTCGAAACTAATCATCTAACAATAACTGCACAAAAAAAGCAGAGTTTCTTTATCCTAACCAGACGCAAGGCACAGCAAAGTGCAAACTAGCCACTCAGTGACAAATATCAGCCAACACTTTCCCATAGAGAAGTGATAGTTAAATATACATGACGTTGCATTTCTGAAATGTGCCATGTCTCTCACATTTCCCACAGTAATGAAACTGCATTTGCCACACCATGCATCCCAAGTCTGCCGAAGTGACACCATGGTAACACATACATATATGTGTGTAGACCCATTAGCACGATCACACTCAACAGCTGCTGCGTGGAGGGAGCAGCCAACCCGAGACTCCCGTGCTTTTGTCCGCTCGCCATCTCTCTGACCCTGGCGTGGAGTCTGATCAGACAGTGGGAGACCCAAGGGCAGTGCTGACCCTACACCAACTGCTTTTTGGAGAGTGACCTCAACCCCAACCTGCCCCCCACCCAAAACATACACACAAAACAATGTCCTACACAGCACTCTTCTCCTCCTCCTCCACTACTGGCTTCCCCAAGCCTCCCCATCTATCTCTGGCTCCCATAAAATACATAATTGAGGCTCCATTTGTCATATGCAGATGCCCCTGAGTGTATCCAGAGGCACAAAATAAATGCGCAAGGGGGGTTGGTTGGGGGCAGGACACTGGCTGGCTGCACCTTCATTCAACACGCTCAAAGATAGCAGAAGATTATGTTATTACATAATAATAATAATATATATATATATATATATATATATATATATATATATATATATATATATACACACACACACACACACACACACATACATATATATATATATATATATACACGCACATATATACATATATGCACTATAGATCAATGGTTCTCAGTTGGTTTGGTATGATCTCGAGAAGTAAGGATAGAACATAAATGCATAAGACATAATGCATAAAATTACCATATTTTTTTTTGTTGCTGATGAAGGTTGTGCATCAAATCAAACCCCAAATTAACTAGATTCCAACATGGACAGGTTGTGATGCTCAAAAACAATGGGCAAGACTATGTAAAAGTAAGAGGAAAAAATGACAGACTAAATAAATACTGGACGAAATGAGGAAAAGTATATGGCTTGTGTATGTTTTGGACAGTGAAACCTAAGAGAAATGTGTTTTACATGAAAACAGTTTTTGCTTGATTTGGCACAATAAACAATTTTGGCACAGGGACTACTTCATATCCAATGTAAAATCTGGGTTTTGAAGCAAAGCTACATGTAGCAGACAGTGTTCTGAGGTGCCACTAGGTGTTGTATGATTAGACAAAGAGAAAGGTCAATAGAAGTGTATGAGAATCAATAAAGTAAAACACACACAACACAGCACATGAAATGGTCACATCACACACCATTGATCATTTTTATTATAAATATTTGGGAGTGAACTATCTGGAGTAGGCTACTACGGTCCAGATTTAGATGATCATAATATTTCCGTGCATTTTTAAGAGTTAAGCTCACCTTGTAAGATGTCTTGTGCTTGTTCCCCAGGTCAAATTTTCCCTTTAACTCATCGAGGAGCTGCTGCAGTGTGCTGCTCTCCTCTTTTTCACTATAGTCTTGATCCAAAAGAATATAAGCCCTCCAGTTGGACGAGTCGAAGCCCCAGTGACAGGTTCTGTTCTCCAGCCTTTTATGACTGTGCACCACGAACTTGTGCGTCGGGAACATGAGCCTGCAGTCCAAGCACTGTATGCACGCTGCGCTAGGGCTCGTGTAGAGCTCTGGCACGAACAGGCCCTTGCACTTCCCGAAGCATTCGTGATAAACTTTAAAGCTCTTCTCTGTTCTTTCCAGCTCGATGGAGCACGACAACTCTTTGTCGGCGTGCGGTGGGAACGTGCCGCCGTAGATGAGGGCATTGCAGAGGCGCTCGGCGTCGGTCTGGGTGATCAGTCCGCATGAGGGGGCCGAGAAGGGCAGGATGCCCATAACTTTGAGGATCTCCAGCTGGTCCGCCGTGCACCGGGAGCAGTAGATGTGGAGGTCATCGCACACCGAGTTGATCTGCTGAAGGGAAAAGTCTCGCAGGACGCTGTTGAGGATCTGCGGCAGGCATAGGCGCTTCTCGCCGCCCACCACAAAGCACGAAATCGTCTCCCGCTCCAGGACCGTCTCGCACCTCTCGGTGGAGCGGTCTGACGGGATGAAGAGGGGTCCCGGCATGACCGGGGGCGTCTGCGCGGGGAGGTTCACCATCACCTCGGCGCCCTTACCGTCCTTCTTGAACAGCATGTCCTGCTGCCACCGGGCCGAGAAGGCTGCCGGACCGCCGAGGGAGATCATGGAGCTCAAGTGAAACTGCTTGAGAGTTTGCTGAAGTCCTGGATGCGGCTGAAAGCTGGAGGGAGCCTCCATGTTTAAACCTGGGCTGTCTGATCACTACAGATTCGGTGAACGTGAACGGAAAGAGTCGCTACAGTCCATGTCAGTTCGGAAAGCGTAAAACGCCGCCTTGTAATCCATTCAACTGCTTCATGTTCAAATCTTAAATCGTACCAGAAAGAACCAGAGTTCCGAGCGACGAGAAAATCCTCCCAAAAGTGTAAAGTTTTGAACGAGATGTAATTTTCAATCCGGCTATATCACAGACCCAGTGCAACTCAAGCACAAAATGTGTGCCTTGTGTAAAGCTCGTCGGCGCAGTTGCCTCCGCTTTACTATGAGAGTGTGAGAGTCTCTCTCTCTCACACACACACTCCCTCTCTCTCTCAGTGTTTGTTTGTGTCTGGTTCAGTCATTGAATCCCGGCCAAGAATGTGACTGACTCCCTGGGCTGGCTGTTCCATGAAAAGTTCTCCCTCCCCCTGCAGCCTGAGCAGCTGCAAAAGCGGGAACACAGACTACACGTAGAACTATTGCAGAGGGAGGAGGAGTTTACTTACAGCGGCTATAGTAACTTTCATTAACAAACTTTAAAGGTCATTTGCATTACATTAACAGCAGGAGCAGTCGTTTATGTACATTTGAATTTGAAAAGATATGAATCAAAGTATCGTGAAATTAATAGCTAAGTTAACTAAATCTCAGAAGGGGTTTGTTTTGACTGCGTGAATACATTATTCTGCAAGTTTATTTAACAAGTAGACAAGTGGACATACCACATGGAAAAATACTAGGCTATAGTAATTTATAGTAAATACTATTGTGTTTTTGAACCATACTGTAGTAAAGTAATTGAATTAATTTGTTGTGGTAATTCTATAGTTGTTGTGGTAATATGACAACTAGGCTACAGTAATATAAACAAATTACACTGTACTAAGTTTTCTACAACTATAGGGTATATTATAGGCTACTCAATAGTCTACTGTCGTAAAAACTAAAGTATACTACAGTATTTATTAATTATTATCAGTTCACTATACTACAGTATGCTGTAGCATTCATTAAAAAGTGTTGTAAATACTATAATATATACACAGTATAATACACTATAGTATGGTTCAAAAACACTATAGTAGCCTATTTACTAGAAATTACTATAGTATTTTTTTCATGTGGGATGATCTGAAGTAGATTAGGCTAAAGTTCCCACTAAGAAAAACAACAATGAATTAAACAATAGACCAACATAAGGTACACACTATTATTAAAATGTCATTATTATTGGGACCAATTAATATAACACATTATAGATTCCCACATAAATAATAGGCTCTTACAACTAATAATAACGTTTTATGCCAGGGTTATTTAATGTGTTACACAAATTTAAAAATGTACAGAGAATAGAAATGTACAAATTGAATTTTGTCTGAAACATATCGGCTACTGTTTGGGGTGATTTAGCAAGGACACATAAAGGAATTTATAATGTTAAAAAAAATCTAATAAATGCTGTTTATTTTGATCTTTCTGTTCATCAATGAATCATGAAAAAAGTATAGCCTAACAGTTTCCACAAAAATATTAAGCAGCACAACTGTTTCATCATTGATAAGAAATGTTACTCAAGCAGCAAATCAGCATATTAGAATAATTTCTGAAGGATCGTGTGACACTAAAAACTGGAGTAATGATGCTGAAAATGTATATTTGCCATCACAGGAGTAAGTTACATTTTAAAATATATTAAAATAGCAATCTGTTATTTGTAATAACATTCAGTGTGATATTGCTTCATTCTGGTCATTTTATCTCAAAAAAGTCATTATGAAGAACGTTCTAAAAGGTAAGAGCACAGTTTAGTGAAGCCATAACTCATATTGATTTGTTTGGATTGGGTGTTATTGTAACAGCTTAATTTGTTTTTCATGGAACTTTGAAAATTGCAAGCATTTGTCTAATGATTCATTTTGGCACATAAGCCTATAAAATGTGGTTACTTGAAATTCAGCCCTTAGTTCAATCAACGTTTTATGAAATCCTAGTTCATGTAATAACCGATTGACTGCGTTAGGCTCTTGGGGGCAACTCATGCAGTTTCATATGGTGTCAAATACCTGTCACAATAGCCTACAGACCCCTAGGTTTCGCTCCACACACAAGCTGACGTCTGAAATGAGAGAGAAAACGTAGGCGAGTTGGCTGGGAATATAGGCTACATTTTCAACTGGGAAAAGATAAATAATTGTGTTCTGTTGTTTTAAAGGTACACTACACCATAACTGTCATCATTGATTCCCCTTCATGTCGTACTTCGTACCACACCCACTCTTCTAGACTAGTCACAGAGGCAGTTGAGAAGCATCACATTGAAAGTACGTCAAACAACATGTTAGGCTGGAAAGTGCGATTAAATTTGTCATCACTGACAATAACGCAATGTTGTTTGTATGATTCTGAGCCACTAGGTGGCACTACAAATCAGCAGACATTATTTTTCAACTTGGGAAACCATAAAGATGACCAAAAACACAGATTTAAACAATTTTATTATGTCCCGCAAGAAATAAATAACGTACAGAGCTTTTCTGCTTTAAAACATTACCGGTATCACCTGTATCAATTCCTTTTGTCAAAAGTAGATCTACAACAAAGCCATCCCTTCTCCAAGATTTCACACCTTAATAAAATAAACTAAATTAAAAGGCAATTAAACTGAAGGCTATTTAGCACACATACGAAAGTTCATCAACAGGACCTTGCTCAGTTTGGTTAACAAGAATGAAAATGGTCAATCTGCAGTATGATGGCTTGTTTGTCCAGTCAAACTGCAGGTGGAATAGTTAGCCCATCTATAAAATTCTCATTTGCACTTCAGTAATTAAGTGTTGAGTTACCCAAGAAACAAAAGACCCCCAAGGTGCATTCTGGTTTGCTATCCAGACCCTTGTTTTTATATCACTTCTTAGAATTTTATATTAATGCAGAATTTGTTCCAACTTATCATTACACTAAATTTTCCTATGAGTTTTAAGAATACTTTTAATTCCATTCTACTGCAATACAATTTAATTTTGCACCTTTAAAATGCAATGAGCAATACATTTAAAAAAAATAAAGTTAATTGCAAACAGAACAGTGACACATTGTTAACAAACACACTGAAATATGAATTACATTATTAATTGGATTAATTGGTGTGGCACTGAATAAATTAGTTAAGTAAATTAGTGAGAATGAAATCTTCTACTGTAAAAGTTAATTTTGTAGCCTGGCATTTTATGGCTGCAACAGCACTCTATCTGGTTAAAATGTATTATATATTCAGAATAAAAAAAAAAAAAAAAAATGGAGCTGAAAAACTGGACATTCAGATTTAGAATAACATTAAAAAAATGTGAGAATAACATTAAAAAAAAAAAAAAAACATTATTTTCAAAAACAGTAATTAGCATTTGGCAACAAAAGTTTGATAGGGTTCTTCAACTGTAAGTTATTCTTTAATAAGAATATATTTGTTTTGTTTTTATTTTTTGCAATGTACATTGTAGTTCTTTGGAAGTAAACTGTGAAGTAAATCTCTCAGGCGCTCTCAAGAGATGCGTTGTGGCATTCACATCCTTATTAAAAAAAATAAAAATAAAAATACGATACACTACTGTAATCCATTCTTCAATATAAAAAAAGTTTGTTAAAAAAAACATTCAAGTAGGCTTTAGTGTTTTGTCCAAGAACTGACAGCACACATGAACGTATCCTATTTCATAATTTGACAGATTTTGAGACACATATATAGCGCTCACTAAAACTTTCTGCTTTTGCACAGATGAGTCAACATTTTTCAAACAACCCACAGATGCAAACACTCAACAAAATCCAGTGATTGAAATCATTAGACTGCTTCTGTGGGTAGTTGAGGGGGCTTGTCCTCATACTGTGGTGGTGGGGTCAGTGGTTCAATGGTCACCACCCGACTCTGTCCAGGATTTTGGATATTCAAACGAATATCCTTCATGTGGAGCTTCTCTGACTTAATCCTGCGCACTCGGAGAGGTCTGAGGATGCGACTGGCCCTGCTGCTGCTGCGGGTGGGTGCTGCAGGCTGAGGTCCGGGGTCAGGAGCTGGCTGAGGGGCCTCTTGGCCATTACCTTCTCTAGGCTGCTGGCCTTCGTTTTCAACGGCACCAATCAGATCCTCATACGAGGGCAGCTGGTAACTCTGTCGCAAATTGCTCTGTCGAACAGGGTACCGTCCGCTGGTGACTGCCTCCTCATAGGTAGGAACATCATAGCTGGGTGTTGGCTCATCAGCTGACCTAATATTACATGCAGGTAAACATAATATCTGGTCAATATGCTTCATCTAGATGGATCTGAACAAAACTATGGATGTATGAAATATTATATTATAAAGATATATATTTTTTAGAGATTTAAAAAAAAAAATTCAAATTTGAATTTATCAATATTGTGTTGTGTGTAATGTATGTATGTATGTATGTATGTATATGTATATATATATATATATATATATATATATACACACACACACATACATGTATATGTGTGTGTGTGTGTGTGTGTGTGTGTGTGCGTGTGCGTGCGCGTTTTTGTGAAAAGTCAGGACATAGATGTGTATAATGACAAAGGTATGACATAGGTATTACAAGGAGAAGGTGACATCTCAGGACATTGACCCATGTCCCCACTTTTCAAAACGCTTATAAATCACTCAGAATGAGTTTTTGGGAAAGTTGGCATGCACAGTCTCCTGTAAGGGGTAGGTTTAGGTGTAGGGCAATAGCACATACAGCAAGTACACTATAAAAACCATTACGCCTATGGAATGTCCCCACTTTTCACAAAAACGAACATGTGTGTGTGTGTGTGTGTGTGTGTGTGTGCAGTGCTGCTGGAAAGTTTGTGAACCCTTTAGAACTTTCTATATTTCTGCATAAATATGACCCAAAACATCATCAGATTTTTGCACAAGTCCTGAAAGTAGACAAAGAGAACCCAATCAAAAAAATGAGACAAAAATATTTTCTTTGTCATTTATTTATTCAGGAAAATGATCCAATATTGCATATCTGTGAATGGCAAAAGTATGTGAATCTCTTGGATTAGCAGTTAATTTAAAGGTGAAATTAGATTCCATCTGTGTAGAGATGTTTTCAGTCAGTGCAATGACTATCAAATGTCAGTACGTGACCGGTTTTATTCAAAGAACAGGGATCTATCAAAGTCTGATCATGTTTGTGGAAGTGAATCATGTCACGAACAAAGGAGATCACACTCTTAAAAATAAAGGTGCTTTACGATGCCATTTTTGTCCAAAACATTTTTGTCTAGACTTTTTGTCTAAATGGTTCCATAAAAAACCTTTAATATCTGAAGAACCTTTCACAAAAGGTTCTTTGTGGCAAAATAAGGTTCTTCATATTATAAAAAGGTAAGAAAGAGATGGTTCTTTAAAAACCTTTGACTGAATGGTTCTTTGTGGAACAAAAATGGTTCTTCTATGGCATCGCTGTGAAGAACCTTTTAAAGCACCTTTATTTTTAAGAGTGTACTGAGGACCTCGGAAAAAGAGTTGGTGTTGTTCATCAGGCTAGAAAAGGTTACAAAACCATCTCTAAAGAGTTTGGACTTCACAAATCCACAGTCAGACAGATTGTGTACAAATGAAGGAAATTCAAAACCACTGTTACCTTCCCGAGAACTGGTCAACCAACAAAGATCACTCCAAAGCAGAACATGTAATAGTCTGCGAGGTTGCAAAAGTTCCCAGGGTAACTTCTAAGCAACTAAAGGCCTTTCTCACATTGGCTAATGTTAATGTTCATGAGCCCACCATCAGGAGAACACTGAGCAACCATGGTGTGCATGGCAGAGGTGCAACAAGAAAGCCACTGTTCTCCAAAAAGAAAATTGCTTGCTAAAGATCATGTGGACAAGCCAGAGGAATACTGGAGAAAGGTTTAATGGATGGATGAAACCAAAATAGAACTTATTGGTTTAAATGAGAAGCTATTATTTTCGGAGAAAAGAACACACTGCATTCCAGCTTAAGAATCTTATCCCATCTGTGAAACATGGTGGAGGTAGTATCACGGCTTGGGCCTGTTTTGCTGCAGCTTGGCCAGGACAGCCTGCCATCACTAATGGAACAATGAGTTCTGAATTATACCAGCAAATTCTAAAGGAAAACATCAGGACATCCGTTTAAGAACAAAGTCTCAAGAGAACGTGGGTCATGCAGCAAGACAACAACCCCAAGCACACAAGTCATTCTACCAAAGAATTAAAATTGACAAATGTTGTGGAAGGACCTAAGCAAGCAGTTCATAGGAGGAAACCCACCAACATCACAGAGTTTAAGTGGTTCTGCACTAAGGAATTGGCTAAAAATCCTACATGTTATTGTGCAGGACTGATCAGCATTTACAAGAAACTTTACCTTCAGTTACTGCAGCAAAAGGGGGTCAACACCAGATACTGAAAGCAAAGATTCACTTACTTTTGCAACGCACAGATATGTAATACTGGATCATTTTCCCTCAATAAATAAATGAAAAAGAAAATATTTCTTTTTTGATTCGGTTCTCTTTGTCTACTTTCAGGACTTATATGAAAATCTGATGATGTTTTGAGTCATATTTATGCAGAAATATAGAAAATTCTAAAGGGTTCACAAACTTTCAAGCAACACTGTATGTATATATATATAAAAATAAACTAAATTAAATGTAAATTAATGTAAAAGTTCTGATCTGATATATATATACACACACACACATATATATACACAGTGGGTACGGAAAGTATTCAGACCCCCTTAAATTTTCACTCTTTGTTATATTGCAGCCATTTGCTAAAATCAATTTTTTTTCCCTCAATGTACACACAGCACCCCATATTGACAGAAAAACACAGAATTGTTGACATTTTTGCAGATTTATTAAAAAAGAAAAACTGAAATATCACATGGTCCTAAGTATTCAGACCCTTTGCTGTGACACTCATATATTTAACTCAGGTGCTGTCCATTTCTTCTGATCATCCTTGAGATGGTTCTACACCTTCATTTGAGTCCAGCTGTGTTTGATTATACTGATTGGACTTGATTAGGAAAGCCACACACCCGTCTATATAAGACCTTACAGCTCACAGTGCATGTCAGAGCAAATGAGAATCATGAGGTCAAAGGAACTGCCTGAAGAGCTCAGAGACAGAATTGTGGCAAGGCACAGATCTGGCCAAGGTTACAAAAAAAATTTCTGCTGCACTTAAGGTTCCTAAGAGCACAGTGGCCTCCATAATCCTTAAATGGAAGACGTTTGGGACGACCAGAACCCTTCCTAGAGCTGGCCATCCGGCCAAACTGAGCAGAGAAGAGCCTTGGTGAGAGAGGTAAAGAAGAACCCAAAGATCACTGTGGCTGAGCTCCAGAGATGCAGTCGGGAGATGGGAGAAAGTTGTAGAAAGTCAACCATCACTGCAGCCCTCCACCAGTCGAGGCTTTATGGCAGAGTGGCCCGACGGAAGTCTCTCCTCAGTGCAAGACACATGAAAGCCTGCATGGAGTTTGCTAAAAAAACACCTGAAGGACTCCTTGGTCTGATGAGACCAAGATAGAACTTTTTGGCCTTAATTCTAAGCGGTATGTGTGGAGAAAACCAGGCACTGCTCATCACCAATACAGTCCAAACAGTGAAGCATGGTGGTGGCAGCATCATGCTTTGGGGGTGTTTTTCAGCTGCAGGGACGGGACGACTGGTTGCAATCGAGGGAAAGATGAATGTGGGCAAGTACAGGGATATCCTGGACAAAAACCTTCTCCAGAGTGCTCAGGACCTCAGACTGGGCCGAAGGTTTACCTTCCAACAAGACAATGACCCTAAGCACACAGCTAAAATAACGAAGGAGTGGCTTCACAACAACTCCGTGACTGTTCTTGAATGGCCCAGCCAGAGCCCTGACTTAAACCCAATTGAGCATCTCTGGAGAGACCTAAAAATGGCTGTCCACCAACGTTTACCATCCAACCTGACAGAACTGGAGAGGATCTGCAAGGAGGAATGGCAGAGGATCCCCAAATCCAGGTGTGAAAAACTTGTTGCATCTTTCCCAAAAAGACTCATGGCTGTATTAGATCAAAAGGGTGCTTCTACTAAATACTGAGCAAAGGGTCTGAATACTTAGGACCATGTGATATTTCAGTTTTTCCTTTTTAATAAATCTGCAAAAATGTCAACAATTCTGTGTTTTTCTGTCAATATGGGGTGCTGTGTGTACATTGAGGAAAAAAATGAACTTAAATGATTTTAGCAAATGGCTGCAATATAACAGAGTGAAAAATTTAAGGGGGTCTGAATACTTTCCGTACCCACTGTATATATGTGTGTGTAAAAACAAAACCTCTGTAGTACTATACTTTTCTTAAAAATATTTTTCAAAGAATCAAACCAAGGCTGCATTTATTTATTTTACTTCTATTTTAATATATTTTTTAAAACGTATCTGTCCCTGTGATGGCAAAGATTAATTTCAGCAGCCATTATAACATCATAACTTTTATTATTATTATTATTAAAAACTGTTGTGCTCTGCTGCTTAGTATTTCTATGAAACCTGATACATTTTTCATGATTTTTTTTTATGTATAGAAAGCTAAAAAAGCAAAAGCATTTATTTGAAATTAAAGTTAACAAAGAAAGTTTAATGAGTATAGAGCAGTACTCACTCCTCATCCTGATCTCTACGGACACGATCCACATAATCAGCACCACCTACACCTGTAGTTTCCGGTTGTCTCCTTCGCTTCCTGTTCCTCACACCGAGACATATAGCAAGGAGCAACATGGCAATACCAGATCCAACCAGCACAAAAGCAACAGATGATGTCTTTCCTCCATCACTGCTGTCACTTCCGTCGTTCGTGGTTGTAGCATTGTTCAACTGTGATTCAGAAGGAACTATGCTCCAGACGATCATGACAACACCGAGTGCCACCAGGCCCACCCCCAGTGCACAGAGAGCATACTGGGAGCCTGAGCTACTGGCCTCTCTATTGGTGGGTGAACGCCTGTTTCCTGAACACAGAGGCTGCCCACTGTAGCACATAGCTGTAAAATCTCCTCTTCACTACTCACAAACACACACTTACCCCGGAAGGGTGGTCCAAATGTGGAGGATGAGAGTAGCACTGTAATATAAAAGCAAAAAAAAAAAGAGACAAACGTTATAAACATCTCAATGAGGAAATACTTCCTGGAAATGAGCCCAAGTATCAGAAGAAAAGGGTTTCTGTGTTTCTGCTCATTGGAGACAGACTCTACAGCAAAAAACAATCCTTTTGGCACAATGCCAATATAGAGGTCAAATAGAAGCATTTAGCATGTCATGGAAAGGATTACCATGTAAGGACATTATACAACTTGGTAAAACTCTAAATAAAAATTCAGTACTCTTTGTGAAGTCAGACTCATATTTACCTCGTATTTTCTAAAGAAAAGACAGACTTCACTCTGTTGACGCATGTTGGACTTCTCAAATTATTTAGTCTACTAAAACCCTGCTCCTTTCATCTGTACATATTACAATGATCACAGGTCATGAAATGCAGTTTCAGAATTTTATATTGTTTCTTGGGGTTAGTTTATCAAGTTTGTAAATTTTTTTGCACCAAAAATTATGCTGCTGCATGTTAAGAGGCGTGTTGAATGAGAAATCATCATGTCAAAATTCTCCCAATTTCAAATCTAGGCATTTTAGATGGGTAAAGAATAATTTATATCTGAAACTGGGGAGTTTTTAAACTTACAGTGTGTTTTATATTGTAGAGTAACCTGTTATGCGTGTAAATATCAAGAACATTTTAATTCTCCATTTCATGACCCCTTTAAACAAAATTACAATTATAAAAGTCAATCATTTTTCTTAGTGTTTTGTACTATAAAAACAACACTGAAAATGAATATGATATAAATGGAAGTATAGCTATTTTTGCGCACTTCTGATGAAAAACCATTACACCTGGCAGAAAATACAGTGCAACTCATTTAGCAGGTTCATGAGTCAACAAGGCTTGTGCAACAAGACGTTTCCCATCATTCCGTGAATGTGGCAGTATGAAAATAATAAAACACACAGATAAGGCATCAATTACACACCTGGTCAACATTTATTGATCTTCATTTTGTTCCACAAGCACTAAAAAGCTTCTTGGTTTTGCCAGGATGTGATAAGAGAGAAACGTACATATACAAAAATCTAAATTATGATTTCTGAACTCCTCAGATGACAGCATCATTATTAAATACAGGGACCATTTCAATGTGATAAAATAAGTGCATTAAAGATAATATTTACAAACACTTATAATCTTTCCCACATTTATATATTCACTCCATAACACCAACAAAATCTTCCAACAAATGTCCTTGAAAGTAAAGGTTAAGACCCATCAGGAAGACACTGGTTACATGCAATTAAAAAAAATAAAAAAATAAAATTAAAAAAAACCTTAAAAAGGTCCAGTGCACAGAGGTTAGGCTGCTGCCGTACACTAACTGTTTCCATAACAACACAGCATTGTTCACTTGTGAATGTGGGCACTTCACTGTGCTCAGAATGAAAATGGGGAAGGGGTGTCATTTTAGGTAAAAGCTACTTTAAATTCACATTAAAACAGGGCAAACAGCCTCATCTATTAGCAAAACCAAATTTCCTGTTTTATCCTTGCAAAATGCTCACAATTTTTAGTAGATTTATACAAGACTTTCTCTTAAAATATTTGGCTGTTACAACATGTAAATACTTCTGTAAATGTTTTTGTGAATGTGCAAAGTTAGCCGACTGTGGATATGCACGGTTATCGTAAGGTGACATTTTGAGTGGTTTTTACAAACGTTTTAGTTTGTGTTCAGGTAGAGCACTAAAAAAAAGAAATCACGATTGCAGGCTTTGTGGGACCTTTCAGGATGACTCATCCGCCTGTGGGTGTCATTTATTTGAGGGGGGAAAGTGAATGGTCAAATGTGTTTTATAATGTTCACATTTCGAATTACAACAAGCAGCTTGAAGTAAAAAAATAAATAATGAATCCTGTTATTCATATTTTGAGAGAAATGTAGAGATAGGAAAAAGAGACAGAAAGAGAGCAATTGTCTGTGTAGAAAGAAAGTGCGTTTAGTTTGAGAAAGTCTTACATGTTTAGGGACACTAGCAAAACTGGTTTTTCACAGAACAAGACATGACAAGAACTGCAAAATGTGCACGCTAATTGTAAAAGCCTTATTTGTTTCTCAAGACTGGCAGGAGGAGTCTTGTTCAAAGGGATTTTTTTAAATCAATACAATTCATCCTCAAGAAAGAGATGCTGTGAGAAAATGACTTTTTTTTTTTTTGCACAATTCTCATCTTAAATAAATGCAATATATTAATAACATGCAGATTTGGGTACGTGACATGTCTACAAAGGAGTCCATGAGAGCAAAGAGCATTAAATTCTGGTCAAAACAAAAGAAACATAAAATAGGGAAATATGACAAAAGACCAGGAAGGCCTGTCCAAATACACAGAGCAACACTTGCCCGTGTCCTGAAGTAAACAGACACAGTCCCACAGATCACTAAATGCCCCATCTAAACATGCACCCCATGACCTTATCTGAACTTATTCTAACAGAATACAAAGCAGAATCGTCACACGACAACTCATTAAAATGAACTGGTTGCAATACAATTGGGTTGTAACTGTGGGTAAAACAAGGCCAGTCACGCTGATATTTATACTCATACTCCAATTGCTATAAATAATAATAATAATAATAATAATAAATGGAAGTGATTAGAGGAACTTTGCATTTAATCGTGTGATTGAAGTATGTCCTGAGAGCCTTAATTCTAGATTAACTCCCTCCATATCAAATTATAAAACTGAACAATCTATTTTTGGGGAAATTAGGTTTGTGGTCTTGAAGTGAAATATAAAGATGAGATTCAAACCAAAAACCTCAAACACTCAAAAACAATTATGGAAACCGATGGAGCAAGTGACACATGAAGTTAGAAATCAATCTTTTAGCATGAGAGTGATGATGACTATTTTTTAATTCATTTATTTTTGACATTAATGAACTATGGTGCCGTTTAATTATTTAAAATTATTTACATATGTTGTGTATTGTGCTCCATTTTCATGCATGTTTGAAATATATAACATTGTCTTTGTGAAGACAACTAAAACACTAATTCCGTAAGCTTCTTACACCGCTTGGCCGAGATGGCATAATAATTTATGATGATTCAGCTTTAAAAATAAGTAGTAATCTTGGAAATTCGCCGGTTACCATGGTAAAGCTTTATAAGGGCAACCCTAGCAGATCGTATTTCTACAATTTTTCAGCGTCATTGTTTACAGTACAAAACATCCTGGGAAAATGAATGACCTTCATAATTTTGCTTAAAAATTTGGGTTTAAAGATTAAAAATGACTGAAAAACTAGAATTACGCGACTATATTCTATTTGTTACACACACACCAAAAAACAAACAAACAAACAAAAAAAACCATCAACGATGACATCAGATGTGAAGATTGAGGGACAATTTTACAAACAAATATGCACTAAAATATAAATGATTGATGCATGAATACAGGACAGGACAAATCTTACTGACATGAAACTAATATCACGAGGAAGGTTCGGACTGTCATTCACTATATTTTTAAACTATTTGAAACAATAGGCTGGTAAAAGAAATTGTAACAGTGACATCCTGAAGAGTCGCCGGTGTTCTGTGAGCGAAGGCAAACATCTCAACATTGTAGAATAACGACAAACATGTGACAAAAACAAGGTTCAGTTAAAGTGTACGGCCTAAACTAAGTTCCGCGGCGGTTCAACGCCCTTCGCACCTTGTGTCATGAAAGTACCTGAGGCAGGTGTCGCTCCCAGCCGCAGGTGAAACGAGCGTCCTCAGGATCCTTTCATTCGTTTAAAGAAGGAAAAACGGTATGGATACTCTTAACTCCAGTCCCACTCAGTCTGTTTCGACAATTTATGGGCTAAAACAGAGACAGGAACTTTGTTCAAAATCAAGTCGAGTGCTATACCTCGTAAGAGTTAAGTACGACGCTTGGTCCTAAAGCGAGTCGAATTTGGTAGAGAAATAACAGCTGTTCGTGGTCCTACAACCCGGAAAAGTACGGGTTTCCTTGGGAAATACCTAAAAGTTTTTTACAATAGCAGTTTCGATTTATTAGTAAATTAAGGTCTGCAGGTAAAATTCCTAAATACTTCCAAATTTTGTTCTAAAACATTCATTTCACTGTCAGTTGAAACGCTGTAGTTATTTTTTCTCTCAGAATAAAAGATCTATTCAAACTTAAATTAAAATTTGAAACAACGTTTTAGCTGTGTAAATAACACCATTTGAAAGTTTGCAGTTGGTGAGATATTTTAATGTTTTTGATAGAAGTCTCTGAGGCTCACTTATTTGAACAAATAAAATATAAACAGTAATATTGTCAAATACAGCTTTCTTAGGATTTAAAATAACTGCTTTCTAATTTAATGTAATTTATTCCTGTGATGGCAAAGCTGAATTTTCAGCAGTCACATAGGCTATGATTTTATCAATGGAAACAAGTTGTTTCAGTGTTGTGCTGCTTACTATTTTTGTGGAAACTTTGATACTTTTTTAGGATTCTTTGATGACTAGATTGAAATCTTCTGTAATACAGATGTTTTTGTCTGTCATGCCTGATCAAGTTAATGCATCCTTGTTAAAAAAAATAATAATAATTTCTTATAGGCTAATTTATTAAAATAAAGTATTAATTTCTTAAAATCTTACTGACCCCAAACTTATGAACAGCAGTGTAAACAAACACACAGCAACACTCAAATACATATATGTAGAGCTTTATTTTTCTATACAGATTATTGTGTCAATGACACATGGTATGAATCTATATACAAATGTTTCTCAAAATTACAGTTTCACTAATGCCACAAGATACAGTGATATAAAATGATTAGTGATTGCAAAACCCACCTTAAAAATGCACCATTACTGATATATTCTTGAGCTGTGCATCTCCTAGCGCTGGTATGCTGTGCAATTGACGACAAACTGTCTATCAGTAGACAATCTGAGTCAAACCCAGCAGGAAATCGGTGATTCATAGTTGCCATTCCTAACCAGATCTTGAACAAGATCTGAAAATAGTGATTGGTTGAATTTATGAAACACAGTCATTAATCGATTCGTGTCATCTAATCTGTGTGGACCCAATGACAGGGGCTGTTTAGCACGCTGAGCTGCTAAACTTGTTTTGCTCTCCTTGCCCCGTGGCTCCAAGTGGGATAACACAGCTGTAGCATGTGCAGTGCATGTGCTTCATTGGCTTGTAGATTGCATACTGCATTTTACCTTTTCATACACTCTTCTAGGAACACTGCTTATGACAGAAAATAATTCTCTGACTCCGTAAAAAAAAGATTAAAGACTTTCCAACCAGATCACGCTTTCATTTCCTTATTGTGATTGATAGTCACTATACAATGCATTTATATACAAATATATTCCATTGAACAAATTGAACTGCATGCATGGTAAGACAGAGATGTTAAAAATCACAAACAGGGAATAAAAGAGAAAAAAGTTTTCTTTCTTTAATTCCCCAAAAGATTTTTTTTTATATATATATATATTATGCGGGAAAACTCATTTCAATTAAACTGGAGTAATCCTTATGAGACTAATCTATTACCCACACTACATTGCTACTAAAGTGGTGGTTGCTTTTAATTTTATATGCAAATGAGACTCTGAAAACACAAACATCTTAGCAGATGTCAACAGATGTATTAAAACAAAGAAAATATTCATTGTGGCATTCAAAGTATTTTCACAATAAATTCACAGCGCTATTCCTCGTTCCAGCATTTCCCGTAACTTTAAACAAGCACAGTGTTGTGATGACCTTGATGTAGGGAATGGACATCTGAACATGTGGTATTGATTTTAGCTGCATAGCTACAGTTCTGACTGGAATTTTACGGGAATCAGGACAAGTTCATCTATGTATTATGTTAGTAACAAAATATTTGCTTTTTTAATGCAGCATGTCTATAAAATTTTAATTAAGTGCTTAGTTGTGATTTGTTGCCAATACAAAATTCTCTAAAGTGCAAATGGTCAATTCTCAAATCTCTTTTACAAATAATTGAGCTTATTTGGTCCATTTAGAGGTTCGAGGAGGCTCATCGTTCCTGGTTCATCCAAGGCAAACACAGACCGTTGCCCTCAGACATTAGTAATCTCTATGCTCGAGTAACCGTGCATGGGACTGCCCTTGGTCCTCTGCAGGATCTTGATGCGATCTTCTCTGGGTGGTGATCCACAGCCGCCTTGAAAAGTCAAGTCTCTCCCAACAGTGACCAGTGGATTGAATCTCAAAGGGCTCTGAGGAACGACAGAAAGGTTATTTATCCTTTTATAGATCATTAACAATAACATATAGGCGCACAGACAAAGTCCACCATTTGTCTTGATTTTGTTTTGTGTCAATAACAAGACAGCCCATACCTTGCCAACTTTTTGCCTGGGAGAAAATCCTTCCTCAGTTTTGCGGCAATTTGAGACAGGAGAATGTGTCGGAGTACCCTCTTTCCTGTAGTCCTGAGCCTGGTTAGTTCTGTACAGAAATAGGCCTACTCAGTCACACTTGTTAAATCAATGCAGCTATTGTTCAGCAAAGTGATCATAACTTACTAAATAAATACAAGCATATGAAATACTGATTTAAGTTGAAATGTAATGATGTATATTAAATAAAAGCAAAGGAAAAAAATTAAAGTAAATAATAGAAGGCTGTTAATAAATATATATATTTGAAATTATTTAGAGAGTTTAAGGCATTTTTTTATTGAAAAAATCAAATCATTTTTAAATGCGACAAAACTTGTAGCAACTTTAACAAATCTACATTTGCGTAAATAAAACCTACCAATAATTTTATATTTTATTATTACACAACATCTTTGTTTTGCATAAAAATGCTTTTGATATTCAAAAGCAAATGTTCTTTGTGACCAATCGCTCATACATTGTGTCCCAAAAGCGCTTAAAAATATTATAACTGTAGCAAATATGTTCTTGAGATACAATATCTAATTGACAACACGTACAAACACCAGTGATGTGAAAGTAGCGCCAGGTGTACCTACGAAACATGCTACCTATCAGATTGTGCTACCAAAAATATGTGTTTTTTGGACAAGCGGACTGATATAGTGTTTGCTCTACAGCGATCGCTGGATGGCGCGATTGACCAATCAGAATAGAGTATTCAGAAGTACCGCGTAAATTGCTCTTTGAAATGAGCGGTAGAACGGCAAAGATTTTGAAAAGTCAGTTTTAAGGATGATGACTAGTGCTCTAATAAATATCACTTGCAATTTAAATTGTTATATACTGCTGGACTATAAAATAATACTGAAATGAAGCTTCACACACCTTGCAGGGTTGAGAAGCACTTTCATTTCCTCGTATAGATGACGATGGATCATGTGTTTATTGCTGGGGATGTCTAGAGCCTTGGCCATGGTGTCTGCACTGAAGGTCGGATCTAGAACCATCACTGCACCGTGGATGCCACTGTTCTGAAGGCTGTCAGCATATTCCTGCATAAAAGACAATTATTTCAACAGGTTGAACATTTTATCAGATATATTTATACAGTTATACATTGTTAAAAATGGTGCAAGTATCCAAATATGTATTGGGAATACTGATGTTCCTCAGACACAAGTTTGGGGTTGTCGTAATGGCTGCTGAAAATTCAGCTTATTTTGAATATTTTTGATCAAATAAATGCTACCTTTGTTAGCATTAGAGACTTCTTTCAAAAACATTACAAATCTTACCGACCCCGAACGTTTGAATGGTAGTGTACATTGTATGAACTTTGTATTACCTTAAGATCAATGTCCCTGATCCATTTAATGACACGGTGGCTGGTCCAGACCACCGGATCCAGATCTCGATTTTCACACTGAGCACGACGTGCCTGTATATTCTGCAGAGAATTTATGATATTTTACAATATCACCAACAACATTTTATATTTTCAGAGTGAATGCGACAGTATATACATAAATTCTTGCCTCTTTGTCAAAGTTGAGCATTTGCAGAAGCTGAATGGCTGACAGAATGCTGGTAACATGGAACTTGTTGGTGACGTTAAATATGGCCTCCAGGTCTCTCCGTGTGATAGAGTTCAGTACTCTGCCATCCACCAACTGGTTGTGGAAGACCTGTGAGTACTGGGGAAGCCCGACATCACTCAGCCAGGTCTTAGACACCCAGTGATGATCCATATCAGCAGCTTTGGAAAGTCTGAGGGACACAAATGTAACACAAAATCAGCGCCAATGCAGTCTAATGTGTGCCACCTATATGCTTGTGCATAGGTATGCCTGCTCACCCCCGTCCATTCTCTGCTTCTCTGTAGTCCTCAATAGCTAGACGGAGCTTCCTGCGGTGCATTGTGCTGTTGATGCCCAAACCCAGCTCCAGATCCTCATCGGTCAACCCCAGCAACACCTGCAACAGGAAGCAGCTCGCTGTAACATCATCACCCACAGACGAGTAAATGTCGCAAGGGATTCCGGTTAAACTAAGTAATCATACTAGGTCAACGTCAGGGCTCGTTGGAAGCATCGGGGAAGTAAGTATTTGTTGGACATTAAGATAAAGTACTAATTAGCAGCCACAGAACTGAAAATGTTATCTTAGAATGTCACTTAATCTATCCTAAATTTATAAATGGCTTGTTAGTTGTGTCTAGACACTACAGATTAATCACAGTACATTACGACAATTGTTTTGTATTATAAAGGTTTTCTGAAATGTTATTTAAATATGCAAATAAGGCATTATCTAATTAAATTAGCACTGATTTGCATACATTTCCTGGATAAAGCCAGGTTTCATTTTGTTGACATATTAGAGTTATTGGTTTTTACAGAAGGGATTTTGGATGTCATCATTTGGATTTCAACACTCCAGAACCAGAAACCAGAAAATAATGTTAACAGTAAGAAAAAAAAATGTAATGGAAATCTACAGACCCAAATAGAAAAGGTACAATAAAATAAACTCTTAAATATGTATTTTATGTCTTCTGTCCAATCTCAAAATTGAGCAGTGCATGAAAAAAAGATTTTGCATGTAGTACCTTGCTTTAAAAAGGGCTGAAATAAAAGACACGATAAAAAAGGTAAGAATAGGCAACCCCCCCACCCCCAAAAAAACCATCTACCTTTCCACTCTTGACATTCTCTGAACAGGCACGCATGTACATGGGCATTGCCATGACAACCTCCAACCAGGCCTGCACAGTGACCGCCTTCCACAGAGACATGGGCTTGCTGCGCGTAAGCTCCGCCTGCTGTAGCCGCTCCAGCTGCTCCTCGCCGTCTGATAGGCTGGGATGGTTCTGGCTGGAGAGACTGTCTGAGTCTGGATTGGTCAGGAGGGGCAGGAATAGGAGGGGGGGCAAGTTTAAGGGGTTCAGAGGGGTTGAGAGCAAAACAAAATTGCCTTATCCATTCTGCACATGAAAGCTTGTTTATTGCGGTCAGGAAAAGCACCCACCTCCATATCCTCCTGTTTCATTTCAGTATTTCTGCTCTTAAATTGCTTCTTAAATGAATCATGGCAAGAACCAGCGGATGTGATAAGGCCTGTGGTCAACATCGACAGGCCTTATCTATCCTCATATAACCCAGACACCCTCTGAAGCAAAACCATTTCCACATTTACTACCTCAGACTTTCCCAACAAAACCACTTGACCTCCTCCCCCTTGCTGTGTGAAGCTAACATTGAATTTACTTACTTTTTATGATAATCTACTCACTAGAACATTTTACAGCATTGTTTTCTATCGCAGTCCTTTTTGTGATCCAGAGTGCATTGACTACACTGCAAAAACAGGTTTTAAGTGAAAATGATTGCAGAATGTTTTACAATACTGTAATTTCTTTGTTATTATCAGTGAAATTGACTAGCAAATTATTGACTAGTAGACTATTTGGTTAAGCTTAAAATGATACAAATACATTTTATTATAGACGTTCCCTATATTAATTTGTAATTTATAATATTTTACACATTCCATTACATCACCACACCAGTCACCGGATTTTATGAAATTTGCATAATCCACTCATGTAGTTTCATGTTCATACCAGCAGGGAGCGCCCTATAAACTCTGAGCTAATGCTGTTGCAGTGATGCCATTGCTTGACTTTCTTGCAGTCGAATCTGTATGAATTAGATGTGTAGCTAATTATTTAGATTATTTGGTGTCTATTATAGCCCCCCTCACGCTAAAAGTGTGTCCTGGCAGGTATAAAACAAGTCACCCTGAGGGTTCAGACTGAATCATCCTTCTCTTTAGGTTTCATCAGATTTTAATTAGCTGAAAAAATTACCTCTATAAAACTCATTATCTGATGGGCATCGGATACCTATTTCAAACCTTTAGAGGAAATCGGTACTTGTCTAAGCAAAGGCAGAGCCTTGACCTTGTTCAAGACATCTGAGAGCATCCGCTGGCTTTATGGAAAAATGGATTTTAATGGAGATCGCAATCTGTTTCCATTTCAAGTAATGAGAAGGAAAAACGCTCTGAATTTGACTGTAGCAAAGCTCTCCAGCGTCCTTCACGAAGCTGTAAATAGAAAACCCTCATCAAGAAGGCCTACATAATGTACTTTTTACGATATATAACTATATACCCCTCGATAAATGTGTAGCATTTTTAAACAGACCCTTAAACTAAATGAAATCAACATCAGTTGGTCATGAGATGATGTTTCGGGTAGAGGTGCACATGACCGTGCTCATGTTTTGGATAAGGGTGTACATGATAGACTTGTTCCAGTTGACATATTCATATGAGTTATGAATGTAGTGAGTTTGGGGCATTCTCATCCACTGAGGTCAGACAATGTTAGGACACGTGTTAACACAGATGGCGGGTAATTACAAATGAAGAGTAGAGTGGGGTCACCCCAAACCACGGCAACCCCTGAACAAGAGGGTTAAGAGGAAACCATTACATGACAACTCGCACACAAACACACACACAGGGTCAAGAAGAAAGGCACATGAATGTTGGGTTATGTGTTTTTATTTTAAAATAAGTTTTATTTTAATTGTTTTTTTTTCTCTTTAAATCTCCAGAATGTTAAAACCTCCTCATCAAGTCTGTAAATTCAAAGATAGTCTGGTTTCATTGAAATGACCTCTTTTCTAATCTTTAAATAAAGTTCTTTAATAGACTTAATCTTATATCTGACATAATCTACTTTACAAACCTTACAACATAAACTCATTAAAATGACATGAGGAATGAAGTTCAGTTTAATTTAAGAGAAAAAAAAAAAAAAGAAAAAAAAAAAAAATCAGTGCCACCAAGATGCAAAGGAAGGCTTGAAACAGAAAGAAATATGCGATATGTCAGCGAGACAAGAGTCATGACATCATTGGGTGTAACATTATTGGAAAATAATGTTATGGAAGCAGGATGTGTTATGAGTTCTTACAGACAATCTATTTGAACACTTGAGAAAGCAGGAAAAAAATATATATTCCTATGTATTTTCTTATGTACTGCAAGCTGCACTATAACCCTTTGGCACTTTACTGATGTAAGGTCAGCACCTGGTTTAAGTATAGTCCAGATTTGTGTGTAAATAATCTACAGTATTTGGAAATAAACTTCCCCGGTATCACTTCAAAATCTAGTATAATTCCTCACAGGTTATAAAATATGTGGTTTTTAAAATGGAAACAGTCTAATAAATAATGCTACATGTCTTTTAGCAAAAAGGGGCTTGGACCACGCAAAAATAACTTGGACAAGGCCTGTCTGAGACATACTGTAACTTCAGTCCAATTATAACTGAATAACTCTGTCATCATACTTGAACCAAAACTGCCTAAAATATGATTTCATTCCAGACAATAAAGTAGGCCTATAGATTTAGGGAGGTTTTCAATTCACATTTGTCAAGATTAAAAAGATCCTTGGTGCAGCCTTGCAAGAAGACATAATGCATAATAAAATATTTGCTTTCAAATGATCATTATCCTGGTTTGGCATCTGTCTGAATGTAACTCTGAGGTAAACGTACAAAATTCACCTGTTAAGGTGCGGTCACATTTACCATTGCTTGACGCGATTTTGCGGGGAAGATCAAGTGATTTCAGTAGGAATCTGTGTCAGGGGTTTTGCGTGAGGGTAAAAACCAGTGTTGCCAACTTAGCAATTTTGTTGCTAAATTTAGCAACTTTTCACACTACCCTAGCAACTTTTTCTTCCAAAAGCACCTGGCAACAAATTTAGTTATTTTTAAAATTTATTTGGCAACTTTTGACAAGTGACTCAAACAATAAAAAGGCACACATTTTCCATCCAAATTACACAAGAGGAAACCAATGATGCCTATAGCAGTACACACATTATGTAAATTAACACCTTGTTAGTAGCTTGTACCTGCGATTGTTGATCAGTTAGTACACTGTAAGAAAAATATCTAGAAAAATTGAAAAGGTACTAGTAATTTTCCAGGACATTATCCGTTATCCATTATCCATTGTAACCCTGTAACCCGAAAACACAAAATACAATACGTAATTTAAAACCCAGGTAAAAAAAACCTGTGAAAAATCAATACAGAAAATTCCTTTACATTAAAATAGTAGATTGTGTCCCATTTTTACAGAATTTTCTTAGAGTGTAGCACACTAACTAACGGCTAATACACTGTTTAAAACTATAATTGTTCAGAATGTGTAGTTTTACTAGTTTACTAGCTAACTGAAAAAAAACAACAACTTACATTGTAATTGTTCAAAAATGTTTGTGTTTAATAATTTAATGTTGTTTTAAAAATAGTTATATTTTAATATTATATTACGTTATTTTATTTTACAAACAAATCTAAATTAACATATATAAATATTTTTTTTTTGCTGAGGCTTGATGTAAGGTTAGGCCTAGTGACAAAATTTTGCATCGTAATTACGTAACGATGTCAACAAATCGACCTTCCTTCAGCAACTTCCCCTGAAAATTAGTTGGCAACACTGGTAAAAACTGGTCACGCAAGTTTAACACGTTGACCAAAAGAAAGCCGCTTTTTCTGACAGTGACTCTTTCTGCCCGCGAAATTTCGCCGACTTTCGCCAATGTGACCCCACCTTTATGCAGATGTGCCTCAGTGATTAGATTACTGAGGTGAACAGCTAAGGCAAACATTTACAAAAAAAAAAAAATAATAAAATAAAAAATACCCATAGTATCTGGATGTAGCCGAGTAGATCGTAATGTTAAACATTAAAAGTGCACTCAGTAATTTTTAGGTAATGTTGCATTGGCGGCCCTCTAGTGGCGTGGATGCAGCATCACGCATTGTATACAGGCTGTTATGTAGAAATGTAATTTTCAGCCAGAATAGTGTGAAGTTTAGTGATAATAGGTATATAGTAGATTACCTAAATAAAATGAGCAATATTAGCCGGTCCATGTGTGGTGACCCGCTCCATGTATAATTAAATAGCTGTTATAAGGCTCGCATCTCATGTGGTCATGTCATGTTAACTTTTTTCTCTCGTCTCTTTGTTTCAAATGTTTAGAACAGGGCAAAAATGACTGAGTGCACCTCTAAATCTTTTGGATGGACCTCATGCTGTGGCGTATGAAGACTGGAGCTCAGGGTTCATGGTAGTAGCAGTCATGAAAAAGAAGCATTCCACATGAAGACATCAGCAAACACAAGGTGCACAAGAGTTCCTATTTACAAATGCTCAGCAGTAATTCAAGTTTCCAGTTTATAAAAAAGAGACATATATTACCACAAATAAAGCATAATAACAGCATAAACATATTCACACGCAAATGATCCCATGTATATATTTATATGAATGTAAACATATGTACATATGCATACATATATAAATATATATTTCATTTACATAGATGTTTTTAAGTGTCATTATGTACATTTCAAGGAGGCAGCAGTTCTTCCTCTTTCCTGTATTTTTCATGGGGAATACATTTGAAGGCACACACAAACGCTTACGGACGCTCACACACACACACACACACACACACACACACACACACACACACACACGTTAACTCATACAAATCCAGGCGTACGTTCCGCACACACACATCTAAACGCTCACACAATAGCACTATCACCAGTCAGCATCCTCCTCTATATAGTAATCAGGGGTGGAAGTACCATCAAACAGGCCCGGATCCAAGGACTTGCGTTGCGATTTTCCCCGGGCAAACACTCGAGAAAGTGAGCCGAGACTCATCTTCTCCTTCTTCTTCTTACGCTTCTGGTCCTCGAGGTCCTCCATGGACTGAAGCAAGAACAAGAAAAGGGAGAAACAGAGACAGCGAGAGAGGAAGGAGAAGAGAGAATAGAAAAGTAATGGTGGACATATGGGGGCAGGTCAGTCATGTGGTTTCATCAGGAGTCTCAGGAATATCTGCGCTCCCTCATCAGCGCCGCTTCAGGGGTCCACACACTCCAAATTTGGTTTATTCACACTCTCTCATCCTGGATTATGAGATATTACACTCACAATCATTTAACAACATGCTACAAACAGTTGTTCCAATCCCATTTTTGGTTTGGCAACATTTAAGATACCATTGTTGTGAGATTTCGTTGTTGACTTAAAATATGCTGTTGAAACGTAATCTTGACAAACACTTTTGTAGATTTTGGTGTTTCTATAGCTGCCCAGGATTGGTAACAAAATGCCACCAGTTAGTTTGCTGGTCCTGGCTGATTTAAGCTGGTCTTCCAGCCTGAGCAGTTGAAAAGTATACCCAAAATCCCTCTAAAATCAGTCAACAGACCACAACAACCAATCTGGAAGACCAGTTAAGATCTGCAAACCAGCATAGGTCTTTTGTTTTTCTCTTCTAAGAACCCATATTTACTATTATAAAATGGATAGTGTGTCCTTGATGATGATTGGTCACAACAACTGACCAATCCACTGTAAGCTGTGCCCAAAAACCTGTCCTTTAGCCATGACTACATTTATAGCATAGCAAAGCCCCTTGTGCTTCATGATGTAAGACGTCGTATTAAAACATTTTGTTACAAAAACTATTAAAAAATCTCAAATTAAAGGAAAAATAGAAAAGAAAAGAAAGCTATTTAAAATTGTTAACTTAAAACATAAGTAGAAATTTTGTTCTGCTACTAACTGAAATAAGTTTAAGTTAAAACTAAAAATGAAAACCAAATTAAAGCTAAATAGAAAAAAGTATATATAACAGTATATAAATTAACATATTTAATACTTGATTAACATTGGCTTCTACATGCCATATGTGCAAAACATACTCGTTTCAGGCTTGTGGAGCACAGCTAATTCTCACAGGTACAAATTCTCTCTTTTGATTTATCTGCATTAACTACCATCAAGACAAAACGGGCCCCTGAAGCCATGCTAATGAGCAGTGCAGGGACTGAATATTTGTGAAGAGTTAAGGTGGAGATAAAAACAAGTTGGGAAGGCTGATTACTTGGTCGGGGGTGCCAGGCAGCTCTTACATTGCAGAGGGAGTGAGTCCTGTGGCGGGGCGAGTTGATGTCGCTCGGGGTGGATGAGCGGTCGCCGTCGGCAGCCGAGGCGTCAGAGATGATGGAGGGCTGGCGGGAGTGACAGGGGCTGATCCTCAAAGCAGCTGCGGTGGTAGGAGACAGGTGTGTGAGTGGGCTAAAAGAAGACATTTGGTGTATCTGAGCATGCGGTTGTGTAGGCCTGTACCTTGCCTGTCCGCGGGGTGCGAATGGTACAGCGTCTGTTGACTCTGTCTGATTGCTGCAGTGAGGGGAAGGTCTGCTTGCATCACCCACTCCTGACTGCCGTTCACCACCGGCTCCGATGGCATCGCCAGAGAGTGACGCTTTGGCACGTCTTTAGTGAGGGTGGCCAGAGACTGCTTTGCCTGGGGTACAAAAACAACACACACACAAACAGTTCAAATGCTTTGATTTTTAAATTGAATAAAATTCTAAATTAAAACAGTATAGGTTTAAAAAAAAAAAATTTTTTTTAAATAAATATTTTGTATTTTCTAATGTATTTAGTTTCCACAAAAATATTAAGCAGCACAGCTGTTTTCTAGACTGATAATAATTGTTTATCATTGACTGATAATTACAGTTTGAAATGTACACAAATAGAAAACAGTTTATTAAAAAAGGTTCTTTTCATTGCCATTAAAGTGAAATAACTGAACATAAACATAGGAGCCTGATAAAATAATGCTCATTTTAGAACAAAATTTCAAACTGCACTTAGAGGCTTTTGCATCTGAACTCTTCATATATATATATATATATATATATATATATATATATATATATATATATACATACATATATGATGACCAACCTTAAATATATATATATATATATATATATATATATTTATTCTGAACTCTTCATATATCTGAACTCTTCATACATACATATATACATATACATACATACATACATATATATATATATATATATATCCATAACCCAAACCAAAACTTTAATTAATTCCAGAAAGAAATGTTCAATGTGAACTCAGATGTTGAATGCCCCTCTATATCAATAAAGTTGACATTTTTTACCATCTTTCAGCATTTACATGTTTAAGCTTATGAAACATCTAACCCCTCAGATCGCTCGGGGTGAAAAACAGTGGATTTCGAAATCTCAGTGGGAGTGAAATCATTAGTACGCTTCAGATAGTGTGTGTATGTGTGTACTGGTGGGGCACAACAGATTACGCAGACGAAGTGAGTAATGATGCTATTACTGCACTGTTGACAGCCATGTGCCTCTTCATGGGGATTTTTGTGTGACTGCATGAGTCCATATGGCTGTTTACACATCGTACTGCCAATCCAGCAAAATGTAAAATTGCACAATGCAGTTGGAGTTCCATGATCCATCTATGAATCTTAACTGATGAACGTAGAGTCTGATATATCTTCAGTCTGAGCTACTGAGATGTAATTTGAGAGCCACAAATGATAAGAGATGCAAACCGTCAATAGAAAATGAGTTGAGACTAGATAAGAGGTGTAAGTGTTTATGGCACTGTGGGAAGTGTACATCTGTGAGAGAGACGGATGAAGAGAGATGCTATCTCACCATAGTGAGCTCTGCCTCCAGCTCTTTGATTCTGTTCTCCTTCATGTCTATCTGGGAGCGCAGGACGCTGGCTTGTTCTGTGGCCTCTTTGGTCTGCCGGCGCAAGTCCCATTTCTCTCTCTCCAGCATGTCCTTCTCTTTAGCCAGAGCCTTTACCGCATCCTCACTCTCCTGCAGGGACAGCACACAGTCAACTTCGATCCGTTACACATGTTCATTACTTTTAATTAAGAGTGACACTCCTGACAAAAGATCATATCAGCCAGTGCTAAATTAATTGTTCTTTTTAAATCTACAATGATCTGGTGTAACCCTGAACAAGAAGAAAAATATTAAATAATAATTCTAGCACGGTAGGTTTAATGTTGGATTGACCGATTTCATTTTTGAAAGATTATGTCAGAAGATGCACATGATGAACTGAAGTGTCAGTGGTGAATTTGATGCACAGGTAATGCACGTCACCTTTCTGTGCTGGTCATAGTTTCTGATGAAGTCTCGGAGCTGCTCTTCTCGGCTCTCCAGTGTGGTGTACAGCTGCTGCATCTGGTTCACCAGGTCAGCCTTTTCTGCCTTCAATCGCTTCCGATCACCCTTCATAGCTACACACAAACATGCACAATCATATTCTTAAATGCAGTAGTAATATTCTCTTTTAGCAAGTATATAAAAATCGGACTATTTCCTAGATCATAACATTTATTTCTCATCATTTTTGCAGTGTGGCTCCAACACAAATACAGGCTTTGTGTCCTTGAATGACACGCGTCTGCAGTTTGTCCTCTGACCCCTATCTGTCAGATAAGAGCTGTAGAAATACAAAATGATTGATTAACCTGTGTGTAAAAAAAAAAAAAAAAGTCTCACTTAAAAAGTCATTCTTTATTGTTGGATTTAAGTCTTTTCTTTTATTATTATCTCTAGCATAAATAAAAACTGTGTTTTAGTTAAAAATAGTGCAGTGCACTGCTCAAAACAGCCTCCAGGGGGCACCATGCTCCACTATAAACATCCCACACGGAAAAAAGACATTTGTGTTGTTTGTTATAAAATAATTATCCGTAAACACAAATACATTCAGTTTCAAGGGTTTAATTTGAGAGGAAGTGTGAGGCGTAACACCTCATAAAAATTCTATATCTTTTATTAACATTTCATTTAAGAGTGTTCAGGTCTGATCTCTTGCAGCTTGTACAAAGTAAATCATTTATTTTACTTGAGGCAACGTCTCTTTCCCCCTCAAACTGAAGAAGGCTCCTCATTCCACAGTCAAACCTGTTTTTCCACTATCAATCGAGAGCGTTGACATTCATGAGCACACATGCACCCTTGCCACCCATCACTTCTCCCTCTCTAACCCTTCTTCTCTTTACTCCACAAGGGCCAAAATAAGCCAAATCCGGTTTAGTTTGCTGAAAACGGTGGTAGACGCAGTCTGTCGTGTGTGGAATATTTTTAATAGACTGGCAGGTTGCTTCCAACTCCTGTTTAGGTACTACAGGTGTTACATTACAGACTAAATGACTAAGTGTCAAGTAACACAGCTGACCTAGTGTAAAGTGTGTCAAAACTGGGAGTGCAGGGCGTTCAATGTACAGGAGATCTCTTTTAGAAGTGTTGAAGAACCATTAGGTAATATTTTGATGTGATTCCTTTTAGATACTTTGGTCAACACTGTGATATCCGAGACATGTACAGACTAAAATATGATGTCATGGTTTGCTGTAGATATTGACAGCTGCTAATGTAACTCTAGCTTCGAGACATAAAAGAATTAACCGTTTGACTGGCTGAAGTTATCCATTTAAAAATATTGAACACTTAATATAAGAATGTCAATACATTAGATAACAAAATATTAAACAAAACACTTATTTTTTAAGACTTTTCAGGTGAAACATTTTACAAAAGGAGATTAAATGGAGAGCAAATGTAGACTTAGAATAATGCAGGTTATCTAGATTACTAGGACGTCTAGGGTGTCATCTTGTGTGATTCAGAAGAGCTCAACAATGTCTTAAACTGTGCTTAGTACTGTCATGATACCAAAAGTCTGGGATGATTTTAATAGTTTAATATTGAGTAAATTATAGAGTGTTACGTTAGCTGCATTCATTTTATAACTCTGTATTTCGACAATCCTTAAGAAATCATTCTAATATACTGAATAAGAAGAGAATTATATATATATATATTTTTTATTTTGATCATCTTAATGCATCCCTGCTGAATAAAAAATAAACATAGTGCTCCAAACTTTTGAGCGCATATAAATTGATCATCACTTTATAGCTAAAACAAAATAGTTGCCATGACACTTTTATATGTCAGCAGCACTTGAGTTTACTGCTGTCATAAACCACTTTTCAAAAACCCTCCCTTCACACTTCATTCTGAAAGTACCTCCAGCACACACTGCAGGAACGCACTGATAAGACACACTTCTGAACGAATGACGTTATATATCAAAACCCAACTCTTCCTTCCAGTGCTTATGTCCTCTGTTTATACAAGTTTCTCAAATACACTAAAAGAGCATTACACACCAGATAAAGAGATAGCAGATAAGATAAGCTACACATACATTAAAGTATCTGGTGACAGGTAGAAAAGGCATCTATTATGCTCTCAACTGAAATACACACCACACACATACTTGAAAGTTCTCTTTTGATGGCATTTCTTTCATCTTTAAACTGTTTTCCATCCTCTTGACAAACAACATCAGTAATACAGCTTTATGCTACGCTTTATATAGAAATATAAAAAACATACTACATAATTTTATAATCATACATTTTATTATTATTGTTAGTTTTGTAATAGTAATATGTGTGATTATTTTAAGATTTCATAAATACATATTACATTTTCTATTAGAGCTGGACGATTAAGCAACATAATTTTCCCACATTGTTTTTTTGTTTGTTTTCAATCCTGTTAATACTTTCCAGGGTTGCCAGATCAGTGAAAGAAAACAAGCCCGATTGCTATTCAAAATGACCAAAACTACCCAATCGCATTTTTCCCCTTCCGTCAAAATCGCACTAAGGGTTGATCACTTTAATAAAAAATACGGACTAAGTATAAACCGTGGCAGCAGCCCAAATTGGCGACCCGGACTTTCCCCTTAAAAACATACTACAGCGTGTGTAGTCACGTGACTCTGTCCAGTCAGCGGCATGGAAGCAACATAGAGCTGTTTTTACATATTTTTAATGTGAAAATATTCTTTTTACATTCAAACTGAAATGTGACTTTGATTTCAACTGTTCGAAATATTCAATAAATAACAATAAATAGTTTGTTTCCCTCAATTATTTTAAAATCACAAAAGATAAGAAATGCACACTTTCATTAGAAAAAATATCCCACCTTTAATAGTTTAGCATATTTACAGTACAAACCTTGTCAGTGAACTATGAGGGCAAATAAATACATGAATATAATAATCGTTCATTAATTTTAATCGAGGTAATATGTTCAGCTATTTTGATTTTAGGTCAGATCGTCCAGCCCTATTTTCTTTCTTGTAAACTAGTCAACCTCACTTATCGACTAGTTAAGACATAGTTGGATGCCCACTGTGACCCAACTCTATTACTGAAACAACGATTTCGAGTAAACTCGGGCAGTATTGATGTGTCTAGGGAGAGTGAAGCGCTTGAACAGCACACAAGGGGGATTTCTCTGGTAATCCTGCAATATTGGCTTTGTGATTGGGGTTCAGACCTTGTAAGGCCTCCTTGGCACGTTCCAGCTCCTGCTCCTTCTCCCCCAGCTGCACCTTGAGCTCAGCGGCGGAGAGCGTGTCGGCCGAGCAGCCGCCGTGCGAGTCCTCCAGGTCTTTACTCAACATGTCCTTCATCTGCCTGAGGAGGTGCACCTCCTCCTGCAACTGAGCCACCTCCTCCCTCAGCAACACTGCGGGAGAAATCCAGAGAGACGGAGATAAAGAAATCACTTAGTAACAAGTAGCTCTCAGCAAGTCTTCTGTTTTGATGCTACATATTATTTTTTCCATGTGGCCAGCAGGCTAAGAGGAAACAGCATAATTACGACAAACAAAGAGTGGCTGTTAAGATACTTCATTTTTTTATTTCTCACTCTTAAACAATGCTATCTTTCATCCCTTTTTAATCACAGAGAAGCAGATCACATAATAAAAAAGCAGCATTCAGATCTGGAGGGGGTGAGAGAATTTCTATGCCATTTTCAAGGCTCTTTCATAGAGTCAAGGGAGTTAGAGAACAGACACATTAGGAATGAGAGCGAAACCACAGCAACAAGAGCGGGACACAGGCCCACTTAAAGCAAAACAGCGGTAATTGGCAATATATCAACAAATACACAAGGAAAACTGTTAAGGCATTGAGAGACGGGAGGCTGAGAGGACAAAAATGTTCCAGAGCCTTTTTTTAATGAGCGGAAGAGTGTTGCCTACATTGCTTTGAATGACAAAAAAAAAAGCAGTCCTTATCTCAACCCTGCACAGAGAGTGCCAATAAACCAGAGCAAAGCTGACTGAAGGACTTTCAAAAGCTCATGTGGCGACTTTCTGTTGTCAACATTTCATTTCAAGTCTTGTCCCTCTAATGTGGCGGAAATTCACAGAACATCATCAAGTCGCGAAAGTAAGCCGAATTAGCGGAGCTGCCAGTCAGGTGCGCTCTGCCTCTGCTGATATATGCTCTGTAAGTGAATAAATTAAACAGAGGCTTTCGCTCAATGTACTCTGCATTACCAGGCAACAG
This sequence comes from Onychostoma macrolepis, assembly GCF_012432095.1. Classification (NCBI taxonomy): domain Eukaryota; kingdom Metazoa; phylum Chordata; class Actinopteri; order Cypriniformes; family Cyprinidae; genus Onychostoma; species Onychostoma macrolepis. The sequence goes on along the minus strand of NC_081165.1, from coordinate 17,406,749 downwards.
CTGCGACATCAATCTTTTTCAAGGGAAACGAGGGAGCTTATCAAGTAATAGAATTCAATTAACTGTAAACTATAATGCACCCACAGTGCAGCCTGGACAATGAAGGCCTGGCTGGGATAAAATAAATCTACAGCACTTATCGAGAGCAATCAATACAATTAATGAGGTATTTTGCTTGGAGAGTGCAACACGGTAATGTAGAATTCATCCCACCAGGCGTGTCATGGTTTTGTATGGGGTCTTTTTCATTCTGCTTTTGAGTGGCAGTTGCAGTCCTGGGTGAAAAAAACACATCTGAACAAAGTAGCAGTTAATTATATAAATTTAAAGGGTTGCTGTAGTTCACCCAAAAAAGAGCATTCTGTCATTAATCGCTCACCCTCATGTTGTTCCAAAACCGTAAGACCTTTTTCATATTCGGAACACAAGATATTTTTGATGAAAATCTAAGAGCTTTCCTGCACAGACAGCAATGCAACTACCACATTCAAGGCCCAGAAACGTAGTAAAGACATCGTTAAAATAGTCCATGTGACATCAGTGGTTTAACCTTAATTTCGTGAAGCTACAAGAAATCATTTTTGTGCAGAGACAACGAATTATTCAACGAATTCTTCTCTTCCAGGTCAGTCTCCACCGCCATTCATGAGAGTGCCATGACGCAAGAGTGTGCATTTGTGCACAAAAATTATTCTCATATCTTTATAACAATACAGTTGAACTACTGATGTCATATGGACTATTTTAACAATGTCTTTTATACCTTTCTGGGCCTCGAACATGGTAGTTCTGTTGCTGTCTGTCTATGCAGGGTCAGAAAGCTCTTGGATTTCAGCAAAAATATCTTAATTTTTGTTCCGAAGATAAACAAAGGTCTTATAGGTCTGAAATAACATGAGGGTGAGTAATTAATGACAGAATTTTTTTTTGGGTGAACTATCCCTTTAAGATGTTTTAGTCCTCTGTTAAAAAACATAATATACATGTTTTTTTTCTGATAATAAATTTATTTATATATTACAACTGTAGTATATATATATATATATATATATATATATATATATATATATATATATATATATATATATATATAATACAAATGAATTAATATATTATTAATAATTAAATAAATAAAAACATTTTAAAAATGAAATAAAATATAAAAAATGTATAAAGATTTATAAATAATAATAAAATGAAATAAAAACAGGTTATTCATAAAAAATTTTATTTCCAAAATTAAATCACACCAAATTAATGTGTAAAATAAACAGCCCTTAAATATTTGAATAGTGTGTATATATTTTTATGTAATTTAACAGAGTAGTTTATTAATCAAAGATGTAATTATTTTGTAAATTGTTTTTAATCGCAGGGTGCCAGCTGACTCTGTGTGAGTGCAGGAACCACTGCAAACTCACCTCCACTTTAATGTGACATGAGAACACTCGATGAAAGCACTTCCAGATAAAACTGACAATTAAATCACTTAAACCACTAGTGTCGCAATTCGATAGCAGATGTTTGGAAGCGATCCCACTCTTAACGTGCGAGACAGAGAGGAGGCCGGCCGCGAGTAGAGATAGCACCGGGTGCTCGAGGCATTTCTTCAGCAAGCTGTTGACAAGGTGAGCGTCTGCAGCACCGCTGATAAGACAGAGACTGGGACAACCCATTGGTCAGTGCCCACTACCAGGGAGAGGCAAGCAACTGGGTTTCAACATGCCACAGGAAGCTCCTTTTCCTGGTAAGTGTCATCTTTCATGCTGTCACGCTGGAGACCAAAGCCACTTATTCATTTGTTTAACTCGGCGGAGACTTATTTGGGGCAGTGGGTCCAGCTGTTGTTCTGCTTTGAGCCCCAGCACAAACACAGAGCTTTGGCTTACTATCAGTATTTGTATGAGAATTATGTAGCTTCTGCGCTCTAATAGCAGTTCTGCTGGTCGGTGCCAAACTCTTGGGCTGAGAATGCAAAGAGTATGAATCATAAAATTACACGTGTATGAATCATAAAAATGATTCAAATCCTTCATGTTAAACCAAACATTTTGCAGCAAACACACACCAGCGTCAATCTCTGAAAATTCAAAAATAATGGGATAAAAAGGTTCTCAACAACAAACAACATACTAGCTACTGATTAAATCAACAGTCATCTCTAAGATGCTGAAATATACAAACAATTCCGTTCGGTTTTATTTATTCTTAGTGTTCTCAAGATACAAACAAATCAGCAGACCACAACACTCCCTGAGGATATAAAAGAGGTTCAGAAAGAAGTCAAAGGTTGCGTCAGAGACAAATATCAGAATAAAAACTAATCAATGTTTACTACTGCGATCTGGGAAACTGCACATTTTGACAAGGAATGTCCATTTGCAAAAGGAAATACAGGCACAATACAACTCAATAAACTTGTGTGAGATAACCCAAACACTGATTTGAGTGAAATTATTTTATAGTACTAGTGCATTATCTAAATGTCCACTACTCATTGTTCTTATTGTTAACCAAAACTATTAAAAATTGTCTTTGGTTATTGAAATATAAAAAATAAATATGAGATGAAAAAAAAAATATATAATTAAAATGATAAATTATAATAAAATTAACTGAAATAAGTACATTTAAGTACTAGAATTACCAAAACAGAAAAAAAGTTACGTAGGTCCTTAGAGGTATTTTTTACTATGATAGCTAAGATGCGATACAAGACATAAAAGTAGCAGTGGTTTTAGTTAAACAGATGAACGGACTGATGCACAGCATTGACATGAATGATAAAGAATATTAGGAAACATCTGACTGCTGAACTGATCAATCAGAATTAAGTATTTCAGAGAGTATTTATGTTATAAAATAGATTAATAACCATTTCAAGTATTATCAGACATCCAAATGCCATCCTTTAGTCAGAACCAAGTTGAAATACGAGTTCATAGTGTCTATTTGAAGAGGCTGATTCTGCATTCACAGGGTTGTGAGAAATCTCATCAGAACTTCATGAAAGGAGAAAGTGACTTTGGGTCTTTTTATGCTCTAAGAACTGAGGCTGATATACACAAAAGCAATCAGGCCCCTAATTCCCCAAAATGCACTGTTCAATCGATTCGCACTGGCGTCATGTCTCCTTCTCACTTATCATCTCAAGAGCCAAACTAACCGTGCACTTCTTAGCTTTGCAGCCTCAGTGTGAAGATAAATTGAAGAAAAACTAAGCTGTCTAAGTCAAAAAGTAGTTATGGATGAGTCAGTAGACAGCACAATAAAACTCAATTTTTCAGCTGTAAAACTACTACACTTTATTTTCTAGATTTAATTTTTATCAAGTCTGCTTATTCAAACTAGAATCAAGTAGGTCGATGTGAGGCACCAAATACTTTAATTCCATCACACTCATAAAAAGGAAAATGATTTAATTTAATAGGCTAGTAAAATCTCAATCACATTGACGCTGCTGTCTGGTGCCACATAAAACGATGACAATAACCAGCTATATAAACTTGCAGCGGCAGCAATATTTTCTATTGCACAGATTGTCTTTATCTGACAGTTTTTGGCCGGCGGTTCTGCAGTTTTGTGATAAAGCATTTTGTAAAGGGCTGAACTCCAGAATGCATGTTTCAACGGATCTGTAGACAAGTTCTGATGTATAACCACCACCATGAAACTCCCAAACAACCTGTAAATGTAACTGGGTCCTTAGGCAACTCTAAAAAATGTCCTTAAAAGGAGTTCATAGAACATATAGCCTAGCAGAAGAGGAAAAACTAAGCATTATTTGTAGCACAGAAATCAATCATTGGTTCTCTAAAAACAAAGTGCATCTTTACATGAAGTTCTGGGGTCCCGATGGCCCTAAAAGACTTCTAACCCAGATCAGACCACATAAGGTCAATGATGGAGAGGTTGCAGGTGTCTCCAGGCTCTGGCACACTTTCCAAATCTCAAGGGGTGGCTGGATTCAGATCCAGATATTAAAGGGCCATTTATAACACAATGCATTTTGCATGCAAAAAGCCTACTGGATAAAAAAATCCACAGTTTGTGTCAAAAACAAAGGTTTTACTAATTAAACAATGTACTACAGAAACATTTAATACCACGGATTAAACATGAATCAAATAAGGATTTGCTGTGACTGTAAGTCCACATAATCTATTATTAAAAATGTAAAGCATTTCCTCTAGACGGGGCACAGTGTCTGTGGCATTTTCCCACAATGCTTTCCCAAACTAGCTTTGATTCTGGCTCCGATATGACTGTCTAAGAGCTCTAAACCCTGAGGTTACACTTTGGGAGTCCATTTTGGGGTTTTTTTGGGGAGAGTCCATGATCATGAAGCAGCAGGGGATTTCACTGTGAGCTGCAGTGGTTTTAATCATTGATTAACATGAGCGAGCAGCATGCTGTGGAGAGTTCAAAAAACCTCTCACTCCGAGCCTGTGTGAGTCAGAGAAGGTGAACCGATAAAACACAAAAGAGAATATCATTAAAGTGGATTATTCTGATTTCACACTATTCAATCTCGTTCTTAAGGCTCTCTTTGATTTTGGCTTTTTCCTTTGACATATTATGATCAATGCAAAGGAATGTTTCATCACATACTTTCTTTTTCACCACTTATTTATTTTTTTTTTTTAACATTTTATCCTTAGGAGCACAAGTTCACAGCAAAAACAGGAGCCGTGTGGCATGCATCCCACACATGTATGAGAAGCAGTCCTTGGGGATGTTTGAGTTACAGTGAGTGTAAATCTTTCTGAGAATATTACATGCTTTTAAACCAATGGGAAATCTGGCTTCAGATGTTACAGGTCTTTATCTAATTTTCTAAAAGGAATATTCTGGGTTCAGTGCAGGTTTAGCTCAATTGACAGCACTTGTGGCATAATGTTCATTACCACAATAATTAATTCCATTTGTCTATCTTTTATTAAAAAAAAAAAAAAAAAGGATTATAGTGATGCACATATAGTGAATGTGGCCTATCTGAAAATGATAAATACTATCTGATTTTTTGCTACTTTGCTTTTTATCTTTTCTACAGAAAATGAGGGACTAGGGCTGGGCGATATGGGCAAAAATTCATTTCTCGATATATTTTGGCTGATGTGCGGTATAAGGTAATTATCTCGGTATTTTGTATTTGGATTAGCAAAATTGTTAGAAGACAATAAGTCTTGTTTTCAGAATAATTAGGCTTATTTTCTTACTTCAAGCATGAACCGCACTCAATTTTGTTAGATTTATGCTCACAATGAGAAATGAATAAGCAAAAAGAAGCACAATATAGTACTCTCTGAAGTCTTCTTATCCTAGCAATCTTGTTTTTCAAGTAAATATATCTTTGAATCAAATATTTAAATACTAAAAAACATGAACATGGTGCAAAGAGTTGATCTATAGAGACACACTAATGTGCTATACACAAAGATTAATGGCCTTCACGGCAAAGTGTGCAATATATGCTATATGCACAAGCTATAAGCAGCGCAGCTGTTGGCACGTATACATCCCTGCAGACCGATAACTGGCTTCCTAGTGAGCCGTTCGACTCGGATGATTATGGATATAATTCACAGGCAAAGAAAGTGATTTCGTGGGCTGCAGCAGGAGACCTCAGAGGTTGGTGCCTTGATGATAAGGGCCACTCTTCATCTGATGGATCATGCTGCTAATGCCTCTTAGGCTGAGAACCAAATTACAGAAGCACAAATCACGGCTCTCGTTTGTGGCTTGAGAGGAGAGCAGAGGTCGAGAGAGGCAGAGAGTGATACTCTTATCCCGCTTTGATAGCAGTGAATCCAGCCACGCAGCCTCTCTGACCTCCCGTCAATCACAGAGCTGCTCTGCATGTAAAAACACTAAATGCATTTGAAAGGTTAATTAAAATAACATTTTACATTATACTAAGAAGCAGCTGTGTTGAAAAGACCAGCTTTTGTTGTAATTTTGATGTTGGTGTCACTGCTGGGCTTATTAGCTAGCTTACAGTTAACAAGAAATCAAAACAGACAATTTTTTTTATTTTATTTTTGGAATACTGCAGTATTTATTATTAATGAATTATCCATGCACATCATTATTTTATTTTTTTTAATGTGCCCTCATAATGTTTAATCAAAATAACTTTCCCGGGATATCATAAGTTGTATGATATCAAAATTGTGCAATCTAATACAAATATTTATTTTTTATATATATATTTTTATATTCTCTTTAGAAGTTCATACTTTTAGAAATCCTTTTCATTATTTTAAACAAACAGAAACAAACATCTATCAGTCGAAAAATAATAAATAGGAATAAAAATAATTTACAAAGGATGCATTTATCATAAATTATAATTTATATCTTCATAAACTGAGTATTCATTTGCAGGTTACATAATTTCTTAAGCAAATTCATTATCTTCACTTGTGACTTTAACAAATAGTTCACATATTCATTAATATCAAACTAAATTAATACAAACAAAACAAATAAAATATTAGTTTTGTTTGTAATTAAGTAATAATTACATATGTTCGAACTAACATTTCTTTATGCTTATAAGCATACCATGTTACTACAGTGCTTAAAACATAGTATTTTAAGTTTATTCAATTCATAATGGATATTATTTGCGTTGTTGTAGTCTAATGACTATCAAGTTATAAAAAGGCAAAAATAAAACAGAAATAACAATAACCAGTTCTTTATTATAATTATCAGACACACACTGTAAAAAAAAAAAAGAAAAAGTTGAGCCAACTTAAAATTAAGGCAACCAGCTTCAGCAGATTTTTGAGTTTTCTCAACTTGTCGTTTTAAGTTTATACAACAAACATTTGAGAATCTCCCACAAAAATCTGCTGAAGCTGGTTGCCTTAAAATTTTAAGTTGGCTTAACTTTTTTTTTTTTTTTACAGTGCATAAGCATAAAAATCATCTGTACCTATCCGTAGTTAACCAGCTTCTCCCGAATGACCATGCTGGCTAACTAGTTTCACCATCTACCTTTTTCTGGTTAATATCATGGCAGCAACACCAGCACTAACCCTCACCATTTACTTGATATTTTCAACTAAAACACAAATTTTCTTGAAAACTTTACTCTGAAAACAAAACACACTGCTATTATCTTTCTGTTTTTTCACAGGATCTCACCTATTTCTCAGCACTAGTTCTCACTTTTGTTCTTTCCAGAGCAAATTCTAAAACTTTGCTTCATGGCTCTTGTGTTTCGGTCTCCTTAGTTCTCCTCATTTGTAAGTTGTTTTGAATAATAGCATCTGCTAAATGAATAAATGTAAATGGAATTGTAAACAGTGGGCCAAGCCATAACTGCAAAACACTGTCTCTGAAGAGAAGCCTGTCAGAAGTGCTAAATATCAACTCGATTTTGGATTTGGATTGGATTGTTCCTTGGAACAACTGCCAAAAATGCTAAATGAGCCGGTTACTAATACATCAAGTGAAATGCATAATTCTAAGACAGTTTTATTAATCCGGATGAAATATTTGCGTACTCCATATAAAACCCCAGCCTGACCCAAATATGCTGCCCCATATATAGGCGAAGAAAATCAACATCAGCATTTCTTTTAAGACCTACACAAGAGCTTATATCAAAAATAGCACCCACGTCAAATGACATTTCCAAATCAGAGCTTTGATAGAAGTATTATTAAAAGGTACAGTAGGAGGTGTGGGCTGCTGTACTACGATAAAGCTACTTGAGCCAGCACCAAAATACATGCATGAAAACGCATTACAAGTCTCAAGCTATGCAGAGATTGTTGGTGACACTTGTGCGCCTTTTGTTGAGAAAATGTGGCTTGTGTGTAGCACACTTTTGAGATGAAGTGACGATTTAGAGCACATGTGTTGCATGGCATCTGCGCAGAATCATATTAAATTTTGCTTGCATGATGGCAAAAGTGTGTGTGTGTGTGTGTTTCTAGTCCTCTGTGTAGGGATATCTGAGGGCAACAGCTGTGCTGAATTAATTGCTCTGCGTTTAAATTGCAAGCAAGTTCAGCCTGCCCATGCCAACTGGAGATAGTGGTAATTGATTCACACTTTCATTAAGGACAGATTAGGCCAAGCCAGCGGATGGGCAGCAGAAGTGCCTGGCCAAAACCCACACACACATAGACACTCACCGCAATCTATCAGCTTTGGAACTCATTAAAACTACTATATACTAACATTTAAGGCTTTTATAACCATATTTATATGGTTTCTTGAGTACCACATTTGCATATTAGAATGATTTCTGTAGGATCATGTGACATTGAAGACGAGTAATGATGCTGAAAATTCAGCTTTGCCATCACAGATTACATTTAACATGTAATATTTAATAATTTACTGACCAAATACATGCAGCCTTGGTGAGCACAAGAGACTTTTTAAAAATAGAAATATTATTCCAAATATATACAAATACATTGTGTTATCATTTTTGTGCAAAATAAGAGAATATCATGTCCCTATACGTATAAACTCATAATAATAATAATAATAATAATATTAAAAGAAACAAACACACACACGCACACAAAATAAACCAATTACTAATGATCTGTATTATAGTGCTATGGTTTTTAATAATAAATAATTAATATTAGGAGGAAACAAATTTTCCTTTACCTTTTTCAATACAAAATAGCATTTCAGAAAATGGAAAAAACATAATAAAAAATAATTTTTTGGGTTGGCTGCAAATAAACTGCTTGTTCTGAACTTTCCGATAATATATATTTACATGTGCCTGCACACATTTACATGCCAATAACACCTAATTCATGTTTGGAAACTTGGCCCGCCAGCGACAGTGAAGTAATAAGGGCTCGAATTCAAATTTTCAAAACTGTTACTTTGTTGTTTTTGTTCACCTCCTACTCAAGCATATGCTCCCTCTGATACTGGAATAAAAGCACTTTGTTCTGTCATTTAGCTTGACAGCAGCAAATCCTGTTGGACAGTTGTCTCCGACTGCACAATTTCTTTCCAGGACGTATCATTTGCTCTGTTACGTAACGCAAACACTTAAGTCAAGCGTCTCACTTCCAAATCCCTGTGGACTTGGCTGGGGTGACAGAATGCAACATATTGTAGTATCTGTCAGCGTGGGTGCTCCAGACAGGGTTTTGGCAGCATGAAACTTGTCCGTGAGCTGTAGTGTGAACTTGTAGTTTGTACTTTGGGGTGGGAGAGAAGGGCAGAGCTTGACAGAACCATCTGGCAGCAGGGGCTTGGAGGGTCAAACTCATTATCTTCATCTATTTGGAGCGTAACCACTGGCACCAAGTAGATCAGTGAGCCGCAGAGGTTATGCCAAGCCCTGTTGGCGCCGGTGCCACAATATTCTCAAAATACCATTAGACTATGAGCGCACACACAGGCACTAGCAGGTGCACCTGTATGTCTATTTGTAAATAATGAAATAAAAAGACACACAGATGCACTTCTGGGTGAAATGTAATGTGCAGATAAACATAAATTATAATATCTAAAACGTAAATAGAAAGAAACCAAATAATAATAATAAAATTAAATTATGCATTGTGATGCACTTTTTATTTGGCCATTAGATTAAAAAGTCTTTATACCTAACAGTAGTAATAAGACTCTGATTTCAACTTAAAAATGTCATTAGAGTTGATGTTGAGCATGAGACACTTTCAACCCCCAACATTTGAACACTAGTGTATAGGTAAACATTGCTATTTATAACTGTAAAGATAGTTATGTAAATAAATGCAATATAAATCTCACCTCTTAAGGCCCTACATAACACACGAATACATAAACATAATGACTATCACCAGGTATTCTTTGCTGTGTTGTCCAGTCCTATAGTTACAAAAACCATACACAAGCAACAATAATTGTGAATACCAGCATGTTAGAAACCGTTCTTAACAACAGACCAGCAGCAATGTCCTTGTCTTATGTTAACTGATCTCAAAGAGCAATGGTGGAGGTGTCCTGAGGCAAGGTTAAGGAAGAACACAACAACAACATTCAATCATTCAGTCAGTCAAAAACAATCCTACCCTACCCTAAAAACTTTCAAATGCACAAGCTGCACTGTCATACCACCAAGATCAAACGCTTAAATTCCAATGAATCAAACGAGCGTTTCAGGAAGTGTGTTCACAATAAACCAAGCATTCAAGAGTACACAGCTGAGCGGCTTCAAATGAAAAGTGACTTCATGAATCACCTACATAATTATCTTCAAGGGAGTGAATTCACAGTATGTGCAGTGTAACTTTAGGTAAACTACTGTATGCGTGATTCACATTCCTCCTGTTTTGCCGATGGCAACTATCAAAGTTCCTGCTCGGTCCGTTGTTAGACTTTGAATAAAGAGTGTAAAGATCAGTCTCACAGTGTTGATTTAGCTGGGTGTGGAGAAGACGCAGGGATCATTACTAGCCACTACAGACGAACAAACAGGGGCTGATTCAGGATCAGCTTTAATTGTTTTGTGAGTAAACCAATGAAAGAGGATTGTAAAGATTTTAAAATGTCACAACGGACTGAAACAAGGGATTAACAACAAGCTTGGGAAATGCCCATGAAATGTTTTCATTTTTATAATTAAAAGAAAATATAACGTAAAAAAAAAAAAATTAAACATTTTTCTTTTCATTTCACTGCTCATACATTTTCATACATTCAAAGCAGATTATTGGTCAGATTAAGGGATGTGCAAATATCCCTCACATAAACAGACAGCATGATGCCTCTGTATGACCACCATCTCATATGTGACCCTAGACCACAAAACCAGTCATAAGTGTCAATTTTTCAAAATTGAGATGTCTACATCATCAGAAAACTGAATAAATAAGCTTTCCATTGATGTGTGGTTTGTTAGGATCTGACAATATTTGGCTGAGATACAACTATATGAATATCTGGAATCTGAGGTTGCAAAAAAATCAAAATACTGAGAAAATCACCTTTAAATTTGTCTAAATTAAGTTCTTAGCTATGCACATTACTGATCAATCATTAAGTTTTTATATATTTACAGTAGGAAATTCACTAAATATCTTCATGGAACAATGGATCATCAATATCAAAATGGATCATTTTGACCCATACAATGTATTTTTGGCTATTGCTACAAATATACCCCAGCGACTTAAGACTGGTTTTGTGGTCCAGGGTCACATATGATCTCACAAACAACATGTGTGTCAATAACGTAATTACAGCTGATTACTGGGTAAGAGCTACACGTCACACATGGTAAATCATAGAATTACTCAAGATTACATGAAATTAAAGACAAGTACATGCCTTGTATGTGTCTGACTCATCGAATAGTCTAAAAGTTGGTCATCCATCAAAGTACTAAAGAGCAGTATGGGATATAGGTCAGCATTTCTCAAACTTTTTAGACTTATTTGCCTCATCAGCAAGTCCATAACACACAAAACCTGAAATGTGATCTTTTTCATTTTATATTATGGCCTACTGGATTTCTTCAAAAGGAACTGAATATCTTCTACAAAAGATTTAACAAAGCAAAGAACCTCTTGTTTGGGAATCACTGATACAGGTCACCCAACACCTGCCGGTACACGTGAACAGCCACAAAATCAGATTTACATGCCTCGTCAGCTGGTTATATGATTCAGGGGTGCGTTATGCCTGTGGTTTCCGTCTTGGAGTCACGTATAAACACAAACACTCACCTGGTCTACCCTCCTCTTTTTCAGATCTCATGGCCCCCACAGTGCCGGCTCCGGCGGGCTCCACTGTCAGCGCCGGTGCTTCTTCTCATAGCAAGAAAATTCAACTAAACCTCTCTCACACTCACACACAGGTACACGGTTCACTCCTACCGCTGCCCGTGCGCTCCTCCCTGACAGGTTACTAGGGAGGTGTTCCCGAGTGAGTATAAACAAGTTTGAGCCGGCTTCCTCTCTGAGCCCGTATACCTGTTCTGGGAGTTTCTTTTGGGCGTTTTCTAAAGTTCCCCACCCCCTCTACACCCTTCCTACCTGTTCTTGCTCTCTGTTGCACAAACACACACACACACATACATACTCCTCCTGGCCTAAAAGGTCCAGAGAGTTCAAAAGGGAAATGGCACTGCTTTTCCCAGCCGTGTTTGAACAGGCGCATTCATAATACGGGGGAGGAGACAAACAGCTTTTCTGATCAGGTGAGAGGGCAGGTGAGTCTCTCTTCAGAGGCACCGCAGCTCCATCTAATGGTGGAAACAAGACACAGACTGACTGTTCTCTTAATGTTAAAGGAACAGCTTGCTTGCCCCAAAATGAAAATTCTGCCATCATTTACTTACTCAAACTCATATTAATTGTATTCTCTATCATTTAATGAAAGTTAATGGGGATTATGGCTGTCGAGCACAAAAAGATTTATAAGGACCATGAAAGTAATCCATACCACTTGAATTTACACAAATTATCAAGTAGTTTTATTACGTTTTTTTTCTTTCTTTTTTTACATTTTTGGTGTTATTCACTTATTTAAAATTAGCTAAATATTACAATTAAAAGTACAACATAAGTAAAAACTACCAAATAAAATCATATTGTCTACTTCTATGATCCGTTTATGGGTTTTTTATTTTCATTGTCATATAAAATTAGCTAAAAATTGATCTATTATCAAACCCATTAATTTATAAAACAGAGAAAAAGTAAATATTGAATATAAAATAACATGTAAAAAGAAATATAGAATACTTTAATAAAAAGGGATCTATAGTAAATATGTCATTTTCTGAGCTTTTCACTTCATTTGAATAGAAATTGAACATCCATGAAATTCTGCTTTTCTGGTATTCTGCATATTTTACTCAACATTTATTCAAAATTAGCTAAAAATGACAATTAACAAACCTACTAATAGATTAAACTGATACTGTATTGTATATGAACTACAAAAGAATGAAATCTGCATGTATGTATGTAGGCTATGTAATATGTATGCATGTGTATATATACACTGTATGTGTATGTGTATGTGTGGGGTGGGGTGGGGTGTGGAGCTGTGCAATTAATCGAATTCAGCCTCTAACGATTATGAAAACACAATAATCGAAATAAAACGATTATTGCGCCCCATTCCGCCCCCTTTCCAGCGCTGCGCTTTCCATTCCATTTTATTTCCATAAAAGCCCATTTTCATGTGTAAATCAGTAAAATCACGTAACGTGACTTTTGCAAAACGGGACGTGCTTGATTTATTAAAGTTGATTACATTTATTCATGTTTTTAAAAGAGCAAAAGAGAACTTGCACTGCTCCTCGGGAGGCTTGTGGTCAGAGACTGAGCAGAACACGGACATGTAAAGTCATGTTTTAGCTCAAGGTGCGTGCCTAAACGGTCAGATACACGCAAAATGTGTAAAAATTATGTGATTATTCACATAAACCCTCGCCGGTTATGTAATAAATGAATGTAAACTGTCGATAATGAAAATACGTGTACGATCCGTGCGGCTCTTAAAGTGACAGCGTGCTAATATTCCTGCTGCCGACTGTGTGCTTAATTATTAATCAAATAAGACAAAGACAAAATCACTCACTGCTCTTGACTGAAGGACTTTTGTAGCTTTAATAAGAAACAAAGGAAGTTTAATTCTTACAGTGCAGACTGTTTTATTTTACATTAGATTATTCAATTTCTGTTGTAGGCTGTTAACTGAATACTTTAGCCTTGCATTAAAAAAAAAAGTTTTGCTTATATGGCCCATAATCGTGTTAAATAATCATGATTACAATATTGACCAAAATAATCGTGATTATGATTTTTGTCATAATCGAGCTGCCCTATGTGTGTGTATATATACTGAACTGTATTAACATGTGTATATATATACAGGTGCTGTTCATATAATTAGAATATCATCAAAAAGTTGATTTATTTCACTAATTCCATTCAAAAAGTGAAACTTGTATATTATATTCATTCATTACACACAGACTGATATATTTAAAATGTTTATTTCTTTTAATTTTGATGATTATAACTGACAACTATGGAAAATCCCAAATTCAGTCTCTGAGAAAATTTGAATATTACTTAAGACCAATACAAAAAGGATTTTTAGAAATCTTGGCCAACTGAAAAGTATGAACATGAAAAGTATGAGCATGTACAGCACTCAATACTTAGTTGGGGCTCCTTTTGCCTGAATTACTGCAGCAATGCGGCGTGGCATGGAGTCGATCAGTCTGTGGCACTGCTCAGGTGTTACGAGAGGCCAGGTTGCTCTGATAGTGGCCTTCAGCTCTTCTGCATTGTTGGGTCTGGCATATCGCATCTTCCTCTTCACAATACCCCATAGATTTTCTATGGGGTTAAGGTCAGGCGAGTTTGCTGGCCAATTAAGAACAGGGATACCATGGTCCTTAAACCAGATACTGGTTGCTTTGGCACTGTGTGCAGGTGCCAAGTCCTGTTGGAAAATGAAATCTGCATCTCCATAAAGTTGGTCAGCAGCAGGAAGCATGAAGTGCTCTAAAACTTCCTGGTATACGGCTGCGTTGACCTTGGACCTCAGAAAACACAGTGGACCAACACCAGCAGATGACATGGCACCCCAAACCATCACTGACTGTGGAAACTTTACAACTGGATTTCAAGCAACGTGGATTGTGTGCCTCTCCTCTCTTCCTCCAGACACTGGGACCCTGATTTCCAAAGGAAATGCAAAATTTACTTTCATCAGAGAACATAACTTTGGACCACTCAGCAGCAGTCCAGTCCTTTTTGTCTTTAGCCCAGGCGAGACGCTTCTGACGCTGTCTGTTGTTCAAGAGTGGCTTGACACAAGGAATGCGACAGCTGAAACCTTGCATACGTCTGTGCGTAGTGGTTCTTGAAGCACTGACTCCAGCTGCAGTCCACTCTTTGTGAATCTCCCCCACATTTTTGAATGGATTTTGTTTCACAATCCTCTCCAGGGTGCGGTTATCCCTATTGCTTGTACACTTTTTTCTACCACATCTTTTCCTTCCCTTCGCCTCTCTATTAATGTGCTTGGACACAGAGCTCTGTGAACAGCCAGCCTCTTTTACAATGACCTTTTGTGTCTTGCCCTCCTTGTGCAACGTGTCAATGGTCATCTTTTGGACAACTGTCAAGTCAGCAGTCTTTCCCATGATTGTGTAGCCTACAGAACAAGATTGAGAGACCATTTAAAGGCCTTTGCAGGTGTTTTGAGTTAATTAGCTGATTAGAGTGTGGCACCAGGTGTCTTCAATGTTGAACCTTTTCACAATATTCTAATTTTCTGAGATACTGAATTTGGGATTTTCCTTAGTTGTCAGTTATAATCATCAAAATTAAAAGAAATAAACATTTGAAATATATCAGTCTGTGTGTAATGAATGAATATAATATACAAGTTTCACTTTTTGAATGGAATTAGTGAAATAAATCAACTTTTTGATGATATTCTAATTATATGACCAGCACCTGTATGTATGTATGTATGTATGTATATATATATATATATATATAGCCAATGAGCTCATTGCTCAATATTCAAATACCTGGCTTTCGTTTGCTATAGCAGTTTGGCAGCGCACTTCAGAAAACCTCCACCTTCCCCAGCTCCACCTGTATAGATCTCCTACGAGGTGATTCATGTATGCTATATGGGGTTATTCATATGTGTTATACAGCAGTATTTCCTACATGCTCACAGCAGCATGTTGTGGATGTATTGGCAGTAGCAAGTGTCGGTACTTGCTCTGCTGCAACAGCAGCAGCGTAGCAGATCTATTCTGCCAAGACCAAATACATTAACATTGTAATGTACATTACCATGCCAATCCCTCCGAGAGTTGTCATGACAGAACTATCTTTTTAAGGCATGTCAGTCACTGTGACCCTTATAAACCCCACAAACTTTCTAGCTCTTTCTTGGACTAAAAGTATATCCATTTTTGTTCACCATCTTTCTCCCTCCACATCCCATAATTCTTTGCAGCAGGGATCTGTGGGACGTATTGCCAGATAAAGGGCTGGATGAGTGTCCTCTTTCTCATGGAACTAATGGAGCCAACGGCAGATAGGGGCCCACTCTCTGTCACAGTGCAACGGCCTCAACCTACAGCGAGTGGCAGTCTCAAACACAGCCAGGCAGAAAGACTCAAGGGCTCTCAGGGTCTTAACACTGACTCATCTCTCCTTTTATCACTCTCTCTTAAAGACCAGGATGCTGGTGCTGAGTTCAGAGTGCCTGCTGGGAAAAAAAAATTACCAGTTTATACACAAACAACTCAATGTGATACTTTGAAGCATATGCTGTTTGTGTTATGAAGGAGTGACCGCCTTAATATTAGACAGGATGGGACAAAGAGCTCTTGTGTGTTGATTAAATGTACACGGAAAGCTCAGCTGGAGAGTATTTGTTGAGTTGTTGTTTTCCGAGGGGTGCTGCACATAAGTGAGCTTGTATGGGCACATGAGGCTGAAAGTAATGAATTTAGTACATTAAAGCATCTCTAATACGGCTGCCTGCTTCCTTTTATTTCTCAACTGCATAGATACAGTTGCCTGGCAGACCGAGCATTATCTTTCAAAACAATTTAAGGCTCGGCTAGGAATAATAAAGTACTGACAGCAAGCACAAGATCAATAATGCCTTTCACGAAGGGTGAAACGAACAACGCAAGGGAACAGAATAGAAACAGAAAAAAAAAGATTTAAAAAACAGGAGAGAAAGAGAAAGGACAGATAGAACAGAACGATCCTATGACAGCATCATCGTAAAGTGATGGCATCAGAAAATACCGTGATACGCTGACATACACTATATGGTATGAATGGTAAAATACTGTCAAATGAGACCTACACAAAAATCTAAAACAGTTGCGCAGCAGGCAGCGTCATCAGCCAATTATCTCAAAATGACAACCCGGTCTCATAAAAATACATACCTCTGCGCAATTTTTGTGCAAAACCGTTTTTTTCATACCTTGCTGCACGTTTTGTTGCAGGTTCAAATAGAAATGTCCACTAAGTAGAACACTAAAACACAGGTTCAATACGTGAACCCTGGCACGTTTTTATTACGTAGATATTGGTACGTATTGCTGGTTTTTTTTTTATTACGTTGCTTCAGCTACGTATTGTGGCGGTTCAGAATTCAAATATCCAGGGACCGTTGCTAAAAGTTAATGCTCTATCGTGTTGGAATTATGCCCTACACCAAATCCAAACCTAAACCTACCTGATAGTGTTAACAAATGCAAAACTTATATAAAAACGTATTAGTTGATGCAACCGTCCCATTTGAACTTCCTTTTATGCAGATTTTAACTGCTTTGTCGAACCGTAGTTACACGGGATTTGCTTCTCGCTCCGTGAGCTACCGAACAAACCTACCGTCTATGAAAACCCAAAGATACGAAGCTGGATGTGTGCGATGCTAACGTTGAAAAGCATCAGTTTTCACATCTCCCAGCATATTAATATTGTTTTGAAGTCATAGCATGAAAATTACGCTTTATTAATCGAAACTCTGTAAATTTGTGTGAAAAGGAATAGAAGGTGTAGGAGCTTTACTGCCTCTAGTGTTCATTTCTTTTGGAAACTGCAGTGATATGTACTTATTGGTACGTATTTCGTGTCATGCTGAAAAGTGCACCCAGGTAGTAAATGCCATGAAACCAGGTAGCAAAATGACCAAATACGGGCTGATTAAACAGCCTGGCCAGCATATGGGTCACTACAAATCAAAAATATCACTTCAAACAACACAGTATTACTATGGTACCTGTCTAATAGCAATAATACAATAGCATTATTTTTGGTATTTTTATTAGAATAGAATAGAATAGAATAGAACAAATGAGCTAGACAAAACAGAATTTAATTGAATAAAACAAACAGAACAACACAATAAAACAAAAAATAACTGAAGAGTAAAACAAAACAGAAAAAGAAAACAACAATGTAGAACAAAACAAAAACAGAAACGAATAGAACAAAACAAAATCAAAACAGAGATAAAAATAAAAAAGAACAAAACAGAAGAGAAAATAACAAATGAATAGAAAAGAATAGAAAAGAAAGAAATGACAACAAAATAGAAATGAAAAGAACAGAAATAAACAGAATAAAACAACAAAACAGAAGAAAACTAGAAGGATAGAGCTGATCAGAAATGAACAGAATAAAAATGAAAAAAACAAGAAAAATGAACAACTGAACACAAAAAGAACAGAATTAAACAATATAGTGGAAAACAACAGTAGAAATGAACAAAACTGAAATGCACAGAAGAACAAAACAAGAAAACAGAATAAAACAGAAATGAACATAAGAGTAGAAAAAAAGAGCTGAACAGACTGCACAAACTAATACAAATGAGTATGTATATTATTAGTGTGTGTGTGCTAGTATAAAGCACATGCTAACACACGCCACGGGTGTCGTCAATGCATTAGCATGCAGTGTTCACCATCAGCCTGAGTGAAGTTGAAAATTATTCCCGGTACTGGTTAAAACGAAGACCCTCTATCATCCTACGAGGATAGTTTGGCTTCTTTGTGATGTTGGCTTTGATAAAGACATAAAGAATATGATTTAGGAGGACAGCACTCCGGAGGAAAGGCAATAGAAAGTAGCAGGCGTCATTATGTGTGGAAAATGGGATGTCTAGAATAAGACTTAGAGATTCTGTTCAATTCCCAGTTTGATCAATACACTTCATAATGACGCCTCCCCGCAGCGAGTGACATTACACGAATCAGACAAAGCTTTTTTGTTTTCTTGAAAGACGACTCTCTCGCAATTTGTAGAAGTGCATTTCTTTAGTCGCATACGTTTTTCTCCTCACAACCACATAAGCAGGGGGGAGAGAGCTGAAAATCCAAAGGACAATGGTTTTGTTTTATTTGCCTTTCAGCGTTGTGATTAATTACCTGAGCTCTGCGTGTTCACAGCCTGTGGAAAATAAGCACTGAAACGTCGTGCTTACGCATATTTGGAGATCTTACCTTTGTCAAGTGAAGAATCTGGAGCTCCAAAGTCCATCAAGCTCGACATGCCTGTCTGGAAAGTGATATCAGAAACCACTGCCTTCTGCCGGTGGTGGAGCGAAGGATCTGCAAGACAGAAACACAATAGATTTGATCGCTATGCTGCTCCAAGCTCGTTCGTTTCATCAGGTCCAAGCTAACAGCGAGATTTGACATTTTCGCCTTTGTAAGTGGCCGAGGGTGGCGAAGTGCAGGCCTCCTACGACAAAAGCGTGCGGAGTGTGTCGCTGCGTCTCTGGCTCGTGACTCACCGAGCATCTCACAGCTATTACTGCTCATCTGTAATTAACTCTGAAACAGTGACACGCACCACGCAAAAGCGCCACATCCACTGAATGGCTTTTAAAGACAAATAATCACTCTCTGTCCATGGCCCACGCTGCTGCCGTAATCAATGTGCATTGAAAGTGACAGGTAGCAATTTCATGTACAGTGCAAGGAACAACACACTGAATCATGATTTTTCCTCAGATCTGAAAGGGAAGAGGAAAGTTAACAATGTTCGTTTGATGAGAACGAGAGAGTGCTGAGATTTACAACCACCATCAATCATCTTCCTCTGCGCGGTAACGTAGGCCCTGCGAGTTTCTCTGAAGCCACGAGGGATTTCTGTGTCCCTGTGAAAATGGAACAAGGCTGGCGTACCGATCTTTCAACACGAGCATCATAAATAAATGGCTCTTTTGTCATATCGCGCACCTTGCATCACCTGACGCCAACGTGGAGTGTGCCGGTATGTCACTTCCTTGAGGAACTGTGCATTGCGTGTCAATTACCACAGGTTTTGACAGGAGATATGAAATGGTGCTTGTCATTTTCCACATCATTATGTCAGACAGCATTCATCCTTCGCCGTTCCCTTTAACAGATACCAGCTCAGCACTGCCTGTTCTTCCTTCCTCCCTCCCTCCCTCCCTCCCGTGGCTCAGGCTTCACGGCCGGCTGCACACCTGAACTGATGCTGCTAATTGAAGTCTCTTCAAGTGCCCTTTTCCACTCTATCTCTGTATCTGCTCCTGTTACCTGCTTACACTTACACAGCACCTAATGTGACTTATTCTGTTCTTGGACGTGTTACACTACAAATTCCTCTTTTTCTCCCTCATTCCACAGTGCATTTTATTAGCTATAGCAGTCCTTCAGACTAAGGAGCGCCAGTGCATAAAATGATAAAGACACCCCATGTTACGTCTAGTATAAAACTTTCATTTTATTATTATTATTTATTATATATAAAAAAATCTTGACCCTCTAACACTAACATTTCTGTTCTATCTACATGTTTTCTTTTTATTTATTGTAAAATAATAATAATAATAATAATAATAAATTAACCCTTTAACACCAGCTCTCTCTATTCTATTTTTTATTCTTTTTAATTTATTATAAAGAATTAAATAAAAAACCCTTGTACTGCGTTATACTATCCATTAGACATAAGAGCATTTACATATTGTAGCACTTTTGTTAGTTTGATTGCTTCTATTGTTCTCATTTGTAAGTCACTTTGGATAAAAGCATCTGCTAAATGATTAAATGTAAATATAAATGTATCATTTGCAAAAATGTACAAAACAAAACAGAAATGAACTAAACAGAACAACAAAACAAAAGAAATGAAAAGAAAAGAACAAACAGAACAAAACAAATGAACAAAAAATAATTACAGAATAGAACAGAAATGGGCATAAGATAATGAAAAATTGAGCTTTTTCAGTTGTTGTTGTTATTACGATTACTATTATTATATTAATTTTAAAATACTATTTTTGTGAAAAATTGGGTGAATGAATGAATGAATGAATAAATAAATAAATCTAGATCTAACCCCAATTTTTATTTTTTTCCCCACAAAATTTTGTTTGGGATATAACAAAATGTTTGGTACCCCTTACAGACCCCCTAGTGGTTGCAGACTGACTGTTAAAGACCCCTGAGATTGAGGGTTCCTACAATCTCGGAAAACCTGAAAATATCAGGAATTTTAAAATTGATTTACATGTCTGAAATGCAATGGAGATTATAGGGCTGGGCGGTATATCGAGTTTGTACGATATATCAATATATTCTTTATAAGCGTTACGGTATGGAGCAATACCATTAATATCGATATACAGTAGTTTGATACGAGCGCATCTGAAAAAATATCTAGGGAGGACACAGACTGAACTGCTGCGGAGAATGTGCATACTACAATTTGTTCTAAACATGTGACAAGCTTTATATGAAGTGCTTTAAAAAAAAAAACTGGTAAGATATAGTAGCCTATTGTTTATCGTTTCAATTTAAAGCGGCTCTGACTGAAAGGCTGCGTGTGCCGCTGACAGACGCTGTTTAATGTGTTTGAGATGTGCGGTTTTCCTTAATGCATAACTTACATTTCACAGGTATATTCTCCATCTGTAAATGTTAGAAAGCCATGGAAATATTTCCATTTTGCTGTCCATTGTGCATGAGCTTTTGCTTTGTGATTCGCCGCTAAACTTCACAGATATCATTCAGAACGAGCGCTGTCACGCGCATGCGCGTCATACAGACAGAGCGCAATAACTGACTAAAATATACATTTTGCTGAAATATTTGTAGTTGTAATAAATGTGACGTATGTAGAACTTTAAACCTACAAGTGTATTTGTATGATAGCACTAACTGTAAAGTGTAATGGGTAATCAAAATAGCCTTTTTACGCAATTAGCCTATAGTCTGTGCTTTTTTATTATTTTAATTTTTAGTTTAGTAAATTTAACTTCTGCTTTTAAAAGCAATATTTTTTTTTTAAGATTGCAATGTCACAATGTTAGAATGTAATGTGATTTTAACCCTTTTGCACATAATATATGCCTACATGCTTACATTCACTATTTGTTTAATCCAAATACAAAATACCGAGATATATACCGTATACCGCAAATCAGCAAAAAATATCGAGATATTAATTTTTGCTCATATCGCCCCAGCCCTAATGGAGAATAATACAGTTTTTAAAAAAGTAAATAAAAAATTAAAAAAGAATTAAAACAGACTCAAAGTCATGGATTCATTGTTCTAAAAAATATGGGAACCCTGTAGCTAAGAGGGGTCCATAAAGAAATATGTTTTCAGCCTGGCTGAGTCAACAATATCCCTGTTGTGTCATGGCATCATTTTCAGGAGTGGGTCAATGGTGATGAATGACTGAAATCACCTTTCTGCTTTTTATGTCTGCCCAGTTCTGCAGACGCTTTTGGTTACAAGGTATTGATTAAAAACCTTCATTATGGATTGAAAATGCCCCGTATCTAGAGGGCCCTTCACAAATCTTTGCTTTGCTGGGTTACTAATGGCATGACAAAACCAGATGAAAGACTTAATGCATATTAATGACATTGAAAAAGGCAGTTTGTTGAAAAACTTTACAAGTTACAAAATCAAATAATGGTATTTATGCATGAGTAATTGTACATAATAAGATGCAGCTGTAAAGTGCAGCACATTATTCAAGGCTTAATTCTTTTTGGTGCACAGAGGCTGTTAAATAAATTGAGAGAATGAACCAATCATTACCATAATAGCTACCTGTTTAAATGAAGACTAAACTGGATTTACTGACCCCTAACCAAATGCTCTTCTATTTAGTATATAATACGTCTCTGTATTGACTGAACTACTTTATGGAACTGTGTTCAGACTGAATTACTCTGTGTTTGATCATCTTGAGTAATATTATAGATCTTCCTTTCAGTCTCAAAGTTTGGGAAATTACTCCTAACAATGAAAAGGTCCTTGGACATAGAATACAAGATATTTCTCTTTGGCATTGACCTTTGAGCACATGCTGGCAGATGTGAAAATCACCCACAGATGCTATATTTAATTTGATGTGAATGAAAACTGAGGCTGTTGGAGATACAAGTATAAAATGTATATATATATATATATATATATATATATATATATATATATATATATATATATATATATATATATATAAATAATTTAATTTTTTTATTTGTTAAATTGTCTTTTTTGTGTGTGTATGTGTTTTATGGCACAATACAACCCATTGATAAATTGATAGACTGTGGGCCCTATCATACACCCGGCGCAAGGAGCCATGCACGTGTTTTTGCTAGTTTCAGCCCGACACAGTTCTCATTTTCCCGTCCTGCGGCGCGTTGTTTAAATAGCAAATGCATTTGCTCCCATTTGTGCGCCCATGGGCGTGCTGGTCTGAAAAAGAGGTGTATTCAGGCGCAATTGAAAATAGACTGTGCCGTAGACCATCTCAAACCTGGTCTAAAGTCTAAAGTCAATGGCGCAATATTTTTTTTTGTTATAAAGATCTAAAGATTTAAGGTCTACTAAATATAGTAGAAAATGCGTCTCTGGGCGGGTCCACAACGCGCGTTCACTTTGCTTATTACACACAGGGACACCGCAGCAGCACACAAACATGCCTAATATTAAAAATTAAAGGGGTGGTTGATTGCAATTTCACTTTTTTTAACATTAGTTAGTGTGTAATGTTGCTGTTTGAGCATAAACAATATCTGCAAAGTTGCGGCGCTGAAAGTTCAATGCAAACGGAGATATCGTCTTTTAAAATTCTGGCATTTTAATGCCTACAAAAATGACTGGTAAGGGACTACAACAAGTTACTTCCCGGGTCCATTACGTCACGAACCCAGAAACACCCCGCCTCCGGTAATGCTGCGCTGCTTTAGAGAAGAGGAAGAGAAAACAAGGGGTGCACGTAAAAATCTATTCATATATGAATCGCGATTCTGTCTTCTAACGATTCTAATGGATTCACAAGTTTCAAAATCATGTTCTAAAGCAGCGGTTCTCAATCCTGTTCCTCGCGTCACCCTGCTCTGCATTTCTCGCTCTCTCTCTCTCCAACAATGAAATGTTCCATTTATACACTTATTTTCACACAGCTATGACAAGCGTTAAACATAGACATGTGTGTGGTTGCTGTACTGTATTAAAGCTTTAATCAGGGTAAAACCGTATATTACAACCTAACAGAAGCAGTAGCACTTACAAATAACAGCATACCTAAAAGTATGAGACAACAACAAACAAAAAACAAACCATTAAAAGCCGTGCTTGCACAGGTTCTGCGCGATCCTCTTCACTAATATCCTCTGTGTCTCAATCGGGCTCAAATTGATAAGCAATATCGACGCCATTGCTTACAATACAACCGGAGCACATGTCGCTGAGCTGAGGGGCAGGACGTTTAGATGCGCACTAGAGGCGGTTTAGCCAATCACAACACACTGAGCCAGCTAACCAATCTGAGCCCACTGCGTATTTCTGAGGGAGGGGCTTCATAAAAACAGGAAATGATCAGCACGTTTAGAGGAGAAGGGACAGAGCGGTGTGGAATAAAGGTAAATTATGTGAAAAATAATGCGTTTTTTAAAAATGAAGCATTAACATGTTAGACTGCACCCCATAAACACAATCAAGCCTAGAAAAAAAACAGTCAAGCACCCCTTTAAAGGATTAGCTACAGTGTAAAAGAATATTATTGTGTAGGCTACATAAATATAAAAATGTCATACATGTCATAATGGATAGTCATTACGTGTATCAGAATTAGCATTATTTGCTCGCGCATGAGCAGATCCGTTTGCTCTCTGGAGACGCGTTCAATCTGTGCGCCTTAAAATTCCGCCGTTTAAATAGCGAATCCGCCCTGGCGCGAGCGCAACTCGCTCTTAAAGGGAATGGGAGATGAGACTCTGATTGCTTTATTGCACGTTATGCCCAAAAACACACCCATTACTCATTAAGAGAATAGGGATAACCCTTTTAGACCGTTTTTCCCATCGTTATACTAGCAAAAGTGGATTCGGAAACGCCCTATGTGTACCTGCGCCGTGCGCTTAAGATCATGCGCTTAGATCGTTAAAATAGGGCCCTGTATGCTCAACCCAAAATCACATCATGGTGTCCACCGTGATTAAAGTCTTTTCCGATTTCCTCAGATTCAACTTGCTAAACCCCTCAGGACTGACTTATTTGAGAGATTTTTAATGAATCTATTGGAGGCACTCTGCACCCAACCCTGCTGAGATAGTTCATTTCTGAAATATTTCTGTCGCTAAGACCAAATAAAAGGACTATTTAGAACAAGGCTTTAGAGAGTTCATTTTTCCCTTTTATACCACCAAAGTGCCATCCTCACGTTGCCTTTGGACAATTTAGAAAGTCATTATCATTAAACTTTAACACATTCCAGACATTTCTGAATATCAAGACTGCTTACCCCAGCTATAATTCTGTTTGAATACAGCATCATTAGGATAAAATCTATTTTTCTGCCCTTTCCTATCACATTAGTGCCACAAAAGCAGGCAAACATAAACATATCAGCTAAAGTGAAATAATAGTCTGGAGTGTTCAGATGATCATGTGCAACAGTACGCTGGCCTCCTCCGTTCTAGATATAAACCTTATATCAGGTCAAGGTTATAAAAATAATGAAGACTTTGGGGTCTTTGGGCATTTTTCAGCCCAGCAAAACTAGTTAAATACCAGCATGGCCAAGCTGAGAGAGCATCTTAAGCTGGTTTAAACATGTTTCTTTCTTTCTTTCTTTCTTTTTTTTTTGCAGGAATGAATCTATATGCAACTAATAGGCAATTACATACAAATGGTCTGTCTGCTGGGAGCATTGCTATGAATACTGCTGACAAATAGCCAGGCCCCTAGTGTTCACTTCTGTCTCTCTGGCGACAGCCAAAACCCACATACAGAGAGGTTGATTTTTTCTAGGTGGGCAAGAGGTCAACTTGACCAGACTTGGAGGCAGCACTTTGTCAATCAGTGTGTCTCCAGCACTTCCTTATTAATGCAATACCTGTCAAAACCTATCACTCAAGACATCTTGACCAGTCACATGCTGCCCTAGCTCGAAATACCTGTGTGGAGTGGGAGGGGCTTGTGCCTGATGATGTCACAGTCTGTTTCTGGTTGTGCGCTAGGCATTTAAATGAACTTTAAGACAATCGTGAGCAAGAAGATGGATTAATTATATAGGCCTGGTTTGTTTGGATAAAACTAAAGCCGCAATTATCCCCTTCTTCAGCTGTTTGCTGATGCTAAACTCCTTTTACATTCCATTATGGACGTGACAGTCTTTGCTTCTCTGTTGAAGCCACTAGTTAACGAGAAAACACACTGCATTATTAATCATCACTGAGCGGATAGAGGAGTAAAAAGGACCATGAGAAAAGTCATAATAAAAGAATAAATATAAAAACAGTTCTTGCATAAAGGTGGCTCTAGATGCTTTAATATAAGAAATTAGCAAATTCTTTGCGCCTATTCCAGTCCATGCATTGTGTCATTGAAACAGCAATATCATTTAAAAATCCTTTTAAAATGCTTTATGCAAGGCTTATGCAAATACTGTACACTGGTTGATGGCTTAAAACTCACAAACTTTTATTGAAAGCAAAGACAACAGCAATTGTTCTTAATTTTATCCTCAAT
The DNA here is from genome assembly GCF_012432095.1 of Onychostoma macrolepis. NCBI lineage: Eukaryota > Metazoa > Chordata > Actinopteri > Cypriniformes > Cyprinidae > Onychostoma > Onychostoma macrolepis. Next base: position 17,380,219 of record NC_081165.1, on the reverse strand, counting down.
ACTACATTAAGTATTCACCACAGCATATCCACACACTGGCACTTGTGAACATTTAATTTGGAGAAAGCCAATTAAATGTGCATTAGTGCCAGCGTGGTTTCAGATTTATTAATGCTGAAGACCAAGTTTTCCACACTAAATAAATAAAAACATTTTGGGTTTTGCATTCCTGTCTGCATTTGTGAATTTAATCTAAGAGGCTGCAATTGAACTGTAACATCTTTTTAATAACTTCAATTTAGATTTCATGATCAGAGGCGTAGATCCTTAAGGCTAGAGAAAATATCAACATTGTCAATATTATAAATCAATACTGTAAATCAAATTTCCTGTTGAAATTATCTGTTTCTGACCTATATTTAATAATAAAAGTGCTATTTCTCAATAAAAGACATGAATGAGACATTATAGTTGCTGTACTCTCAGAACACGCCCACCTAATGTGTCTCAGACACAAACACGAACAAGTGGACCTCATCCAAATTCAGTGTGGAGGAATGCTGACAGTACAAAAAAAGCTTTTCTCACTTAGATGCATTACCCAGCAGTTACAGAGTATCATTAGTATGGCTATGCCGCAGAAGGCATTGATGAATCGAAACAATCTTCTCTGTGATTAGGAGTTGTGGTAAAAGTGAGAAGGGTCAGAAAAACTTGTGGAAAGGAGAAAAGCTTAAGGCAGCCTGAAAGCTGGGCCCTCCAATGGAGAGAGTTTTGTTTTTTGGCATTGATGGAGTACAGAAGGATATTGTGTGGGTTCAGAAGCTTAAAATCCTTCATGCTACCATTTTAGAGAGTCTTTATGTTTGGTCTGCAACAGTGAAATCCTTAAGGCTAGATTTAGGGAACAGAAGCAAATTAATTTTACTAAGAGTAAATTTAGAGTTAATATTACAAATCTAATTTTAGTGTGTGAACGGGCGAATGAGCGTCACCTACCCGTGATAAACTAATCCTTAGAGAAACAAAGTGGGCAAATGTAATTTTAAGCTGAAAACTGCAAAAGTGGGAAATAATGCACAGGTGATATACTTTTCCCCAAGCAGAAAAAAAATGTAAATCTAATCTAACAAAATGTCCCAAGAGGCTATGTAAAATAGTGTGACCATGCAAGTACTAAAGTAGTTATTTTCTTTATTTTCAGAAGCCATTTTTCCAGTTTTCAGTGTCACATGATTCTTCTGGAATCCTTCTAATATGCTGATTTGATTCATTTCTTTTTGTTATCAATGTTTAATATAAAGTTCAAAAGAACAGCATTTGAAATAGAAATCGTTTGAAACATTATAAATGTCTTTACTGTCACTTTTGATCAATTTAATGCACCCTTTCTGAATATCAGTATTTATTTTTTTATTTAATTATAAATACTTTAATTACTACCTTTAATTATATATCTATACATACGTTCTGACTCCAAAACATTTTGGATCACTACACATAAATTCTACTTCCACACAAGTCTACTTCCTGTCTGGTTTGTGACTGACTGGAATACCATTAATATGACATATGAGATCCTTTGGGCCCATGTTCAGTGTCCTGATGGGTGCAAGTGATCAAAAGCTCAAGCCCAGTCTCCATCATCTCTCTCAACCCTCAGAAATTCAGTCCGAGTTCTGTCCCAGTGGACAGGATGTTGCCAACGGCTGGAAAAATGTTGTTTATTAATCGGTATTTATAGTCACGGACAACAGAGGAAATCAATAGGCACTGCATTCACTGCACATTAAGCCTGAGACGATGCTTCAAGGCCTGTGTGATCGACTGCCACACTGTGTGTGTGTGTGTGTGAATACTGTCAGCCTTAAACAATCCACTGCCCAGAGCAGAGGCTTTCCGCAGACACACTCTCCGCCTCATCAGAAACCTGCCACTTCCGTATAAAATGCTGCGGAGGGAATCAGTAACATCCATTCATTGGAAAGACTGTACTTCACCAGGTAAGTTTAGTAGTGTTTGAAATGACGAATTGGAACACTAATGGAAATTGACGCGAGTATTGTCAGCAGGGATGAGACATGATTTACCAGTTTCTTTAACGACAGCCGAGATTAGGATTCGGGTGGGGAATCAGTTCTGGATCAGCGTAAAAGGCCAGTGTCTGTTCTCAGATCATTAAACAGCACCATGATGCGATGCACACAAGGGGCAGATGGAATACAAAGGTCAGCAATTAAGCAGCATGAAACAGGCACAGACAGACGAAGCAGGGGGTGGGAAGAATCCCAAAAGCAATAAGCAGAAGAAGATTACTGCTTTTCAGAGCCGTTTACAGAATTTGCAGCTATCTTATACAATATCTAGCATTAACTGCTGGTCAAGGATCAGTTTCCCCTTCCCAAATCCAAGCCTGACTATCCTAAACATTATTGTGAGAATGGAAAAAGATTATTAGCTGCAGAGTCTTCCGTTAGCATTTGCCACACATCTGTTAAGGGAATATATCATTATTTTCAAAATCACTCTACTTATTCAGACTAATTTTAATTGAGATAAAATTTCAAAATTCTGATGAAAATGACAGGCCCATAATTATTGAGTGGCTATGGCCACTAACTAACAAATCAATCAACCAATCAATAATTATTGTGATGTTATGGTCAAAATCTAAAAATATATAAATAAATAAAATTCTGGGTAAAAATGATAAATTGATAATTATTGTGATGTTATAGCTAAAATTAAAATTCCATAGCATTAAAAAAATAATAATAATAAAAACAAAACAAAATAATAATAATAATAATAATAATAATAGATGAATATTATATTATATATATATATAATATAATGTAGAAACTGAAAAAAAATTTGCATGAACATTTAAATATCTAATATTGACTGAAAGTGATTAAGTCACTAATATCAGCTCAAAACTGATTTGTTGTTGATCTATCATAAATATCCCAACAAAATAGTTTGATACCCAAACTAAAAGATAAGATTTTCTCTGTCAACTGCATCCAAATTATATACTGTAAATCAGAGAAAACTAGCGTGCACGTACTGTATACACCTCTTCAACTTGAAAAATGCACTTTCCAAGTTTGATTATAGTGTATGATGGCATGTTCAAGAGTAGCATTTTTTTCTTGAGGAGCTTAAATAAATACCAATATGCCACTGCTGCTAGTTATGATTATATCCTTTGTAAATGACATAAAACGCATAGCTCCGGATACCAAGATACTGTATCTTTTCAAAAAATTTTGTTCAAAGAAAAAAATCTCCAAGGAATGAAGGGGGACTCCACCTCAGCTTCACCCTGCACTCTATTCATCCTCCACCTATATCAGACTCGCACTATTGCGAAAGTCTTGGAAACTCATTACTCACTCCTATTCTTTTGTGTAGGTGATGATGGATCAGTCAAATAAATTGTATTAAAGAAGCATTATCATGATAATGAACTGATAGCTCACTATCAAAGGTGCCAAAGTATCACTAAATGAAGTGCACAATCCATTTGAATGACAATGGCTGTCAAAAGACAATGCTGCGGGCGATGATTCAAAGATCCACTTCGCCGCAGAAGGCCATTGCAGTTCTATTCATGACTGGTGTGGGGAAAAATGCTTTGTAGGCAGTTTAGAGATATCCAAAGAAGTCAAAGGCACTCTGAAATACTCGGAGCTTGGGTGAATCATCATAATATCTGATAAATAGTTGCCTTCATGAGTTTAAGCAAATTGAATTTCTCGCAACAACTTCCTTGTGGCGAATATGCAATAATGATATAGTATTACTCTATCAGTCAAGTGGGTTTGGAAGGACTGGAGAATTTTTCTCATAGGGTTTAAATAGTATATGCAGTCTTATTTCTCATCGTCTCTTTTAAGAGAATACCTCTCATTCCTGATGAACAGAATAAAGAGCAAACAGACAATTCCATGTGGAACGTTAGGAGTGACGAGGCGTGTCGGAATAATGCGAGGGAAAAACCTCTTTGAACACGGGATCTCTTCATGTGAGGTCAGCTGTGACGATAAATATTTTAATAGACTGCTTTCTGGAATATCCGCTGGAAACGCTGAAATATGAGTCTTTTATAAGCAGTGGGAGACAGACAACTAGTCAAAAACAACACAAGACACCGATATTCCTTAAGAGGTTTTCTTGATATTAGACTTTTGAAAATGACCTCCCACATCTCTATACCTCCACCATATTCCACACAGCTTTATTGAGTTCCTCCATTCACTAAGAACTAAGACTGATCGACAAAGAATACAAAAATTAATAAATAAATAAATGGAATTTTAAACTGATCTGAGACCATTATGTGGTTTTCTTTGGTGCTTTAGTCCAATAGTTTCAAACCTTTGATGCCAAGGACTCCTTGACTCCTTTGCTAAAATATTAAAAGCCATTTGTACTGTGTGAGGAAAAAGGGTGATAGTATAAAGACAACATGTTGTTTGCAACACTATGAATGGCTCATGGTTTTAACAGCAAATTTATATATTAAAAACATTCAATTCTGGAAAATAGTCATAAATAAATAGACTACTGTTCAAAAGTTGGGTTTAGTAACTTTTTTGTTTGAAATGATGTTTATTCACCAAAATGCATCACATTGATCAAAAGTAAGTGTGAATGCATTTAAAATGTTAGAAAAATGTTGTTCTTGAACTGTTTTTCATTATATAATTCTGCAAATATGTAACAGCTTCCAAAAAAATAGCAGCATGACTTTTATGTTACTTAAGCATCACATTAATATATTTCAAAATTATTTCCAAAGGATCATACTCACAGGAATAAACCGCATTAAAAATATATCAAAATTTAAACATGTTACAAAACATTACAGTTTTCACCGAATTTTTGATCAAATAAATGCAGCCACAGTGAACATAAGAGACTCCTTAATGAAAGAATGTTTTAATTTTAAAGACCCCAAACATTTTAACAGTAGCGTATATATTTTTATTATACATCAAATATACACTATAGATATTAAAAATGTACTGTGCATCTGTGTAGTGCTCTGCAGAATAAATAGAATAATTTTATATCATGTTATAGTGTCTCACAAACCTCAGTGAACAAAATAAAGGTGACTGTGGCACGGGAAAAACTAATTCAACTCAAATTAAACAAGTTAAATGTGACAGTTTTAAAAATGTGTTTTTGTAAAACCCTTGTTTTTTTCTTTCATATTTTCTAGAGACATCTAGCAGGTCCCTTAAGGATCCTGGGTGTCCCGGACAACAGTCTAAAAACTGCTGGATTATCCCACAGTGTAAACAGGAAAACTGGTAATGTTTTAACCCAAAACATACTGCGGAGAAACATCGAAGCACTCTGAAGAGACTTTTGGATTAGAAACTAGAGGTATTTGTTTAGAATCAGAAAAGGGTCAACAGCACAGTACGCTCAAAACTAGTCAATAATTATGGGGATTGTGGGTAGTGGCGAAATTACAGTCCATTGGAGAAAGCGAATAAAACAAAAACAAAAAATAAATAAATAGTGCTCTTTGAAGTAATGTTTTCACATGAAAACATTTTAAAAGCAACAGCTATGATTTGTTTCAGGTTCCTAAAGATAAATTGATCTGGTTACAGGTAAGTGCTTCTCAGGCCTTTACAGTCCAATACACAGCGCAGGGTACATTTTCCTGCAGATCTGAATGATTGCTTACTCAGAAGGGATTGACTGGGTGTGCAGGGCAATCTAAATGTTACAGAGGGCTTAGCTGGATACTAATGATCCAAGCTGCTCTTTAAGGGTCAGAAACCCACACAGGGGATCTTGATGAAAGGTCACAGGGGTTTGACATTTCAATTCCACCTGCCACTGAAGGATAGACGAGTGTAGAAATAGGCGTCAAAACAAATTGTGGGTTCAACTTATACAGCTAGCCGCTAGATTTGGGACATAATCCTATAAATTGAGTTTGATTTCTCAAGTGCACTTCTGAGCAGTTACAATTAAGCTTGAAACAGTGTTTTTCACAACCAAAACATGCTCAACTTCATTGTTGCTACAGATGTCAAAGATAAGCATATTTCATAAGGCCTCAGTCGGGGGTATTCAATAACTCAAAGATGCCTGGAGTCTAAATTTCACTGCCAGCAAAGGTTCGATTAATCAAGGTCCAAAAATAACGTACACTTTCAAGAGTCAATATGCTGTAGAGCTAAGAAATTAAATAAGTGAATTTCAATCATATTCATTTAATGTTCAGGTTAGCAGCTATAACATTCTGAAAGAATTAAATAATTAATCATAGTCATTTGACTATTACAGAATTTTAAATAATAAATTTTATTCAAATGTAGCTATTTTTACAATTTTCAAAAGAAGCTTTATCAACAATAAAACAGTGACTTTCAACTTTCAGTTAGACTGGTTGTATGGCAAATGAACAAACAAAAGCAAATAACATCAAACATACATTCCACTTCAGATGCTGTTTCTCCATGTGAATTTGAATGAAATTAATTTATGATAAATGATTCCTAGCCCACTGGAACCACTCATGGGTCTGGATCTGGACTGCTAGTTTGCTAATTGGTGACCTCTGTCCTTTCTGTTTAATTGAGCAAAACAGGCTTTTCTGCATCTGTCGACAAAATTTTATGCAGTAGGTATCAGCTGGCGGTGACTGAGAGTGATTTATTAATGTTATTCAGCACAAGCTCCTCTCTTTGAGAAAAAAGAAAAGTGCCTACTCTGCCCTTTGGGTATCCAAAGCTTACAGCTGTCAGTATGTGCATTAGAGGAGAGGGAATGACTGGCATCTCGGTAATGAAATGTGAGATAGCCAACATCGGATGAATCGCCTTACTCTTCCCATTTGGTTGCTTCTTGCTTTGCATTTCATTATTATTCTTAAATAGACTGTCTTCTCATCTTTCTATTGCACTGATGCTCAAAGATTTATCTCAGTGCACTCGAGATGCATCTTTGTAAGTCCCTATGCCTGTGAGGACAGCCTTTTACACTCAAGTCGTTTGCACAAGGCCAAAACGAATCCGCTTTCACTGAATGTCAAGTGCAGTAACTCTGGGCAATTATCAGTGTTACGGTCCACTGTCCAATGATTAGGGTTTGTAAGTTGTACATAAACACAAAATACAGCAAAGACAGCAGAAATGCAGATACATGAAAGCTGTTGTGCCTTAATCTGCTTTGATTGACATCTTAGTCGTTCACATATTTAATTACATTTCAGTCATCCAGTGGAATGAAAAATCGAGGTTGCAAAACAATGTGCACCTTCTTGTTAACCCAACAATGGTCCTTCCTACATTCATTATTGAGAGTGCCATGAAATCACTTGAACCTACTGAATGAGGGTGAAAGTCTAAAGAAAAAAACAATAGAGCAATGCCAAGGTCATGGGTTTGGTTCCCAGGGAATGCATTAAATGCATTATGCATTTGGCAAGTAAATTTTTTATAAAACCATCTGTCAAATTCATTAAATGTAAATGGTCTCAAGGGAGTCCAAACATATTATAAATATTACGCTAAAACTAGGGTTTTCATTTTTTTAAACACAAATGTCTTTCATGTAGTTGTGAAATCTATTCACAAGTGATCTTGGGAGAATGGTGATCCATCCCGCCTGAGCACTTCAGATCAGATCATCAGAGTCAAATCTTAATACCAGGTTTAAGAGACGTTCATCTGATGGAGACATCCAATCACAGCTATACCAGGCCCTCATCTCTTTGACTTTGGGAGCTTTGCTGAACATGCCGATGAGATAAGGTTGGATTTACATCAAAGATTAAAGCTACAAAATCTGTCTGAAAGAAATCCAGCAGACACAATAGCACAACAAGCTTTTCAAACACATTCACACAACCAGTGCAGAGGCAATTTGCAGTGAGTAATCGAGACATCTATAAAAGGTTCAAAAATATTGATGGGAACAGAAAAGGAGGAAATGATCCCTTGCTCATCCAGATGCTTTTTAATATTCTTGTGGAGTGAAGGGACATTTGGAGAATGGCAGCTGCTTAGGTGACCTGTCTCCCTCAGGTCCGTACATCATATTAGTTTCCTTGTCACACATACTGGCTTATCACCAGCTCCGCCACAGACTTCCAGTCCAGCTGACCGGGTGGTAAGGGACCCAGTATGGGACCCAGGCTTCACTATGACGGGTCCCCATTGGCTTTACTCAATGGTCTGTGAGCCTAGGCAAGCTGCCAATTAAGGATGTGCATTTTAGTCATTTGTATGTATATATTCCAATTGGCAAGGGGATGCTGCACTATTTTTTTCTGGATCCTGTCAAGGCAAAGTTTGAATGCTGCGTTGACAAAGCCTTATTTGAGGTTTTGAAAGTTTTACAGAGAGAGAAAATGAAAGATATATAGTACGATCAACTGACAGAACAACAGGCAGACATAGAAACAAAAACTTTGCCTTGTTACTTGTTAAAAAAACAACACCTAGTTTAAAAAAAAAAAAAAAAAAAAAGTCACACAATTAATGTTACCATGATCAATCTTTTTTGAGTACTTGAAATATGCTGCCTGAATATGCCAGCACAGATATTTGCAATAAAAGTGCTAAAATTTTCTTCTAAAGCAATATGTCTTGCCACAAAAGCACTGACGCTTCATTAGAAACCAGAGTAATTAGATTTTGAACCGCCTGCAACTTATGGAAAAATGGAATGTACTCTATCTTCTCCATACATCAATCCCCAGAGAGTGGAGGCTCAAATCGACCAGAGTGTGAAAAGCATGACTAAAAACAATAGTATGAAAAATTAAAGCACACCTGGGAGGACACAGCAGCTCTCTAGAGAGAGATGTCTGATTCACTACATTTGAATTATTGATCAGAGCCCCTGCTGACAGCTGTACATATGAGAAAAGCTTCACAGGTTTGAAAACCGTTAGTGAGTGACTTATCTGCTCAGGTTTGCATAGTGCTACTGATCCATACCTAGAACAGGCTAGCTTTCTGAATTATACATTAAAAGTGGTCCGTCCTTTGCTATGGTATGGCAGGTAAAGGTGATCATGGCAAGACATATTTATATAGCTTTATTCACAACAAAGCCTGTCAGCAAAGACAAATAAGTGTAACATAAACAGCTCAACTGTGTTATATACTTAAGTTGTACTTCAACTTGTTGTTTTGTCAGATAATAGGGCTGGTCAGATACTAGACACGAATGTGCATGTCTGCTAAAATGCCAGCACAAATGTCAGTGTTGTTTTGTTAGTGTTGTAACATTTGAATGCAAAACCTGTTGTTTGACCACTCGGTTGGCCATTGCAAAAGCGGAAAACATTTAAAATCACTCTGTCTACATACAATGTACATACACACATACAATGTGTATTCTTTTAAAGGAATTGTTCAACCAAAATGAAAAATTTGCTGAAAATGTACTCACTCTCTGGCCATCCAAGATGTAGAAAAAGCAAATTAAAACATCACAATAATTCACCAATTAATATCTCGTGAAGCAAAAAGCTGCATGTTTATAAGAAACAAGTCCCCCATTAGTTGATTTAACTTTGAAACTTCTGTTCAACAGTTTTAACTTCTAGCCAAAATACAAATCTATAATCCATTATAATACTTTCTCCAGTGAAAAAGACCTTCTCCTGTTGTCCTTTTACACCAAAATCCATCAATATATTTGTTTAGAAAGGTTTAGATTTTGTAAACGGTGTTTCATCTGTGAATATTTCTCTCCTGATTCAGATGAGGTGACTTTTTCACTGGAGAAAGCAATATTATGGTTAACTTGTTAACTGATGGAATCGTGTGGATTTTTGTGATGTTTTTATCAGTTGTTTGAACTCTCATTCTGACGGCACCCATTCACTGCAGAGGAACAAGGGATGTAATGCTATATTTGTCCAAATCTGTTCTGATGAATAGACATCTCATCTACATCTTGGATGGCCTGAGAGTGAGTAAATTGTCAGAAATTTTTCATTTTTGGGTGAACTATTTCTTTAAGTACACTCACTCAAATTGAATCTAGTTAGCTATTGTGAAAAACAGAAAGACGTCACACTTTTTCTCCGGTGTCTCATTAGAAAGCGTGCCGATGGCATCTGCGGTATAAGCGGAAGTGTTGGCTTCAGGCCTTGTGTTGATAGCCGTCTGCCGGGATGGGGTCTTTCCAACTCCTCCTCCTTTTTTCAAGTTAATGGAGTGCTTTGATGACATTAGGCATTTCCTCCGGCTGCAACACGCGTAGGGGGAAATGAAAGTAACATATTGGCCCCTGATCGATATCTGGATAGGAGACGTGAGGGGAATACAGCAGCGGCATATCGAGACTGCGTCACCGCTGCAGCACGAGGAGACGATGAGTGTGTTCAGGGCGAAGCGATGAAAGTGCCGATCGATGCAGTCGAGACCCTGGAAAGATTCCTAATGAATAAATCACGCTCGCAGAGGTCTTCAGCATTTAGACCTGGATCTCCGGAGCAATTCCTATGCTAATAGATTCAAGGGTTATTATAATAGGGCATGTAAACAAATAATTACGGCTGAGATAGATAGATCATATATGACGTTATTAATATCTCTAGAGCTAATTCTGAGAGGCTGTCACAGTTTATATTATTAGTGTCGTTCCATATTAAGTCTTAAGGCTTTTTTGAGTGTCAGCTATGTGGTAAATTTTTGAGCACAAGTGAGAACTGCAAATTAATTTATGGATGATAATTAATTCAATCATTTTATGCTACCCAATGTGTTTCATTCAGTAATGCAAACATGTCACATTATTCAGAGTGACAAGGTAAAAAAAAAAAAAAAATAGAGGAAAATTTTTTTTTTTCACAAGTCAGCCTTTTTCTTGTGATCAAAAATGGAGCGCAAACAAATAACTCACACAGATGCTTATACCAATCTGTCTGCCACAAAACAAGCCAGCAGCGATACATAAATTTACAGCAGGAAGGAAACTATACTACGACAAACTTGCTTATGAATCAGAACTACTGGCAGACTCTAAGGGATATTGGCCATTGGAGTAATGCTTTCAATTATTTTTGCAAGACTACAGACAAATTTCGCACTGTGATGTGTGTGGCATTACATGACTTTGCAATTTCAGCAGCATAGAAGAAAATAATTTTTCTAATCAGTATTTTGTCTTGTTTTCCAGTAAAAACATCTTTAAAAGGGAAATTTCACACATAAATGATGAATCATTTACTCGCCCTCAAGTTGTTCCAAACCTCTATGACTGACTTTCTTCTGTGCAACAGAAAACATTTTGCAAACGTTTTGTTGTTGTTTTGGACTCCGCTGATGTCCATTACAGTATACAGAAAAAAAAAAATGATTATTTTGTGTTCAAGAGGGTAAAATGTAAAATGATGACAAAATTTGAATTTCCCTTCAAAAGCTCAAGAAACATTTCTTATTATCAAGGTTGAAAACTGACCCCAACATTTTGAATGGCTTTTGCCTCTAAAGTAAAAGCATCCTGTTCACAAGTTTGCATATTTTTATTGAAAAACAAGATTAAGATGATGATAATTTTTTGCAGGGAAATGCATAGAAGGATGGGAAACCAATGATAAAACAGCCAAGTGAAACCAAATGGCACATATGTCAGGCATACAAAATAGTTCTCAGAGAATCCACTCCCACTGTTCTGATGAAGCCTGTAATTAACGGCCTGCTATGTGGTGACATTAATTAGCATTAAAGTTACAAAGCCTATGAAGTTTGCACCGACAGGGCCTTTGGCTTGCATCAGACAGGTAGGAGGACCAACTGTCACTAAAGTAGAAGCTGAATTATTCTTAGTTAATGGCAGCCTTTTCACATATTAGAGATTCAGAAATTAATATGCATGTTCAAGCCAATTAAAACAGAGGATGTTCCCTTTCATGTGCAAAATGTGTACAAGGATCACCAAATACATGGTTACGCTAATTTTAGACCAAACCCCAAGGTCATGTTTGAGAATTGGAAAGTTGAGAGAAAATGTGTGTGAGGAGCGCTAAATTCCGAGCACACTCTGTGACCACTTTGACCCCGGATGAGGACACAGAGCAGACAGGCTATTCATCTTTTTTTGCACACTCACAGTCTGAGCAATTAGAGGTCTGTCTATGACTGGCTTTCTGACCCCAACTGCGGCATGATTATAATAAATTGCTCAATTAATGCTAGCCTTGCAGTATAAACAATTTGCTAATCCGAGTTGTGTTTGATTCAGATTTCCAACTAGTGGTAACGAGTTGCCGGGCTTATCTGCCCCTCACACACAAGTCTAATTTGTGCCCTGATTCCACAGACAACGCTAGAAAAATCTGAGCAATTACAATGACAAATGGGCATCTCATTAGCCTTAAGACTGAGACTGGCTATCAGTGTAGGTGTCTTCATAGACATATTTGAAAGTTTTGTTCCAAATTAACGCTTCCATAAATGAAACAACAAACCAACCTTTTCAATAATGCATGCCCACACTTGACCTCTATGTGATTAATGTTAAGTACAGACAATAGCTAACTGGCTTAGTGGTCGACAGCGTGATTGATCTGTCCTCAGTCGAGGAAGAGCTTACTGTGTGTTAGCATCCATGTCTATGTCCTAGCAGACTGACACTTCTACCTCTTACCCACTTCTGTTTTTCCTCCCCTTCTCATTTATATTTTTCCTCATTTTCTACATATTTTAAAGGGATAGTTCACCCAAAAATGAAAATCCTGTCATCATTTACTCACCTTCAAGTTGTTGAAGGTCTATCTGTTGAACACAAAAAAAAAATTTAATAAATAAGAAAAAAAAAAAAGTTGATGTTCCCCTTGGCGTCGATGGTGACTTTTTCAAGTCAATGGGGACCATCAACTGTTTGGCTACCCATATTCTTCAAAATATCTTCTTTTGTATTCAACAGAAAAAAAAAACTTGGGTTGGAATAACCTGAGGGTGAGTAAATGATGACAGAATTTTAATTTTTGGGTGAATTATCCCTTTACACTATCCATAACCCTGGGAAGGGAATTACCAATTCATGATAAGCAGTTCACCGATTCAAAATCATTATAGTACAGTCATTGAATTTTTGCTTTAAAATGTTAAATAAATATTTTATCTTTATGTAGAAAATGAATGGGAAAAACACTTATGTAACTAAAGCTGTGAAAAAAGTAGGTGTTCTCTATTGCGCTCTATTCTACCTGACTTTACACTTCCTCCTCATGAAACTCCGGTCAGGCTCTAATTAACAAGCTCTTTGGGTGACGACTAGAATTTCCTTAGAAGGAGGAACTCTGGAAGGATTTCCAGTGATGTGGGCGACATTGCACAGGGTACTCGCTAAATAAAAGCCAGTGAGAGCGCAGGCAGTGAAATGGGCCAGTGTGGATCAATGTCAGGTTCACCAGAGCCGACAAAGTGATGTGATTCACCACACGAATCAAGGAAGAGAACGATGCTACTGTGTGACATACCACCATATGAGTCACAATGAGCAAGAAAAGTAAGAGCAAGGAGAAGATTGCTGAGGAGATGAAGCTTACTGTGAAAGATTGTTGGAAATCTTGTCAGCTCTTGGCACGAGGGACAAATGAACCACTACAGAATTTAATTAAAATAGAAAACACATTACAAGAAAACCCTCTGTACTGAGTCTAGCAAGTTCATCAATGTTTAGGAGAGAAGGGCGATGCCTGATTCAGCAAGGAATCATTTTTTTGAGCCAAATCTTTTCAATGAATTACTTTATCCAATTCATAAAGCATTTCACTCACGATTTTGACTCAAGTTCAACTCTAATCTGGTTGCGATGGTTAACATCTGACTGGAGATTATTAATGAAAAAGGACTTTTAAGCTCATCACACAAAATAGTTTTAATGGTGCCTCAAGCATTCTGAATTTCTTTTCCAATGGGGAGAACTAATCCTTTAACAAAAGGACAGGTCAATTAATATATGCTCAGGGAAATTCACTAAAATCATGTCCTTGCGCTTGTAAATAATTTTAATAAAGGAGCCATTTAAATAAAAATCACTTACAATGCAGGTGAAATGACGCAAGTTTTGCTATGTATTTAGGGCAGAGGAGTATGTAAAACACATCAGGATGTCCCTGGCGGCACCTCCATGTCCCTGATGGGAAGTTTGAGAGGCGTTCCAACACACATTCTCCTCCTGAGCGGTGTTTAATTAACAACCCAGGAATCCTAATTATGGAGACCTCAGCATTGACTTTATTTAAGCAAGATTTAACCAAAACAGCCTCAAGAGATGTTCAGAGCAGCTGGCGAGGCTCGAATGGAAGACGAATATCCTTGCAAGTGGCCGAAAATACCTCTCATTAAAGGCTTATAATCAATGTGCCCTCTAAAATGCACCATCAAAAACACACTCGCTCTATGTCCACATTGCATTATGTAAATAGTTTCTCAAAAGGTCAAATGCAAATTTGGTAGAAGTAAGGACAGAAAACTTTTCTAATTTCCTAACTGAAAAATTCTTCACCAAACTTCTCTAATTTTATCTAGATCAAGTGTAAAATTTAAAATGTCATTCTAACTCATATGAAACCTTTGGAAACTCTGTAAAATGAGTTAAGCGACCTATCATGTGTCTCCATCAAAAGGAACATTTAGTGTAACACTTATGGCCTTGCTTTACATTTCTAGCATAACTTCACATGGCTTTTCCATTATTTAATTGTCAAAATATGCTCATTAAGCTACCTTACATTTCTCAAATTTAACTCAAAAGAAAACTGAAATTAATAGTCCTATTTAGGAAAGAATGAGCAGCACTTATATGTCGACACGACTGTGGGATGGACAAGATAAACTAGCGGAATGCAGGCATGCAGAAAAAAATGATAGGAATGAGTCTGATGTCATAACACACGCCTCGAAGATAAATATTTTCTTATAATATAGCATATCCACATGAGGGACTGCGTTGTGTCTAATGGCACTTTACTCGCTCAGAGAATACCGTCTTAGTTGCTAAGCAACAGTTATATAAAAAATAAAAAAAACACACGAGCTTTAATCTGAATCCCCTTTGCACATGAAAGTGTCTGGGGATAAAGTGGGGGAGTATTCCACAGTTCTTAAAAAGATGGAATGAAGATGAAGACAAAAGACAATTAATTATAGGTGGGAGAAACACACATAATTACACTGCTTGCGAAGCATCACAGTAGATAGTACCTATATATTTTTCCTCCTTATCCACAAATGTTATCCACCAATTAATTCAGAATGAACTGCTAAACATAGATTTCATTCAAACTTTATTCTGTATATAATCTCTGCAACTAAGTCTATTTGCTATTTTGTGTTTTGTAAACTTTCTCAACTTCTCATTCACATTATCAGTTTTTCAGTTAAAGATTGTGTATCACTGTATGAACAAATAAAGGCCATTTATTTAGAAAAGCCTTTTCAGTGGTAAAGATTATTGCATCATATCAGACACTTTTACAGGGTTTTACAGAGAACAGTATTTTAAAAGGTCAGACGTCTCTATAGAACATTACAGTCTAACAGACTTCAGCAGAGGTTTTACTCATTGTTAATCACACATAATGAATCAAACTCTTCAACCCGGCATACACATAAACCTCATCCAACATATGCAACACAAAAATAAGCATTTTGTGATTTCTGCAGTTTCCTAGAAAAAGCATGCATAAATCATGTAAATTATGACCTCTTTGTTTACTATTTTCACTGTTTCTTTGCATTGTAGTTGTCATGTTTGTTGTACTGTATCTCTTTGAGTGATTAAAAGAGTGCATCTCTTGCCTTCATGATGAAATTTTAGGCGTTGTTGTTTTCTCTGTGGAATGTGAAGAACTATGTATGATGGATTGAAAAGCTTGATGCAGTATTAAATGAGTGTATACAGTATACCCAATGTCGTCTTCCTATTCTTTAGAAATCCACATAAATCATTACTCACGGTAACACCTCCTTTATTATAAGTGTTATTCTGAGAGAAAATGCATTGAAAAACAGACAAAACAACATCATCAGTGTGTGCACATGTGGCACCTTGTAAGCCAGTTAACTTGTCCAATGAGAGATGGTCAACAATGAACAGTTAATTTGAAGTGTGACAATGAGGAAGGATTACTGCAATAAGAATTTAAAAAAATAAATAAAAATAAATGATCTTGCTAATTTTGACACACATCTATGGTTTCCATTTGGCTTTTCCTTTAGCTCATAACTAAAAAAAATTCTGTGTTGATAGTGAGGAAGGATTACTTTAATTGCAAAAATAAAAGAAATAAAAGAAAAGAAATTGACACATACTGAAGGTTTCTATTTGGCTTCCCATTTAGCTCATAACTAAATAAAACGAAAAAAGGCTGTGTGAAAATGAAGAAAGATTACGGCAACTGCAAAAAAAAATAAAAAATAAAATAATGATCTTGCTCATTTTTGAAACGTCTAAGGTTTCCAACCCCTGTGCTATAAAAGTGACATCCAAAGCGATTCTGTCTTTTCACCAGCCCTAGTATGCGAGAACCGCTGGTGTCAGATGCCCTGATTCTGCTGAGCTCAGTTTCAAATGATGTCCTGAAACCTGAAATCTGTGAGGTGAAAATGAGCAGCCTTCTACTAACCACAGCACCGTCTCTTGACATACAAAACAGATCCTGCACCAGCTAAAACATTAATCGCAGACAAATTCCACAGTAGTAAGTGGGACAATGCACATCTGGTGGACGAAAGCCAGTGGATTATAGTCTCTACTTGATGCTAATGCTAACATTCTTTGCTGTTCTTAAAGGACTGTCTGAACGATGGGAGCATATTAATACAGTTTACCTTGCACTAGATCCTCCTCATCCGTGTCCCAGGGCACACAGCCAGGCCAGCGCATGTTGTCTTCCATCCAGAACCAGGGAGACGTCAAATTCGCCCTCTCCATCCCGGTGTAACTTTACCTAACTAAGGCTGCCGGTCGTTGTGGCACACTCTCAGTCTTATTGACCCATCCAGTGCTTCTCCAGCAGCTGGTGCAGCCCTCCCCATCCCCCTTTACTCACTGTAACACTTTCTCACCCTGCCCAGGAAGTGGGCTGCACAGCAGATGCTTAGTTTCTCTCTCACAGTCTTTGACTTACTGAACCCTCCCTTGATACTTTAATCACAACCACTTACTGTGCAAGCAATGTCACAATATGTGCTAGATATGCAAGCAATAGCTTTGAAATACCATAGCTAAAGCATGACTGATCTAATATCAGCCTTGACAGGATGGCTTTGATATCTCGATTAGAGAAAACGGCATCTACATGAGCACCACATCCAAACATCTCAGTGACGCAGCTTCAATATTTGTGTGGACTCACTTGTGTTTCTGTGGATTACTACAGAATACCTCTAATTGTATTGAGCTCTGGGTAAAGAGGACATTATAGTGCAACATCTGCATGAATTTAAAGGATTAGTTTACTACCAGAATAAAAATGTTCTGATAATATATTCACCCGAGTGTCATTCAAGATGTTCATGTCTTTCTTTCTTCAAAAATTAAGGTTTTCTCCATATACTGGACCTCAATGGTGGCCAACGAGTTGAAGGTCCAAATTGCAGCTTCAATGCAGCTTCAGTGGCGCTTTTCCGCTGCATGGTACGGTTCAGTTCGGTTCATTTTTGGGGGTTTTTCCACTGGGTACAGTACCTGGTACTTTTTTTTAGTACCACCTCCGTTGAGGTTCCGAACCGTTCCGTTACCAAAACATAACGTGTAAACTCTGCTGTTCACTGATTGGCCGGAGAAATAACGTCACTGCCTGAGTCATTGAACTTGCAACAGGAGACAACAGACCCGCTAGATTTAAATCAGCACAAACACAGCCAGCGAAGGATCGAATGAGGTGGCGGTACTCCTGAAGGAGTGAACGGCCATTGAACCAAAAGAAGAAGAATCGAACGCAACTGTTTTGAATGAGCGCACCTTTTTTCAACAACCAAAAAAAATGGCTGTTTCGTTGTCTGTTGAGGAAGTACATACGTTGCTCTTGTTGACAGACGAGGAGCAGATCCAGTGAGAGCTTGATGAAAAAGTTTTTCAGGAGTCACGGCAGTAGAGGCGGCGCAACAATAACGTGAATAATCCCGCGCACTCTAAAGCGGTACTAAACTGCAGTGGAAACGCAAACCGAGCCAAGTACTCCAGAGTGCCGTGCCGTACCACGCAGTGGAAAAGCGCCAAAAGGGCTCTACACAATCCCAGCCGAGGAATAACAAGGGTCTTATGTTGCATTTTCTAAAAAAAATTCAAATTTATACACTTTTTAACCACACACTAGTCTTGCACTAGCTTTGCAATGAGCACGCGCGTCTTCTCGCATTATGTAATCATGTTGGAAAAGTCACTTACGGTTAGTTATTCATCTGTGTACTTCGGTTCAAAAAGGTAAGGTAAGGTGAAAGACGTTAGTTTTGAAAACAATAGGTGCGTTCGAGATGCACTGCACTACACCGGCTGGCGAGAGTACCCGCTTACAGTCGGACACTTTCTGCTCCCGGTAGTGACGCTCTCACGGTGTTTCCATACTCTTATCACAGATAAAGTGAATTAAATGATATATTTTTCAAATACACAGAAACGTTTTCATGAGCAACAGAAACACTTTTTATGTACTGCTTAATACAGCGCCATCTGTTCATGAATAAAGTTCAACATTAACATACACTATTTAAATACCAATAAAGTGAGGGTATATATGCTTTTATCAGTGTTTTATTGATAAACATGATTCAATATAACAGTGCGACTACACTAAAAATGCTTTTACTGTTTAAAAAAAAAACAGATTTGTGAGCATTATTGGAATTGAATTGTTAGAATAAACACACAACACACCTTGTGCTTGTCATCACAGAATCTAACCAATGAGGATAAAGTGTGTCGTCATCAAGGCTCTTGCAGACGATTTTGAGCAACTGCAGCACCTGACCTCGGCAGCTGGTCTCGTTTTGCTCTCGCGGTACTTTGGCACGTGATCGTAAGGCGGCTGCAGCGCCGATCAAAGTCGGACAAATGTTCTAACCAGAATGCATTGCTTTTGTCAGGGGCAGCTGATTTCTGCGGCGCTGCATGAAGTCGAACGCACCTAATGGGTCGGTACTTCTGCCTACATCACACGTGACCTTTCCAACTTGATTACGTAATGCGTGAGGTCTAGCTAGTGCAAAATGAGCATTTATGGTAAAAAATATATATATAAATTTATATTTTTTTTATTAGAAAATGGCTGATCATTTCGCTAGATAAGACTCTTATTCCTCAGCTGGGATCGTGTTCAGCCCTTTGAAGCTGCAATGAAACTACAATATAGGCCTTCAACCCGTTGATCCCCACTGAAGTCCACTATATGGAGAAATATCCTGTTGTCTTCAAAGACCTTAATTTCTTTTTGATTGAAGAAGCAAAGACATGAACATGTTGGATGACATGGGACATGGCAAAATAACAAGAAACTTTCATTCTGAAAGTGAACTAATCCTTTAAGGATGCCTTCAGTCCTGGCATGGAGGTCCACTGATGTCTGGGGTAAGTAGGACAATTACATTTGATCAATTAGCACACACTTAAATAAAAAGTGAATTACAAATAAGGAAAATTCAGCAATTTATTATACTGAAGCCAACAGTATTAGCAGACAAATTCAATATTTAGCCTGAGTAGCACAAAACCTGAAACAAAAATAGAAACAACAAAAAAAAAGGCCTTTTTTCATTGTAATGAAGAACACAATTTATAATAAAAATATAAATTTCTGTTCTGAATTAATAAAATGTTTCTAATTTAATTTAAACTTTAATTTATTTGAATGTTTACTGAACCATCATTTGAAAGATTAATGAATGATTGTTAAGCATTAATAAACAATAAAAATAATTTAATATTTAAATAGAAAATGACATAAGTTTGTATATTCATTTTATTAATTCACATGACTTTTCCTGGTCTGGAAACCACACTTTTTTATTTTATATTAATTTATTTTAAGTCATGTTTAGGTTTGGGCGTGTCACTTTAACAAATGATTTTTTAGATTATAAACTACCTTTATGGTTATGGATAAATGAAGAGCTTGCAGAAGAGGTATTTTGAAAAATGGCTATAGGATTTTACTAGGAAGTGGCTGGCACTGCTGACCACAGAGGACACTCAATGGCGCCTGTCACAATGTCAGCAATATTATTGGGACTGTCAGTCATTAGTCGCTGAGATGCATAACATTTTATGCTAGCCTGTACTAAATGCTAGCTCAGCTGTGCGTGCTCATAAAAATGGGCTATAAGTTTCAGTGACAGAATAAGAGAGCAAAGAGAGGTGTAAAAGAAGTGAGAGACTAAGTAATTCAAGGGCACACATAAAACTCTCAGTCTGGCACAGTGTGTCCGTGTCATTCCACTGCTGTAGGGCTTAATGGAGTCCAGATGGGCTTCTCCTCACTTGGGTCGCTGAGATGATCTCAAATCAAGCAGTAAAATTTCCAGTAATCCTCCCCAGCCTTTGGCCTTCACTGTTTGCCTTTAGCCGCTGGCCTTCCATGCCCTGGACCTGTCCTGAGTCAACCAACACTGCAGCTCCACCTGTCAGGAGCTGCCCTAGGACTCCAGGAGGCATGGCTTGGGATACTATGAGTCTGTGAGGGAGGCAGGACTAATGGGTTCTTTCAGTCACAGAATTCCACAATGCAACAGTCTGGCTAGCAATCAGAGCTGCTGCTCATTTCACACGTGAAGAGGGCATTTCTTAAAGCACGCGGCTGAAGGGTTTTTGATAACTGAAATAAAGGTCAAATAAAATATTAGATACCAACTTAGAAATGTTGCCTTGGCAACTAACAGAAATATGTTTAAGTTGTAGTAAAATGAAGAAAAAAAACTTGAACTAAACTGAAATAAAAATGAAGCTATACAGAAATATAAAAAAAATGTAACACTTTAGTATAGGGACCAATTCAGTCATCGCTTCCTCACTGCCATGTTTTATAACTTTTATGACTTTCTTAGTTCAGCATAATAACACAAAAGACTTTCATTATGTGAACAAAAAGAGGAGAGAGAGAGAGAGAGAGAGAGAGAGAGCACGTTTAGTTATCCATAACTGGCTTAATATTAAAAGTTTGGTGGGTGTGTTTAGACTGCAAAATTGAGAATTACAGCAAGTGAAAGATCAAGTGTTTCAGTGCTGCTGTAGCTAAATCCAAAAAGTTGGCAAACTTAATCTCAAGTTCATGGAAAATACAACTCAAGTGCAAGAACAATAAGAAAGTAATTAACTGTCCCTGCGAACACCTGCCACCTGGCTCTTCATTCTAATACATCATGATGGAGAGTCCCCTGTCAGTCTGCCGCTTCAAAGCAATTAAAGCCTAACAGCATATTATCATGGGCTCATTCCCTGCCTCTGACAATTAAAGACTTCTCTCCACCCAATTCATCATGTGTGAAGCATGTGTGCTGGATGTATTCGGAGAGATCCCTCCATTCATAACTTTTCCTTTCCAGGGCACACAGGCGGAAATCTGCTTACAAGACAAGCATTTGGAGTTCATTTACAAGCTTAAATGACTTAGCATTTCATTCATAACCAAATACAGTACAGCGCTTCATATTACACCTTAGACAGTGGAACAAGTCAGCAAAAAAATCTATATAAACAACTATTTTGCTGAGTTAAAGTTTAAGCTGTGGTTTAAAATGGAAGACATTAACTGATTTTTGCAAACCATAAACTCATTTAACTTCAAATGAGACGCGTGACTGTCCAGTGCAACCGATAATTACCTTCCTGGATATTCTTGGCCTTTCACATCCGCTCCTTCCTGTTCTGACAATACCATATACCTGCTTCCCTCCGTGTTGCCAGAAAGGAAGATGGCCCACAGCCAAGAATATTTTCCCATCAAACAGAACAAATACCATCTGTGGCTCAAAATAACTTTGAACAACTCGGCTGGCCTCTTAAAGGTGAAAATGGAAATAAAGAAACGTCTGAGCCCAAAAATAAAGCAATAAAAAATAACAGAAGGAATTAACAGATATAAACAAGACCTGTAATTACACATTTGTGCTGATAAACTGTGAATTCACTTTCCAAAAGCCCCCTGTTGTTCAATCCTGGATTGCTTTCAATGTGTACTAACTCACGGCCATCATCAGCGGCCTGCCAGTTTCCTTTCATCAGCCAGTAACACAGAGATTCCACGAACAGTAATTCTGTTCCTCATGGGGCTTGTAAGTAAGGCTCATAGTGACAGAATCCAATGAGCAAGAGTGTAGAACAGCGTTGCTTAGTAATTTTAAAATAGACATTTGTAAAGAATGTATAGATGGTCTTTCTCACACTGTGCAAATACTGCACTACAGGGTTAAAGGAGACATGAAAAAATGAGACAAGGCCCTCTATAAATTATCCCTTGCACTTTTAAAGAAGAGCGGAGGCTTGCTAAAAATATGCAGTGAAATCCCACTGCAGTGGTGGAGGAAGACCGCCTTGTCTTACCTCTTCCTAAACTAAACACAACCATATTGGGAGTGAGAAGTCTTGCAATCTGTTACACATAGTGTCTGTAAAAGCCACTTTAAATGTATATACTGTGTGCTTACTTCAGAATGAAAATGAACAGCTTGCTATTCTAATGTCACACTGGCGACTAATCGTATAATTTAATAAATATACACTATAAATATTTCTTTAAAGGGAGAGTTCACCAAAAAATGAAAACTCTGTCATTGTTTAGTCAACCTCATATCATTCCAAACCCATGTGCTGTTGTTTTTCCATGGAATATAAAAAGTAGATTTTTTTTTTTTTCAATTATTATGTAGCTCTTGCTGTACAACTGTTGTACTGACTGTCCGTTAAACTCCAAAAAAGACAAGAAGCCTAAAAAACTGAGACTATACATTTTCATGACTCCAAAATTAACTAAATTAAAATACAAATGTCCACATGAAAATGCCATTATAGCAATAACACTAGATTGTGCAGATTGTGATTAGACATGATTAAATTATACAAATTGAAAACTGAACAAAAAATAATAAATGTGACCCTGGACCACAAAACCAGTCTTAAGTCGCTGGGGTATATTTGTAGCAATAGCCAAAAATACACTGTATGGGTCAAAATTATAGATTTTTTTTTTTATGCCAAAAATCATTAGTATATTAAGTAAAGATCATATTCCATGAATATATTTTGTAAATTTACTACTGTAAATATATCAAAATGTTGTTTTTTTGATTAGTAATATGCATTGCTAAGAATTGATTTGGACAACTTTAAAGGTGATTTTCTCAATATTTTGATTTATTTGCACCCTCAGATTCCAGATTTTCAAATAGTTGTATCTCAGCCAAATATTGTCTGATCCTAATAAACCACACATCAATGGAAAGCTTATTTATTCAGCTTTCAGGTGATGTATAAATCTCAATTTCGAAAAATTGACACTTAGGACTGGTTTTGTGGTCCAGGGTCACAAATAAAATTTAAATGAAAACAATCTAATCTATAATGGATACAGGTTAGGATTTGAGAATGAGTAAATTACCTTTTTCATTTTTGTGTGAACTATACCTTTAAAGGTATAGTTTGCTCAGAAAATGTAAATTAATTTACATTAATTGTCATTAATTACTGTCATTAATTACTCACTATCATGTCGTTCCAAACCTGTAAGACCTTTGTTCATCTTCGGAACACAAATTAAGAGATTTTTGCTGAAATCAAAAGTTTTCTTTCTCTCCATATACAGCAACGCAACTACCATGTTCAAGGTCCAGAAAGGTAGTAAAGACCTCATTAAAATAGTCCATGTGGCATCAGTGGTTCAAGTGTAATGTTATGAAGCTTTGAGAATACTTTTTGTGCTGAAAGAAAACAAAAATTATGAGTTTATTCAATATATTCTTCTCTTCCGTGTCAGTCTTTGATGCGCCTTGAATAAAGTTGTTATTTTCTCGTAGTTTCATAAACCACTGATGTCACATGGACTATTTCAACAATGTCCTTATTACCTTTCTGGGCCCAGTTGTGTTTCTGTCTATGCAGGGCCAGAAAGCTCTCGGATTTCATTAAAAATATCCTAATTTGTGTTCCGAAGATGAACAAAGGTCTTTGGAATGACATGAGCGTGAGCAATTAATGACAGAATTTTCATTTTTAGGTGAACTATCCCTTTAAGCTATCATGCTTGTTTTGGCCTTTTCTTCAGGCCGGGGAAGCATGGTAGTGGGCTTGGTCTTATTACGCACTTCATTCCACCACACAGTTTCTCTTAGTCCTTGTTTATTTGATTTGATAAGTGATCAACAAAAAAATATGTATTTAAAATTAAAATACAATGATACAAAACTAAATTTGTTCAACAAAGAGATTTTCCACAAACAAAATGTATGAAGTGGTTGGACCCACTCCATTTCTCCCGGTGTATTGCCGTCCAATTCATTACCACACCCTTTATGATGTTTACAAAACACAGACAAATATAATTTAATCATAAATATTAACAAAAAATACATTTTCTTAAATGGCTACAGCAATGCTGGATGTTAAAATAACTCTCTAATCAAGGACTGCAATAACCAATAAGCCTAGCAACAAATTCTGCAAGCAAGAGAAGCATCACAGATTGAAAAGAGCATTTATGAAATGAAACAGGACACAGTAACTGGCAATTACAATCTCTTTAGTGTCCAGATGGTGGTTGTTTTCTTTTATCTATACTGCCAATATGGAAAGCGGCATAAACCTGTGTTTCCCCATCTGGACTGAGGCGGTGAATTAAGGCGAACCTGCAGGATGTGGTGATTGGACTGATCAACTGGAAAAGGTCAAGCAGAAGGTTTGTAAAGCAGCCATATTTGCTGGCTGGAAAGGGCCGTCCGGCTCAGAGCTCCGAGTTGGCAGAGGTTTAACGCTAGCAGCGCCTGAAGTCTGTACAGTGACTTAGTATTCATGAAGGTTTGAGTCCGGGATTGCAGATTGACATGAGGGCTGAGTTTGTTTCCATTGCGGTCTGAAACAAAGAGACATGCACCTGCCCCGCCAGCTACCTGGTGGGAACTGTTGAAAAAGACAACTGTGAGAGGTGCCACACTCCATTTCACACTTGTTTCAAAGGTGTGAAGTCCCCAGCTTGTGTGCGAGCAATGCTTTTACCTGTCAGTGGGCTCTGTACATCAGTGTATTGTGTATTCACAGCTGATAGAGAGTCAAGAGCAACATCAATCCTTTCAGCAAAAGAACTGCAAACAGACATTTTTAGGACGCAACAAGTTTAGGGCCATTATGTAGCACAAGCATGAGAGATAATGACTTTAGTGAATAGCAAAATCCTTCAGCTAGCTATTGTATTTCTTATGAAGTGCAATGCTTCAATCAGTGACCTAAATGCTAATTTTATACTGTATTGTCCACAAGATTGGCTACATTTAATAAGATTAAGGTAGTACTATAATAACACTGGAGCGTATGTAAACAGAATACTGTGATTATGCTAATATGATTATTCTCATAATTACAGTAACCATAGCTACAGTAAAATATGTGGAGTATTGCAGGTTTTAATTGAACTATACAGATTTGCGCAGATACTCAAAAACACAGTAAAAACTGTAATATTGGGGAAATATTATTCACGATTTAAAATAATGTTTTTTTGCTCATGCAAGCTCAGTAACAAAGACATCATGCAATTATTGATAATCAGAAACACCAGAGTGGAGTTATTTTTAGGCACGTATTCAAGAAAACCAAGCAAGTCAGAGACCCTAGAATTGAACATTTTGCATTTGAAGCAGGCAAATAAAAACAGCAGCAACGAACATGCGTAATGCATTTGAATTGAACACTTGTTCAATGCTGTGACTTGAGGTACAATAGAAACTGTATTGGTGGCAAAATGGCTGTTTCAGAGCGAATAAACAAAATAAAAAGGGAAAGCAACACATAAAAAGGACTGAAGAGTGTGGCCATTATCAGACTATGTGCATGCACACAGACTCTAACCACTAACCATTTAATGTCAGCTACAGTAGTAATGTTTCCAGTTCTTATACAGTTGACTACATCATCTCACATGAGTTTCTCTGCCTCGAGGCTGCAAGTCACCAGTATGGCACATGCAGGAAAAATGGTGGAAATAATGCCTTTTTTCTCTACTGCAGTTGGCCTTTTAAAGTAAATATAACCATTTCTTTCCCACTGAAAGTGCTCCTCACATTGCATTGTTCGTCTGATGGACGGTTTTATTTCTGAATTGCTCGTTTACTCATTCAGAAATGACGTTTTAATGCACTAAAATAAAACACGTTTGAAAGACTACATTGTGTGATTCTTGATTCTTGTGTGAAGTAACTGATCATTTTTCACTCCTACCGCATAAGGTAATTCTTCATCCTCACATTCTGCTGAAGCACAAGCTTTCCAGATCCCTCAACCACCAGCTAAAGTTGGACGCCCACAACCCTTCTGCTGGCGGAGGTATTGAGCAGGGCTCTTGAGGTGGAGCGAAAAAGAGTTGGGTTTCGGACAACATCCCACAGCAGAATCCACAGCTGACAGACTAGCCGTGGTTAATTATGAAACTCATGGAAAAATGTTTCAAATGAAAGCCAATCAAAATGGTGAATGAAAGAATTTCATTGTTTCCTTTCCAAGAATAAAGGAGAAGGATCTCACCATTTCTGAAGAGCCACAATATATGGCGAGGAAAGCCAATTTATTAAGACTAAATGGTGAAGGAAAATGAAATGGTGGGCTCAAGAGAAGGAAATGCTATCTGGAGAGCAGGCTTAACTTTGGCTGGAGATTAAGGCAGAGTAATATATTAAGGGCAGAAATGGCAACATGTGAACAAGACCTTCATTATGGAGCTGAGCACAAGACCACTAAACCTAAAATAAAGTTCAGAGATGTCTTTTTACGGCTGTCTGTGCCAGAAGGTCTCATCATATAGCATATGGTAAGCATGTGGCAGCCTGGAGAACAATACAATACTAGCAATTATCTAATCAAGATGTCCGCTGAAACAAGGTGAAAATAAACAGTAGAGTATGATAATGTGATAAAACGAAAATCGAGTTTGGTTTTAATATCTTACTCAAGCTATTTATTTTTCGCTGGTTATCATGCAGCCGTGCCTCAGAGCAATGGAAATTATGTGACAGCTGATCAAACTGAGGACCTTAATTTCAGCATAATCATATTCTGAGAGAGGAAGAGACAGACACTATTTGCCGTGATCATCTTTTAGAAACAAATTAGATCTGTAAAATGTCCATCACATTTCATATTGAGTGCATTTTTACCCCACTGATCGGGGGGAAAGCTTCTCTTCTTGGAGACCCGAACAATCTCCCCTACAGAAATATGGTTTTATTAGCAATTATACACAGTTTGGCTGGTTATCATGCCCTTTCAGGTAAATGTTGCTCGCTGACTACAAAAGAAGCAACTTTCGTGCTCACATGAGCAAAGATGACCGATTCTAAATCGCTCTCTTCAATGAGATCCTGCACTAGCTGCACCACTGCCATTGAGATGAATGGGAATTCTAATGGATTGTTCTCTCCAGGTATTACAGTTTACACTCTACACTTTGTGTCTAGTAAATGAACTAGCTTTGTGCACCAGTTTTTCATTTCAATCTGTCAGAGCCTGTCACTGAATGCATACATACTGCCAGAGGAAGGTCTCTGCTCGCAGCTAAAGCAATGGGGCGTTTTAATGGGATGAGCTGGGACTTTTCAAATGAGTGCTCAAGCATTCTTCAACTTCTTCGCAAAGTTACAGTCATTTGAAGTCTGGACCTGAGCAAGATTTGGTTGATTGAAAGTGAAAACTCAATGCTGGATTTGTGCAGGAAGAAAAATGAAATGGGAGACTGATTCTCAAACTCGAATCATTATCTCCACCTCCTATACAAGAAAAGAGAAAGGGAGTGGTGAGGAAAAAAGTAGTCAGTATTTATGTGTGCTTATACAGCCAAATGGTGCTCTGGTGGAACTAGAAACCCTATGCTACTCCCTGTTCATTTCAAGAAGAAGCAATAACATTCCTTCCCACGAGTAGTTCTTGGTCAAACCCTGGCCAGATGTTTCAACATCACTGATGATGGCTTAGAGGTGACGTCAGACCACATTGACCCTACAAAGAAAGAGCATATCAATCTGTCCACAGCACTGGAAATGACTGATTAAAGTCAGAATGAAATGGAAAATCTATTATCTAAATCAGGGGTGTCAAACTCAGTTCCTGGAGGGCCGCAGCCCTGCAGAGTTTAGTTCCAACCCTGCTCCAACACACTTACCATGTAGTTTTCAAATACGCCTGAAGGACCTGGTTAGCTAGATCAGGTGTGTTTAATTAGGGTTGGAACTAAACTCTGCAGGGCTGTGGCCCTCCAGGAACTGAGTTTGACACCCTGATCTAAATGCATGTTAGTGATCTTATTGTGAATGACTTATTCATACTTGTTTTTTCCCCCCTTATTTTGTGACCTTGTAATACGTACTCAAAATGTCAACTTGAACTGACTTCTCTTTGGTGGTGTATGCTGCTGAATTTCAATCTCTCTCAGTTAAATCCCTTCCCTTTTACTCGGATGTACATTACAATAAAGAAAAAAAGATCTTTTGCTACTTTCATTACATTGCAACTTTGAAATGTTTGCTAACTAAAGGTTTTTTGGAAGCTGTAACATTTAGCTACTAAAAATGTGCGTACCCTAGTAGAAAATAAATATACTAAAATGTATATGTTTCAGTATTTGAAATACATTTATTTCATGCCAAAAAATAAAAATACCCTGCAATTGTAATTTTGAAATGCACTTTAATTGTGCGGAAATAATGCTGAAGTCCAACTAAAGATATACTAAAATATATTTGATTGTGCTAAAGTAGAACTAGTCAATATTATTCAAAGATCATACAATCCTCATCAATAGTGACATTAAAACACTTTTTAGGCTTAATATTAAGAAATGTGCACTGTGCACAAGTAGTACTCCAAATAAAGTTTAATTATAACTTTAATATCAGCAAGTCTCAAGCAATATGACAGTAAATATAATAATAGATTTGAACTTAGTACGAAATAAATGTATTTTAAACTACTTTTACTAGGGTTGATAATTAAACATTGGCGGTGAAAACATGATGAGAAAATATGCAGCAAGATATTAGTCCACTAACAAAGCTTTTTGAAAAAGACAAATTTAGAAAGAATATTAGTGGTTTAAATAATTTAATCATAGTCAATAACATGAGATTAATCACAAAATCATAAATGTAATATTACATCTTGGTTATGCACTAAATCAGAATATCCAAAAAATATAAAATGTTTGAATATTTACATTTATATTAAATTTAGTCATTTAGCAGATGCTTTTATCCAAAGCGAGTTACAAATGAGGACAATGGAAGCAATCAAAATCAACAAAAGAGCAATGAAATGCAAGTGTTATAACAAGTCTCAGTTAGCCTCACGCAGAACACATAGCAAGGTCTTTTTAAAAAATTATATAATAAAAAGAAAACAGATAGAATATAAAAAGAATAGAGCAAGCTAGTGTTAGAGGCCTTTTTTATTTAAATTTTTTTATATTTGCTTTGATTTTGCATGTCAAGTAAAATGTTCTTTTCAAAATTAAAATTAGATTTTAAAATTAGAATAAATGAATTGCATGAACCACATTTTGATTACATTATGAAATAATACTGTTGTCAAAAGCCCAAAACTGATGCACACTAGTCAACAACAATTTTAACCCTCTCTTATCTCTTCATCACTCCCACCTGCACACTTGAGCAGCATTCCCCCTTCCCAGTCTGCAGTCCCAGTGGGAAATCTCACTCCCAGCTCTCCTTCTGATTCCCTCCATATGTGCATCAGGATGGATGAGACATCCAACGTATCCGTCCGAAGCGGGCACAGGAAGCACTATTTCACTTGCTAGTACATAGGACGAAACTTACAGTGGCTAACATATGGTCTTCATAACCCTCAGGTTCCCGCAAAGCGATATAAGCGACTTGAAGGATGCATAATGTCTCATTTCCTGAGCCCCAGCCCTGTAACTATGGTCTGCCGAGAAAATATGTGGCGTGTCACAGCTTATTGTGTTATGATGAGAGGGCCTAGTGAGGGAGGCTGAGAGACAGGCAGCGAGCAGTGGGCTGTGAAGAAAAGGAACCGGGGAAGGAGGAAAGAGAAGAGATGAGGAGAGGAGAAGAGAAGGGAAGAGCCTGCAGCCAGTGCGGCACTGGAGCATGAAACAAGGCCCTGCGCTCTGCCTCGCCAATCATTCACTCTTTAGATAAAGAATTATGTCTCTCACAAGACACCCGTGGCTGAGAGATGACCAAACCGAAGAATAAACCGAGAGACAGGTCACATCAAGGCAAAGAGAGATTTTGTGAAATGGCATTCGCCGCCTACTCCTCCTCGCTCTCCGTTTAAGCGAAACCTTGTCTCTGCTATATATACGGAACATATGACACCATTCAGGCCGAGTAAAAATCATCATTTCTCTAGTTTTGTTTTCACTTTGGCCACTGCTGTGAAGCGTTCACCACAAGGGAGCAAATTTGTGGCCAGTTTCCTCTGCATTTGACTAGTGTGGAGGACAGGCCATCTGCTGCCGAGTCCAGCAGCGATGTTGTCACCTGCTGCAGAGATGGGCAGTCTCCCAAGGAAGGGTGGAGAGCCTTCAGATGATTGACAGAGCAGTCTGTATTAACACCTGCTACTATCGGCTCCAACGTGAAAGTCAGGAAAGTCTCTGCAGACTATCAAAACATGATCGGATTTGAACAGGGTTACCAACAGGGGACGCATTACCTGGACATATTCATCATTTAAAGGTGATGTGTGACATTTATTGCAGGTTAATTAGTAGAGACAGTTAGAAGTCAGTCATTTGTAGCCTGATTTCTTGAAAAGTGTAAACTTTGATCTGACCCTACTAGTAACATTGGCTCAACCAATGTGAATCTGGCATAGCACTATCTGTGTAATGGCCAATGGAAGAACTCGTTTGAAAACAATTATTATTTTTAGATTAGATTAGATTAAGCTAATGCCACAGAAATTTCACATTTCATCTTTAACTTTAATCAATAAAAATTAATTTCTAGTTAAATAAAGTTTATATAAAATAATAAAATAAAATAATTAAATTAAATGTAAAAAAAAAAAAATTAAAAATGGATGACCTAAAAAAAAAGTACTTAAAAAAGTAAGTACTTTATTTCTATAGTACCTTTCTAGAGCAAGGCACTGGCAAATACTTGAAACTGTTGCCTATACTTTAACAAATAAAAAATGAGTTTTTAGAAATAATAAACTAAAATAAATTAAACTAAACTAAAATAAAATATAAGATGGAAAACTAAGCTGGAAAGGAAAATGCATGGCCTTGAAATAAAAATTCAGTAATTTCGAATAAACATAAAACAGATGCAATGATTTGCATTTTCAAATTAAACATATTGTTGATTGATATAGGTTGAACTTGGACAAAGACATAAAGAATCTTAATAATTCAGCCTTAATAACAACGTACCCTACGTAAGTAGTTAAGTTACTCACTAAATTAAGAGACAATTTGCACACAAGAATTTTAACAGTGGCTACATCAAGACTCCAACATTAAAAATGCTAATGCTGTAGCTAACCTGTGTGAGCAAATGGCATACTTCTGTACAATATCAGAGAAATTTAGACTTAATATGGCTGGTAAAAATAGACCCCGATGAACATTTTACAGTCCTGTCCATCACAATGACAAATAATGATTAATTGCAGCATAACCCCTAGTTTTCGGCAATTGCTCATAAAAGGTTCCTGCAAAATTTAACCCGTTTTCAATCTTGGTGACAGCCTGCCAAAAAAATAAAAAAAAACAACTACCAGAGACTAGCAAAAAAGCTGTATTTTTAAATTCCCTTGAACAGCTAAGGTTAATCAAGGTCGCATCCCCACAAGGAATGGTTTATTCTAGACCAGTTTAACCACTGAAATGGTCAATTAGTAATTCCTGGAAGGGTTTTGCTTCTGGGAGAAGTACAGTATGTGTAGATTGGGGAGATATTTGGGGGAGTGATCTGTAACTACTCCTCTGAAAGGGCAAACTGAATTTTTCCTTCTTAGAATGTGCTTAAACTCATGGCTGGTAATATAGTCTCCAGAGAAGAATGTGTGTGTGTGTTTTCTGGGTTATTTGCCCATCCCCTGCGGTGAGGGCCTGCCTCGAGGCTATTGTTTGGACACAGTTCACCTCACGCTGCATTGGTCACAGACAGGGCGTGGTTCAGGGAGGTTGGAGACGGGAGGGGAAGGAAGAGACGGGAGGGGTGAGAGAAACGGAGAAGGGGCTCTCTGAACGCTTTCCCCACTCTCTGGGAGCTGACAGGAAAACTGGGAGATCCCATGGGAGAAATAAGGGGAAAGAGATACTCCCTCTTCTTTGACAACAAAGCTGTACTGTAATCCATCTCAGGTGCACTGGTGCAGCTAACCAGAGCAAAGTATTACGTTAGCATTACCTCTTTACCGTGGACATGGTGCTAGTTCTCATCTCTGGAGATCTGTGATGCTCTCTCAGAACTATCATTTCATGCGACTTGAGAGTGAAGAACTAAAAGGCCAATTTGCATGTTTTTAATTGTTTTCCTGTGTAAATATGCACTAGATGTACATCTTTTGAGACATCCACTAAAAGTCGATTATTGTCAACAAAAATATTTGATCAAAAATACAGTAAAACAGTAAGACTGTAAAATATTATCACTATTTAAAATACTTGTTTTCTATTTTAATATATTTTATTATGTTTTTTCCTGTGATGTCAAATTTTAGCATCAGTCTGCAGTGTCATATGATCCTTCAGAATCCTTCAGAAATCATTCTAATATGCTAATTTTGTGCTCAAGTAACATCTCTTACTATCATTGTTGAAAACAGTGCTGCTTAATATTTTTTTATATATTTATGACTGATTTCAGGATGAATAGAACATTCAAACAAACAGCATATTTAAAAATTAAAAATCTTTTGTGGCAAATGTCCTTACTTTCACTTTTCGTCAATTAAATGCATGCTTGCTGAATTTTGAACGGTAGTGTATTTTAATAGAATACCTCAAAATAGCAAGTTTTAAATTGTAATTTTCTGACATTGAGAAGTCATGGAAACTATTAAAACTTAAAAGTGATAGTTCACAAATGAAAATGTCATAATCATGAGCTTTTTTTCTAGATATTCTCTAAAAAAAAAAAAAATTTTGGTGAGAAAATACTCTTTGTGAATCAAATCTCTCTCTCTCTCTCTCTCTCTAAAAATCTTTATTCAGTATTCACAAATGACAGAAAGACATGCATTGGTCAAAACGTGGAAATAGATTTTGGTGCGGCAGTGGCCCAGAATCATCCTTTCAGAGGTGGAAACATGCAGAACAATCTCAGGTTCTTCAACCAGCACCGGCACTTTGTCTGTGAAAAAGGGACATATGTAACAACCAACAAGAGAAAACTGAGAAGAAAACTATAGGTAAAAAAAATAAAAAATAAAACACCCAGCAAGCATTGCTTAACCTTTCCAACAAATCCTCAAAAATTCATCCGCGTTTCAGACAAAATAAAATCGCACGAAATCAGTGAGGAGCAACACCTCCCAAAGGCTGATTTAAAAGCAATTTAAAACATCACCTCCGTCTGCGGGAGCTTTATTGAGTTCACTCCGTCGCATTTCTCTCTGCTTATCACTTTCTCAGGGTCGTGGGGGGTTTAGCATGCTGGCTTGCGCGAGTCCCACTAGTGCTGGCATAAATCACAAGGGCGCTGCAAAGCCATAAGCTCCACCGCAGGCTCCTTAACACCCTGCCTACAGCCTCCGGCTACTGCCGCTGATGCTAGCAACGGCCTCATCTAATTTTATTCATAATGGCTTGTCACAATCTGTTTTATCAGTTTAAATTTAGTATTATCATGTAACATTGCTTTGTGTCAACCTGGCAGAATTACAATTATGAGTGTTGCTCTCTTCAGCACAGCTCATTAAGGAAAAAACTGTTATTGTTTTCATAGGTAAGACAGACTGGTTGACATGTTCAGATCTACTCACAGCTCATTAAGTGAAGTTAACATCACATAGCCAGACCTTTGACTAAACAGCATAAGGTTTGGTTCACATAGCAGCTGATTCAGGCCAAAAAAACTGCCCAGACAAGAAGAGAAAAATCTGGTGCTCAAGAAACTTTTTTTATTATTTTTTTTATTATTATTATTGTTGAAAACTGTTGTGCTTAATATTTTTGTGGAAACCATGATACATTTTTCCAGGATTCTTTGATGAATAGAAATTTCAAACGAACAGCATATCTTTACTATCATTTTTTATCAATTTAATACATTCTTGCTGAATAAAAGTATTAATTTCTTTAAAAAATCTTACTGACCCCAACTTCTGAGCAGCTGTGTATAATCTCAGTTTGTAATAAAATATATTTTTATATATAATACACACACACACACACACACACACACACCCAATCAGATTATATAGCCTTTAGAGGCTCAAAATGCAATTTCTATATGTCAATAAGCAATAAATAAATAAAGTGCCAGTGAATACGTCTGATTAAGACCACATTGTGGATTTGTTTGGCTTGACTTCTCAAATGATTTTGTTTACTACTTGTTCTGGTCTATGGACCATCAGACTTCACAGCCACAGCTGCCAACGAGGCATGCAGCTCTCTCATGCCAGAAGTAATGCCAGGGGCCCATTCGCACTATTACCATCTGTCAGTCACAGAGAAATGGCCCATTGATTTGCTAGCATGTTTTCTCTTCTGTAAACACATCAACCTTAACCCCATCTCCCCCACTCTCCATCTTGCTTACTCTTTTTTTAAGTGTCTCTTTCACTTTTACTCTGTCTTAAAGGTTCACTATGGGTGCATTTGCCGATACGGAAGTCAGTCTTAAACTTAAACTGGCACCTAGCTGTTTAAGAAGCCTTTGAATAAGGACAGGAGTAGTATGGACCTCTATTATGATATTTTTACATCCTTTCACTACCTCCCATCATCATTCTTTCTCAGACGCTAGGTGTGATTCTGCTCCTTTGGCATGATATGGCATTGAGATCGCACCTTTCAAGCATTACTTAATCTGTATGGTGACTTGACCAATTTGCAACCTCAGACTTCCCATCAGGCAGTCAAGAGTGTGCAGATGTCATTGCATTAGACTTTTTCTCATTTGTCGTGTAAGTGTTCATCTCTAGGGACGCAGAGGCTCGACTCTCTCAGCATGAGATGTGAGCGAAAGAGCTCTGCTAAGCCTGCTTTTCATTTTCACACTTTTCGCATTCGATCGCTTGCATTTAGAGGCGTAATCCGTTTGATCTCACAAAGCAAGGAAGTGAACTTTGTTGTGTGATACCTCACTTTTTCATGTAGATTTGACACCTGAGCCCCAACCAGCTGGAATTGTGAATA
Organism: Onychostoma macrolepis; assembly: GCF_012432095.1. Lineage (NCBI taxonomy): Eukaryota > Metazoa > Chordata > Actinopteri > Cypriniformes > Cyprinidae > Onychostoma > Onychostoma macrolepis. The sequence continues at coordinate 17,344,725 of NC_081165.1, read as the reverse complement.
ATGTATTATGCATTAGCAGTATTGATGTTTAGAGAACCGTTTCCATTTTAAAAGATCAGCAAATTTATATCATGTGTACATTTATTTTTCCCTCCTGAGACTTGATGTGTATCTGATTATAGAAATACAGTCCATTCATTTATGAACCAAAGTTTAACATACTATTGCCAATAAACTGTTGGAACAAGCAAATTGTATGAAAACTGTGTGAAAATGCAAAGACAGCATCCATATGGCTCTGAATTATGCAAAGCCTGATATGATTGACGTATCTGCCCTTGACTAGTGAGAAAATATTTATAATATGCAGAAGGCAATGCAGATAAGATGAAACCTGTGGTTGATCTTAAGGGCCATTCACACCAAGGATGATAACTACTGTATAACCATACAGTTTTAATAATCATTCAAATCCACGTCCACACCTCAGATATACCGATCCCGGCAGAGAAATATTATTGTTGGAATCATTTTCAGCTGATGAACGATACAAAAATATTGCTGCCTGATTACAATCTACGTGACTTTAGAGAGCCTGAGCATTTAAACCGACAGTTAACAAAACTATAGTGCCGCTTATAATAAACAGAACATTGCCATCTGATGTTAAAACTAAAAAGTTAGAACGAAGTAAATAAGAAATAGTTAACATTCTGCATTTGTGACACTGAGCATGTGAACTCCTTGTATAAAAGGTCAGATGTTCTTTTACTGAAGCATCTTGTATGTTGGATCATCTGCAATGTATCATCTCAAATTAGTTTATGCTGAAACCAAAGACACTCTGAAGTTCTTCAGTTTTATCCCAATTGTAATGTTATGATCATTTGTAAATAAATAAATAAAATAAACAAATTAAAACTTAAATTAAGAAATGCACAAATGACAAGTTTGAGTAAATGCCACATTAAGGTAATTCTGGGTCTATTTTTTTAATGGGTGACTGAATATATATTTTGGGTTACGTGTGCAACTACATGTTCACATATGTAATTCCTTCTAAATATCATCTGATGCTCTTATCTGTTTAAGTTCTTAAGATAATTGGTTTCAGATGAGTCTGGACTTCAATCTCAATCTGATAAACCTAATCACATCCCTGTACTAAAAAAGAAGAAGCACTTTATTGATTTAATTTTTGCCTTGTTAGTGGAGCTCACTAAAGTAAAAGAAAACTATTAGTATTACAATCACTCATACTGCGGGTTAGGGATTTAAACAAGTCTAATTATCAAACTTTGCAGCATAACTTGTCCTGCGCCAAGTACGCCAATTATACCTCAAATTGTGCTGCTTGTTGAGGAGAAGTGAGCCATTAGCTTAGCAAACAATCAAAACAATGTATTTAATTTATCATTAATATATAATACTGTAAAATGTAATATTATTATTAATTAAGATTTTTAAAAAAAAAATCATACTATCATAATGTAAAATAAAATGACTACCCCGTAACTTCTGGACTACTGCTATAATAATACATATAATGCATACTCATATAATAATACTACACCCACAACATTGTGGTGGCAAACCGCCATATTCTTCAGTCTAGTTTTTGCCTTCAGATCCTGTCATCACACAAACTTTACTTGTCATCTGAAGAGCCAGAGCACAACTGGATGCCACGTCTCTCCATTAGGCTGTCATAGCTCATTAAACCCCAGCCTGCTTTCAAGTTTATATTCCGAGCGAGTCCGCCTGCAACACGGGGTAAATATTTTGTGTGTTTGTAACCAAGTGAAAAAAGTTATTAGTGGCAATAAATGGTTGTGAGACTTGTAAAAGGTCAGAATAGTGAAAAAATGTGGACAAAAAAAATTGCCAAATTAAATTGAACCCAATCCAAATCCAGCCCTATACCAAACATGACTTTTCGTGGCCTTAGCCTTTGGCTCGATAATGACGGAAGGATGTGAGCAGAACACAAATGAACCCGGAGCCCTGATTAGAGGAATGCTGTTTTTTGAAACGGGAGGGGGGGCGGCTTTGTGTTTAAACTGAGAGCAACTCCCACATACAGCAGGACAGAGGAATGTGTATCTGATTACATTCTGCCTGCTCAGCCTCCGGCTCTCCCATGTAAACAGTCACCTGACTCAGAGAGAGAAAGAGAGAGAGCGACTGAGGGGGGCCGAGAGACAGGGAGAAGCATTACATCAGTGCGCTGGTAAAGAGGAATGTGGGTTCACTGCAGTGAGATGCCTTAAACCCATGTGAAAAGAAAGAGAGAGGGGGAGTTTTGCTGTTCATACCATCTCATTCATTTAGAAGGGTCCTGCTAATGACACCTGTTCAAACACTGTGTCTATCACTCTCGCTCTCTCCGTCTGAAAGTGTCTCAGCCTGCAGAAGACCACCGGGGGATGGCCGACCTCTGCTGGGCTGCCCTGCATGCTGTAACCCGTAAAACATCATCAACCTGACACAATATCAATACGTTGGTCCTCGCCCCACACACCCAGACACTGTCCAAACTGCTTAACACAACCTCTAGCCTGAATAAAAAACTGCCTTGGGCTATGAAATCTCTGCCACAGAACCGGACGGATCTCACCACACCTAACTTCCGGAGTGAAAGTTGAGATGGCAAGCAAAAAAAAAAAAGATGAGTCACAACACACAATGTGTGACACTTTACAATAACATTTTACAATAATTCAGTTAGTTTATGCATTTGGTAACATTTAACAATAGTTATACAACATGCACAATTATTAAACTAGGTTAATGTTATGAATATACTATTGATCATTATGAATTCATTTTAGTGAAAACTTTGAAAGAAATTAATACTTACAGTTAGCAGTGATGCATAAACTTTTATTAAAAGTGACAGTAAAGACATTTATAAAATTTATATAAATATATCTATTTCTATTTTCAAAGCTGTCCTTCAGAACTATATATTCATCAAAGAATCCAGAAAAAAAATCAGCATCACGGGTTTTACAAAAATATTAAGCAGGCCAACTGTTTTTAATATTGATAATTAGAAGAAATGTTTCTTGATTTCTGAAGGATCATGTGACACTGAAGTAATGACTGCTGAAAATTCAGCTTTGTAAGGAATATGTGTTACATTTTAAAATACATTTGAACAGTAAGTTTAAATTATAATATTATTTCGCAATATTACTGTTTTTAATGTATTTTTAATCTAATAAATGCAGCCTTGTTGAGCACAAGAGACTTCTTTAAAAAACATTTCAGTCATGTATTTTGATTTATATAACTTGGCGTGATAAAACTTTACTAAAACTAAGATGAATACATTTTAAAAGCAGTAGAAATACTGTTTATTAGTTAAACTGTTGCTGTAAAGTTTTTGACAAACACGGGTCACATGATGTCATCAAGTGCTTTTAATGATAGTCATCTCGACTCACCACAAAAAATTATTTTCGTCCTTTACACAACCACATGTAGTTTTTTATTTCTGTGGAACATAAAAGCAAATATTTTGAGAAATGTGTCAGTGTTTCATATTTGGAGTAAACTATTTCTTTAACATGCTACACATTGGAAAGTGGCAGTTACCACTAGTTTAAAAGTGAATTTTCTGTGGTACCAAAACTGCAAACAATAGTAGTGTTAAACACTATCCTGTCTGCCACTGGTCGACAAACAGACAGTATTGCCCCAAACTCATGCAATTGGTTAAGTCAATATTGCTATGTTGGGCTTGTCAGGATGGTCAAAAAAGACATTTTTTGGATAAATCATTCTACAAAAAGTCTGTATTAATAGCTGTCTTAAAGCTATAGAAGATAGGATAAAAAGTGTTTTAACATCATAAAAAAGACACACTTTACCTTTAACTAAGTTTTAGTATCAGTTTAGTATCAGAACTGAACCACGTGTTTCATGTTATTCCCTGTGAATCAGTCAGAGAGCAGAGTTATGACGACAACTGAACCCGATGCCAGCTTTAATTTTTCTTCTCCCTCTGGCCTCTCTCCGCCTGATATGTCACAGCTGCATTGGAAAGCCGTCCCACCGGCTACCCGGGAAACGGGACAAGGCAGTGAAGAACGGGATCAGCTGCCCCCGTCCTCCCCTCTTTACTTTCTTCTCTCAACAAAAGCTCATTCCCACCCACAAACCCCTTAAAAATAACTATTTCTCCACAGTAACAAGTTGAACTGACCAAACACTGAAGCAAAACTTAACACACGTCTTACCGTGGAGGTGGTGATGGTGGTTCTGCTGGTTGTTCTCCAGGCCGGCAGGGTTGCACGCCCCCAACTCGGCCAGTCTGCGGCTGGTTGCGGAGAGCTCGGAGCGCAGGTTGGTCACCTCCTGGCTGGCCGACTGGATGGCCCCATCGATCCGCTGAGCCAGCTGCTTGTTGTCTTCCATCATTTTCAGGATTTTGCCCTGAGAAGCAAATCCACACAGAGGTGCATGGTGTCAAGGGCTTTGTCAGGGGGTAGAACAAGCCACGGGTCCCCGGTCCCCCTTTATCCTTCCTCGGCTGCCACAGTTTAGACCATACATACAAAACACACGCTAGAGAAGAGGGGGAAAAAAATCCCAAGTCTGACTCCCCTCCTCCTTATCCCAGCAGAAAAGACCTAATCACTACCTGTCTTCTGTTAGTGTGTGAAAGACAGCTGAGCGTGTGCTAGATTAAGAGAGAGAGAGAGCGTGTGAAAGAACGTAACGGACAAACGAAACAGCAGGTAGAGGAGTGAGAGAGAGTTCCCGCTGAAAAACCGCGCTCCCAGCAGCTGCTTCCAGAGAGAACACAGTGCATTGAGAGATGACATGCTCTCTTTTAAACGGAACGTACCATGTGCGCCAGATTTCTGGGGGAGAGAGGGAGGGAGCTAAAGTACGATGTTTCTGAAACTCTGTGAACTGCAGGCTTTGTCTCGGAGAGCCTCCTCGATCGGAGCAGTTTGCAATGAGAAAGTAACTGTTCTTACGTGGCCACGGTGGAAAATAAACAAGACTTTTTTTGCACTTCCTTGATCCCTCGACATACACTTGTCAAGCTGGATACATCTATTCTCTGGGACAAACATGCTCCCACCCCTTTCCCTTTCTTTTCATTACATATTCATTCTTTTGTCCCTGGGAAACGCTCCCCCACTCTTGAGGTTGCGGATGGGGGTGGGTCGACTCAACTCAGAGGGAGAGGAACCAGGCAGACCTCGGCACTGGACACGAGGGACAGCTATTAGTCCGGCCCCCTGCACACAGGAAGTGAAGAGAATTACACTGAAAGCAATCAATCTCCTCGCAGGGTCAAAAGTTTGGGGCTGATTTTGAAAAGCCCTCTGGTCTTCAGAAGCAGACCCAAAATGGTTTACCCTTTCCCAGAAGTCTTATGCAACAGATTGAAAAGTCTTATGTCCTTTAGGTGTGCGAATCAAAGAAGATCCTATGCTGTTCAGTGAGAAGCTGGTCTATTACTTTTTGACAAACCTTGAGGTCATCCGTAACCTTAAATGCTGCATCATCTATCCCAAATATTTAGCCTTTTGAACAGGAAGAAGGGGGACCAATAATTTTCAGAAAGAACGAACGAACTGATTTTTTCAAAAGAATATATAAATATAATGCATTAAATAAAATCTACACGTTTATCCAAAATGACTTTCTTTGCATTCAAAGTCTACATTATATCAATTCATGCATTAACTGGGGTAAAATAATACTACAATTAAAAGAAAAGAAATGCGTTTGGCAGATGCTTTTATCTAAAGTGAGTTATATTCCATTCAAGGTCTACATTACATCAATTCATGTATAAACTGAATTAATATATAATAATAAATATATAACATATAATAATAAAAGTAATAATTAAATAAAAAACTATTTATGCATTTGGCCGATGCTTTTATCCAAAGTAAATTACACTGCATTCACAATCTTTATTATATCAATTAATTATAAACTGGGGAAAATAATAGTAAGAATAATACTAATAACAATAACAATAAAATGTAAAAATGATTTAAGCATTTGGAAGATGCTTTTACCCAAAACACTGCATTCAAGGTACACATTTTATTGATTCATGCATTTCCCTGGAGTGGGGGGGGGGGCATCAATAAAATGCCAGCCTTTGATTAGCAATAGCAAGATTGATTCATGAGCTAAAACCCATTGGCTATCCTGATATGTGCTCACTGATCAATTTCATGGGTCTTTCATTTTAAACTGAAAAGAGCCAACAGATGAATGCCTGTATCACCTATTAGAGGGTAACATAATGAAGCAACACCAAAGCTTTATTTGAGAGTATAGTCACTAAATGAAGACCAAATGCATGCGAGGAGACAAACAGAAACTTGACTGGTGTATGCACATACTAAGTGAATTGGATTGACTGCCAATCATCTATTTTAAATCAAGGGTGGCAGAACATCATTCCAGGTGAATTTAACCCCTGCTTATGACTATAATCAACACCAGCTCTTATCGGAGTGGCTTTTACATTCCCCAAGCAAAACATTTGCTGAAAATGAGCAAAATCACTCAATTCCTAGAGCAAATTGATGGGGTGTGAGTGAGAGAAGCAAATCTGGTGAACCATCGCACCAAAAATTGTGAACACCTATCATTTCACGGCTCTGACTGAGAAACATCCTCATTGGTATTCACAGGAAGCGATGCTAGAAATGAATGGGGCACAACAGAGGAATCCACACTAAAAACAAGCATAAAATGCAACAGATTATGACAACAAACTAAGTTTTTAATGGATTTTCATTTGCATCCATCTCACTCATGATTGAGAGACAGCTCAGATGTAAAGCTATAAAACAGCGAAAGTTGCAAAGTTTTTTAGCAGGTTCCAAACTGATTGATGTCCTTCAGAAATGAGCTGGAAAGAGCACCACATCTACTGTGCTAACACCATTCATGCTGAGATTCAGACTGCAGCTGAAAAAGGCAGTGCTTTGTTTTCAAATCCCAGCCCCGAAACCACTATAGTCGCTCAAAAGAAAAGAGAGAGAGAGAGAGAGTTAGAAAGAGAACGAGAAGGAGTAGTGGTGAGAGAAAGAAAAAGAAACATGTTTGAAAAAATCTAGTCCAGTGCGTTTCATATTCTGTGGCTTTTCCATTCTGCAAAAGACAGAGAAAAGATCTCAGTCGTATGAAAAGTCACTTCCATTGACTGGAACACACCGGGCCACACAAAGGACCTGGAGTGAACAATGCTGAATGTCTGTGGGAAAAGACAAAGGGCAGGAACTGGACAGCTAACAGTTGTTCCATGGCTTTTACAACAAGGCCTTTCCCCAGGCTTTGCTGTTGTCACCTGCCTTTTGCCAAGAATATGCATAGGCCGCCTGCCAAACAGAGTCAGCTCTGCAGTCAAGAGTGCATTCATGCTGCTTAAATTCTTTAAGAAAACGCTCAGAACTGCTAATGCTAAGAAGTTTGATTTACAAATATGCTACACACTTTTGCATCAGTTTTTTTATGATGGTTATAATAATATGATGGTTATCCAGTCAGTGTAATGTACATCTGCTAACAAAAAGTAACATAACTTAATGACAGCTCTGATTGGCAAGAACACCCAATCACTAACCTTTCATTATCAACTATACTAAGGTGTGATATAAAAATAACATTTTAAAGTTTGGGGCCAGTAAGTTCATATATATATAATTAGTGCTGTCAAATGATTAATCGCGATTAATCGCATCCAAAATAAAAGTTTATGTTTACATAATATATGTGTGTGTGTATATTTATTATGTATATATAAATACATACGCATACAGTATATATTTTGAAAATATTTACATGCATTTAATATTTATATTATTTACATTATAGATAAATATATTTAATATATAAACATAACATATTTTTCTTAAATATATAGGCTACATGTATGTGTGTGTATTTACATAGACATAATCAATATACACAGTACACACACATATATTATGTAAACATAAACTTATTTTGGATGCGATTATTCACGATTAATCGCTTGAAAGCACTAATATATTAGGGGTGTAATGATATGCGTATTCGTATTGAACCGTTCGGTAGGAGGCTTTTGGTGCGGTACGCATTACAAACTGAACGATTCGTTGGACTAATCCTATTACGTTTGGAAAATAAAAGAGCTTAAAGTGTGTGTAATATAATGTTCTCAGTGCCGCCACGCTCAACAAGGCAGCCCAAACGACGCAACAGGCAATGTGCTGTCTGTCCAGTGGAGTAGCAGACGGCCCCGCGATAACCTCCCCTTGCTGGGTTGCGTCAAAAGACGATGATCTTGTATCGACGATAGCCAGAGATATTGTCAAAAACATCAATTATTGGCAATATTAAGAGGATTTGGCATTTCCAATTAATGTAGGCCTGTTACATTCTTATCTTTATTAGGCCTATTATTATTATTATGAAGTTACTTTTATTATTAAATTAAAATTAGGCCTACAATTAATTTGCCCTGCAATAATTACCGCATAAATGATGCGGTGAGGATATCAAAAGATTAGGCTATTTACTCCTCAGTTAAAATGTTTTTAAAAAAAGGTCTTTTAAATCAGGTCTATAAGGCTATACAATGGATTATAATCCTATAATCTAATTAAAATATTAACACTGCAATCATCAATGAAATAAAAAGCTTTTATTTCAACACCACACCATAAATGACTGGCATACTTCTTTATATTATAATTTGTCTTTCCTGGTGTATATGGCAAATAGTAAAGAATTTTTAAAGAATTTTTACGAGGGACAGTTTAAGTTAAATACCTATATTATCAGTCCATATGACACACTGCTCTGGTATCGTCTAGAACAGTGGTTCCCAACCCTGGTCCTGGAGGCACCCCAACACTGCACGTTGTGCATGTCTCCTTAATCAAACACACCTGATTCACGTCATCAGCTCATTAGTAGAGACTCCAAGACCTGAAATTGGTGTGTCAGAGAAAAGGGACATGCAAAATGTGCAGTGTTGGGGTGCCTTCAGGACCAGGGTTGGGAACAACTGGTCTAGAAGACTTGAATAGTGCAGAATGTGGACTGTTTTTATGGTGCCCTTCTATTGGTCATATACAGTAGGCCCATTTGTCCTTTGCAGGAGCCTGACATCTATCATTTTAAGGAATAGAGCTCCAATTGTGGAAAAGAGTATACTAATTATTTTAATGATGAAAAATACAGTAAACAGTACTGTGAACAAATATATAATATTTGAATATAAATATAAATTACTGTGAACAAATATATAATGTTACAATTTAAAATAGCGGTGAAGCGGTCTTCTATATAGTAAAATATAATTTATTGCTGTGATCAAAGCTGAATTTTCAGCATCATTACTCCAGTCTTCAGTGTCACATGATCCTTCAGAAATCATTCTAATATGCTTATTTGCTGCTCAAGAAATATTTCTGATTATTATCAGTGTTGAAAACAGTTGTGCTGCTTCATATTTTTGTGGAAAATGTGATACCATTCAGTCTTGGGTAAGATTAAAAAATATAAATTAATATTTTTCTTAGACACGTGAAATCACGGAAGAAAGCCTGTATAGAGATATACATTAACTCATATCTCATGTCTGCTGAAAACTGCTATGTAGGCTGACAAATAACATAGGCTTTAAAATCTGAGAAATTTGAAAAGGCCAGTAGTAGTTTGCGTTCCTGAAAAATTTACATCTGTCATTTAACACACACACATATATATATATATATATATATATATATATATATATATATTATTATTTTTATTTTTATTTTTTTCGTAAACGGTTGGCAAATATTGCTGAATTGTCACGTCATGTTTAGCTGCTTACATCTTACGTCAGCTCGCATTCAAGTCGCGCGCAGCTCAGCGTCTGTGAACAGTAATCCCAACTTTGATTGGCTATTTCAAACATTTTGACATTGACGAGTGCTTTTGAGCCGCTGCACGCTAAATTAATTAGAATTTTTGAATCAAGTGGGCCTCGCGGGCCATTCGTCTGGGCCGATGGAAGGATATACTTACATTTACTACAATTCATTTTTTATATATATATTTACACAAAGGGCTGGCCCACATTCAGGGCCGCATTAAGACTGCACTGGGCCCCGGGGCTATGACTTACTGCATCATGTTCCATTAAGATATGTTGTAAATTTCTTACCGTAAATGTATAAAAACTTCATTTTTGATTAGTAATATGCATTGCTATGAACTTCATTTTGACAACTTTAAAGGCGATTTTCTCAATATTTTGATTTCTTTTGCACCCTCAGATTCCAGATTTTCAAATAGTTGTATCTCGGCCAAATATTGTCCGAGCCTAACAAACCATACATCAATTTCAGATGATGTATAAATCTCAATTTCGAAAAATTGACACTTAAGACTGGTTTTGTGGTCCAGGGTCACATATATTCTTGATGCACTGAAATTTGATAATTTTGTGTTATCAATTTCAATATCACAAATGATAATACTAGTCTAAGTAAACATAAGCTTACTGAAGATAAGTAAACAGTCACAAATTAGGCTACAACAGAACAAAGATCATAAGAAATCGACCTACTTTAAATACTTAAAGCACTGAATAATATTATGATGTATAAAAAAAATTTACAAATAGGCTGAATGGTGTCCACTGTATTCAATATACATTCATTCTTATTTATTTTACAAAAGTGATTCAGTCAAGGACAGTGAGAGATTTTCTTTCTGATGTTTGATTTACATTATTGACACAAATGGCAACAGCAGCTATATTAGGCTGCTTTAGAGGAATAGTTCACCCAAAAAAGAAAATTCTGTTGTTGTTCTAAACCTGTATGAGTTTCCTTCTGCTGTTGAATGCAAAATAATATATTTGGAACAATACTGGTAATCAGACAGTTGCTGGGCCCCCATGACTTCCATAGTATGAAAAAAAATACTCTATTGGAGTCAATGGGGACCAGAAACCGGTTGCGATCATTCTTCAAAGTATCTTCTTTTATGTTGAGGAAAACAAAGAAATTCAAAGAGGTTTAGAACAACTTGAGTTTAAAGGTGCTGTATGTAGGATTGACTAGGTATTGCAAATTCAAAATATTGGAGAAGGTTTTTTTCACCCGGCCCCTCTTCCTCAGACTTGAGGCACACGCAGGTTGCCAGATTAACGACACCAACAGGAACGAGCGCACATGCCGATGAATGAAATTAAATACGCTGTGTTTTCCGCCAACTGGCAACCCGGGGTGCCGAAATACAATTGGGTAAACTGGCAGTGGGCGGATTTCACAAACCATAACAAACACAGACATTCCGGGCCGGAATGCACATTTTCAAAGGAGAATAACTGACTGTAGAATTGTTTTTCAGATAAACAAGTATGTTAATTTAGCATGTTTCTTAAATATCTGCAAACATATTATGGTATTTTTATGCTTTAGTACAGTCAAAATCCTACATACAGCACCTTTAAGTATGACAGTATCTTCATTTTTGGGTGAACTATCCCAGACCCGGCTCCAGACACAAATTCACGGACGGGCATTTCATTTTTTCAGGGGATACAAATGAGGTACCTCATTGCAATGCATAATATCATTAATTATGAATTAAATGGACAAAAAATGAGGAAGAATTGACTTACCACTCCACTGACGCAATACAACAGACAGAGGAGTCGTAAAGATTGGACCTAGCCTACTTAAGCAGTCTAAACACACATCGCAGGGCTCGACATCAACGCTTGTCCGCTTATCCGGGACATATGTAATGGTAAAGTGATTATATTTCGTTTCGTTTTTTATAAAGCTAATATCAAAACGTTTGGAGCACTTTTTGTTCGTTAAATGTAAGGTTTTTTTTAAGTAACGACCAAGCGGCCAGCGGCAGACAGTGAGCTGATCATAGCCTATGTTTGATCAATTTAGCCTTCTCTAAGCACCATGACCTGCCTAAAATAAAATATATATAAACAGTTCAAGCATCACAATGTTAGTTTAAATGTTTGAACTATATAAAATGTGCACTAGGTGCATATCTAATCGTTTGTGTGAAGAGTGAAAGCTGAAGCGCACTTTGCAGGACATGGAGGCGCCACAGCGGTCACTTGCATTTTTTCTTGATCGTGGAAACAACTTCAAATACGCCGTAATTTTTGCTTATAAAGGTAAGAGTAATGCATAATTCGGAACTGTAAAGGGTCTACTTTTATTTGTGTGCATTCACAATATCAACAAAACGTTGTGCTTTTATTAAAATAAATAGGAAAACAGAGGATGCGCTTGCAGTCTTGTCTTGCGTCTCGAACAGGAGCGCTTCACAATGATGAACCGAAACTCAACGAATTGAGTCACAAATATAATAAATATATCTATAGAAAGCTTTAAATTACTACTTTAAAACGAAATAATTCAAATCGAAAACAAAAACTCTTTCATTATGTAATCGGTAAATATGCATTTCTCTCTAAAGGCACGTCCAATGAGGAGATGGCGAGTCATTTTTCATCACTGTCTAAAATATAAAAATAAGGAAAAACCTAAAACAGGCCCGATTATATTTTTTTCTGATTTTTATGTTGCTCTGCTCTGAATTCCTTAAGATTTAAAGGATTTTCTGGAATGCAATTTTGTCTGATGTGTGAATTATTTATTAGCCTATTTTTTTAATCCATGCAACAAAACCGCTTTTAAAATTACTTTATTGCATTCCAGATGATTTTAAAGAACTTTTCACTTTAAATTTTACAGGTAGCTTGAATGTAAAATGAATTCGTTGTATTCCCATTTGTAAAATAGGCTACAAATTAATTGTTGTAGTTTAACCAGATCTCGTGAAAGTGCGTGTAGCACGATTTTCTCTTTCTATTTGACGCAATGTTTATAAGCAGAAATTGACTTTGGAATGCAAAAGACTGATACATTTATTATTAATGGCATTGCTGGTTCAGTCGACAGAAATACGAGACACACGGGCCTATAATTTACTGCTGAAATGTTTGCGGGGCAAATCTCAGGTCAGTCTGAGGCATATAGTACGCACAGTGCGTCCAGCCGAACACCTGCAGGCGCCACTGCAGTTAAGCAACATCACACGACCAAGAGAGCTGAATACCATTACGACTGAAAATGTGACGCTGGCCTCTTGCCATACCCTATCCCAGTCAGGTGTGCCATGAAAAATTATCCATACTTCATATCTCTATTATAATTTTATCATTATTATTTTAAATCAGAGGGTTTTAAAATGTTTAACCGATGCCAATCATTGAAAAGAGCTTGTCAGTAAAACTTCGTAACGCCAGATCCTCAAGCTCTCAGCGAAAGCTCTTAACTTCACCCCGCCTCCTTTCAGATTGACGCGCCGTGCACAGTCTGGAGGAGACAGATATCCGCTTTTTCGCAATGCAAGGGTAAATAAATAATAACTGGTGTTTGAATAGTGCAGCGTTTTCTTTATTCAGCAGGCTCGTCCAGGGCAGGCACTAGTGACTCACAGGGCGGGCCAGGCCCCCCATTGCCCGCCCATGGCGCCGGGACTGAACTATCCTTTTAAGATCTCATCATATCCAGGATCTCAGATATAACACTACACATGCTTTATCTTTAAATATTAACGTTCATTTAAGACACAAATAACTGTGTTTACGAAGATCCTCGCAAAGACGAGAATTTTTGACACACAGCGGTGTATTTGAACGTTTAAGCACAACAAGGAGCGAAAAGTTTATTCAGTCGCAATAGGAGCAGATGCATGCCGCGCGAAATCAGACTGAAACCGTCTTAATGCACACATTTACCAGAATAAATTCTACCCCACTGCTTAATGTTCATTAACAGTTTAAACCATTTGCTTTAATACCTGCTTAAAACGCGTTTAAATGATAAGTTTAGCCTACATCTTGACGCGCAAAAAGATTGATTATCTCCCAACCCTTAAATTAATAGCCTATATAGAGTTTGTTCAAACACAAAACTGTACATCCAGTTAATAATCAAAAGCTTTTCACACTGCGCTTAACCCCGGGTTATCGTCGTTCTAAACACCGCTTTTAACCCCGGGTAAAGACACGTTTCACACCTGTAATTTGAAAGCGGTTGTAACCCTGCTCTGGAGGGGTTCACACGTCGCGCCTAAAAACCAGTTTAAACGCTAAGCCCGCCGCTTTCTCCTTCTTTCCAAAGCGCTGTAGCTTGCGCTCCAGTGGCGTCTGCCGTTGCTAAGAAACCATGACCTGCGCTCTTCATGAAGACGCAGAAGTTTCAGCAAAGAATAAATGCTGTTCGTCCAATCAGAGACAGTGACACCGCAAATATGCAAATAAGAACGTTAACCGGGGTTTAGGAATGTACCGTGTGAAACGTCTGTTAATGAATACCCAGGCTTAACAGTTAACCCCAGGCATAGTATGAGCAGTGTGAAACGTGATTACAGATAACCCAGGATTCCGCTTATCCGGGGTTTAGGATGACCCAGGGGGTTAACAATTTCAAGTGTGAAAAGCCCTAAACTAACCTAAAATCTGTGTGGACGATGACGATGACGCTGATTGTTTTTTTGTTTTTTTCTGCTCTGCTCAGAATAAAACTCCACTCGCTGTTCCAACAACTTCCACTCCATCATTAGCTTTAGTAAAATAACCCAATAGCTGGGGATTTTACTGACTAACTTGTGTTTTTTTTTCTGTTCTTCGTATTTGGAGTTTTTCATTTTTTGAGCCCCACTCTCTCAGAATTGCTGACATTTTTACTTATCGAATATTGTTCTTTGCGCGACCATTTCCATATTACTCCAGAACGCAGTGAAGAGTGGAGGTGAATGGAGAAATACTGGGCAGCGATCACCTGATAGATATGTGCACATATTGTTCAAAAAAGTCAAATATAGAATAAATGCATTTGATTGGTAAACCAAATTCAGACTTTACGCTTCAATCTCAAATGGTAATACATGGAATTTACGAAAAAGCTCAACTAAATAACAGCACTAATAAGTGGGGGGAGTGGTGGCTTTGGCGATCGGCTCAGTCAATCTACCCCACAGCCAATCACGGGCCCCCTCCTTGCTCGGGCCTCGGGGCTTCAGCCCCGCCTAGCCCAATGGTTAAAACGGCCCTGCCCACATTGTACAGCGGCCCACTGGGAAAACTCCCGGTGCTCCAGATGGACAGTCCGCCACTGCCCAATCATCATCAATGGAACTCTGGTAGAGAGAGTCAAAAGTTTCAAATTTCTTGGCGCCCATATCAGTGATGACCTCACATGGTCAGAACAAACCCAAGCAGTTGGGAAGGCGGCAAAACAGTGCCTCTTCTTCTTAAGACAACTAAGGGAATTTGGAATGAGCTCCAGCACCCTCAGATCATTCTACACATGCACTGCAGAGAGCATCCTGTCCGGCTCCATCACCACCTGATTTGGAAACAGCACTGCTGCAAACCGCAATGGACTGCTGAGAGTAATACAAACGGCCCAACACATTACTGGAGGTGAGCTTCCCTCCCCCCAGGCCATCTACAAAATTCGTTGTGTGAGAAAATCCCAGAAGATAATCAAAGACCATAGCCACCCCACTCACAGTCTCCTCTCAGTACTGCCATCAGGGCCCGCACCAGTCGGCTGCGGGATAGCTTCTTCCCTCAGGTCATCAGACTGCTAAACTACATGCACTACACTGTTGCACAAATACATAATTAATATAACAATACAACATACATATACATTGTATATATAATGTGGGTATGCCTTCCATAAGTAAAATTCCTGGTGTTACGTTTATTATGTTTACGTATTGTATTGTCGATGCTAATGTCAGTACTGTCTGTGTATATATATGTATACTAATGTCAGTACTGTCTGTGTATATATATGTATACTAATGTCAGTACTGTCTGTGTATATATGTATACCTATTTATCTGTTTATATATATACACAACACTGTGCATCTAAAAAAAAAATCCAGAAATCACAATGTATGATTTTTTAACTATTTATTTGTATGATACAGCTGCAAATAAGTATTTGAACACCTGAGAAAATCAATGTTAATATTTGGTACAGTAGCCTTTGTTTGCAATTACAGAGGTCAAACGTTTCCTGTAGTTTTTCACCAGGTTTGCACACACTGCAGGAGGGATTTTGGCCTCCTCCACACAGATCTTCTCTAGATCAGTCAGGTTTCTGGCCTGTCGCTGAGAAACACAGAGTTTGAGCTCCCTCAAAGATTCTCTATTGGGTTTAGGTCTGGAGACTGGCTAGGCCACGCCAGAACCTTGATATGCTTCTTACAGAGCAACTCCTTGGTTATCCTGGCTGTGTGCTTGGTCATTGTCATGTTGGAAGACCCAGCCTCGACCCATCTTCAATGCTCTAACTGAGGGAAGGAGGTTGTTCCCCAAAATCTCGCAATACATGGCCCCGGTCATCCTCTCCTTAATACAGTGCAGTCGCCCTGTCCCATGTGCAGAAAAACACCCCCAAAGCATGATGCTACCACCCCATGCTTCACAGTAGGGATGGTGTTCTTGGGATGGTACTCATCATTCTTCTTCCTCCAAACACGTTTAGTGGAATTATGACCAAAAGTTCTATTTTGGTCTCATCTGACCACATGACTTTCTCCCATGACTCCTCTGGATCATCCAAATGGTCATTGGCAAACTTAAGTTGGGCCTGGACATGTGCTGGTTTAAGCAGGGGAACCTTCCGTGCCATGCATGATTTCAAACCATGACGCCTTAGTGTATTACCAACAGTAACCTTGGAAACGGTGGTCCCAGCTCTTTTCAGGTCATTGACCAGCTCCTCCCGTGTAGTTCTGGGCTGATTTCTCACCTTTCTTAGGATCATTGAGACCCCACGAGGTGAGATCTTGCATGGAGCCCCAGTCCGAGGGAGATTGACAGTCATGTTTAGCTTCTTCCATTTTCTAATGATTGCTCCAACAGTGGACCTTTTTCACCAAGCTGCTTGGCAATTTCCCGTAGCCCTTTCCAGCCTTGTGGAGGTGTACAATTTTGTCTCTAGTGTCTTTGGACAGCTCTTTGGTCTTGGCCATGTTAGTAGTTGGATTCTTACTGATTGTATGGGGTGGACAGGTGTCTTTATGCAGCTAACGACCTCAAACAGGTGCATCTAATTTAGGATAATAAATGGAGTGGAGGTGGACATTTTAAAGGCAGACTAACAGGTCTTTGAGGGTCAAAATTCTAGCTGATAGACAGGTGTTCAAATACTTATTTGCAGCTGTATCATACAAATAAATAGTTAAAAATCATACATTGTGATTTCTGGATTTTTTTTAGATTATGTCTCTCACAGTGGACATGCACCTACGATGACAATTTCAGACCCCTCCATGATTTCTAAGTGGGAGAATTTGCAAAATAGCAGGGTGTTCAAATACTTATTTTCCTCACTGTATGTGCAATGTCTGGAACACGCACCTAAGCTTTTCACCCATCATTTACTTGTAAGTTGAGTTGATTTTATATATATATATATATATATATATATACACATCCATATCCATAGACATGCTGCTGTGAGCATGTAAGAAATATAACATATGAAATAAATCTTATATATAACACATGAAATTACCCTGTAGCAGATCTATACAGGTGGAGCTGGGGAAGGTGAAGGGTTTCTAAAGTGTGCTACAGCTACAGCATGCACTAGCCGAGTATTTAAATGTTGAGCAGCAAGCTCATTGGCTGTTGATGTGAAAAGAAACCAATCAGCTGTGTCATTTAAATAACAATGTGATTATATCAGATTGAGTTAGAACTAGCCTGCACCATCTAGAGTTTCATTACAGAACTTTGTATTTCTTTTGAACTTTCTATTCATCAAAGAATTTTAAAAAATCTTCATCGTTTCCACAAAATTATTAAGCACAATTGTTTTTCAAAAAGTAAGAAATGTTTCTTGAACACCAAATCAGCATCTTTGTCATCACAGGAATAAATTACATTGTAAAATATATTAAAATAGAAAATAGTTGTTTCAATTTGTAATATTTCACAATATTATTGTTTTAATTATTTTTTGATCAAATAAATGCAGCCTCGATGCACATAAAAGGTTACAAACATTAAAAAGAAAAAAACGTACCTATCCCAAACATCCGGAACATGTACGTATATAAATATATACAAATGGTAGTATATGTACATATGTATATATGTATCCTGTCTCAAAAACAAAAATATGGATGAAAAAACCCCAAACAAAAAATGTTCACAAATTCTATTTTAAAAATTTAATTCACAAATTTTGCTTTCATTCATTAAACATGTAAATTAAACACGATAAGACTATACACAGCACTGAACATAAAAAGGACAGAAATATATACCCATATGAAAGTCATACAATTTTAACCACCATTACAACACATTTTTATGAGATTGGACTCCCAAGGAATTGACACCCATGAGTATCATAAAGGAGAGAATGTTCACAGGAATATCCACACAGCTCTGAGAGTCATTAGTGCAGCAGTTCAACTGGACTCAGGGTGAACGTTGTGTGTGAGTGGTATGAGCTACAAACTGGATATTTTTGGATTGAACTAGGACTACATTTGCTTCTTAATGATGGAAAAGCCCTATACGGACGGTAATTGTTCCTTATGTGGATGTCTATAAAAATAAATTTACATGGCACCTCAGTGATAAAACTCATTTGGCTGGCGATTTATTCATGGTATGAAGCATGTTCTGTGATCCTACAAACCTGGGAACGCACTGCTCACGTCGTCAGTCCCATAATTGTCTGCTGTAAATAAAATGTCATATGCTTGGAATAAATTCCTATTTAATAATATCCTATTTATTATTTGATTATGTAAATCTCCTGTTTAAAAATAGGAAAATAGACAAACTATAGTTGGAATGGTTTTGGTCTTGCACTTTATCTCTCAAATTGATGGATGCCATTAAAAATGTGGAGATTAGCAGAAATAAGTTAATACAACCTCTTATTTACATTTATTATTTATAAGGTAAACATAAAGCTGTTTGGTTTATATTTTTATGTATGCAATTGTATTTTAAAGATGTATTGCATACCTGTTGCTGCCATAATATTTACGTGCTTTTCTTCTGTTTCTCCTTATTGTTCTTAACAGCTCCCACTTGCTGTGGTGGAGCAGTTATGAAATAATGTTCTTGTACTTTACAGCATTTCAGTAATAACTATGCATGCTAACTATAGCTTTAGAATCACCTGTTACATGTGCTCAGCACGTTTTGTGAAGTTTTGATTTTTCCTTTAGGCTTTATAAGATTTGGGGTAAATTTGGACAGGCCCCTTTTCTAAATGACCCTGTTAAAGCTTCCCAAAGGGTAAATAATTTTTTTTGTTGTTGTTGTTGATAATTATTGGCCTAGAGAGTCCAGAGAATTGTACTGCAGTGTTTTTTTACAGTTTGAGTGAAAAACCTAGGACTAGTTTCTCAAAAGTAGGTTTTTTTTACATCTTCTCAATCATTTAACAAACGATTTGATTGGTTCTGGAGGCAAAGTTGTCTGGCATGTGGAGTTCTATTGTATGATACAAATATTGTGTGCATATGCAAAAAACCGTGTGACGTACAATCGTTTACGCCCTTGAAAAATGCAATATCGCCCCCCAGTGGCCGATTTCTGTCAAATTTCTCTCAGACCTTTGGGGCCATAAGCCGAACAGGCCCACCAAGTTTCATTCCTCTGTTAGCCTTGTCTAATAGGTGCTCAAATTCGATGGGCAATGGTGGCCATGTTTTCTGAGATACGCAAATGTCCTTGTAGACACTTGTGGTACTTTCGACCAAGACCTTGCACACCAATTTTCAAGGACAAATGGTTGCGCAGTTATAGCCATTTTTATGTTTTTTTCCAAGTGGCTGAGCTCCACGATTTTTTCCTGTGACCTCAGATTGATCTCTTACATAAGTGATCTGAGTTTGGCGAAGATATCTCATTCTGTTCAGGAGTCCTAGGCATTTTACTAAAAGTGCCCCTGCCCCTTTCAAACGTTTTGGTGCCCTGTTGCGACAGTGAGTCAAAAGTTCAACTTTTTAAAAATAATTATTAATATTCACTGTCCAGAGAATCTTTCTGCACGGGTTTGGTTCCAATCGGGTTAAAAACCTAGGACTAGTTCGCAAAAGTAGGTTTTTCAAAAAATACGTAATACCCGAAAAATTCGCTCACAATCAAATCTGCCGTGCGTTTTGTCCGGCATGAGCCAAGGATTAGGCTTATCGACGACAACAACATAAGACACGTGAGCCTGCGACTGACGGTTTAGGAGTTATGAGTGATTTTATACTTTTGATCGCTGTAGCCCGCCCTCAGGCCGATTAGGGTGAGCCTTGGTCACGTTGTAGGCAGTGTGAGTGCTATCATCCCTTCAAGTTCCAAGTCTCTATGACTTACGGTTTGGTCTGCACGATGAGTTTTACGTAGAGATCGCTGATCTATGACCATTCTTTGAATTACAGCGAAATGCAACAGTTACCAAACGATGTTCGGCAGTGGTCAAAAAGGATTTTAACAGTGAATTTTGAATTGATCCCCTCTTGTAAACTCAGAGATGTGGATTTGGATGGCAATTAAATTACCACACGACCTTGGTGTTTGTCAAAAAACAGTAGGTAATTCGGACGTGATTTTTAAATGCAGGTGGTGGTAGAAAAACACTGGGATTCTGGATTTGGATGGCAATAAAATCACAGAATAACCCCTGTAAAAGTTGAAATAGCTTACGTCCCCATGAGAAACCATTACCATTCGAATCAGGCTATAAACATTATCACCTGTTTTTCCCATATTCCATTTCTTTCAATACTAATGTTATTAGACGAATGCGTAAATGTCAGCGTGTTCAGCTTGTGTATGATATTTCAGATATAATTCAGTGCTAATTAAATTCACAATTTATATATGACTTTACAAATCCAGATGGGAATTTCAAACAATAATAAACAGATAAATCTGTGAAGATCTTTTCTTAGATTGCATGTTAACACTGGCAGCCCTAAAAATCCAAAGAGATTAAACAACCCAACTGAAGAATACATAAAAACCTGAATTTATTACAGAATGTAGACTAATTAAAAAACTATAATAACCTGTCATCAAGTGATTATTCAGTGCTGGCACATCCCCCGAGAGGACCCAACTGCATTTACTCTCTTGGGATGTCTACTTCTCTATTGAAAAACTTTCCAAATAGTTGTTATTCATTCGTTCGTTCGTTTGGTTGCAGCCGTAAATAGCATGTGATTAAGCAAGTGCACTTAAAGCAAGGTATTGATAAACGGCCACGACAAGAGGCTGGTCTGGTTAATTGAATATTGACTCGTGCCAGGTAAACTGGAATATTTGCTGTTTTGTTCTCAGAGAGAACAGGAGAGTTTGGTGAGCACAGCCAACTTTTTATGAGGCTCTTATCAGGGTGCTGTGTGAAAATCCTTCGACTGCCAACTCTGTTTCCTCACATGAGTCAATGTGTGTGTGAGGGGGCGTGAGAGGGCCGAGTACAGAGAGATCATGGGCATGTGTGAGGTCAAGGGCTCTTCCCACAGACTACTCTTACAACACTGAATTTATGTGCTAGCAGGGTGTCTAAAACCACAGGAAAGAGCAATATAATTTCCTGAGTTAGGACTTGAGCTTGCTGATGAAGAACAGGCTAAGCTTATGTACTTTCCTCACTCTTTCCTACAGGGTGGGTGTCCGGATGATGAAGATTTGTTGTTTTTGGGAGACAGAGGAAATGAAGGAACAATATCAATGACCATTTAAGAACTGATATACAGTATAGTATGGTAGTTGGCATGAAAGCTTTTTTCCCAACATCATGATTCTTTTTTTCACCATTTCTAAACATACTTTTACCTTCATAAATGGTCTGCAGAGTTACAATGTTCAAAACGACAAAGTAGTATGAAAGAATAGACAAAATGCTGTTTAAATAAGTTGTACTACAAAACCTCACTCCACAGGACACCAACTTCCCAAAAGTAATTCTTATCAAAGATAATGATATTAAACTGTACCGTTCAAAGGTTTTGGGGTCAGTAACTGCTTAATGTTTTTAAAGAATGCTTTTATGCTCACAAAAGCTGCGTTTGAAAAACAAATAGTAAAAACAGTAACACTGTAAAATATTAAAATGAAAGATAAATCTATTTTAATATATTTTAATATGTAATTTATTCCTGTGATGGCAAAGCTGAATTTTCGGCCACTCCACAATCCATCAGAAATCCTAATATGCTAATCTGCAGCTCAAGAAACATTTCTTATTATTATTGATGTTGAAAACAGTTGTTCTGCTTAATACTTTTGTGAAATCCGCAATACAACCTCAAAAGAACAGCATTTATTTAAAAAACATATTTTTTTTTGTAACAATGAGTCTCAATGTAAAACTGTCACTTTTGATTAATTTAATGCATTCTTGCTGAATATTTTTTTTAAACTGTAGTGTATCTAGAATCTAATTTAAACAAATAAAAAGACAACTGTAACTTTATATCTCACAATGTGACTCTGTATCTTTTTATTTCTATTTCTTTATTTTACACTTTATCTCAGAACTACCTTGGTGGAAATGGGCTCCCATATATCTCCCATATATCCCATATATAGGCAAAAAAGGGTACATTTTACACATAATTATACAGAAATGTGAGAGAAGTCAGTAAATTCAGCTCATTTTCCACAATAATCATGAGATGAATGCACCAGCACGTTTGTACTGAAACATTTGTGATTTCTGGAAACTAGGTCTCTAAAGCCTCTAAAAAGTTCCTGAAATTGCAAGTTGTGCAGCCAATCACTCATATAAGAATGGCAGTCACTTAAACTGTAATTACAGAGACACATTCCTTGCTCATGCAGAAGAAACACTGTGTGTTCTCTGCTCAGTTCATTTAGTAAAATGAACAGAAACCTCTAAATAATAAGGCTAGAGCATTGTGGGAGAGTGTGTAAATGTCATAACTGGGTAGATGAGAGTACATATTTCTGTGTGTTCAGGAGCATGTTTGTGTGTGTGTGTGAATGGCAGAACGCTGCGGTTGGCCTTTGGTTTGGTGGCCCAAGCACTGTAAGGGACAGAGGGGCATTGACGCAGAGCAGCGCCAGGGGCGGCAGACGGAAGCCAGCCCCTCATTCTTTATCTCTTATTGGGCTGAATGAATGTGCTGACTCCTAAAATAACAAATATAGAACAATGACAGAGCCCGAGGGCCTGGCACAGCCCTGTTACAGCCCCCTCTCCTGCCACTTATCAGTCAAACTAGTTACTGCATTCATCATTATTAATAGGGAGCAACAGGGCAAGATCTGGTCTCCGAAGAACTCCTGTGAAAGCTGCAAAGATGTGTAAATTATAAAAGTACAATGTCAGAGAGTTAAGGTGCAAATAATTAGGCCCAAAACCCAGTGAAGCGTACACCTCCCACACCACGTGCATAGCCTCACAGGGAAAGAAACATGCTGTTTCTCATTAAACTGCTGCTGCTCTGCTGCTGGTATAACCGTTAACACCCCACATCACCATGGAAATAAACAAGTTCATCTCCCAGGCAACGAAAAAGAAAACATATTAACTTGTATAATAAATGCAATTTGCGAACATTGAGAAGAAGGCTCTTTGCAATACAGTCAAATATATATAAATTTTCCTCGTCTGGGCTGATCTAACTGGTTTACAATTACAGCAAAGATGTTCACCAGCAAAACCAGTTGATGAAACTAACATGATCTAACAAGGTCATGCTAGTTAAGTTAGTTA
Source organism: Onychostoma macrolepis (assembly GCF_012432095.1). Lineage (NCBI taxonomy): Eukaryota > Metazoa > Chordata > Actinopteri > Cypriniformes > Cyprinidae > Onychostoma > Onychostoma macrolepis. Next base: position 17,320,979 of record NC_081165.1, on the reverse strand, counting down.
TGAGACCTGGCAAGAATAGCACGCCCACATTGCACACAAGCGATAGCAGAAAACTGCCAGTTCCAAACCTTACGCAACCTCAGGGAACTGGCAAAGTTTTCAAGATTTGAGTGGCTTCAAATGTAAAGTTTACTCACAAATCTTACATAATAGATAGACAGAGAGACAGATAGACAGATAGATAGATAGATAGAGTTGGGGGGGGGGGGAATTATTTGATCCCCTGCTGATTTTGTACATTTGCCCACTGACAAAGAAAAGATTAGTCTATAATTTTAATGGTAGGTTTATTTTAACAGTGTTAGACAGAATAACAACAAAAAATCCAGAAAGACACATTTCAAAAAATGTATAAATTTATTTGCATTTTAATGAGTCAAATAAGTATTTGACCCCTTCGCAAAACATGACTTAGTACTTGGTGTCGAAACCCTTGTTGGCAATCATAGAGGTCAGATGTTTCTTGTAGCTGGCCACCAGGTTTGTACACATGTCAGGAGGGATTTTGTCCCACTCCTCTTTGCAGATCCTCTCCAAGTCATTAAGATTTCGAGGCTGACGTTTGGCAACTCGAACCTTCAGCTCCCTCCACAGATTTTCTATGGGATTAAGGTCTGGAGACTGGCTAAGCCACTCCAGGACCTTAATGTGCTTCTTCTTGAGCCACTCCTTTGTTGCCTTGGCTGTGTGTTTTGGGTCATTGTCATGCTGGAATACCCATCCACGACCCATTTTCAATGCCTTGGCCCTGACGGTACATGGCCCCATCCATCGTCCCTTTGATGCGGTGCAGTTGTCCTGTCCCCTTAGCAGAAAAACACCCCCAAAGCATAATGTTTCCACCTCCATGTTTGATGGTGGGGATGGTGTTCTTGGGGTCATAGGCAGCATTCCTCCTCCTCCAAACACGGCGAGTTGAGTTGAGCCAAAGAGCTCGATTTTGGTCTCATCTGACCACAACACTTGCACCCAGTTCTCCTCTGAATCATTCAGATGTTCACTGGCAAACTTCAGACGGGCCGGTACATGTGCTTTCCTGAGCAGGGGGACCTTGCGGGCGCTGCAGGATCTCAGTCCTTCATGGCGTAGTGTGTTACCAATTGTTTTCTTGGTGACTATGGTCCCAGCTGCCTTGAGATCATTGACAAGATCCTCCTCACTGTTCAAATAAACCTACTATTAAAATTATAGACTGATCATTTCTTTGTCAGTGGGCAAACATGCAAAATCAGCAGGAGGTCAAATAATTTCCCCCCCACTGTAGATAGATTTCTGTTTCAAATAAATGCTTTTATTTACATTCTATTCATCAAATAGTTTGGGAAGAAATTATATTGTGGTTTCCACCAAAAAATAATAAATAAATGTTTCTTGAGCAGCAAATCAGAATTTTAGAATGATTTCTGAAGAATTATGTCACACTGAAGACTGGAGAAAAGGCTGCTGAAAATTCATCACTGGAATAAATTACATTTTAAAACATTAATTCGTCAGCGCTGATAGCCTAGTGGGCAGTGTGCCAACATAAAGTGTGGCAAAAAAGTATTTAGTCAGCCACCAATTGTGCAAGTTCTCCCACTTAAAAAGATGAGAGAGGCCTGTAATTTTCATCATAGGTATACCTCAACTATGAGAGACAAAATGAGAAAAAAAAATCCAGAAAATCACATTGTAGGATTTTTAAAGAATGAATTGGTAAATTCCTCGGTAAAATAAGAATTTGGTCACCTACAAACAAGCAAGATTTCTGGCTCTCACAGACCTGTAACAACTTCTTTAAGAGGCTCCTCTGTCCTCCACTCGTTACCTGTATTAATGGCATCTGTTTGAACTCGTTATCAGTATAAAAGACACCTGTCCACAACCTCAAACAGTCCAACTCCAAACTCCACCATGGCCAAGACCAAAGAGCTGTCAAAGGACACCAGAAACAAAATTGTAGACCTGCACCAGGCTGGGAAGACTGAATCTGCAATAGGTAAGCAGCTTGGTGTGAAGAAATCAACTGTGGGAGCAATTATTAGAAAATGGAAGACATACAAGACCACTGATAATCTCCCTCGATCTGGGGCTCCACGCAAGATCTCACCCCGACAAGAACTGTGAGCAAAAATCCCAGAACCACACGGGGGGACCTAGTGAATGACCTGCAGAGAGCTGGGACCAAAGTAACAAAGGCTACCATCAGCAACACACTGCGCCGCCAGGGACTCAAATCCTGCAGTGCCAGATGTGTCCCCCTGCTTAAGCCAGTACATGTCCGGGCCTGTCTGAAGTTTGCTAGAGAGCATTTGGATGTCATATGGTCAGATGAAACCAAAATAGAACTTTATGGTAAAAACTCAACTTGTCGTGTTTGGAGGAGAAAGAATGCTGAGTTGCATCCAAAGAACACCATACCTACTGTGAAGCATGGGGGTGGAAACATCATGCTTTGGGGCTGTTTTTCTGCAAAGGGACCAGGACGACTGATCCGTGTAAACGAAAGAATGAATCGTGAGATTTTGAGTGAAAACCTCCTTCCATCAGCAAGGGCATTGAAGATGAAACGTGGCTGGGTCTTTCAGCATGACAATGATCCCAAACACACCGCCCGGGCAACGAAGGAGTGGCTTTGTAAGAAGCATTTCAAGGTCCTGGAGTGGCCTAGCCAGTCTCCAGATCTCAACCCCATCGAAAATCTTTGGAGGGAGTTGAAAGTCCGTGTTGCCCAGCGACAGCCCCAAAACATTACTGCTCTAGAGGAGATCTGCATGGAGGAATGGGCCAAAATACCAGCAACAGTGTGTGAAGACTTACAGAAAACGTTTGACCTCTGTCATTGCCAACAAAGGGTATATAACAAAGTATTGAGATGAAATTTTGTTATTGACCAAATACTTATTTTCCACCATAATTTGCAAATAAATTATTTAAAAATCCTACAATGTGATTTTCTGTATTTTTTTTCCCTCATTTTGTCTCTCATAGTTGAGGTATACCTATGATGAAAATTACAGGTCTCTCTCATCTTTTTAAGTGGGAGAACTTGCACAATTGGTGGCTGACTAAATACTTTTTTGCCCCACTGTATGACGCCGTTGCATTACGAGCGTCCCACCCTTTCCTGATCCCACCCCCCTCTCTCTCCCACTTAACTTCTGGTCTCCTCTACACTGTCCTATCATCAAAAAGGCAATTAACGCCAAAAATAAAAATCTTTAAAATATATTAATTCAATATAATTATTTTCAATTGCAAAAAAAAATATTTCATATTTTTGTTGTCATTTTCATGTCATCTGTCTACGTGAGTAATTCTAAGCTAAATCAACCTGCAAGGACTAAGCTAAAAGTCAAAAGTCTGGCTAGGATCAGCGCAGATAGCTTTGCTGACATACAGCGTCATTGCACTATGGGTGTCCCGAGTACGAATCCCGGCTCAAAGACCTTTCCTGATCCCGCCCACCCCCTCTCCCACTTCGCTTCCTGTCAGCTCTACACTGTCCTATCGTAATGAAAGGAAAAAACGCCAAAGAAATAAATCTTAAAATCAAAAAATCTGGCTAGGCAATAATATGGTAAGGATTCGACACACCAGCAACCAAAACACAACATACCCGGGTGATTAGGGGTGGGCGATATGACCAAAATCTTATATCACAATATGACTAATTTTATATCACGATAATGATATATGCCACGATATAGTATTTTTTTTTCTTTTAAAAAGGTTTTTATGATATTAACATCTTTGATACCATAGAATTTTCATAATCCTTGTCACCAATGTCAATATCAAACTAATACAAGCCTAAAAATAGACAAAAAAAAAACAAAAACTCAAGCTCACTGAAAATAAATAAACAGTCAGTGATGAAATAGTATAAGAAACTAATTGCAAACAATAGGACAAAAAACTTAAATAAGAAACGCTACATACATTGTGTAAATTAATTAGTCTTCACTGTGTTAATTATATCTATCTATCTATGATAGGTATAATTAACACGTGTATTATGTATAGATTCTATACATATAGCTTATATATAAATATATCATTATTATTTTTTTATTATTATTTCTTCTTATTAAAGTTACAAAAGTGATTTAGTCAAGACCAGTGAGAGATTTTCTAGCAATGTGCTATGATTAATATGAATGGCAGACAGAACAAATATTGGACAGCTTCCCCTTTAAGACCGAAGTCCAGATCCAATATACTGTTGCATATGCGTTTTCTCTTTCAGCTGTTTCCTCTCTCTTAAGACCTAAATCGCTGTCTTTATGAGGATACTTGCCAAGACAGGGATTCTGACGCATATAAGTGTGCTTATGTAACCGTTCAAAGCCAATAAAGTGGCAAAAAAATGTTTTTTAAAATGCGCGGTCCTCTCACACAGAAACAGAGACAGCACAAGCATATAGCTCTGTTGTTTGTGTTTCAACGGCTTAAAATCAGTTGTTTTAAAACTGCAGTGCTTAAAAACGCATGCCCATGCTACAGATGTAGTCCCTCATTTAGGAACGAGCTCCTCGTTTTGTTCTGGTTGTTCTCCACCTGGTTCCGCCCCGTGGTGGTGTGTAAAGATCTCAGTCATCCAAATGATTAAAAAGTATTACCGTAAACAATGTATTTTGCGACACCACAAAATAAATGATAGAACATAATATGAAACGATAGACTTTTTATTTTGTCCATCCAATATATATCGTTATATCGCACAGCCCTACTGGTGATCAGTTCTGCTCTTTTCAGCAGGGAGGTGATCCATATCACAAGCAAACAACATCACAAACCCATTGACGCATTGAATGTAGCCCCTATGTCCTAGCAAGGCAACTTCAGCTCAAACACAGATAAATCCAGCGTAAATGAAGCCAGGCTATGTTGACTTAGATAAGAACTGGGAGTCTGACAGCAAGATAACAATCCATACCTCCCCAAAGCCCATCCAATAGAACCATCCGCTCCCACGTTCAACTCCAGTGCTAGTTCCCACTTCCACCAGCGTTCTAGATAGCGGCCTAATACCCTCACACTGCGGTGCCATTCCTCCATCCGCGATAACATGCGCTCTGAGTCGCGGTGCTGAGATGCTGAGGGCTCTGATGGGGATTACGATAAGATTTGGCTGGGAGGTTTGGAAAGGAGTGACAAGAAAGAAATGTTTTCTCTACCTTGAACCTGTTGGCTAGCTTGACTTTGAAGGGGCCAAGCCATTAAATCAAAAGCAAATCCATGTCAAAATGCTAAAACGTAGGCAAGAACTTTCTGTCTAGCTTGGATTTGTGGCACGCCACTTAAATATAATCAGACGATGGCGGGGCTTTAGCCGGAGATGAGATGCAGGTGACTGGTACAGTATAATGACACTATGGTGGCTATAGGGAGATTTAAAGATGATGGACTCGCCGGCATTATCCTCTCACTGTCAGGTCTAAGCAACAAGAGATGGCTATTACTGCCACTGCTGTGAGTAATTGCCTTTTTCTGAAAGACACTTAAACAAGCAGGTCTCAATGCTCTTATTTGGTTCGTTCTTAACACATGAAAAGTTTTTTAAACAAAGAGCGAATGGATTGAAAAGGATGGGCTTTCAAAACTTTTAATACTGTTGCTTGGGGGCAGTGCGAGCATGAATAAAACTCATTTATGGTTCAAAATCTGTTTGATTTCTTGTTTGCCCTGTGGCCGCTGCGACATTCAGAAATTTGAATAATGTGATTTTGATTATGAAGTGATGAGATTGTTTTGCAAGCAGCGGTAGCGGCGGTGAACAGGGCATGAATGGAATGTGTGTGTTCAAGGGGGTTTGTGGGTAATGATTTAGAGAAATGAGAACGCTCATGTCCCCCATTGCAATGATGATCTAATCATTACCTCTGAAAAGTATTGCTTTTCCGATTTAGGCATGTGAATAAATAGCCCCATTACCGCTCACTTGTGCTCACAGCAAACGACGCGTGAGAAAAGATCAATGAGTTGAAAGGGCTGGAGTGCATGACATGTGACTATTGCGAGCACTGCATTAGGACAGAGTTCATAGGAAAGAAAAATTGAGTTTGATGCAGTTAAACTAGATTTGCATTTCCTGGAGGAAATGCCATTGCTTGCAGGGAAGAAAAGAATTGCGTTATAGTTTTAGGTAACTCAGGCTTAAGGCTTCAATTCTGTGCAAATGAATTGCTGCTTTAGATTCTATTGTCATGACACTCAGTGGACTTGTTTTTCGGGAAAATCAGCACATGACAAATTAAGTTTAAAAAGATAAAAAATAAAAAATACAATTGCAATTCACTATGCAAACGGATGTGCAAGAGAAGACCAACAAGAATTCATTACCTAAATACATCAAGCCCAAAGTAGAAAATGTAACATCAGGGTTGTGCGCCAGTTGAAAACAAGGAGTCAGATAAATGTGATGGAAGGATGGGATGGATACTGTAGAACACTACATACAGATAGATAGAATGACAGAACAATATAACAACAAACCGATAGATAGATAGATAGATAGATAGATAGATAGATAGATAGATAGATAGATAGATAGATAAACAGAATGTTTGAGAAACATCAATCCTGTGCTGCCTTGCAACCACTGTAAAAAATAGTGTACTTATCATTCTTATAATATTGTTCTCTATATTGACTATAACAACAGCTTTTATATGCTTGGTAGCACATAAAAACTCCCTGCAGCTTTTGCACTAGGAGCACAATGAGGTAATTCATGTGTACCTGGAAAAGGCTGCAATGCAGCTAAAGCTAATGTGGACCTGCAGCTGTGAGTGAAACTGGGGGAGTAGCCCAGTGCTGCAGCCTTAATTCTTTTTGCCGTATTCTCTCCTCTTCAACATCACATTGCCTCTCTCTCCCCTGCCCCCTACTGGCCTTCTGCTCTCATTATACCCTCGCCAGGCCCTAGAGGGAGGACACGTTGTCATAACTCCGTGGATCAGGATTGTGTTTTGGTCTCTTTGTTGTGGCTCCCTCCCACCAATCACTGGCTCGAAGCCCCACGGACGCTGCCGTTTAACACAGACAGCGAGTGATGTGTGGCACATGGCGGCGCGAGGCGTGGAGGGGGAATGCGACGGTGTTGACACAGACGGTGCATGTCAGCGCTGCCCCCTTAGCACCGCCTGTGATGTCTAATTGATTTCCTCACTCTTTGAGCGGATGCAATTACAGACCTCGCTCAAAGAGACTGGCTCAGTGTGCTCTAACACGGAGGCAAGGGAGAGGGCGGCTGAAGGCTTTATTACTTACATAATACTGCAAGGCATGTCTAAAGAAATGCTGCCTAGTGTCAGTGGTCACTAGAATGTCTATAGACTCAAGCATAAAAACATGCTGGATGAAACTCAAAGAACCCAAGCCTCAAAAGGAGAAAAAAACATTTCCATTCAGACACTTTGAATGACACTTGAGCAAGGATATTCACCTCACGGTGTCACTTCTAGTCATTAAGTCAAGTGCATCAAGTTGTCTGACAGAGCATACATTTTTCATTTTATTTATTACATTTTTTCCCTGAGGTCAAGTTTTGATGTTAACAAAGTGTTTTATAGCAAAACAGTAATTTTCCCATGAATATTTTCCACTCTTTCCTCGACTCTAATTAAACGGTCAATTGCGTCCGTCTTTAAGAAAAGCCCTGTTTGCATGTGAAATGAGCAGTGTTACAGGGGTTTTTCAAAGTTTCCTAATGTTAAGACCACTACTGTCCCATTTGAACAATACACTTTTCAAAATATAACAGGTGTATATTTTCATTTATGAAGTGCAATTTATGTAAGGGGAGTTAGGATGATTCTAAGGGCCCAATGATGGGGCGGGGGCCCCGAGGGGAACGCGATTTCTACCAAGGGGGATTCCCCCGGAATGCGATTTTCCAAGGGGAATGCGATCTGTACAGACGGGGACACCAACCAATCAACCCCCACACCCATCTCCACCACCACCCCACCCTGGACCGCGATATGTACGGATGGGGACACCATCCAACATACATAAATATATACACTCACACCCATATACATACAGTGGGTAAAATAAATATTGAACACGTCACCATTTTTCTCAGTAAATATATTTCTAAAGGTGCGTTGACATGAAATTTTCACCAGATGTCGGTAACAATCCAAGTAATCCAAACATAATAAGAAAACAATACAAATAAGTTCAGAAATGAAGTTCTGTGTTAGGGATGTAACGGTACCATAATGTAGTGTAGTGATTGTAGTGACCATAATGATCACGGTTATCAGTATTATCACGGTATTATTAAAATGTTCAAAAAGTACAGACACATAAATCCCTTCACCAAGTTTTATATTTAAAAATCAACAGACAACAAATAAAATAACTTTGTTTGCATAATCACTAAAACAATAACATTACCAATGATTTCGGATTTTAAATGACAACTTGACTGACAACAGTTTAATAGCATGTTCAAATATTTAATGTAAATGTTCAAATAAAGCTTTGAAAAAGTTTCATATAAAGGTAAACCTCACATTTCAGCCTTTAAATAAAGAAAAGGTTTAAGTCAAAATTATAATTGATTAATAAATGGTTATATGTATTTTATCTGCTCCATGAATAATTCTAAATAACTTATCTGAATTGTTTAAATGTGTAGAATCCACATAAGCTTGTTTTTCCTCAACCAGTCAAAATTTAAATCAGGGCATGCAAATTTGGTCCGTTTTTGGCTAGACAGAAACTGCACACAGGCTGAATGTAAATATAAGTCTCTGTAAATCCACTCTCTGACAGCAGGTGGCGCTTATGGAAAAGCTGAATACAGCTGTTTCCGTAAACTCTGTGGTCAAAGCAGTATTGCAATTAAGAACACTTCCTTTAGGTATTACATGGAGCGAAGATGAAAACAAAATGCCATCGAATCGTTTCTGAAGACAGTCAGAACCTTCAGAGGTACATCCATATAGGGCTGTCGCGATAACCGCAATATTGCAATACCGCGCTATTGATGAGCATAACCGCAGAGGAATGCAACAACCGCAGCAACCGCGATATTTCAGTGTTTTCTTTTTTGTAAGGTTGTGCCCTTCTTGTTTTACACTTCGTGCATGTGTACTGAATATTACTAATGATAACAATGTGTATCATGCTGATTTGCACTTAAGCCTAAACAGACAGCGAATGAGAGAGAGAGAGAGATCGACTGATCGCGTGCGATTACCTGCGTCTGTCCTTCAGGCCGAGTCATTTGTGAAAACAGGTTGTCATGTCCAAGGAAAGTGAAATAGCATCAACGCTCTGCTGGTCAGCTGAGCCTTTAAAAGTGGCGCTCAAAGTTAAAATGATTTCAACAGCGTGTTTCATTACAAATCTCTGAATGAATCAGCGCTTTTGAACGTGTAGTTGAATGAACGGATTAAAGGCTCACTCAAAGACAGTCCCTTGACGCCACCTTGAGGCAAAACAATGAAGCTGCACTGACGTCTAGAACACGCAGGTGAAATATCAACAGAAAAAGTATCTTGTCAGTCAGATTCGAGGATCAGAACTAACTGTTATATATATATATATATATATATATATATATATATATATATAGGCTAACAATATACTAATGATCTTATCGTCAGGTTTAAGTTTAGTTATGTGGACCGTTATTTTGTCATTCTCTTCTGTTTACTTCACTTCCTCTTTCAACGCGATTTAGTTTCGGTTTTATTGGTTTCTGAATATGACCTCCTTACATCGTAATATGCGCGGTAATACCGCATACCGCGCTATTGAGCCACTCAAAATTACCGCAAGGGAAATTCCTTAACCGCGACAGCCCTACATCCATATAATTAATTCATTAATACATTAATTTGTATAATTCCCTTAGCACTCTTTTAAAACCTACCAGCTTTTCCACCGTGTTTTCACTCAAAACAAAACTAAGTTACTCTGCTGCTGTGCACACGTGAGACTGTTACTGAAAACTGTGCTTTATGCTGGACAGTATTATTTATCATGAGATGTTCAAATCGCGGTAAGCGAATACAGTTTTAGTGATAATTAAAAAATGAAACCGTGGGGAATTTTATCATGATTTATCGTCAAACCAGTAATTGTTACATCCCTATTCTGTGTAATAAAGTGGAATGACACAGGGAAAAAGTATTGAACACATGAAGAAAGGGAGGTGCAAAAAGGCATGGAAAGCCAAGACAATCTATCTGTAATTAGAAAGCAATCCTGCCCCTTGTTAGTGGAAATTAATATTAGTTGGTTCAGTCCCAACTAATGGCCTATAAAAAGGTGTCTCATGACCAACGTGTCACACAAGAAACATTTCATGATTTGTAAAAGCAAAGAGCTTTCTCAAGACCTTCGCAACGTTATTGTTGCAAAACTTACTGATGGCATTGGTTACAGAAGGATTTCTGTACTTCTGAATTTTCCAGTGAGCAGTGTTAGGGCCATAATCCGGAAGTGGAAAGAACATCATTTCACCATAAACCGGCCATGACCAGGTGCTCCACGCAAGATTTCTGACAGAGGAGTAAAAAGAATTATCAGAAGAGTTGTCCAAGAGCCAAGGATCACTCAAGGAGAGCTTCAGAAAGACCTGGAATTAGCATGTATAATTGTTTCAAAGAAAACAATTAAGTAATGCACTCAACCGCCGTGGCCTGTATGCACGCTCACCATGCAAGGCTCTATTGCTAAAGAAAAAGCATGTTGAAGCTCATTTAAAGTTTGCTGCACAACATTTAGACAAGCCTATGAAATACTGGCAGAATATAGTCTGGTCAGATGAGACAAAAAATTTTACTCTTTGGATGCCATAATACACACCATGTTTGGAGGTAAAATGGCACTGCACATCACCCCAAAACATCATGGTGTAGCACTGGCAAAATTCATATAGTTGAAGGAAGGATGAATGGAGAAATGCACCGAGACATTCTTGGTAAAAATCTGCTGCCATCTACCACGATGATGAAGATAAAATGAGGGTAGACATTTCAGCGAGACAATGATCCCAAACACACAGCCAATGAAACTCTCAATTGGTTTCAGAGAAAGAAAGTAAAGATGCTAGAATGGCAGTCTTCCTGACTTGAATCCAATAGAAAATTTATGGAAAGAAATAAAGATCAGAGTTCATAGAAGAGACCCATGGAACCTTCAGGATTTGAAGACTGTTTGTGTGGAAGAATGAGCCAAAATCACACCTGAGCAATGCATACGACTAGTTTCTCCATACAGGAGGCGTATTGAAGCTGTCATTACCAACAAAGGCTTTTGTATTAAATCAATTTCAGTAAGCGTGTTCAATACTTTTTACCTGGGTCATTCCATTTTATTATACAGAACTTAATTTCTGAATTTATTTGTATTGTTTTCTTTGTATGTATGAATTACTTGGGTTGTAATCGACATCTGGTGAACATTTCATGTCAACAGCACCTTTAGAAACATATTTAATGAGAAAAATGGTGACGTGTTCAATACTTATTTTACCCGCTGTATGTGATTTTTTTTCTTAATTTTTCTTACAAATCTGTCAAAATATTCCAAGATGTAAACTCAGAATTCTGAGAAAAAAATTCTGAATCACAAGATATAAACTCATAATTGAGAGATGTCAATTAAGAATCACAAGCAATAAAGTTAGAAGAATTCTGAGTTTCTCTCTCCCACTGCCTTTTTTTCTCCAAAATTCTTTCAGAATTCTTAGGGATATAAACTTATAATTAAACTTATAACCGAATTGCGGGATAAAAAGTCACTATTACCTTTTTTATTGTTCTATACCATGTCGGAAACCGGCTTCCATACTAATTTCTAACTGGAAAAAAAATTCTGAGACAGCTTTAGACTCTGTAAACAGCACAAACAAGTCAGATGCTGCCATCAGATTTGGTGATGTTTGTGAGTGGGGTTTTGGATAAAGGATATGTGATTGTGAGGATAAGTGTGGTCTAACTCAGACAGGAATTAGCCACATGGCACCTTTCAAACCCTTTCCATTTCCTCTAGAATCTATGGGAATGAGGGAGCAACACTGCCAGCGGTCTTAGTCACCTTGCTCCCTTCTGTCTGCAGACTTTGTATGGCTCAGCATTCTAATCAGACCCTGAGGGCACAGCAAAAAAAAATAAAAATGCTGAGCAGCTCTGCAGGTCTAGCACTTGCTTTCCTCACCCTAACTCAGAAATTAGCCACCTCCGTGCTTCTGCTAACCTGAGAACATAAGCTACAAATATAAATGTCAGTAACAATGCACCAAGACGTTCTACATCTACACCTTAGCCTTTTTGTCCCATACTGTCTCACTTATCAAAAGCAGCCTATGTAGAATATATCGATGTGAAGACCATTTATTGCTCTTGTCAGGGCTGGTCGCTAATGATAAATGTCAATTGCTTTGTATATATCTCAGAGGATATTTGCGATGATCACCCTCCCTTCAGTTCTGGTTCATGTAAGACTGATTCGGTGCAGCCTCCCTGTTCCCAGAAGTGATCAATCTTGGGGCCGCCAAAAATGTTAGCGTGTTACATGATTTATAGCATTTTACGCCTTATTTATTGCATGATCAACTCGCATTCCGGAAACACCTTGTGAGGAGACTGCAGTGGGAGGGAAAAAATTACTGATGTGTCATTTGTGACAGAAAAATTCCCATAACATTTCATATCTCAGCATTACTGTATGTCACTCAACCCCAGATGATTATGGGATCTAATAAACAGAGGCAGCAAGAACCAACATGAGATTATATGCCAAGCTTCTGGTGCAAAGATCTCCTGTAACTTCAAGCAAATTGATGAATTGCTTGACAAGACAAATGCAATAATGACACAGAATCTAGAATGTAGAATCACTCAAATGTTGCCATATAGATTAAAGGTTTCATTTGCAATGGCCTTTCTTTGAAAGTCAAGAAAACCAAAAGGTAACTAGTCTTCCTGAAAATGTCATGGCCTCTGAGGAACAGTCAAGAAAGTTCAAGATCAGGGCTGTCATGCCGGTCACGGCGATAATGCAAATATCAAAACGTCTGATCATCATACCAGACTGACTCTGGCATATTTTTCAAAGCAAGTTTTGTAGATTTGAATTCTGGTGGAATGAAATTCACCAAACAAAGCAGCCCAAAGAGTTCTGCATTTACATTCATGGGGAGATGGTGCCATAGGCTTTAATTAAAACAGATTGTTAAACACATCCTGTCACTTTTACCAGCGAGTGGGAACCACGCACCAACACCCTCATTCTTGGGACCCATTTACTGATTCCCCTCTCGGTGTGACAGCTGACAGACTGTGCAGAATGGAGGTGGAAAGTTAGGGCTGATCAGTTGAATCAATAGGAGAAACACAGAGCATGTGTGTGAATTATAGTATCAAGCCTGTCGCTGTCAATCCAATATAATGACACAGAGCAGACAGAGCAGCACACCTGTGTGGGTGGAGGTGGTGCTGACACTGATCTCATTATTTTATCTTTCTAGTTATGAAATCAACTGGAAGATGTAGGTCTGATTTACAAACTGATGTTGTACCAAAATATATATTTAAAAAACCATCTGTCCTAATAAATTAGGGCTTTCAAATGATTAATCGCGATTAATCGCATACAAAATAAAAGTTTTCGTTTGCATAATATATGTGTGTGTTCTGTGTATATTTATTATGTATATAAATGCACACGCATACAGTATATATTTTGAAAATATTTACGTGTATGTACATATCTATATGTATATTCGTATAATTTATATCATAAATAAATATATTTAATATATAAACATAACATATTTTTCTGAATTATATACATGTGTATTTATATGTACATAATAAATATACACAGCACATATACATGTATTATGTAAACAAAAACTTTTATTTTGGATGCGATAAATCGTTTGACAGTGCAAATTTATTTTTTGTCCTCCCACTTGTCATTGTCAATTCCTCCTGCTCAACTCCATTACAAATAAATCTGATCTTAATGCAAAAAGTTTTACATTAATAATTTAACATAATCATGAAATGGAATGATGGAAATTGTGACACTAAAAATGAAAATCTAGAAATATAAGAACCACTTTGCCAGTTAAAACTTTGCATTATTATTTTATGGTTTTCTATTAAACAGTATACAAGTTTATACAACAGTTCTTTCTGGTCCTCGAATCTCAATGTGTCAAAATGTGGCGCTTGGTGATTATTCACACAAACCCTCGTCAGTTATGTCTTAAGTGAATGTAATCAGTTGAGAATGAAAATACGTGTGTTAAATAATCCTGATTACAATATTGACCAAAATAATCGTGATTATGATCTTTGCCATAATCAAGCAGCCCTACTCAACGTTCCTTCATTACTAGTTCTAAAGTGACATTAGAACACAAATTAGTAACAAGGGCTTGGGCTCAGCTGTTAAACTGTCAACTTGAGATTTGAATCTGTGGTGGAAGGAATTAGTTCTGCACAAAAGAGGGTTTGTGGGGTTGTTGTTTCTTCTGTATTTACACATTCGTGCCGTCGAACTGTTGTATAAATGCAATATCACACTTGTAGGAGTGCAATATGGCTGCATATCGGCACACTGTGATTACCTGTGGCAACGTGCCTATACTGCCGTATCACAGCCATGCCGATATACAGCCATATCGCACTGCTACTCCTGTGATATTGCTCATACATATAATTTTTTTTCCTGACAAAATCAATATAATGCAATATTTCTATCTTCTGAATGAAAGCGTTTCCATATTCCAAGCTTACCTGCTGCACTGGATGTGCGAGTCGTGAAAATTATGAAAATAAATCTAGGAATTATTTGATTGTTGGATTTTAAATCAGCAGGGATGAGGTATCAAAAGTAACTAAGCTGTTTTATGGATGGTAACTGTAACATTATTACTGAAATCTTATTAGTAATTAGTTACACTACTAGTTACTGCAAAAAGTAATATTATTACAGTAACTAGTAACTAGTGCCCAACACTGGTCACACCATAGGACACAGTCCAATTTTTATTTGTCAACTACCCATGTGCACATTATATCACAGACAATTGAACTAATAAAATTGTATGAATCAAGCTGAAACCTCAACAAATGTGATTAGGATGGCAAACACTGTTGCATCACATAAGAGCAGACCTGAGCTGTGTCTTTGGGCCCTAGTGTTTTAGTCCTGCCGCTTTAATGTTTATCTTCAGACAGCATCAAGGTAAGTCTGGAATTGATTTCATTTCCTCTGAGACATTAGATTATTGGACAAAAGGTCAAGTACAGTGGGATTACATAACCTAGTTGGAAAATCAATAGATTCAGAAACATTTGAAATGAATTCGTTTAAAGTAATATCATGCTTGTATAATCAGTGACCTTGGCATTTCACTTTTTCCCCATATTAATTAAGCCCAGACCCAGTGAGGTTAATTGACTTTAGACTAACATGACTATCATAATATTTTCATTTAATAAGATGCTGTCTGGAGACAAGCCTCTCTGGCAGATATTAGCTTCATGTAATGCGCTATATCGTGAAAGGAACCTTGTTAACGTTTGTTGTGGCTAGATAACAGACCGCATTACACAATACAGCTTGGGTGGTGAGCTAATGCCATCTTTCACATTAACAATCACATGCTCTACTCAGAAAAACTGTTGATCTGATTTTAACACCAGTGCAGTTTAAAAATCGACATCTGCCCTGCAACACAGACCATCTGCATCAGAATATAAACAACTCAATTTCTTGGACCAATGCGACCATCCAACAGGGAAAATGGTTATGT
This sequence comes from Onychostoma macrolepis, assembly GCF_012432095.1. NCBI lineage: Eukaryota > Metazoa > Chordata > Actinopteri > Cypriniformes > Cyprinidae > Onychostoma > Onychostoma macrolepis. The sequence continues at coordinate 17,305,201 of NC_081165.1, read as the reverse complement.
TTAGCCTGTTGATTCAGAGTATGGGGATTACTGTGCACTTTACCAATACTACAGTAAACAGGCTCGCCAAATGGATTACTTCTGCTCCTGAATCAAGCTTTACAACAGAAACTGCTTTCAAGTAGTCCTAAAAAACTGTGTAATTACTTGGAGACCAAAACAACTCATGTACTGTATGCAAAAGAGTTGTCGTCCTGTTACTGGAGCATCAACCAACAGCTCCCAGAACATACAGGACATTTAACCACAAGTAAAACTAGTAGCCTAATTAAGCTTTAAAAAAAAATAATAAAAATAAATAAATAAATGAAAATAAAGTGTCGGATAATAAAGCCTTCAAGCAAAGGCTAACATTTAAGTTGAATTAAAATCTCCATACATTGTGGTACATGTATTGATCAGCATAAATGTGCAAATTCAGTTTAATGGATTTGTTTCTGGCAGATTTATTAATAAAAAAAAAAAATTGCTTGTCTTTTAATATTCCTTGTGTTTTGTGTTTTGTGTTTATGTTGTGTTGCTTCTCTGCATAGACATTTCATAAGCTCTAATTTACAGAGATGGGTCCCCCGGGACGAATGTCACACCGCCTGAAATGTGTGGCTGAAGGAGAAATTGTGTGTGAGACATTCAGTACCCCACGGGCTGCAAGAATAACAGCGAGGCTAACCGAAACAGTCATAACACATCCTGAAGTATGCAGCGGCTGAAAATAAAATTACCAAAGCGTGCAAGCATGCACATTCTGCTCATCCTATCAGCTCTAAAACGCTTTCCAGAGAATCAAGCCTGAAGGGATTTCATACCTGCTGCGATTGCCCATTACATTCCACCCAGCTCCCCTTCCACCCACCATCACAGCAGGTGCAGATTCATCACTTGTATGGAAACCAATGAGGGACTGTGGTTTGGAGGACAGGTTGTATTCCAAACTTTCACAATGGATTTGCCCACAAGCAACACAAAATTTTAAATGTCCCCAAACAAGCCTGAAGATGTGATATCATTTCTGAAATAGTCCTGATTATATGCATTAACAGGATAAGCCGACTGGCCGACCCCTGACGAACTCTTTTAATGAGCTAGGACTGATGAGACAATTAAAAGATTTTAGTATTTTACTATAACATTGAGAAAGGAATCTGCACAGCCATTGAGCAACACACCAATTAAATCATATGCTCTGGCAGTTTTCTATGCACTAGATGCGTTACCAAAAGAAATTAATTCGTTTGTTCAGCAAAAATGCATTAAACTGATCAAATACGACAGTAAAGACATTTAAATTGTTGCTAAATATGTATATTTCAAATGAATACTGTTCTTTTCATCAAAGGATTCATGGTTTACAAAAAATATTAAGCAGCATAACACTGATAATAAGAAGAATGTTTCTTGAGCACCAAACCAGCGTATTAGAATGATTTCTGAAGAATCATGTGACACTGAAGACTGGAGTAATGATGCTTAAAAAATCGGCTTTGACATCACAAGAATATATTATAAATAAAAAATTATAATATTTGTAATAATAATTTTACTCTTCTTTTAATCAAATAAATGCAGCCTTGGTGAGCATAAGACATTTTTAAAAATCTTTCTGACCTAAAACCTTTGAACAGTAATGTATAGCCTATGTAAAATATATGACCACAGTACTTTTTTGTAAAGCACTTTCTTGCAGGTAAAACACTTTATCCCTTGGTGAAAGAGTCAATAGTCATCATGTTGAGAGCGTCAGCATCAGTGATGTTAATGCTGACCCTCACAGCTAGTGGCTTTGCTAAATCAGATAAAAACAAGAGATCCATCTCCTACGTGTTGGCATATCATGCACATTCAGCAGCAGAGATAGAGCTCTGATATATCCTCAAATTACAAACTGAATAATTTGAATATTCTTTCAGCTAGTAATGTGAGTGCAGCACTATCAACACATTGTAGTGTTTAAAAAATACAATCATCTCTAAAAATAAGAATATAAAATGCAAATAAAATCCACAGAATCCTACTGGACCTGATGGAATGATGTAATGCTACATTTTTTTAAATGACACACTCTTAATGCATAAAAAGATTCGGCACAATCAGACAAAGCCAAGTGCCGTCTGATAAACTCAGCAAGCATCTGATAGCCATTGAAGAAGCAGTTTTCACAAGAAAGTTTTATCAATGTGAAGCCCTTCACAGAATCACTCTGAGATAAAGTGGCTCGCCATGTGTCACGGTGCCCTGGGCCTGCCTGAATGGGTGCCTCAAACAGATTGTGACTGGCAGAAATCAGTCGGCAGGGAACGTAATTCCGGCACCGCTTCTCCTGAGGCACAAAAAACAGACAACATGCCGATTTTGAATTCCACAGAGGTTCACGGAAGAAAACAGCTGCTTTGACCAGGGATTTAAATTCAGATGTAGTCTTTCTTGCCACCACTCTGAATCTAAAACACAGCTGGCGAAGAAATTCAGGATGAGGAGTATAGGAATGGCAAAAAGTGACAAAAAGCCTAAAGAAGAGAAAAGGATCAGACGGAACCTAACAAGGGCCAGAGCAAAAAAACAAGAGACTTGTATTGTTTGTCACCATTTCTGGGCAAGGAGCACAAGCTGAGTGCAGAAGATGCCTCTCATAAATTATTCACATTTCAAAATCTTCATGGATGCAACACCACAGGAACATTGTGGAGGAACAAACAGATGAAAAGCATTTGTCAAATGGCCGGAAATTGCTGAAGCCGAAGTCCGTTATCTATAGCACACTAAAAGCAATTATAACAGAAAGAGACTAGCTTTTGAATACAAAGTAGGCCCAGAGCTTAATAAATCCACTTAATGCAACCCATATGCATGCTTCTGAGTATACATGGAAATCATCAGGATGTTCTTGGGTTAACGCAGTCTTTGAGCTGACCAAATGAAGTAATGTTAAAAGCACCGGACAGGAATAATGGTTCTGATCTCGAATGTTCTTCAGCATTTCCAGCTCAGTAGGCATGGTTAAAGCATACTAAAAAAATGGATCCATTTTTGCAAGTCTCAGTGGAAATATCTATTTAACTGATGGAGCTGTCACAACTGCCACATGAAGTGTATCAAAATGTCTCATATTCCACAGCACATACTTTATTATAGAGCACCCAAGCCTCACTGCATTCAATCTGATATTGAGTGTTCAACAGATTAATTGTTTCAAAGAGAAAAAAAAGGTATTGTTTGCAAAATGTAGATAAGCCAAGCGTAAAGCAAAACAATCAAACCTTACTGATTAGCAATGCTCGCTTAATAACAGAAGAACTGCAGCAAGGCTAATCTGGAAATAATGTAAATGTAAGAACACAACTGTTGTTTTAGATCTGAGGCGGCCTCATTCTTAAAGTCAAATCAGTCGTGCTGATTCAGAAAAACAAAGTTACTTCAATAAATAAACAAGTTCATACTGAGTAACTTACATTTTAGATGCAGGATTGCCAGTTACTTTGTTTTTGAGCGCCAAAGTTCTGAACAAATCCACAGCAGAAAAGCTGCACGTCTCTGAGCAACACAGTAGTGTTTGATTCCTGAATGAATCAACAAATCGATTGAGTGAATGGTTCAATGACTCTCAAGAAGTAAGTCATTTGTTTCGTTCCTTAATGAATTAGCAGTTTTTAACAATTCGTTTGAGTGAATGATTCAGAGACTCACTTACTATTTTACTTACTCACTTACTGAAAAGAATCGACTGAACACTAATATTCACTAATAAAGTCAATTGCTGCCACCTACTGCTTCTGTGTAACAATGTCACTTAAATAATAGCCAACACACCAAAGTTTTTACTTAACTCAAGAGGAGAATACTCTGAAAAGCTAAAATATAAGATAGATTCCATTTGTTTTTGGTCCTTACATCATTTCCAAACTTCCATTTTGCGTTATTTCACTGTTTGACAACTTTATTATTATTCTAAAATATGACATATGTCTAAAATGTGAACATATATGTCTATATTTGCTTAATATCAAATTTAAACACTCATGAATGATGAATGCTGTACCAAAATGTCTTTCATATAACGTGTTCCACTTCTAAAATTTTGGTCTGATATGGTAAAACATCTGTAGAAATGTATTTTGACTCCTTAAGTCAGTTAATGATAGCCTCTGCTCTTTTCAGAGTGCCACAACTGACAGAATTAGCAATAAAGGCAAGTCAGTCTATTTTTGGAACAGACTGACATTGGATGAAAGCCTTCCAATCATTTCCGCATATGGGCTGATCTCCAGATCTCTGCTCTATTCCCACATCCCGATGTAATTTGCTTTTTTACACTTCAAACAACGGTACAATTCATACAGGCCTCTGGCAGCCCGTCTGTTTCACAGTAATGGCTACGAACACCTGACATTTAATAAGATGAAATCTGACCGTAAACAACGCAGGTCTGCTGAATATCAAAGCACAGAAATGATTTCAGATATCTTATTTCTTATTTAGAAAATTGAGCTTTTTTTTAAATGTATCTTCTTTTTTTAAATTGGCATATCGTCTCCTTTATTTCATGGTACTGGCCTCACAATAACATTCAACATTTAACTTTTGTAATAATAGTGATGAAAACGCTTAACATAACTAAATAAGTACGTCTTAATCTCACAAATTGTATGTATTCACAAAGATTTGTGTCTATTTGTGTCTGTTGTTAATTATTACAGTGTTTCAGAATAAATAATAACTTCACATTAATAAACATTACACAGTCTACAGTTTATCTGTTGAGACATTTATTTAATGACTTAATGTATTATATTATCATTTGCAGCTAGGTCCATATGGTTCAATAAGATTTGTTGTTGTTGTTTCAGTTCTTAGTTCCCCTGCTGCCTCACATGAATCTGAAATGCATTAATTAAAATTAAATACAAGCGGTCTAAAAAATTCTCTCCAAACACCCTCCACTAGAATTTGCTCTTATCTTTGATTCTGTGTTAGATCTATTTGTTTTTCTACTGAACCTTTTATTCTGAAAAGTTTTAAAGTGGTCCTATTATGCTCTTTTACAAAGTCTTGATTTTGTTTTGGGGGTGTACTAGAAGATGCTCTCATGCTTGGTGGTTCGAAAATCGCCTTATTTTTCACATAATTTACATTATTACAATACCTTTCTACCCCAGCCTGGCACAAACAGCTCGATTAGTTCCGGGTTTGATGAAGGCCCGCCTTCTGAAAAACGAAATGTATTGTGATTGGTTAGCTGTCCCAGTGCGTTGTGATTGGCGAACAGCTTAAACGGTGTTTCAGTACTGTCCTGCCCCTTGCCAAAATACAGTCAATACTGCCATTAGTCCAGGTGATATGTGCAAAATTTGAGGTGATATGTTCACTTTTTCAAGGAAATAACAGTATCTGAGCATCACAGCATTTACAAAAGTCCATTTGGCAATTTTTTTTTTTCTTTCTTTGATAATTAACTAATATTTTATTAAATAGTCCAATAAAAGATTGTTTTAATTATTATTAATTATTGATTCTATACATTTATATAACACTTTTCTGTACTCAAAGCGCTTTACATGGAAGTGGGAATCTCCTCAACCACCAACAATGTGCAGCCCACCACATACCAGCTTGACTAATATTTTATACAATAGTACAATAAAAGATTGTTTTCAGGAATATAATCATTTATTTCAGAGATATAAAAAAATATATAATCTCAAGTAAGTGTATTTTTCCTTACCTCTCAGGCAGAGTCAGGTAGGCAGTATTATTTTTCCAATACAATCTTGTTCTCTCTCAACTATGCTCTAACATCACACGCAGACGACAGCACAATCTTGCTAAGCTGCGTCCTATCTGCACCTCTTCTGCTGCACCTTTGTCATTTTCTGTGGGTCTCTGGAATTTCCAGTCAGCTGTCAGCAGACTTCATTCCAGCCATTACTTCTCAGTCTACTCTTAGTATCTTGGGCTTGACTGAGATATGGATTCGTCCAGAAGACTCCGCAACCACTGCTGTTCTCTCTAACAAACTCCCCTTTCTCTTACACCCCCCGTCAGGTTGGAAGGGTACTGGTCTTCTCATTTCTAATAATTGGAAATACTCATGCTATTATGCTTCTGTTAAATTCCATATTGAAATGATTTATAGCCTTCCTGGTCAACTGCGCACCTTTATAGAGGAGCTGTATGGGCTGTTGTCCTCATTCTCTGTGGATTGCAGTCCACTTGTAGTCTTTGCTGACTTCGAAATCCAATCCTTAAACTGCAGACTTCCACTTCCACTACTAGCTTCATTCGATCTCAAATGGTTTACCACCACAAGCACTAACAAATCAGGCAACCAGCTTGACTTAATTGACACACGCAGTTGTACCACAGACAACATTTTGTAAAACCTCTAGACATCTCTGCTCATTTCTTTATTACATTTAACCTACACATTACTACCTGTATGCCACCAATTCCTCTACCAGTTACTTTTAGGCAAAACCTACGCTTCCTTTCACTCTTCCATCTTTCCTCTGTAGTGTAATCCTCTCTTCCCTCACCCACCCATTTCTCATCTCTGGATGTAAATACAGTAACTGACACATTATGATCCACTTTAACTTCTTGTCAAGACAATATCTGTCTAGACAGGCCAGCGCATACTAGCCCTTCTAACCTAAAAATTTGCCCCATGTATCATCATCTTTATTGTATTTTTGCTGTGCAGTCTGTTGGGTGGCTCACCCACAGATGTACTAGATGTCACTAATACAAAAAATTAAGTAGGCTTGACCAAAATTTTTGTGGGGAGAAGAATTTATTGAAGATGGTAGTGTAGCGGTTCTTCAATAACGATGTTAGCATATCTTCCCTCAAACGATCTGAACCCTTGTATGAATCCTATCTTCTCCCAAAGTTCTGTCTGTGGGATATAATTTTATACCTGAAGACAAGGGCTAGAAACAATGCTGTTAGGACCTTTCCGCTGGTGATCCTGCAATCTACAAGACATTCCTGAGGAATGCTGTTCCTTTGTTATTCTCATGGAATGGACCATTTGGTTCACACCTTTATAGACACAGATTATTTCTTTCACAGAATGACCAACTGAACTTTAACCAATCAGGTTTCAGCAGCGGCCGTTAAACTGAGACTGCTTTGCTGTCGGTCACTTTAGCCCTGCAGATGGCGAAAGCTGATTCCAGATCATCAGTTCTTATTCTGCTGGATCTATTACCACTTTTGACACTGCACAATTCTGGGTTAAATACAACCCAGTGCTGGGTAAAATATGGACGAAAGCAGTGATTGGGTTGTTTTTACTCGGCGGTTGGGTTACTGGCCAGAAGGTTAGGTTAAACATTTAACGAAACTGTTGGTTGAAAACAACCCAGCATGTGTTCTATCCTATATTTACCCAGCACTGGGTTGTATTTAACCCAGCATTTTTTAGAGCGTGTGAATCATCAGATTATCCTGTCTACCATCACCGGATCTGCACTCCACTGGTTTGAATCTTATCTCACAGGTAGGACTTTCAGGGTTTCCTGGGGAGGAGAGGTATCCAAAGAACATCAACTGGCTACAGGGTTTCCCAGTGATCATTTCTTGGACCCCACCTCTTCACCCTATACACTACATCACTGGGACCCATAATACAAGCACATGATTTCTCCTACCATTGCTATGCTGATGACACACAGCATCATTCATTTCAACCAGACAATCCAATAGTAGCTGCATGGATCTCAGGCTGCCTGGTAAACATCTCGGCATGGATGAAGGAACATCACCTGCAGCTCAACCTGGCAAAGACTGAGCTTCTCGTTTTCCCTGCCATTCCGACTTTACAGCATGATTTCATCATCCTTCTAGGTTCATAAAAAATCATTCTTTGGTGACCAGCTGACTTTCAAGGACCATATTGTAAAGACAGCTTGATCTTGCAGGTTTGCACTGCACAACATCAGGAGGATCAGGCCCTTCCAAACAGAGCATGCTGCACAACTTCTTGCCCAGGCCCTTGTCACTTCTGGGCTGGACTATTGCAATGCTCTTCTGGCTGAACTTCCATCATGCGCAATCAAACCTCGACAAATGATTCAGAATGCAGCGGCACGACTGGTCTTCCATAAGCCCAAAAGAGCCCACTTCATACCTCTCTTTATTTCCCAGCAATGGGTACCGGCTGCGTTTCGAATCAAGTTCAAGACATTGATGTTTGCGTACAGAACAGCCACAGGCTCAGCACCCTATACTTCCTCCTCACTTTTATGAAGCTACATCCCCTCCAGAAGCCTGAGATCTGTGAGTAAGCGATGCCTTGTGGTAACATCACAGAGAGGCATTTTCGTTCACCTTTCCTGGCTGGTGAAATGATCTTCCCACAATCGCAGTAATCACAGAACACCGGACACGTTATCTGACAGCAACACTAATTTAATCCCATACCCGACCCATTTGACATAAAAACTGGGACCCGAACCAAACCTGCATTAAATCTCCTACATGAGGTAGACAAAACTCACTTATTAAAACTTTTATTCAAATTGTGAATAGATTAAATACAGAAAGCAAGCAAAGAGTGCTCCCTTTAATATAATCTCTACAGCTGTCAATCAGTGGCAGTGGCACCCGCACCCGCCACCTGTGCTTGGCCCGCACTCGCACCACACCCTACACATAAATATTTTTCCACCCGTTACATCAAATATTAGCGGTTCACTTGTGTGTACCTGCCCGCATGCAGGACTCTGGCTTCCGCCTTGTGGACAACATAATAGACAACTCTGGCCCCAGAGAGTGATTGTAAATCAAGTTTACATGAAATATATTTGAAATTTCATTCGGCATCTTCTGAGATTTCATTGTAATCCTTCTCATAAAGTCACTGAATTAACAATTAAATGTTCACCTCACTGCGTTGCCGTCTGCATGTGATGTTAGAGCATTGTTGAGAGAGAACAAGATTGTATTGGAAACACACTACCGCCTACCTGACTCTGCCTGAGAGGTAAGAAAAAATACACTTACCTGTGATGATTTTGTTTTAATATATATATATATATCTGAAATATGATAGTATTCTGGAAAAAAATCTTTTCATGTATTATTGAATAAAATATTATTTAAATATCAAAGAAAGAAAAAAATTAATTGCCATAATATGGACTTGTAAATGCTGTGATACTGTGATGCTCAGATCATGTTATTTCCTTCTCACATTGATGATTTCACCATTAACTCTTCACCTGAACAGTTTATGTTGCTGTATATGGTATCATTGTACAGCCATATCACCCTGCAGCCCAAGACCGGTTGCCCATGGAAGCTAAGCAGGGCTGAGCCTGGTCAGTACCTGGATGGGAGACCTCCTGGGAAAACTAGGTTGCTGTTGGTAGAGGTGTTAGTGAGGCCAGCAGGGGGTGCTCACCCTGCAGTCTGTGTGGGTCCTAACGCTCCAGTATAGTGACGGGGACACTATACTGTAGAAAAGCACCGTCTTTCAGATGAGACGTTAAACCGAGGTCCTGACTCTGTGGTCATTAAAAATCCCATGACACTCATCGTAACGAGTAGGGGTGTAACCCCGGTGTCCTGGCCAAATTCCCTCCACTGGCCCTTGTCTATCATGGCTTCCCAATAATCCCCATCCACTTGATTGGCTCTATGACACTCTCTCCTCTCCACCTGTAGCTGGTGTGTGGTGAGCGCACTGGCGCCGTTGTCCTGTGGCTGCTGTCGCATCATCCAAGTGGATGCTGCACACTAGTGGTGGTTGAGGAGAGACCAGAGGGCTCTGTAGAGTAGCTACAGCTAGGGGAGTGGTAAACGCATACAATACTCGGCCAAGAGGGAAACAAAGTCCAGGGTTTAAATAGAGTGTGTGATTAGTGATGCTGTGTGATCAGTGCCTACAGCTGTGTGTGCAATTAGTGCAATGAATGATGGTAAATGGAGTCCATTGTGATGTGTGGTGTGAAAGTCCATGTGGTGAGCGAGTGACCTCTGGTGGTGAATGAACGGAAGTACAGACCAGATTCGTGACAAAAACATAGGGATAGACATCACCTTTTCTGTGTTATCATGTTTGGTTCAGGAAGTATCACACAAAATACATAATTTGGTTATGGCGGAAAGTAAAATTGTCTCCTCCACAAGGTGTTTTTGCCATGGCTCCATTTCTGAAAATGTTTAGGGCCGCAAACTATACAAGTGTATACCAAGTTTCATGCTTTTATGAAAAAGTGAACATTATTTTCACATATCACCTGGACTACATCAATTTGAGTTGGATTCAGACCCCGAGAATATTGAACAAGAGGATTGCGCATAACCTTTGCACGCACAGATATTGCAAGACATATTAAAGTGGTAACATTATTGTTGTTGTTTTTTTTGTTTGTTTTTGGGGGCTAAATCGTGTTTAGATAGGATGTCAACAACAGCTTAAAAATATCAGCATTTACTATGTACAGATAAGTGCAACGGTAATATATATTATGTTTATTGTTCTTTAATTCTAACATTATAACATGAATTGTAGTGAAATTGTTATACAGTTTAATTTATTTATACCATAGTCCCATGGAGTTACACTATTTGTGGCGGCATATATGCAAATGAATTCTCTGCCAGCGGGAGACGCTGTTGGAGTAGAGAGTGAGGTTTCCTGGTAACGCTGTACACAAAGCAGAGCTCCGCTCACAAACGCTGCTTCATCAGACATTACATGCAAGATGAAATGAAAATGACATCCAAAATTTTCTGAAGAGAGTCGGTTTCCTTCAGAAATACAGTGATATAAAAACACCCGCACCGGGTTTCGATTTTGAAACGTGCAGTGCTCAGCCAAGCCTTCTCTCCACTGGCCAACCATTCAAATTTCTGTAGGCGGGATTTATTTTAATGTTATTCTAATGAGCCACTTTCTGATATCACAAATACAGGAAAACAACTTTGTAGTCCAAATGAGCTGTTCGTTGTAGTTCTTGAAAAGGGATTTTTTTAAAACGAAATTTCTCCCTTTGGAGTGGACTTTGAGATTTGTAACTTTGTAGACCGTTTTATTACCAAACATACACACTACACACTGACTAAAATTCAAAAAGAGAAAAAGCATAATAGGACCCCTTTAAGAATTCAGACGAGAGCTCTTGAAATCCATTGAGGTCTAGAAGAATTAAGATGCTACGCTCAAGAGAGTCTTTATCTCAGTGTTTCACACCAGCCCCCACCAGTGTTGTTATACCTATTTGCTTCTATGCTTAAATGTTGAGTCATTGTCAGATTCCCTATACATACTCTCTCTGACTGACTGTTTAGTAATAGTTTATTATTATAGGAAATACTGTACTGTATAGCACACTACCGTTCCAAAAGTTTATTGTACAATAATTGCAACAAAAATAATGTTTGAAATTAACACATTTAATTCAAAAGCATGCATTAAACTGAACTAAATTGATAGTAAAGACATTCAGTTTTATTTGGATAAATACTGTTCTTTTAAACTTTGTATTCATCAAAGAATCCTAAAAATGTTTTCCACAAAAATATTAAGCAGCACAACTGTTTTCAACATTGATAATGATAAGAAATGTTTCTTGAGCAGCAAATCGCATAATTAGAATGATTTATGAAGGATCGTGTGACACTAAGCCTGGAGAAATGGTGCTGAAAATTCAGCTTAGCCACAGGAATACATTTTAAAATATATTAAAATAAAAAGAGATATTTTAAATTGTAATAAGATTGCACATAATTACTGTTTTTACTGTATTTTTGATCAAATAAATTCAGCCTTGGTGAGCATAAGAGACTTCTTTAAAAAACATTTTAAAATCGTACCAAAAAGTTTTTAAAGGGTAGTGTATGTGAGTGTAAAACTTGAAGAGACTTGTATAACATGCCTGGGAATTGTTGTCCGAGTCATTTTCTCACAATGGTTTGCATCACTGATTCTATTAAGCAGTAAAGAATACTGTATATCTTAAACGCTCAAGCCAAGAATCAGTCCAGTGGGTGCAACTCAAACCACACTGATCAATACCTCAGCCTTTGAAACCATTTAATCACGACGCCTCAGCCTGCATTCACTCCGATCAACCTTGATTGGTCAATAAGTAATTAAAGATGCGATTCTGCCAAAAGTCTGTATTATAATGGAACAAATTAGCCCCTTCACAGATTACAGCATATGCAATCACATTTCCAGGCAGTTAAAAGCATCTAGCCTAAAAGCCATAATCTCTTATTTTCATCTTAAAAGTAAGATCATGCCTTTCATCATGTTATCAGATTGGTTTTTCTGTAGACTGTTTACATTCTGGTTGGGATCAATTTATATAGCCAGCTTTCTCAAGATACGTATCTTGATTGCTATTCTACTCTTACCTCATACGGACCTCTGACCTAGACCAAACTAGTCTGGAGATGCATAGGGAAAAAAATATGTGACATCATTTTAATTAGTCCTCAGTTCCAAACAGGAAACATCATTGACTGTAAAAGAGTGGGGCAGTATGAGCTGTCACAGCCTATCAGCCAATCAACACTTCCGTATTGGTCCAGCAGACACTCTTTGAAATCCTATTGCCCCTGCATGCAAACAGGTCACGTTCTGTCGCATCACACACACACACACACACACACACACATACACGCACGCATATACACAACCTATCAAAATGTATTTGATTAATCCCTCCCCTCTAGCAAGCAACACATACATAATTCATCTGTGCAAATGACAAATGAAGCAATCAATTCCTGGAGCACGTTCAAAGAGAAACATTGGAAATTCTATCCAAATTAATTTTCTACCTATCACAATCTGCCCAATGATATTCAATATGCTAAAACTTCTCCAGATGATCTTTCACAATGGAACGGAGGCCTCAACGGCGTGTAACAAATAAACAAAAAGAGACGACAAATTACAGCAAAAATGGGATTACTGGATTACTAACAAATCTGATTAAAATACTGATCACAGACAATCACACGATACTACACACACAGGCTGCATGTAAAATAAAACTGTAAAATGAAAAACATTTATTCACGATGTTAGCAACTCTGTAAAGCCTGAAATATAAAATAATAATAGTCTGAAAATTTAATTTTGAAACTGAACAGTTTATTGAAACTTCTGAAAAAAAGCCTTAACATATTTATCATGAGTTTCTAAAAATTATATACAGTAAACCTAAGTTGCTTCTGTCCAGTAATCTTGAAATATTACTAGCAATATAACATTTGTTTGGTTACATTTTACAGTAAAGTTTCATTTGTTGATATTAGTTAACATAAGCTAACAATAAAAACTATTATAAGCATTTATTAATCTTAGTTAATGTTAATTTCAACATTTATTAATACATTAATAACAAAAATTCTTTCCGTTAATATTATTTAATGCACCTTAGCTAACATGAACTAACCATAAAGTTATATTTTTATTAAATAACATAAAATGTAATAAATATTGTAACAAAAATTTTGCTCATTGTTATTTTTTGTGAGTTAATTTAATGTTAACTTATTGTAAAGCGTTACCATTTATTCTTAGGTTTACGTTATAAAAATCATTACATGAACTGCATATAAATATCACTTGTCACTCTTCAGTTGCTTCAGTCCACCTAATCTTAATCTTAAAATATTACTAACAATATAACTTTTATTCTTATGTTTATTTTATAAAAATCACATAACAAAAACACACGTGTACCACTAATAAAGTATAAACTATCAATCAGAAGACAGCAGGCATGTAGTCGATTGTGTACAACAGGTTTTTCAGCAAAGATTTGAGCATGTTGATCATTTTTGAGCCTTGGATGTGTGCTTATCAAATTTGACACAGTATAGGCTTTATAGGGTTAATGTTTAGCGTGTATACAAAAAGCCTGTAATTTTCTTGTGCACAGATGGGGGAAGTGTCAAAAATCAGGCATAATGTAATTGCAAGTGCTCGTGTAAAAAAATAACACTCCTCATTTCCTAAGAGGCTGTCACCAGTGTTGATAAGTGCAATTAATGATGAAGAGCATGGCACACAGAAGCACTTCACCTGCATTGTGCCCTAATTTACTGAAACATTTCCAGTAGCAAAAGGTTCTGGAGTGGATCCTGACCGAGTCATTTTGTAGTTCCTGAGGTCAAAACACATCACGGCTTTCAAGAGAACAATTAGGCTTAACGTGCATGTGCTGTATAAAGTTGAAATGTGCTTGAACAGAGGCTCAGGGACTATGATGCCCAAATTACCTGACAGCTGAGAAAGAGGTCTGACAACGAGCAATTTATTTTGGATTCAGCTTAAGCGTTGTGCTGATGTTGACTGGAGACCTTGGCGCTTTTTTCCGTCACACATCTCCTCCAAGTATACTGGAAATGTGCGTGACTCTCAGTCACGATTATGAACCTGTATATATAGTCTTGCACTGGAGTGCTTGTCCATTATTGCCTTGAATTGAACTATAATGGTGTTCAAGGGCAGTCTTCGCAGTTAAGGCTCTCCAAAATGTGTAGAGAGCTTCCCAGCTAACTCATGAAGAGAAAATAAATTGTTGAAGGAAGCAAACTCTCAGTCAAGACTGAAGCTGTCACTGTTTTAGACTCTTAACCTATACACATTTTTTATGTTTATGTAGCCAGCAAATCCCCTCAGGCTTCAACTGGAACTGCTGGTGTAGTAAAAACAGGCAGATGGAAGTTTCTGGGACGCATTATGTATCTGGGATTTCTCTTTATCTCTAGACTCATATGTAGGATTAACATTTTCAAGCACAAGCTCCTAGGCTCACGTTGTCAGAGCAATGAAATCATGGCTGATTATCTAAAATGCTATAGTGCATTCTACAAATAAAATGAGGGAACTGGTGCTTTGATTGCTTTTAGTGATTTTTATTCTCTCTATAAACTGTCTGAAACTGCAGTTAGATACTGAAGGATTACTTTCATAAAGCTAAAGATGTACAGATAATAGTATTGTTTTTCTATAATATTGCAATGCAGTGAGAATGCAAATTTCTGCTATAAACTATTAAGCAGATTCAACCTGGCACAAAATCCATAACAAAACAGCATAAACCCTCAACTATCTAATCTTTTTCAGTGAGAGTCATTTTCACCAGAGTGTGAAGTGCAAAACAGCATTTTTCATAAGAATACTTTTTAGAACTGTTTCTATCTTTGAGGTTTAGCTTGGGATGCACGATTAATCAGAATAAAACCAAAATCGTGATGTGACTTAAGTCAGTTTTACCATCGCTTTGAGAAATTTCATGTGAGGGAAAAAGTTTCCCATGCAGATTTTACTTTTGGCAAAATTAAAACGTAAAAGCATAAATATTAGTATTGTAATTTTACTGTTGTTTTGTTTTTTCCCCTGTAAAATAATTATTTTAATTAGAATATTTTTTTCTTAAATAATGATTTTTGGTATGTTACAGTGAAATATATTATACATTAATTAATGTTTCTTGTCTTAAATTATTGATTTATATATGTACATTACATGATATACTTTAATATATTTTAAATGAATAATGATAGCCATAAAAATAATAATAATTACCATCACGATTGCTATTTTTATCCCAAAAAAAGCAGCCCTAGGTTTAACATATTAACAGCACTTGAGACCCAGTATCTATTCATGAATTCACTCTCATCCATCATAAAGTCTCGCTACTCCAGTTCTGAAAGAGAAAGCAACTTGAGGCTAACAATCTCTCTGCACAGTTGGCACGTAGCCACCTACAATTGAAGGCGATGGCCTTTTGCTGAATTACTTTCTCCTTAATCAATGACACTGCAAGTAAGAAATATATTCTGAAAAATGGGGACGTGTCGTGTTATCAATCAAGCATATCTGCGTTGTGTCTAATTGATTAGCCAAATACATCACTATGTCTCGCCACTGTGAACATTCATCATTTAACAAGGATGAGCGAGAGAGTTATGAGAATGAGCACAGGGAAAATCAACTGTAAAATCCACCAATCAAACTCAATGTAGCTGCCTAAGCAAGCACCCAGAGGGTTACTTATTCGGACTTAGTGGTTGCTTTTTAAACTTTAGCATTCACAGTTTGTAGCCAGAGTGGTGTTTCTGTTTTGTATGTAAACAACTGTGTTGATGTGAAGGAAAGATTGCAATGTTCAGGAAAGAACTTTTTAAAAAGCCTTTGACAGGCATTGTACTGCGCACAAACATTCCCTCGACGTGCATCCTGGGGATGGAAGTAGGAAACAATTAAGTGGATCAGCACATGGAGACTAGTTTCCCTCAACAACAACAGCGAAATCAGGTAGTGGATACTTTTATCCGACATCCTGAGGCACACGAAATGTTTTGTCCCAGACTAGCCACACAAGCAAACGCTTCCTTTGATTATTCTTTCCACTGTTTTCCAAGTCGGAAAGAGTGATTCCAGTTAAATGCAATATCCATTGTCAAAGAAGGAGAGTGTGCTAATGATTTCTGAATGGTGCATTTGAATCCCGGGTGTCAGAAAATGGGGCACAGTAAATTATTTATGCGCCTCTTTCAACAAAGTGACATTCAGTTATTCAAATTACGACATTTAAAAATGCTTTGGTCCTCCTCGACATCGACTTCCCTTGACCCTGTATGCATGAACTTCTATGTGACCCCAAAAGCATTGCCAAAACATCTTCAACACTATGCAAAATGAATACAGATGAGGGAAGCACTTAAATAGATTACTAGAAATGTCTGAATTCTGTTCCACTAGTGGCACCAAACGGAAGTGCAGTCTGTTTGTTTGAGAATAAATTACACACTTTACTTTTATACATATATCACACATCACCCTAGGACAAACCTAGTGGTACTGTAGCAGCCAGTAATGTCTTAAAGGGACAGTTCACTCAAAAGTTATTTTTTCTTCTTCTGTGGAACACAAAAAAAGAGATGTTCGATTAATAAACTCATTTTGGGGTGGATAATCACATTAAAGACAATTGAGGTTGGTAAGATTTTTTTAATGTTCTGAAATAAGTCTCTTTTGCTCACCAAAGCTGCATTATTTGATTAAAAATACAATAAAACAGTAATATTGTGAAATATAATTAGAATTTAAAATAAACGTTATCATTTTAATTAATTATTTCATTATAACTTTTATTATTTATCCTTTTTTAAAATAAAATGTATTTTTTTCCTGTGATAGCAAAGCTGAATTTTATTCGGAATTCATTCTGATCATCATATACTGATTTAGTGCTTTCAACATTATTATTATTAATGTTGAAAATGGTTGCTTTGCTTAATATTTTTGTGGAAACCTTGGTACTTTTTTTCAGGATTCTTTGATAAATAGAAAGTTCAAAAGAGCAAAATAGCATTTATATGAAATAGTAAAGATGTGTTACAAAAAAGATCTCAGTCACTTTTGATTAATTTAAAACCTCTTAACTGTCACCTCTGTGTGTTACAAATCCTGGGCCTGCTCTTCTATCCGACTGCCACAAGAGGTCGCCCTGCCATCATATTGACTTTCACACCACACATCACAATGGACTGCATTTCCCATCAGCCATCTCACTAATCACACGCTCACCTGATCACACGCACACAGCTGTATCCAATCAGACACTCTTTATAAGCCTTGGACTTTCTCTCCCTCTCTGCCGAGTATTGTATGCATTATCGCTGCCCTACAGAGCCCCTGTTTGCCTTGCCTTGCCTTGCCTTGCCTTGCCTTGCCTTGCCTTGCCTTGCCTTGCCTTGCCTTGCCTTGCCTTGCCTTGCCTTGCCTTGCCTTTGTCGGATTGTGTTTTCCCCTGCCTGGACTATCGCTTACGTTTTGGATTGCCTCTCTTGTCTAATCCCTTTGGATACTGTTCGCCGATCGTCGACCCACGCTTGTCTTTGTTTACTCTTTGTCTCGCCCATGTTATACCTGTTTTCCACTGTTCGACCCTGCCTGTTATGACCACGTCTCTGCTCATTAAAAGCTTGCATATGGATCCGCACGTCTCACGTCTCGTCAGTCCCGTAACAGAATACTCGGCCACAAAAGGATCCAGCAGTTTTTCAGATGGACACTGGCCAGGTATGGACGCATCAAAACTGCTATTAGCTCTCAAGCAGGACACTCGATCCCTCAAGAGTTACATTCTAGAGTACTTGGAGATCGCTAATGATTCTGATTTACCTGACTGTTTGCTCATAGACTTTTTTTTGTGAGGGCATTAACCAGCCGCTCAAATCACGATTAACCCTTGAAGGTCCCCGTTCGTGTCTGAGTGATTTTATGGACTATGCTTTATTGACTGTTGGTTCAGTGTTCACTGTGGGTGTCGCGGATAAATGCGACACTGCACTCACTCATGTAATGGCAGCTACGCTAGAGCATGCTCACAAAATGGCGGCCACAAAATCACCCCTTCATGTCATTGCTGCCATTCATGAGCCAAGTCAAGTCACCATTGATCTTCACGAATCAGGTCAAGTCACCGCTGATCTTCACGAATCAAGCCAGGTCACAGCTTCTCTTCGTGAGTCAAGCCAAGTCACAGCTGATCTTCACGAGTTAAGCCAAGTCAAAGCTGATCTTCACGAGTCAAGACAAGTCACAGCTGATCTTCATGAGCTAAGTCAAGTCACCGTTGATCGTCACGAATCAAGCCAAGTCAAAGCTAATCTTCACGAATCAAGCCAAGTCAAAGCTAATCTTCACGAGTCGAGCCAAGTCACAGCTGATCTTCATGAGCTAAGTCGAGTCACAGTTAATGTCAAAGAGTCAAATCAAGTCACAGTTGCTGTTAAAGAGCCAAGTCAAGTCACAGTTGGTCGTCATCAATCGAGTCACGTCTCAACTGATCTCCCAGAGTCTTGCCCCGTCTCAGCTCATCTCCCAGAGTCACTTCACATCTCAGCTGATCATCCAGAGTCACTTCACGTCTCAACTGATCATCCAGAGTCACTTCACGTCTCAACTGATCATCCAGAGTCACTTCACGTCTCAGCTGATCATCCAGAGTCAAGTCACATCTACGCTGATCTCCCAGAGTCACAGCACGTCACGGCTGTTCGTCCAGAGTCACAGCACGTCACGGCTGTTCGTCCAGAGTCACAGCACGTCACGGCTGTTCGTCCAGAGTCACAGCACGTCACGGCTGTTCGTCCAGAGTCACAGCACGTCACGGCTGACCTTCCAGAGTCACGTCACAGCACGTCTCCGCTGACCTTCCAGAGTCACGTCACATCACGTCTCCGCTGACCTTCCAGAGTCACGTCACGTCTCCTCTGACACACCCAGATCATCAAGGTCAGTCGCCCATTATCCCAGTTTGATGTCTAGTGTGAGGGATGTACCGCTGGTGTCTGCACGCATGGCTGGTATCCCTAAACCAGCTCACTGTAACCCTCCTGTTCCTATTCCCCTGTCCGAAACGCTTCCCCTGATGGGAATCGCTTGATGTTGTGTTTGGGCTGCGTACACCACCGCAGAAGTGTCTGAGGTGGTGGCAGCTGCCACAGCTTCTCCAGAGGTGGTGGCACATGCTGCAGAACCTCCAGAAGCGGCGGGGCTCACCTCAGCCCCTTGTATGGTGGTGGCGCCCAGTAATGTACTCTCAACCTGTTGTGTTGCGGTCGAAGAGACCGTTACTAAACTCTCCCTGTGTCCTGAGTTTACCGCTGTAGAACCTCCAGAGGTGGCGGCAACTGCTGCAGAACCTCCAGAGGTGTCAGCGGTATCCGTCTGTGAACTCTCGCCCTATTCTGTCACGGCTATGGAGGCCGCCTGCGAATCATCGTCCTGTCACAGCTATGGAGGCCGTCAGCAAACTCTCATCCTGTCCTGTCAGGGCTATGGAGGCCGTCAATGAACTCTCGTTCTGTCCTGTCACGGCTATAGAGGCCGTCAATGAACTCTCGTTCTGTCCTGTCACAGCTATGGAGACTAATTACGAACTTCCTGTGTTCCCTGCCTCGGTCCTTGGGTCCGTGCATGTTCTCTCTCCTTTTTATGTCTCAGTTCTCCCTAGGTCCCAGGCTCTGCTGTGGGTTCCTGATCCGTCGTGGTGGACTCCTGCTCTATCTGCTCCACCGTGGTGGTCTTCAGGTCCGTCTGCTCCACTCTGGTGGTCTTTTGCTCCACCTGTTCCGTCTGCTCCGCTGCGGTTGTCCACTATCTGGCTCTGGTGGTCTTCTGCTCCGCCTGTTCTGTCTGTGCTGCCGTGGTGGTCTGCTGTCTGGCTCTGGTGGTCTTCTGCTCCACCCTGGTGGGCTCCTATCCCGTCCACTCTGCCCTGGCTTCCTGCTCTACCTTGGTCCCCGGTCACTCCACTTCCACGTGGACCTGGCCCTCCATCCCTCCCCCTGTTCTGCCTCCGCTCCACCACCCTCCTGGATTGTCTAAGAGTGTCTGGAAGCCGCTCCTTGGGGGGAGGCTATGTTACGAATCCTGGGCCTGCTCTTCTATCCGACTGCCACAAGAGGTCGCCCTGCCATCATATTGACTTTCACACCACACATCACAATGGACTGCATTTCCCATCAGCCATCTCACTAATCACAGGCTCACCTGATCACACGCACACAGCTGTATCCAATCAGACACTCTTTATAAGCCTTGGACATTCTCTCCCTCTCTGCCGAGTATTGTATGCATTATCGCTGCCCTACAGAGTAGAGCCCTGCATTTCGGCCCGGGCCCAATGGGCCCCGAATTTTTTACGTCCCTAGGACCGGGCTTCGGGCCAATTTTCAAGTCATAGTTCAGACGAGGGCCGGGCCTGCTATATAAATGTAAGGAATTATTATTATTATTATTATTATAAATTAGTGACGAAAAAAAAATTGCCGCGCTGCTGGAAACAACACGAGACCGTGCCGCGACTGTGAAGAGCGGTTCGACGGTGTTTAGTGTCCAGCAGCAGCGATCGCACCATCAGCGCAGCTGTTCTGCGTTCAAATACACGCAATAAAGCTTGCCGTAAAGCCCCAGCAAAAGTAATTACCATGAATGTGTCCAAGGGAAATAGTAAGGAGATATTTGAATTACTTACTAATAAACTAGTGTTTTCTGTGTCCGTGTTGCATCAGTGTGGATTCATCTCCTCATTAGATGCGCCTTTAGAGAGAAGTGCATCTTCACGGATTATGATTATAATGAATGAGTTTTTGTTTTCGATTTGATTTATTTCGTTAAGTAGTAATTTAAAGCTTTCTATAGATATATTTATCATGTCTGTGAGGCATGTATTCGCTGACTTTCGGTTCATTTTTGTGAAGCGCTCCTGTTCAAGACGAGACGGCAGAAAGCTATCGTTTTCTTAAAAGCACGACGTTTTGTTGATATTGTGAGTGCACACAAATAGAAGTAGACCCTTTACAGTTCAGAATTATGTATTACTCTTACCTTTATGAGCAAAAATTACGGCCTATTTTAAGTTGTTTCCATTGAAAAAAAAAATGCAATTGATTGCGCTGGTGCCTCCATGTCCTCCGCTTTAGCTTCTGTTCTCCGCACAAACTATTGGAGCGCACATTTATCTAGGTTTAACCTTTAAACATTGTTATATGCTTGAACTGTTTTAGTATATCTATAGATTTTATTTTAGGCAAGTCGAGATGATTTGAGAAGGCTAAATTGATCAAACATGCTGATCAGCCTGCCGGTCTGCCGCTGGCTGCTTGGTAGTTACTTTAAGAAAAAAATAACTTGTTTAACGAACAAAAAATGCTCCAAACGTTTTTCAAAATTAATTTAATAAAGAAAAAAAACCCGAAATATAATCACTTTGCCATTATATACAAAACTGAACTATTTTAATAGCTGAAACATGAGCCTTTTTGGGAGAAGGGGGAAAAAAAAGACGGGCTCGGGTTGGACTCGGGCCGGTAATTCTGATAAGCTGTTGGACACTGGCCGGGCTAGGGCCTGAGCATCTCGGGCCAGGGCCGGGCTAGGGCCTAAATTTGAGGCCCGTGCAGGGCTCTATTACAGAGCCCCTGTTAGTTTTCCTAGTCTTGCCTCGCCTTTGTCGGATTGTGTTTTCCCCTGCCTGGACTATCGCTTACGTTTTGGATTGCCTCTCTTGTCTAACCCCTTTGGATACTGTTCGCCGATCCTCGACCCACGCTTGTCTTTGTTTACTCTGTCTCGCCCATGTTATATCTGTTTGCCACTGTTCGACCCTGCCTGTTATGACCACGTCTCTGCTCATTAAAAGCTTGCATATGGATCCGCACGTCTCACGTCTCGTCAGTAACACTGTGGGACGCCTAAATTTGCTTCACTATTTTACAATTAAATCCTAATCTAATCATGACAAAGCATATATCGTTGGAAAGGTCTAAGACTCCTAAAGAGATATTTTACCACTTTTTTTTTGTTAGCAAATGATGTAGGAAAATTAATAGATTAATTTATGACAAGAGTGCACCTGAAAAATCTACATCAAAACAGGACTTCTGACCTTTGTCACAGACAGTCTTCTTGGTTGCCTTTTTCCCTATCCCCCTGTAGAAATCATATGAAATTACATATCAATTGAAAACTTAAAATCTCAAAATTCATCCTTTGAAACCCATTTTAAAATCAGACATTGCATTACCATGGAAATGGTACATCAAAATCATCTTACAAAATGTTTTCGTTCATGAATTATAAAAATGTATGTTTGGATAGTGCACTATAATGTCTATGTTCAAAACTGTGAGTGACAGTTAAGGGGTTAACACATCCTAGCTAAATAAAATTATGAATTTCTTTCAAAAAGAAAAGAAAAATCTTACATACCCCAAAGTATTGAACAACAGTATACATGAGGGACAACAGCAGGTCAGTTCACAAGAGATGTTTTTTAGCCGCTGGGCGTAAACCAGGTTTGAGCTGAAATCTTTCAGTGATTACAGATTGTGTTTTTAGTGTGACTGTGGACAGCGTCTCTACAGACAGAGCCATTAATGGATCCGGGGGTGTAGATGTGTTGTCCTGACTTATTGAAGCCTGTGCGACATAGATGCAATCAGGAGTTAAGTGTCATGCCACAGAGGTCTGCCTAAGGCTAAAGCTACTTGATTAATGTGTTGAAATTTCTTCATGATGTCCCCATTGAAAATAATTAGGAATGAGTCATCACAAGCTCAACTGCTGATGTTCCCTCTGAGTCTCGTCTTCTCATGAATAACAATCATTTTTCAGCTCCTTCAGAAACAAGTTGGCTGGAGAGGCATCAAACATGTATATAATTAATTCCTCAGTGCTAATTGATTGCAGTTTTTGTTCGAATTGCTGTTATAAAATGATTATTACTATCATTTTATGATAAATGGTGATGATGATAATAGATAAATATAACATAATATTGCCTCCCTGTCAGTTTATTAGGTGTTCATTGCAATGGAATTGGCCACATGGGATGTTGAATTGGAATCTGAATTGAATGAGGAATTTAATTATTCAAACACATTTTTTGTGATTTTGTCATATTGGATTATTGCAGCATTAATTTTGAATAGTATGCTAATTTTCATTCCCTGATATGTAGAATACTTAGAATGCTGAATAATGTTTCCCCAGTCGATTAGACATATTCTCTGAAGTTTAATACTGTCAAAACAATTTTTATATATTATATAATCAGTATCTTTATATTGTAATCAATAGATAGATAATATAATCTACTACATTATATAACACATAATATTGTTGCTAAATTAAACAGTGCAGTTAGTTTAGTCCGTTCAAATACAAAATTCAGCAATAGCAATGAAATTTAAAAGACATTCTTGGTTCAGTTTTCAATGGCAGACAAATTTAACTGATATAAGGTGTTTTTTTACCTGTGCGTCCATGAGCAGGTGTCTCATTAGAGCCATGGATTGGCTCAAAGTATCCCTCTCGGTGGGCAGAAAGGTGTCCTCTTCATGGCTCATGGCGTTCGGTCTGTTCACCATAAAGTGAGCGATCTGATCATTCAGGCTGTTCAGAGATTGCACAGCTGGAGAGAACGAATGAAAGACAGATCAGAATCAGCGCACACACTGATACCATCCCAGCCTATATGTGTTTGATATTTTATTACGGCCACGTTTACATTATACAGCAACAACCGCCCATACATAAAGCACTGTTATAACTTCACTGATGGAATAATTGCCCTGTCATTTATATCAGATAACATGAGGCCATGAGACTCTCTGAGCTGTTATTGCTTTTCTTGAATTGCTCTGGGCAAAAAGAACACAGCCCATGAAAAATAAAGCCAGTGCTGGCACTCCATTTGGACCAAGTGTCAACCATAGGATAGCAATCAAAGGCCTTTTTCACACATACTGCATGCTCGCATTGGGCTTTCACACTGTCAGTGTTTCTGCAGCTCTTACAGAGTATTTTTCTGTGATAATAGCCAGAAATTCTAAAATAGCTGTTATTGTATTTCATTAAAAAGGATTACAAAAACGATCATTACGAAATCTAATTTACATGAAAAGCAGGATTGCGTTTACACTACCATTCAGGGAACAGTAATTTTTTTTAATTAAAAAAAAAACTTTTTTTCAGCATGGATGACTACTCTATGTCACTCTGTAATTACAAAAAACGTTTCATCATGTAATTCCAAAATTTCATCACAGTTAATAGCCCCATTTGCCTTCACTGGCATAGGTGTACCTATGTGCGTGATCTCGGCTGGTATGTGTCTGGCTTGGTTAGTTCATCAAGCTTTGCTGCAACCCTCCAGATGATTCGGCTCATTGGCATGCAGTCTGCCCTTCTCTAATCCTTCTCCCATGGGCTCGGCAGCTCCCTGCGCAAGCTTCCATTTACCATTAATCCCTCTCACTTAGCGAAGGCTGCCAGAATTATTGTAAGTCCATTACGACTGTAAAAATCTCGCATCCATGCCCATTTGAATGCATTTATTCATAGTCCCCGGCAATCACGCCTAACCCTTGTTTGCCTCTATCAATCAGTGCATCAGCGTATCCAACAAATTAAAAGAGGCACATCAGTCTTCTTCCCCACAACAACATCACACTGAAAAGTATTCAGTGTGGCATTGACCTCAGCTGGCTGGGAAACTAATGCTGACATATACATCCAATAATTACAGTTTTTGTATGACTCATCAGCTCTGATGGCAAACAAGCCAGTGCTGTAGGGCCAATCAAGAGGAGTGAGAATTAGTCAGACAGAAAAAGGGGTCACCAACCAATCAAACCTGTATGATGTTTTTTTCTTCAGAGGAAAACAGCAGGAGTAGCCTAATGCTGAACAATTTTTTACATGCGTGGAATGCGCCACTTCCGGTATTTTGCTAGTTACTGGACATGAGTTTTTTTTTAAATCAAGTAGGCTACTCAAATTGAATCGAGGAGGAATCTTGACAGCCCTACCCCACATATTCAAGAAATTACAGTGGCTGTAGCATTTCTGTCATAAATAAATGGCCAAATTTTAAAGATTGAGTGGACAATTGAATTAAATGTTGTTTAGTCAATAGGCTATTAAACAAGGATTAGATCACGTAGTAATGTGTAAAACAGTCGTCAGGCCATTGGTGCCCTCTGCAGTAATTTGTTATAATGCATAATGTACAGTACATTAGCTCTGTTCATAATGCTTTATTTTAAGCTTTGTTCAATACAACCATATGATCACTTGCTTCTGATTCTTTATTTGAACAAATTATTATCACCTCATTGTTATTATAGCTAGCCTATTTTCAAGTAATTATAAAGGCTATTGTTCACTTGGGTCTATTTTTATTACCACAAAAATGTATTATAATTATAAGGTTACTCGATTAATCGTCAGAATAATCATCCGATTACTCGATTACCAAAATTATTGTTAGTGACAGGCCTAGAAATTACCATTAAAAACAACAACACATGGAACCTTATTGTGAAGTGTTATCAGAAAACCTTGACATTTGATGAAATATTCTGTGAAATGTACATTTGTATAGCCTATTCATGATTTTAAATTTGTGTAGGCCTACTGCATACTTCTTTGTGTGTTGTCAGCCCATTCATTTTCACTGCAGAGAAAAGGCATTCTGATAAATTTCTCCTTTTGTCTTCCACAGAAGAAAGAAAGTCATAGAGGTTTAGAACAACACGAGCTGTAAGTAAACAATGACATATTTTTCATTTTTAGGTGAACTGTCCCTTTAAGAGTCTGGCTAGAGAGCTCCCACATCCTGCAGCTGTCATTCATCGAGGGAGCCTGTTAGTGCTCAATGCATCATGTGGAAAAGCAGTCCTGGCTGATATGCTTCACTATGTTTAAAACCTCTAGAAAATAGTCAATTGTACTTACCCCATCTGTTCTGTCCACTAAAAATATTTCCATCTTCAATACGTGCATCTAATCTAAAGCAGTATGAAGTATATACACACCTCCCTATTAACGGTTAAGTGCCTCAGTCAGGGAAAAAAAAAATCTCTAGTTTACGGATCATGGGTTTCGGGGTTTGAACCTAGGACCTTCGGGTTATACCAGCCCACATATTTATCCACTATGCTGTAACCATCCCATTGACGAGTGAGAGAATATGGAGTCATTCACTGGATGAAAAAAAGGACCAATTTGATCTCATATTGCACAGTTAATGAAAACTTAATTAACTTTGGGAGGATGTGACTCAGCAGATCCAAAGGCCCTTAGCAGCAAAAACTGAAGCACAAGGGCATGAAAGAGCCTTTACTATCTTCCTTTCGCACTGAGGTATGGATTTAAAATCTGGTGCAGTCAGCTACAGCATTGCAGGGGTCATTTAAGATTTGAGAAAGATACCTTCACATAGAGACAGCAAATAAATACTACTGTCTCCTCTCAGAGAGAGTTTTCCAACCAGTATTATTTCCATTTTCCATGGGTGGATTGTTTTTCGTGTGATCGGAGATGCTCAAATCGCATTTCAGGAAATACCTCAATATCTCTGCTATTGCTGACTGTGGCATAACACAATGCTGGAACGGAATCACATTGTTTCCTTATTATCCTCCACCACTCTGGAGATAAAAGTGAGGAATCTTGTTTTTATAAACACTGAATCCATTCACCAAAATTGGGAGAAGTTGCTTAGAAACAGCACTGCTGAATTGCAAATTTAGTGGAAGTTTGTGCATTGTGCAATAATATCACAGATGGCGATACACATTTTAACCTTGCTGAATGGTGCTCTAGAATCACCGCTCACCGCTCACCGCTCACCACAGTGCAACTGCGGTAAAAATTGCCAATTTTATTGTGGGTAAAGCCTTGATAGATGACTAAAAGCTCAAGCTGGTTAAAAACCCAATTAAAAATTCACAAAAACCAAGAACCACCAACTGGTAGAAGATTCAAAAAGCTAGATGAAGTGTTACATATATAGTAAAAATGGAAATATATAACTTCTAAGCAGAAAAAGGAGCTTGGAGTGCAGATTAAAATGAATAATATATGAATCAATAATATTGCTTGTAGTGTTGATATTTATTTTAGACTGTTATGTATTCTTAAATATAATGTAAACCCTGCTTGGTTTATTCTGCATAATGAAGAGATGACTGTACATTATCGCTTATTTATCTGTAAATAATTCAGTACAAAAAAAACATCTAAATGGCATTAACAACTTCTAATTACAGTACAAAATCGCTCATTTGAAGCAATCAGCTATATTCACAAACGATCAAGCTCAGAGTAGCATATTAAAAGAACAACAGAGATGATCAGTCTCAAAAACACCTGCAGTAACAGTGTGGTCATAACTGAGTAAAGAAAGCCCTCACAGGGATAAAGAGGTCATGCGGAAGAAGGTCGTAGCCTGTGTGGGCTCCTCTACTGACCAATAAGGTCATTCTCAGAAAACATTGAGATTGTGAGACAGGCTTGCCATAAAAAACAGTTGCAGCGTGCAGAGCATATGCGTCAAGCAGATTTATGATCAGACCTCATCTCTGAGCGCTGCAGCACATCTTAGAATCAAAGCCAAAGCAAAATAAAATGTTTATGGTGCCAACCGACGAATGGAGGAGTCTAATTTCACATTCAGCAGTTTACGAGGTGTGCGTCTGAAGAGGATACCTTAAGATGTGACAGAGGATAATGAAACCACGACATTGAAAGTGGCACGGCATCACATAGCGAAACGCAGTGCAATACACTGTTTCAATTTTCCAGCAGTGCTGTCTGTCATGGAATTTGTGGTTCAATGCGACAAGCAAGAGACTTTTTCCAAGAGAGAATCAATAAAGACTGAGTCTCAATGCCAGTGTAATGACAGAGAGCAATCTGCCTTCACAGCAATGGCTAAAGAACAGAGTTTATGTTTCACACTGATCATTTATAGAAACTTTGCAATCAGAACTGTGGCAGATTGTGACAGGTCAACTGAAGAATGGAGATCTTTTTAAGATGTGTTTAGTGTGTCAGTTGTTGTTTTTTCTAGACAGCAAAATGATTGTCATGTCCAAGGAGAATTGTTGAAGTCTTGAGAAAAAGTCCACAGTACTCTCAAATGACTACTCGTTAAAACGCTCCTAAATTAATCAGCAAAAATGGTTTTGTAATTATGTAAACACGTTGCATTCCTAAATGAATAAGTCATTGAAGTGACTCATTCATAAAGAATCACTTTTTATGTTCCTAAAATTTTAGAACAAATCATTTAATGAAAGATTTAAAAACTTTAATAAAGAGAATCACTGTATTTTTTAATTAATCGGTTCAGTGATTAATTCATTGATTTATTCATAAACTTAGCATAGTATTTTAAATGTATTACTTTTTTTACTAGGGTAGCCACTTGTTTATTAAATGAATCCCTGTTTTTAAAGAAATCATTACCTACTGGCTTAATGATGTAACTTACACTGTTAGACATTTCTGTAATTTCCACAGTTATTTACTGTATATCACCCAGTATAATACTGCAAATTCCCTTTACAGTAAATAACTGTAATACCCTTTGCCTCATGGGAATTTTCTGTAAAGTAAGACCCCACATACAGACATTTACTGTATTATAAAATTGCTGTATACTACTGTATTTGCTGTAACGGTCTCTTTGGCGCCATTCTATTGAGGTCGTTTTATTTTCCTTATTTCTTACATTTGAATTGACACAATTTGCCCTGGACCGTGTCTACAACGCCGCAACAGCTTGGGACTGACTACACTGGACATGTTACATCGCTTGTAATGATTGGAAAAATCCGTTTGTACTTCATGTCAGAAACAGCGCGAGCTCTTGGAGTACATCTGTACCTCAGAAATATACCGGGGCATGAGTTTACTGTCTGCATTCACTGTAGATAATATATATAATGGGTTCTATATTGTTGTCTGTTGTCGAGTTGCGCCGCGCCACTCGCGGCGTCCGAGGAAGACACGGAAGCAGCGCCGCGGGTTTTTCCCGGGGATGAACCCGCGAGAGTGGAAGAGCTCCGGAAAACATCTGCGCTGTGTGTCGATGCACCTTACGAGAGAATAAGCAGCAAGCAAGGTAAAAATATATGTACGTTTGTCTGTGTGTTTGTGTCAGATTCTTGCACACCAGTTTAACCCATTGTAACATTTATTTGTCAACATGGCGGTTACAGAACTTTACCATGGTAAACTGCGCTGTCGTTTCAAATGACTTTTGTCATCTTATTGACTTAAGTTACCGAATTATTATTATTATTATTTTTTTAAAGAGCAACGCTTAATATTAATCTTATCTTATATTAACATTAGGTTAACTAATGTGAAATTTACTTCAGGTGTTAGTACTTTGCTGAAAAAAACAATAGAACCCTGCCCAAAACACAATAGAAAATGTAATGGTTTTAATGGTTATAATGGGAATTGTATTGGTTTTAATGGAAACTATAATGGTGTCTACTGGTATGTGATGGATTCTATTGGTGGGATGTTAAATCCTATTGGAAAAATGCCCAAAACACACTACAAAAAGGAATTTTGTAAAGGTTTGACTGGAAAAAGCTAATGGTTATGGTATTTTAATGGAAACCATTAGAATTTGTGTGATGGTTTCTATTGGGCTTCTATTGTTTTTTTTTTTAGCAGGGTAGTTATTGGCCAGTAGCCTATTGAGAAAATAAAATCGTATGTTAGCTAGGTTAAACTAGTTTTATGGCTAGCTGCCTTTCTAGTTTTAGAATTAGTTTGTTATAGTTTTTAATGGAATTTAAGATTTACTGCATTTTTTTGTATTTGTGTTTTAAAGGCAACTGCAATGAAGCATCAAAAAAGATATGAGCATGCCAGCCACCCTGAGACTGATAATTCATGGTAAGAGAACAACTATGGTTTTGAGAGGTTTGTGTATTCAATATGAGGTTTACCTTTTAAAAGTATGCTATTTCTACTACTTGTTTTTCAGAGAAGACATTTCTGTCACTAACAAAGTGGATGGTGAGCAGAGGTGGTGGCTATGTTTTGGAGCAGCACCTGGGTTTTGCAGATAGCTATGTATTCTTTGGCTGCTTGTCTTTATGTTTCTGTTGCCTAAGGATTCTTTGTGAGGATGAATCCAGAGGACACAACATAATGCACTGCAAAACGTCCTAAGACAGGAGAAATAGTGAAGATGCACTGTTCCCCTCATTGGAAGTCTGTATTTTTAAGTGTTATACATGCAATGTTTTAAATAAATAATTTTATATTTTGTAATTATTGTGTCTGTTTTAATTGAATGCCAGTAGTACCTATGTAGAGTAAAAATAAAATGAATTCTATATAAAAAATTATGAAATCTTTATTAAAATGAATGAATTACAGTAGTATACTGATTAATTGGATTTTATTTACAGTAATTTACTGTAAAACTGTATAGTTTGCAACTGTAAATCAAATACAGTTTGTTACTGTAAAAACCCTTTGAAATGTCTAACAGTGTACAAAAAGAATCACTTGTGGGATAAAATGGCAATAATTATGAGTGGTTGCATTAATGTACAGACTGACAGCCCATCTAGAAATCCAGAACACCCATTATGAAACCCAACAACATTTTTTAGATGTTAACAGTGTTGCACATTATTGAAAACGATATCATCAAACGTTATTTTGAATACTGAGAGGAGCTCTTTTGTTTCAAAAATGTGTTTTAGTGCCGTCAAACGATTAATCGCATCCAAAATAAAAGTATTTATTTGCATAATATATGTGTGTTCTGTGTATATTTATTATGTATATATAAATACACAAACATACAGTATATATTTTGAAAATATTTACATGTCTATATTAATATCTATTCTAAATAAATATATTTAAGATATAAAAATAACTTTTCTGAAATATCGTTGCCTTGGAATTATAAGGTTCTATCTGACATTTTTGACAAAATTGAGTTATTCACATATTCTTATTCTGTGACAACTTATTTACATTATGTGATTTTTTTTTTTTTTTTTTAAAGTTTTGTACATTTTAGGACGTTTTATTTAGAAAACAAAAAGGTTCTATCCACAAAGTCGAACTCTAACTTGGTTCTATAAGGGTCTATCTGTGAATCCGCCAATCAGCACTTCAAATGCAGGCAAGCAGACCAATCAGGATCAACGTTCTTTGTCATGTCGCCGGACTGCTCAGTAACAACAGGAAAGATTAAACATTAAACAACAATAATTACGTGTCTGCATAATCAATAAGTGCAATTCACCTTTATTCCACAAAGTGGCACTGTTTAAAACATAATAATGACGTGATTTGTCACTCATAATTAGCGCATGCATGAGACAAATACTAATCATCTGCAAAAATTGAACTGGCTTGAATGGCTTTACTGCAGAGCAATTACTGCACATAATGATGAAACACAAGTGTCACTGTCGTTTGATGGTGGATGTGGTGAATAGCGATCAAAATGTTGTTTTTGAAGATGTTGAAAACGATAGTTTTGAGAATATATTGAGATCGTGAATATGAGCCAGATGCGCTCTGATGATGGCAGTGATGGTAAAGTCTGCTCAAATCGAACCCTTCTAAGTTTCAAAAGGTAAGAAAGTATGCTTATTTTATTCTTTTTATAAATTTTATTTTATGTTCTTAAAATATCAGGAGAGTTTGCTATTAGCCTACAACAATTAGAGATCCATCCGTGCTGGATATAAGTCTGGGTCGCTAAAGACAATATTCATGCAGTTTAAAGTCTTAAAATGAGTTAAATTTTACAACATTAAGCCTTAAATATTGCCATATAGTCAACAATTTAAACGATGGGGTCTTAATTACAACAATAAACGTCAGCATGTTATCTCTCGGCCATACTGATTTAAAGAGAATGCCATTTTCCCTGTCCTGCTTTTTGTGGAATAACGTCCTGGTCAGATGGATTAGAATAACATTAGCTGCCTTAACTGTTCCCTCAATAATGTGTTTAATTACCCACTATAATCCTAGCTAAAATTAACATTAACACTGAACAAAATATTTAGTATTGCCCTTTGTGCCTAACTTAACTAAGAAAATATTATTTGTCCTAAAATATGGAATAAATGTGATAAAGAAAGCATTAAACGTACCTTACTCATACATGTTGACACATTGTTACAACACTAATTTTGTGTTTTAAAACAAATTATAAAAAAAAAAAACTATTTGTATTTCTTGAAAATCGTTGCTTCAATTAATGTTTTGCAAGATAGAACCTTAATTCCAAGCGGAAAATGACTTTTTAGAATTAGAAGGTTCTATCTGCATTTGACCTGTTTCAAAAATCCCCATTTAAAAATTTGAGAGGATTTTGATATTGTACATTTAGAATACATTTAGGGTCTCTGTCATTTTCATGTAGGAAAGAGACTTGTTCCCCATATAATTTTTGCTATATGGAATGCAAAAACTTTGAAGCTCAATATCTCAAAACCACTCAGAATGCAGATAGAACCTTATAATTCCAAGGCGACGATATATACATGCATGTGTATATATACATAATAACAACCCATTCTCACACCCAACTCGTCACATATTGAAGCTTGGTCAGGACCACTTGGCGTCGCTTTTTGACGCTGAAGGTACCCCTTCATTTTTCGACTTGCAGGGTTCTCCGTTGCTTTAAATAGGAAACCCTTAGCGTCGACGCCATACTGGGAATTTTATCGTCATAATTAAATTATATATTGGGTAATAACAGTGCCATTATTGCATATATGTTGGGGTGTGATTTTTCAATGTAAACAGCCACAACAGTTTTATTTATATTACATTATTTACACATTATGAGCACATAACCCAACCCCTGCCCCTACACCTACCATTTGTCAATAAAACACAAGATATAACAGGCAGATACAACTACCGTCATAATTTATTCAAAAAATATTAATATTCCAAGTCTTCCGAGGCAAAACATTTGATATGTGAGAGGAGTAGACGTGATCGCCGTCTCCGTCCGCAGTTAAGCTCATCCTATGCTGCAGTCTGTGCGCGAATTCAAAAAATGCCGCCAGAAGAAGCCTTATGTCAGCCTTGGTTGTGAAATGCTATTGGCTCTTGTGTGTCTCGTGACTGATTGCGTTATGCTGTTCTGACAGGCTATTGGCTCTTCTGTGTCTCGTGACCAATTGCATGCTACTGGACGGGAGCAGAGCCCCGTCTCTCTCTATGGTTTGGACGGGAGTATCTTTTTGATTGAGATGTGAGCGCGTTAACGGAGCGGGATCATTTTCAGCGATTACAACCTTATGTTTTGCTCTCTTCTTCTCATAAAGACTTCGTATGGCTTCAGAAAACTTGGAATGCAGCACGACTTGTTTGTAATGCTTTTATACTGCTTGTTTATGGTCAGTTTTTGCAATAAATACCGGTGACTGCACTTACATTTGCCTGTTACGTGTTTTATGTTGTTCAGAAGTGGGTAGGTTTAGGGTAGGGGTGGGTTAGGTGCTCCAATAAAAGTATAAATGTATATAAAATTATATTTTTTACAAATGCATGCAAACCATTAAACTAAGACAAACAACTGAAAACAACGGAGCAGAACGTATTGTCATTTTCCATAAGCGTCTTGACCTGACGCATAAAGCAAGCAACTGAAAGCAATGGAGTTCCTATTTTGTCATATACTGACGCCTATGGGCACTTTTGGCGTCTTCATAGTGACGCGAAAGGCGTTTGGCCATGCTTCAGTTTTGGACGCCTTGGGAGTGAGAATGGGTTGATAATAAATATACACAGTATACATACGTATCTTATGTAAACAAAAACTTTTATTTTGGATGCGATTAATTATTTGACAGCACTAATTAAGATGTCTAAATACTGCATGTAAAGACATAACATATCTTCAACCTACTTGCTTTGGTAAGATTTCATAATGGGAGTTCCTGGTCACAGCAACACAACGCATCTTTCAAGGTTTCCTCTTAAAAGTCATTGACAAATGAAAGAATATCAAGATTTGTTCATTGCTGTTAAAGTTCTGATAAACATTTCTTTTTGGTGACTCTGTGTGTATGTCAGTTCTGATGAAGCTTTACAATCTGATCTGGGAGATGAATGGAATAAAGTTCAGACTGTTCAAAGTGACAGTTTCATAATTACATCAAAGAACCATGTGTCGTCACACCAGACTGTGGATTCCCTGTGGAGGCATGAAAGAGAAAGACTGAGAAGAAGAAGAAAAAACATCGCTGAACCAAGCCTGTGGCCATCTGATCTCTAATCTTGCTCTCAGATGATGACAACTGATGGCTGGTGTCCGCTCTCTCCCTGCCTGACAGGAGATGAGAAGAGCCCGACGCTGAAGCTAACACAGGGCCGCCCACTCATTCACACTGCCAGCGTGGCCCCTGCAACACATTACCATGCAAATGACTACATTGCACTCCTCTCTCAGAGAGCGGAATGACACATTAAACGTTCCGACAGAAGATAAAATATGAAAACTTTCTGAGAACGAGTGGAAAATGATTTCAAGAGTCATAAGCCAAGCTGGGGTTTTATGGAACGAAAGAGATCAGTTCTTTATGAGCCAAAGACAAGATGATAGGATGAATCACACAGATCTGTAATGCATTTCGACCAAGCTTGGACACAAATGAATGATACTCACCACTTTCAGACAAAAGAGTTTATTTTGGATGGAGGTGAATTTGATAAACCGGGATTTACGAGATTAAGGATTATGTTGTAAAACATCTTGGCTGTGCCTCATATTTATGATCATGTTAAAATAGTCATCACATGAGAATATTTCATTTAATGTCATAATGTTATCTTTAGCGCTGTCACATGAGCAAGAGTGTGGTTGTAGGCCTACTGAATATCACTGAAGCTCGATTGGAGTGTTCGTCGATTCTGTTAACAAGGAGTCAGTATATTTAAGCAATATTAGCTAGGGATGCAACGATACCATTTTTTCAGAACCGATCCGATCCCGAAAATTTTGAGTATCTGCAGATACCGATCCAATCCGATACCAGCGCAGTTTTTTTTTAAATCGATGTAGAATTTCTATTCTTCTGTGTTGACCTGATCGTCACTCTTTTGTGTGTTAAACACAATCTACTACATATAGATAACTTCAAAAAACCAAGGCACTTGAATAGTGTGAAAAAATTAAAAAGCCTTATAAGAACTTTTTTTCACACTATTCGAGTGCCTTGGATTTATGAGTTTTTTGACGAAACGTAAGAATCCCGCATCCAAAGAGCACCAATTAATGGACTTTCTACACCCCAGCAGCACTTTTTTTTTGCATAACTTTGAATATATATAGATAACTTCATTTTAATTAAAAATAACAAATGAAAAAATCATGATCATGAGAAAAATACTATTATAAACTAGGTTAGTGGATAATTTAGCAGCAAAAGAAAAATCATGGGTGCACAATAATTTTATAAAACCTAGTGAAACATTTTTATTTACAAATAAAAGTGAATAAGTGTAGGACTAAATCTGGTAAAATGGTACACATTGCTCTTTGTATTGTTGTAAAATACATTCATGAAAAAACTAAATACATATTTTATATATTTATATACTATAAAATTAAAATACATTTCTTTTAAATCTATAGTACAGTAATGAAGGCAGTAACATATGATAGATAGGACAGAACAAGAAAGACTGTTAATAATCTTTCACTGCGCAAAATAATTATAATACGAAAGGCTCCAATACAGAGCGGCACAAAGCGCTTATGCACATCCCGAGCGCAGAAAGATGCGCTTGAAGCGACACGGAGTAACAGCGCGCAGGCTGCGCAGCCCTCCGTGTCCGCGTAGAAAAGTTCAAAGTACAAAGGGAAAAGATATTGATGCGTATTAAATCTGCGCGTTAGTTTATTGAGCCTTTTCTTTTATCAGTTTTAGACCTCAGTACTGTGCGCTCTTGAAGAGAGTTTGACTGTAGTAACCGAACACGCAGTTTGAACGCTGAATGGAGGATGACAGACAGACGCAGCGGAGAGAAGAGTTTACCTGAACTTGAATTTAACGAATTAAATATGCATCTGTACCTCAGATTAAACTATGCAACAGCTTTAGAACACTTGAAATATTGTGCACGAAAACTTTATGGTGCTTTATAATGTTTGTGTGCCTTTCGTGGGGCTCAACAATAACACAGAATAGTATACGCACAATATCGGATTTGGATCGGTCTCGTCTGATCGATACCAGATCCGCAGAAAAAAACCGTATCGGAGCCGATACCGATCCTGAGTATCGGATCGATGCATCCCTAATATTAGCCTTGCGAGCAGCAGATAAATGCAGACATTATATTCAGACCAAAAGCATGACTGCACATGTTATTATGCAAAAATACAACAGTTCAATAATCAGGAAGTTAATATTGAATCATTCACATTTTAAACATAATATTCCCACTTGCTTTGTGTATTTTTTGTCCAGTAGTTCCAAAAAGTTGATTCACCTATTGATTCAGTGTTGTAGCGTTCCTAAATGAATTGGTTCAGTAAATGATTTAATGACTCACTCATAAAGATAATAACTTATTGCCACCTACTGGCATAACAATGTAACTAGTAGAACAATTCACAGAGAAATCTGTGCGATAAAAATGAAAATAATTATTAGTGACGGCCAGTCTGTAGACCTTCAGATTGATGTTCTGATGCTGACAAGCAGAGCGATACAAACAATGAAAAGTTCCAGCATTGCTGGGAAATACGGCCGGTTCACGCAAAGCACTTTTGCGTTTAAAAACGCAAGACACAGATGGCCATTGCAAATGGGGGAAAAACAAATCAACACAAAAGTAGGCTACTCAAGGTCTAGGGGCGTTTTGTAAAAACTGATTTTTATTTATTTTTTTACTTAAGCGTGTCGTTTTTGTCATGCGCAAGATGCTGCAAAAGAGCAGAACGGTCAAAGATGAAAGTTGTGTTAAAAATAAATGAATAAATAATTACTTGAACAGCCCCTACAGTATATCTTAAAATGTTACCCGGCCAATACAATTAAAAATAGAGGACAGAATGTGCTTTATAATGTCAATAAATGATATGATCTTGTTTATGCTTGTTTTAATCCAATGCAAAATAACACTCTAAATGCCACTCTATGTATCTCATTAGTTACACATTTTTCATAATGGATCAAAAGGATTAAGGTGCATTGCAAAATCATGTCAAAAACTATTTTTCATGATGAATAATCTGGAAAAAAAAAAAAATATGGAAATGCCTGATAAATTTTTACCGATGTCAGAGTGTTCGTTGCAGCCTCAACATGATACTGCCATACTGAAACTTAACAGCAGTTTATCCTCGACTAAAATTTGGTTTAGGTCTACGAAAGCATTTCTGATGCATTCAGAACAAAAGCAACAAAAGATGATAACAAGAACGCAAGAAAGAAACAGATTTTGAGTACTATTTTGTTCAAGGGGGATCTGATGAGCTCTTTGATTCCACAGTAGTTGCTGGGAGCAAAAGGAGTCACTATGGGGCACTGACTGCCAAAGCAATTTGAAGGCTTTCCAATGGCTTCACACTTCAAAAGTGAGAAGCAGAGTTAGATGAATGGATATTTGGTCCCTCGCAGGTTTCTAAAGGCTCAAGGGAATGCATTCAGCATCACCCCTTTACCAAGGAAAAACACAACCAAATCAAATCAAGAAA
This sequence comes from Onychostoma macrolepis, assembly GCF_012432095.1. Lineage (NCBI taxonomy): Eukaryota > Metazoa > Chordata > Actinopteri > Cypriniformes > Cyprinidae > Onychostoma > Onychostoma macrolepis. The sequence continues at coordinate 17,267,138 of NC_081165.1, read as the reverse complement.
CGACTGAAACTGGTGGTGGTGGTGGTGTGGGGTTCCCATTCTTAGCCTCGCAAACAAGGGATGAAATCAGATTCCATAAGTTGGCATATGCAATAGTCATGCTAATTGCCAGGCAAGGCAGAGGAAGCTTAGACATTTCTGACAGTTTTATTATAGTTTTCCAAGCTTTTGTTTTGCATATTATAACAGAATTCCACACTATTTGCATCACTCACTCAGGAACCTGCAATTTTGTTGTTTACATCACTGTAATACACGGCTATCTTTGACAGTGTGCAATCCATTCCCTGAGTGCCTTTGATTGTATGGTCTCCTGAGAGGCAGACTGTGAGCCTGCACCTGCATTCCTGATACAAAGACAGTTAATGCATTTGCATTTTAGACATGATGATTTGTCTCAACGGGACAAGGGAAAAAAAAGATAAGTGCCACAGATTAAACACACATATGACTGTTTTCATTCAACGACTGTGCTCATCAGCTGGGGATTTTTAGCATGTGTTAGCCATCTGTGAACGTTTAGACCTTTGCACCTCTGCAATTTGCTTCAAGCAAGAGTGAGAGGCAGAGAGAGAGGCTTGTTAAAGTGTTGTACGAGGCCAGTCATCGGTAGAAAAAAAAAAGTAAATGTGGTGATTTCCAAAAACATGGTCTAAAGAATTAAATGGATAGTCCTTTGCGATTTTAATATGCACATTTTCAAATTCTCTACATCATGCAGTTATGAGATAATAATAACAATGTCCTTTGGCATCACTGATGCAGTGTTTTGTCAAACATTAAATTACAACATTTTTTGTTAAAATAAAAACTAAAATAAGTGAAAAAAGAAAATAAATTAAAATACATTTTCATAACTCCAAAACAAACTAAAATAAAATTTATTTTATTTTTTAAACTTTTGTTGGATTATAAAATATTAGCTATATTTTAGATTTTATAATTTGCTATATATTATACTAATGCTATAAAATAAAACTCGAAATCTTTACAACCTCCCTGCATTAAACAAGACTAGTGAAATTCTAATACATTCTCTAAAATGTACAAATAAATATAAAATAATAATTACTAATGTAACGGGGCTGACGAGACGTGAGACGTGCGGATCCAAGTGCAAGCTTTTATTTACAGGCATGGACATAAATACAGGCAGGGTCGAGCAATGGCAAACACGTATGGCAGGGACAAGACAAAGAGTAATCCTAGGGCAAGCAAAGGTCGGTCGACAGCGAACAGTATCCAAAGGGGCTTGACGAGAGAGGTATCTGAAAAACGAAGCAATAGTCCAGGCAGGGGAAACCACAATCCAAAACAGGCAGGGGAAAACTAGGAAAACTATCGGGGGCTCTGTAGAGTTGCTACGGCTAGGAGAGCGGTAAACGCATACAATACTCGGCAATGAGGGAAACAAAGTCCAGGGTTTAAATAGAGTGTGTGATTACTGAGAGCTGTGTGATCAGTGCCTTCAGCTGTGTGTGCAATCAGTGCAATGGATGATGGGAAATTGAGTAGATGGTGAAGTGCAACAGTAATGTGATCAGTGCAATGAATACTGTGGTGAGTGAGTGACCTCTGGTGGTGAGTGAATGAAAGTTACAGACCAGATTCGTGACAACTAACACATACAGAAAATAGACTGATAAATGTAATGCTATTAAACATTTGTAGATAATATCAGTTAGTGCATTAACTTTACCAGCACTAAAATCTTGAAATTTACAAAATATTAAACTGAAGTTATAAAATAATAATAACAATGATAGAGTAAAAACTAGGGATGCTCCGATCAGGATTTTTGCAGCCAATACCAAGTACCGATTTCTTGTCATGGTGATCAGCTGATACCGATGCCGATTCTGTATATTACCTATTTTTTTAAATACATTTTTTTTCATTAGGCAGACGACTTCATTTGTGTGTGTGTGTTCGGGAAGTTGCAGTGACAGAAACGGTGACATTCCAGATAAAGTTTAAAAGGAGTAAAGCCTTTGTTAATGCTATTGAGTAGGCTAATATGCCCAAATAAGATATTTTGTTTTATAAATAAATGTTCATAGAGCGGCTGCGATCAGCCCGTGGAGCCGTAAAGCCTGCAGTGATGCGCAGATCAGCTCTAACGTCCCTGAATCTGCTGTTAAAAATGAACCATCCATTCATCATATCATCATGCAAAACATACACGACATATGGCGAATTTTTCATTGTTTCTTGAAACGTCATAGCATTTCCACACCGATGACTGCAGCATATGTCCCCACGCATCATATACGTCGTCACGCGTTGACGTCATCAAATTGCGATCGGTACGTCAGATCGGCCAAATGTATGAATACCGATCGAGTCATAAAATGTGATTATCGGCCGATACCGATCTCCGGCCGATCGATTGGAGCATCCCTAGTAAAAACAATACACTGAAAATAAAATAAACTTTATTTTATTTGATTTTTTTCTTGTCATATTTGGAGCTTTATTGTCAAAAAATAGCAAGTTCTAAAGATGAAGAAGAGGCAAAAGTTTCAAAACGAAGGTAATTTTAATGAACAACTTCCAAATGCGTAACAACAACCGCCAAGAAACAGAAAACCAAGAGGAACTTAAACAACAAACAGCTGTGATGATTAATGAGTGTCCATGGAAAGTGATGAGTAGTAGGAAACTAGAACAAAAGTGATGAGAAACAAACTAAATGTCCATGACAATGAAACTAACTACACATAACTTTGATATTTACAGCCAACCATTTATTTGAACTGTATGCAAAAGAGCTGCACCAAAATTCAGGTAAACTTTTCATTTTGCGTTCCACATAAGAAAATCACCTCATTTGGAATGTCATTAAATGATGGGGTGAACTATTGCTTTTAGGCAAGGGTGTCTAATTCTGCTCGTGGAGGGCCACTGTCCTGCAGAGTTTAGCCTGGAAGTTTTTAGTGAGTCTGAAGCTGGTTCAGTTGTGTTTAATTTGGGTTGGATCGACACTGTGCTGGACAATGGCCCACCAGAAACAGGTTTGGACAAGTAGATAGATAGATCTTTATAGTAGAGAGACTCATCACAAGCCATAACTTCAGGCATCGCCAAAACAAACACTGAAGCAGGTCAGCAGTTCCCTCAGCTTACATCCATCCACTGCCATTTTCCCAGCCTGTCAACCAGCTCCCCCGAGGCCTCCTCAACCACCTTGACTTTCATTGTGCAACAGGCTTCTTTGGCTTTGAGAGGAACATGGGACTGGTAAGCACCTCCACAAAGCCTCTAATCAGTGGCATACACAAACTGCAGTCCCCCGAGCCCTCAAGCTCTTCCAAACGACAGCCCCGGCTGCCTGAATGCAACCGCACTGTCAGAGACGTTTACTAGGCAGAGGTGGAATTAAAGACGAGAGCGATGGAATAAGCATTTAAAAGTTTGTGCGTCAGCAGTCACGCATGACAAAACGCAACCAGAAGCACAGCAGAACTAAATAATATTCTCCAAAAGTAAACAAATTACAGGGAGAGCTACATCTGATTTTAATAATCTTGAATACGTCCGTCGTGCAAAACTGTCAGTATGACACAGGTATAAAAATGATAAAAGGAAACATTTTCATAGACTGAACCTGGGCTTTTATAAATGTGCCCTTATCAGTTAGGATACATTAGGAGTTCTGCTGAGTCTTAAGAAAAGTTGCACAGCCTTCAAGATTTATACAACCAACTTTAAATTGAATTTTTTTTTTTATGTTCCTCATTTTGCATTTAGCCCCTCCAGAAATGTTCATCCGTTCTGTCTTCCATTTAACCTCCGTAGGTGAAATTGTTTCCATAAGCTGAAGGATTCCGTCAACGGAATTACACGGCAATGACCATACATTTGATCAAAATTCAAATTACCACAGAAAACTCAAAAATTCCCCACGTACTTGCTCTTAATCCCTTTGAAACATTCAGTATGAAGCAGTCACAAAGGAAATTCTCTTTGGTGACAGAAAATATGCAGTCGAAACTTCACGAAACATCCCGGGCTTACGAGGATATTACAGCTTTGAACTTTTTCACTGCACACGACTGTAGTGCTGTGCTTGTGACTGCCAGTAATTGCATTAATATTTATTGAAGTATAAAAATGCCCTTCCCCGATAAGAGTTCCAAAAGGACCTGCTAGGTTCCTCTGCTAACAATAAAAAGGCAGATAGAGTGAACTTCATTTTTCTTCAACACAAAATTCAAAGTATTTCAACAGCCTCTGTAATCAAAATTCAAATGAAGGTGGGGAAAACTCCCTACATCAATAAATGAAAGTTTAACTTAAGTCCGTCTCAGCGCCGGTTTCCATGGTGACAAAGCAGCCCTCCTTTGCTCTCAGATCAATGTTAATGTCACACATGCCGCGAGGCTTTGCTCTTATCAGTCAGAGAGCTTTTTCCCATGGCTGTCCTCCAAAGATTGCTTGACTGCTTTACACTGAGAACTATATTGAGCATCATGTTGTTGGAAGGGCCTCTGGGGTGTTTCCTAAACAAATAAATCATTGTTTATGATTAGAGGCTCATGTGAGAAAATTTTGTGCTCATACCCCCTCCAAATTTTTGGTAGATTTCCGTGTCTTTAGCAGATGCTTTTATGTGAAGCAAATTAGAGTGGTTTTAAGATAGGCCTATGTTTTTTATTATTATTATCATGAAATATTTTATGTAATTTATAATGAACATAAAATGTTAGATATGTTATACAAGTCTTTTAATTACTAATTTATAGTGTTTTTTTATATATATATAATATTATCTAAACCCTGATCTCAATTCGAACAGAGTCTTTAACCATTTTAAAAATCATCTAAAAGACACATCTTTTTCGCCAGCACCTGACCAACTAATATTAACATTATATTCCATTTATTTAATATATAAAAAAATTAAAACTGTGCTAGACTAGCTGAGACTTGTCATGGCACTTGTATACTGCTGCACTCTCGATGGTCTTATTGCTTCTATTGTTCTCATTTGTATGTCGCTTTGGATAAAAGTGTCTGCTAAATGATTAAATGTAAATGTATTTTATTAAAAAGGCTCTTGCATATTTCTTTAAAAAACTTAAATATATAATTCATATTTTAATTATTTATTATTATTAATATATTATATTTTATACATTTGAAAAAATGAAAACTAAAAGACTTTCAAATCACATGAGCCAATATTTTATTCACAATAGAACATGGAGAACATAAATGTTTAAACGAAGAAATATTACACTTTTATCCACTAAATGAGCTCATTTCAAATTTGATATTGGCACGGGGGCAACAAAGGTCTGAAAAAGCAAGAAATTTTGAAAAGATTCATTGACATCAGGTCTGTAACATGATTAGCTATAAAAGGGATGTCTTCGAGAGGCAGAGTCTCTCAGAAGTAAAGATGGGCAGAGGCTCTCCAATCTGTGAAAGAGTGTGTAAAAAAATTGTGGAATACTTTAAAAACATCGTTCCTCAACGTCAAATTGCAAAGGCTTTGCAAATCTCATCATCTACAGTGCATAACATCATCAAAAGATTCAGAGAAACTGGAGAAATCTCTGTGCGTAAGGGACAAGGCCGAGGACCTTTGTTGGATGCCCGTGGTCTTCGGACCCTCAGATGACACTGCATCACTCATCAGCATGATTCTGTCATTAACATTACTAAATGGGCCCAGGAATACTTCCAGAAAGCACTGTCGGTAAACACAATCCGCCGTGCCATCTGCAGATGCCAACTAAAGCTCTATCATGCAAAAAGGAAGCCATATGTGAACATGGTCCAGAAGCGCCGTTGTGTCCTGTGGGCCAAGGCTCATTTAAAATGGACTGTTTCAAAGTGGAAAAGTGTTCTATGGTCAGACGAGTCCAAATTTGACATTCTTGTTGTAAATCACAGACGCCGTGTCCTCCGTGCTAAAGAGGAGGGAGACCTTCCAGCGTGTTATCAGCATTCAGTTCAAAAGCCAGCATCTTTGCATAAGGGGTGCATAAGTGCATACGGTATGGGCAGCTTGCATGTTTTGGAAGGCACTATGAACAGGGATGTGCAGAGAGTTCCTCAGGGGCAGGGGCTCAAATGTAAAATAGGGGCAATGTAAAAAAAAAAAAGAAAAAGAATAAAAAAGGTCAAAAGTTTGGATACATTACTATTTTATATTTTTGCAAGAAGTCACTTATGGTCATCAAGCCTGCATTTATTTGCTCAAATTTTTAATATACTTTAAAATACATTTTATGCAATTCTGATTTATTATCAGTGTTGGAAACCTGTGATACTTTTTTCAGGATTCTTTGATTACAGTGACAGAAACAGTGATAGTAAAGATTGATATTGTTAGAAAACAACTCTATTTTGAATAAATGCTGTTCTTTTTATTTTTTATTTATCAATGAACCCCAAAAAGTATCATGGGTTCCAAAAAAATAAAAAAAATATAAAAATAATAATAATAATAAATAAAAATAAGCAGCACAACTGTTTCCAATATTGATAATAAATCAGCATATTAGAATGATTTCTGAAGGATCATGCACTGAAGACAGGAGTAATGATGCTGAAAATTCAGCTTTGATCACAGAAATAAATGATATTTTTAAGAATATTAAAATAGATAAACATTCTTTTAAATTGTAATAATATTTCACAATATTACAGTTTTTTCTGCATTTTTCATCCAATAAATGCAGGCTTGATGAGACACTTTCATAATGCTGCATAATAAAGTCCTTTCATGTCACCATTTGGCAGGTGGCACTTGGGCTTCGTTAACTATGATAGTTTCATGAAATAGTAAATGGTGCATCTTACAAAAATGTAAGTGAATTGTAGTCCTGGGAATTTAACTAACAATTGGTGACTAAATGCAGCATAACTGCAGCTGAAGCATATATAACATATTAACAGGGGTTACTCAAGTAGGCTACTCAGCTGTCTCAATTAACAGATGCAATAATGTTAGCAATGAATAAATTACCATTAAATGTTAGAGGAACGAGACTTGCTAACAAGTCAGTGAGTTGAGTGTGTTTCTGTAATGAAGTAACATTTAGCAAATGTCAACCAATCACCTTTGAAGACCGCAGCCAGGCTGTATTTCAGCAAGAGACTAAAACATACTTATCAAGCTCTCAGAGAACTACTCTTTACCGGTCACACTTAATCATGGCTGCACCTAGACCATGAGTTTTTCTCACTGACCCGCTCTTCACAGTAGATTAACCCCACAGTGCAATTTGAATTTGTCCACAGCCAGTTGTAGCAGTTCACACAAGGGCTGGTGGTCTTGAGTTTTTCTCAGTTATAGCATTCTGAACTGTTCCTTTTTTATTTTTCTTCATGAATGAGTTGTATAATTGATCTGCTTAGATCTCAAGGATTTTTGTTAAAGCAACAGTGCTCTGGTGACTGTAGTTAGAGCTCATTCTTAGGTTTATTTCAACAGTAGTATCATCAAGAATTTTTGTTGATCATATTCTCACACCCATCTGTGAACTTCAAGAGAACAATGTCTGCTATGCTAGAATCCCAATGACAGGAAATAAAAATACCAATCAAACTGATCTTTATGCATTCTGCATCGCTATTATATTATGTTTTGTACTCTGTCAAATTCATTACACCTCAGCAGCTGCAATTAGCTCTAAAAGTAATACCAAATCAACGAGATACAGGAAAAGAATATCTCCCTCACGTTGGTGCTTGATTGATATACTGTTTAAAAAATAACTTTATTGATGGTGTCTTGGCACCTTTTTAATTATTTAGCATTTAGAGGTTATTCAAGTGCTTGAAGTGTTTGAGTCAACCGTTAAATCACATTAGGATGAACCAGACAGGTATAATATTTGGTACATTTGAATTTCCAAAGAGACAATATTGCCCCCATATGGTTTTGAAAGTTATAGCAGCTCAAGCAATGAATGTGAATCTGATGAGGAGAAGTGATTCAACTACATTAAACACATTAATAAATACAAATCTAATAATATTTTTTTCAATTATAACGATTATATACGAGTTTCAGGTTCAGGCACACTGTATGCTGATAACACATTTTATTTTAACGATAATGACTAATAATGAGAGAGACAATGTAAGGAATGGAATACTTGTGCACTGCTTACAGCATACTACTTTTTAAAAAAAGCATGCAAAGCTGTGCATTATGCAAAAATGAATGTTTCAAATGGTTGTATGCTACATTATCTCAGAAATGAATGAATTTTTAATCCAAGTTTATTGAAAAACATGTTAACTTTTGGGTCTGATTAAACAATAAGTTGAAAGAGAGAAATAAGAGATATTAGATCAAATATATTGTGGAAGCAACAAAAGCAACGGTTTAAGGTTAAAAACATCTTAATGATGGATTTGTTTCTTACAAACGCACGGCTTTTCACTTCACAAGTCATTAATTGATGGACTGGTGTCATGTGGAGTACTTGTGGATTATTGTGATGTTTTTATCAACTGACGGCACCCATTCACTGCAGAAAATCCATTGGTGAGCAAGTGATGTAATGCTAAACTCCACCAAATCTGTTCCAATCATGAAACAAACTAATCTACATCTTGAGTGGCCTGAGGGTGAGAACATTTTTGTCTATATTCATGAACTATTCCTTTCAAATTTGAATACTGTGCACAATATACATACAGTACTGCAGAAATAGCAAGAGACATATGCGATTCTGAACACATGATATAGAACATTTTTTACTAAATTCTTATTGCTGAAAAAAATGTGTATAAAGGCCATTCTGAACATAGCATACTGAACTGCACAACATCCATACATACTCCATATCACTTAAATAGTAACAGCAGTACGGAAGTATGTCTTTGTGAATATAGCATACAGAAAATATGCATACTATACACAGTGTAGACATTACCTAAATGTTAAAAGTATGATCCAAATTGTGCACAACATACACAGCCTACTACTCACCATAGAAACAGTGAATTGAGCGGCATTCTGAATGCAGTGCACAGAACTTTTAATTCTGCTGCACGATATACATTTCAAAGGTGTGAGGTTACTTTAGTGTTTTTGAAAGAAATCTCTTATGCTCACCAAGGCTATATTAATTTGATAAAAATACAGAAAAAGCAGTAATATTTCAAAATATTATTACAACATAAAGAACTGTTTTCTAAAATGTAATTTATTCCTGTGACGCAACGCTGAATTTTCAGCATTCATTAATAAATCATTCTAATACGCTGATTTTGTGCCCAAGAAATGTCTTATTATCAATGTTGAAAACAGCTGAGCTGCTTAATATTTGTGTGGAAACATACATTTTTGATTTTTTTGATAAGCAGAAAGTTCAAAAGAGTAGCGTTAATTTGAAATATAATTGTTGTGACCTCAAACCTTTGAACAGTAGTGTACTATACAGGCATGGAAGGAGTAGTATGATAGTATGCCAAACACAGCTCAAATGAGTGATCTCTTCCATCAAAGCTGTTTCTCAGCAATCTCTGACACCACTGCTTCCGTTATTCACAGAAGGGGGAAATTGAGGTCAAGTCAGTACACAGAGCCGAGCAAATACTTCTAGGCATCACTGTTTGCACGCTGTCGTTATACAGCCGTGTCACACTAGAAGCAGAGCAGCTGCCCTCCTCAGGTGAAATCTTTGATCAGTCCGCCACCTAGTGAGACATCCTGCAGTACAGCTCGCTATGCTTTGGATGCTTTCTCACTGAATTTAAGCCTCTGGAAAAACAGATTCCAATACAAGCTCTGACAAAGCTTTTGAAGATAAAAGCCTCTTCTGACCCTTTGATAACCAGCCCAGGGCTTACAGTGGACTAGCTGGATGCCTTTGAATTGCATTACACGTTTTCTCCCCTTTTCCTCTTAATGCTAGTCAGGCCTTTTAGGGAGAAAAAGCGAGAAAGAATTAAATTGACATTACAGCTACAAGAAGCACAAAGCATCAATTACTCTTGTAACGAAGCATGTAACAATAGGGTAGATAAGCAGTTGTGTGGGACAGGGTGCTTGCCTAATTGTCCATATTGATCCCACTAAACAAGAGGTCAGATCGCATTTGCATACTCACAAGCGCCATTACTTTTCCACAATGCGAAAGGACGCAAATGAAGTTCAAACAGGTTCTGCCACAGGCATTTCTGAATATAAAATGCCACGCCACAATAATAAAGACCTTAACAGCCGGGTGACATTCGGTTCATATTGACGTGCAACTGTGAAATCAAATTACCTTTGATACTGTGGAATATTCCACATGCAAAATGTATTCATGAGATGCAAGCCGCTGCTGGCTTTTTTACATTCAGACTGGGGAAATTAAGAACCACCTGACCACATACAAAGGGAAGAAGTATTGTACGGGGTCTGCTAAATGAAATATAAATGCAAATGTAAGTAGGCCTATATATGCCTAGTCTCCCTGCTGAGACTCGGCTTGAGAGAACAGTCAAAGGGAACTTTTTACATGCGAAGCAAAGATAAATATGACTAGGTAGAGGCGTCCCTGAGGCAGATTAGCACTGACACAGCGCACGTCGATTTTTAATGCCTCGATGATGTGCCTTTGCAAAGTAAGGACTACAGGGAGAACCTGTGACAAGGCTTGAGCCAATTAAGGGTGTTTGTGTGTGAATGCCAGCGCCTGTCATATTCAGAGGAGGAAAGTGGGTCAGCACTTCTCAACACCTCTAAAAAAGAGAACGCAAGCGCGAAAACTTTTCCTACACAAAAAAAAAAGAGACCTCACGGAGCAACGAGGATTTGTTTAGGGCGCTAAGTGCATGATTCACAAACAGTGCATTGTTATGCAAACATTATGTTGCACTGAAATATTTGTGTCATAGCGCATGCACAACTACATGACTGAAACAGGTTCCACAGAGATTACACCAGTTCTATGCTTATTAGCCAATCCAAAACACACTCTGCCTCCGAATCATTTCGCAATTAGAGGGCATATTTATTATGCCCCTTTTTACAAGATGTAAAATAAATCTCTGATGTCCCCAGAGTGTATATGTGAAGTTTTAGCTCAAAAAACCCCACAGATCATTTTTATAGCTTGTTAAAATTGACACTTTTAGGGTATGAGCCAAAAACGTGCTGTTTTTGTGTTTGTCCCTTAAAATGCAAATGAGCTGGTGCTCCTGGCCGCCTTTTCAGAAGAGGGCGGATTTTCGAGAGCTCAAGCTCTGGCATATAAATAAACATTCCACTATTAGTAGAAGCCTGTTATCTTTACAGAAAATGTACTCGGTTTAAAAGTCAGTCATAGGATTGTACTGTGCATAATAAATGAGCATTTATGAATTACACAGATGGGGAGCACGGCACAATAAAAATAATGACATAGCTGGTCTCATAATGACATAGCTGGTGCTATCACAAACTTTTTAAGTCCCACTTGTGATTATAAGTTCTACAGATTCAAGCGGTCAACTTCACATTGCTTTCATATACAATTTTTAACTACCACATACCTATTCACGATCATTCTGGTAGCACGTGAAGGCAGCATCAGTGTAAACATGTACAGACAATGGTAGCTTGAGCAACATTAGCCTTACAGAATGCCAAGAAGCTCTTTCAGAAAGGCAATTTGGAAAACAAAGACATGATATTTACTTTGTCTGGAGCTGACGTTCAGGCACAAAGCATTGGTATTGATCCCTAAACATATAGGGGACTTTACCGATTTTTTTCTGGGATATTTCCCTCGAAAATGAAACCGCAGTGTCCTCAGTGGCTCAGATGGAGGGAGTCTATGGAGACTCCTATGTTCGTTGGTGCATTCCAAAACACAACACTTGTAATGCCTCTTTAGCGCTGACTTTTTATATCTCCAGCAGCTAACGTTACAGCATGAAAACAGTAATGCCAGACTGCTGCCTCTCACTCAGGGCTGTGTCTATGCTAATAGGGCAGAGAACGTCACAAATGGGCGGGACTTTTTCACCTATGGTGATGTGTAGATAGGGAGAAATCTGGAAATGCCTGTTTTGAGAGACTGTTTATGATTTATTGGTATTATTAAAAAAATAGTTGGTGGATTTTTAACATTATAGGCTGGTTGTTTTCCCACACTGCTGCCACACAACTGTGTTCAAACACCTAATAAAGGTGATATGTCCCCTTTAAGGTCCAATTCTTTCCATTACCAAACCATTAACTATGACTTCTGCCTCAATAAACTCCTAATTTGCAGATTATTAATAGTTAGCAAGGTAGTTGTTAAAGGTAGGATAAGGTAGGATATTTATAAGCACTAATAAACAGCCAATATGTTAATAATAAGCATGCTAATAAGCAACCAGTTAATAGTGAGAATTGGTCCCTATACTAAAGTGTGACCGAAGTTTGCAAAATGGCGGTCTTCTCGTTCTTGATCGACCAAAAAATTAAATGTATTTCCCCACTAAATTCTTTTGTTAAAATCTTTCCACTATAACTGACTGTACTGTGTGGTGCTGTGGTTGTGTGATGTGGAGGTAATGGTATGTGCACATTCAGGTGAATTTTGATTCTTATTGGTATATTTGGCTATCGTTAGAGTCGTGAATCCCACCGGATGAGGATCTGTTTTAATGACGGAAAGAAAATACAAAGCGCTACAAACACGCAATTGTTTTTCAAACCATCATCATTACACCCTTTAGCAACAAGCTCATTGTCTTCACAGCAGGCCATGTTGTTAAGACTTTCAAGACTTAAAAAAAAAAAAAACATATTAAAATAAAATTATGCAATATATGAAAAAAATGCAATAGGCCTATCCTTTATACATATACAGAGTTTATGTGAATCACTTCTATAGCCGTAATCTTCTTTTCAACACTGGTGTGAGTGCACCAGGTAACATTATTAACACCAGTTAATAATGTTATGTTAACATATTAATATTCATCTTTTTATTTTAATTTAATTATTTTTTGTAATATGACATTATTTCATGTGCTATTTCCATGCCTTTTTTTAACATCAAGGTGGAAATTGACTTCCATATTTCCATTTTGAATAGCACAGGTATTTAAGCATATTTTTAGCTATTATATAGTTGTGAATAAAAAAAATATATGAATTATAATATAAACAATACTTATTTTTCATTCAAATGAAATGCAAGTTAAAATATAAGTTAAAAATAACATTTGAATTTCTCATACTCGACTTGATTTCTCATACTTGAAAAACCCATTCCTAAACATGGATGCGCACTCAAACACTAATAAACTCTTATGAATTATTTATCTTATGACTTACTCCCTAAGATGGCAAGCAATATCTGGTTTGAATTGAGGAGATATGGAATAAACAATGTATCAGGCCAAGCTTTTTGTAGCATCTACTTAAACTAAAACCTATAAAATATTTAAAGGGGTTTGCTGAAGATGCTGTGCTCACTAAATGCAGCCTCACTCCAGCCATTTCAGCCCATAATCCAGACATCTCTGCTCAAAGTGCAAGGAGAGCAGGCTCTCAGTTCCATGATAGATGGATCACTCATCCCGCACAAGACCAAGACCTGCATGAATTAATCTCTTCACCCCTGTCTCATTTCCTCTCCGTCTGCCGCTGCCGAATATGACCTCATCCTGCCGTTAGTCAGTCTGATGGGGAGAGAAGACAAAAGACAGTTATGAAGAGTGCAGAGGGTGGCTTTTCCCCTCCATAAATCTGAATTATAGGGCGCCTACGCTATGGACTGTGATTGTTTACTTCCATCCACAGCTGAACAATGCTGATCCAGGCATTTGAGAGCACAGGAAGCCTTTAGCTTGCTCAAGACATGTCTATTGCCCATAGCTAGGTTATGTCAAAATCAAAATGTTACTGCCATGTTGAGTCTATCATGTGCCTTCATTGGGCTGCACACAATGAACTCTCTGCAGTGGTGCACCTCGCATGTCAAAAACTGACAGACCTGTCATGCACTGCAAATAAGGTGTTTGTGGAACATAAAAAAATTATTCAGTTATAAGTAAAACTCTTGACTGAACTTAAAATGTCAAATTGTCATGACATAAAACCTGCCATCCCTGTAACAATGACCTATTTAGATGAATTTACATGATTTTAAACTGTTCAGTGTTACATGCTCCATCTCATGTTTGAAAGCATAATCATCACATGATTACTCTGAACTGATTCGTTAAAAATACCTTGAAATGCCACACAGACCTCAACGCTTGGTACATCAAGCACAACAAGTCTAACATCAGCTAACATCGTTTTAAGCAGAACAACAAACACATCTTGACATCACAAGACAATAAGTGACTAAATGTGACAACAAAATCAACAACAGACTACATAAAACTGGCAAACAGTCAAACAATGCATTCGTATCAATTATTCAAGCTGTAATGCATGCTGGGAAGCGGGTGAATTACAAAAGCATTTTTTCCAGGCATGTTTGAACTGAATAAAAATCCAACTGATATTTTATATTTATATTATATTTAATACTTTTGTTTTACGAGGATGCCTTAAATTGATCAAAATGTTACATTAGGAATGTTACATGTATTTGAAATAAATACTGTTCTTTTGAACTTTAAATTAATCAAAGAATACAGAAAAAAAGTGTAGCAAAATATTAGGGGAGCAACTGTTTTTAACATTATTATAATAAGAAATGTTACTTGACCAAATCAGCATACATATTAAAATGTGTCTATTCTATATACTGATATAAAAGCTACATTTATACTTATACTTCCAAAAATCATTAGATTAGTCTTAAATAATACTGAGAATTAACCAGATTTTTCTAGATCACTGTATTTTTTTGTTACATTTATTCCTATACCACATACACCTAAGAAAAGCACCTATACAAAATTTAATGCATTTAAAACATTTTATGTAAAATTTAATGTAAACGTAAATATCAGATGTATACTATGGTTCACCAAAAGCTGTCTGTATAGTTTTTGGCAAACAAACAAATAAATAGTAATATTAATTTCACATAAATAAAAATTATTTACACTTTATTTTCATAACACAAATGTGTTGATCAAGGAAATAAAGAACAATTGGGCAATCAATAGACTTTACCTAACATTGCTGGGTACCCTTAGGCTTCTGAACGTACCTCTCATCGCAGTAATACCTTTAATCATTTTAAATCAGTGAGAAAGTTTTCCCCAGCTCTGCCTCAGATGTCTAAATCAAGCGTTGCCTGGAGGGAGCCCAAAGTGTGACTGATCACTAATAAGCTTTAGTCTATTACATGTCACCGAGCAAAGCCAACGTGGCTGCTGACATCAGAACTCATGGCGGTGTCCTCATTTTGCTTAATCTTGCTTAAAATAAACCCCTTTTGTCACACCTCTCAATCCCTGTGTGTCAACACAAGCTGAATTGTTTGCTAATATCTGCCATTTTGCAAGCAAATGACAGTAGCACTCCTCCTTGAGCAAAGGATGAGGCAGAACGAGCAAAGATAAAGCTTGAGCCTTAAGTCAAATGAAAGTCAAAGCATATAACATTCAACACAGTTTTCATAATACATCCAGGAAGAGCAGGCAGAATATTCCACCCATGTTCTTTAATATGTCCCAATCCTACAGGCTAAGCCAATGGCGTCTGACGAAGAGAAAAAACACGTCTACCCTAGTCTACGTCAGGAGACTCATCACTATTGAGCAGTAAAATGTACTGGTTTAATATTCAAGTCACGTCTTGCACACAGATGGAAGAGCGGTGTGTGTCTAAGACTGAAACAGATAATAACAGTGTTAACTGAGCAACCTCTCTACATGATAACACACGAAACAAAAGAGTAATAATGTGTGTATTTAGCAAATGCACATGATATTCCAACCAACAATCAAGCTAACTGGATGGAAAATTCCAGCAAGTGTGCCAGTCATAAAAATCACATTTTATGATTGACACACGAGGTGGTGAATGATTTATTAAATGTTTGACATCCATTTGCTCATGAATGTTCATGTCGACAATGAAAAAGTCATGTAGGCAGCCATCAAGCTTTGATGAGATTTGTTACTGCAGCTTCACATTTATTTTTTCATTTGAAAAAGCTACATTGGGGTCTTTTTAAATACAAAAATCTTCATTGCAGAAATTGAAAAATGTATTCTTTCCAATATGGAGTCCACAAATTTGGATTTACTGAACTTTGGGATTACTGGTTTACGTATAAATTACCATTCAAGTCGGTGTATTTTTTTTATTATTATCTTTAATTCATCAAGGACAAATTAAACTGATCAAAAGTGACAGTATAAGACATTTATAATGTTACAAGTGATTTGCATTTCAAAGAAATTCTGCTCTTTTGAACTGTTTAATAATTAATCAAATAATTTTTTCACAGTTTTCACAAAAATATTAAGCAGAACTCATTTCGAAATTGATAATAATAATAATAATAGGTAATGTTTCCTGAGCAGCAAATCAGCATATTGGTGTGATTTCTGAAGGAACATGAACGAAGTCTGGAGTAATGATGCTGAAAATTCAGCTTTTTGACTGTATTTTTACACAAATAAATGCAGTCTGGATGAGCAGAAGACTTTAGATAAGACTAGACATAAGGTTAAAAACAAGGCAGTAAGAAGGTTGGATATACAGCAAATCCTATATAAAGACAGAGGTACCAAATAAGCTGCAAGTGATTAAAATTATTCTCTCCATGGAGAGGAGAGAGCAGCATAATCTACTGCTGCAGATGTTAAAAACGGATGCTTGGCTACTAAAGCATGACAGAAACCTAATCTCAAAACAAGCTCTTTCATATAAAACTGTAGTACAAGGTTTCGTGTACAATAAAGACAGGGGAAAGTGCTACAGCATTTCCCAAATGCGTAAATTCAGAAAGGTGTGAAATTGACCCTTGTGTAAAAAGTTTTACAGCACAAAGACTACAGCGAGGAAAATAAGAGAGTATGACGGGGGAGGCTGGGGAGGATCTGATAATATTAAGCAGTCTTCAAATTACATAATGAAAATGAAATATGTGGATTTAATCCCACATTCCGGATGATGTGTCAAATTTTCAAAATAAATAAATAAAAAATACGACGCACTTGCCACAGACACATTATGAGATCCCTTTGAAGTGGTTTCAGAAGAAAACAAATTTGCATGCAGGAAGTTCTTTAGCTGCTCAAGTCTTGCCAGCTGCCTCTGTCAAAATATATTCCCTCAGATGTAAACACTATTCAGAGCAGTTCAGAACATCATGTGTAGGGACTGATATCCAAAGCAATTTTAGGCTCCAAAGTAACCCGTCAATTGGATAAAACTGGCATGCCAAGTTGCAGGCTAGCCTACAATCACACCTAACCTCACAGTAAACAGCATCAGGCAAATCCACGCAGGCTCATGTGCTACATTTTTCAACTTATTCCTTATGGAAACTCTCCAGGGGAAATGTTGTGTGTACTTCTTGGAGTTACATCACTTTTCTTATTATAAGTGAAATAGTTCGGAAATCTCCAAACTCCGAAGCTTAAATTCAAACAAAACTGGCCCCTGCTTAAAATTCATGAGAACGCTCTAATCAACGCGCGCTGCCTGTAAGCTAAGCCTTTTCTGCACTAACGGCTGCGTTGCCACTTAAAACCAGTTTCTTTCAAATAGACTTAGAAGAAAAATGGATTTCCGGCCAATTGTGAACACCAAAGTTTTAGGAATTAATATTTGCGGCATTCGATCAGCAAATTCATGCTGGTATAAAAGTCTTCCCTACAAAACTGGGCAGGCCTATTGTTATAGCATTTTGTGACAGTAATTAGAAATTAAAAATCAAATGGCATGAACACGAGGCATTTCCATCTCTGCAGCTTTTCAAGCCAATGATCGGATGGATGTGACATTCAATAATAGTGATTATAAGAAAGAGAAGCTCTCAAATTAGTCATCTATTGACCCAGATGGAGTGATAGTCAGAGGGACATCTAGTGAGGGACATCTAATGACTCTAGAGTCGATAAAGATTTGTCAGTAAACCTACAATATAACCACTGCAAAGAAAGCGGTTCAGGGCAATCAATTTTTGCAATCTTGTGCATCAGAAACGATCAACAGTATAATGTTGCAAGTAACATTCTGTTGTGAGCAACATATGCACGATATTAAAGCGTGAGTCTGTGAGCATCTAATGTCCCATGAAAATATGCCTGAAAACATATGGGAGAAGTAGTCATAGGTTATTATGCAAGCAATGAAGCAGTGTGTTGTTTTGGTCTTTGTCGTCACATTGCAACCAACAACTTGCAAGTGGCAGAAACTACTGACGCTCAAATATGTCAAATATGACAACTAGCTTTTTATATGAAGCGAATCTACTGTATTTGGACAATAGATAAGAAACAGATAAAATGCAAATAGATAATAAACACCTGATGAGAAAAAAATATATTTAATACATATTATTAAAATATTGTTATTAAACACTTTTAGGTTGGCTTCAGTGTCACTGTTACATTGTAGTAACAGGGCATCTCTGATTGTGCCCTGTCTGCACAAATATAAGGCTTTAGGACAGGATCATGGCTTCCTCCCTCGAGAGGGACACAGACCAGCCCTCTCTTTATTGGTGGAGGTGACAGAAGAAAAGATGTCCCAACTTCTAGACAATTCTGCTGATGCTATTCTTTTCCCACTGCTATATTACCTCCTCTACATCGGGCCAATGATGCAGAAAGGTGACTTATTCTTGGGCTTGGTGCAAACAGACTTGGCAAAAGCAAACCTGATTTCTGAGCTTCCAGGTCAACAAAGATGCACGCAGAGAGAGTATAAGAGATAAGCCTACATTCATACACTGGTTTGTAGCCCTGCTTGCTTAAAGGATTAGTTCACTCCAGAATGAAAATTTCCTTATTATTTACTCCATGTCATCCAAGATGTTCATATCTTTCTTTTTTCAGTTGAAAGGAAATTAAGGTTTTCCATATAGTGGACTTCATTGGGGATCAATGGGTTGAAGGTGCAGGGTTTCAATGCAGCTTTAAAGGACTCTACGAGACGAGTGAGTGAGACGATCGAGACAATCGGTCATTTTCTAAAAAAAAAAAGGTTAAACAATGATGTCACCCTACCCTACCTTTTTGAACCAAAGTACACAGACCAAGAACTAACCATGTGTGACTTTTCCAACGTGATTACACAATGCACAAAGTCGTGCATACGCATCGCAGAGCAAGACGAGCATTTGTGGTTAAAACGTATATAAATTTTTTTTTTTTTTAAATGACCAATCATAACAGATCTATAAATGTATGCACAGGATGTATCTTACCCCACTTCGATTCAGTAAGATGTATCCTAATAAATCATCCAGATGTTACCGATGTAAAACCTACATAGGATCAGTTATGCACATCTTTTGGGAACATATTTCTGGAAAGCAGTGCAGGATTTCACAGCCAAGGTTTTGCAAATTCCATTGAACAATACACCAACACAATATCTCTTTGGTACGGAATTGGACAGGACACTTGACTCTATATCTGTAGAGGCTTGGCATAATATCATACTTGGCAAAAAACGCATTTTGCTCAACTGGAATCAACCAAGGCCTCCAACATTTGAACTGTTTAAACGGCTTTTGAATGAAACATTACAATTAGAACAGTACACCTACAACTTAAGAAACAAGGGCAATGCTTTTCAAAGAATATGGATGCCTCTCGTAGACCTCTGACCTTTTGGCCACCTTAGATATACTTAACAAAATGTATGACCATATTTAAAACTTCAGCTTGACATTAATGTGAGTGATTTTTTCAAATTATTATTATTTTTTCATTTTAATTTATGTTTTGTTTGTCTCTCATGTAATTAAAAAAGAAAAGAAAATGACCAATCATTTCACTAGACAAGACCATTGTTCCTCAGCTGGGATCGTGGGATCATTCCTCAAAAAACGTAATTTCTTTGTGACTGAAAAAAGAAAGACATGGGGGTGAGTAAATTATCAGGAAATGTTTATTCTGGAAGTGAACATCTTTTAATGGCTAGTTTTATAATTGATCAAGCAAACTGTAATTTGTATTCTACAAATTTTATCTAAAATATTTAAATTCTGGAGACATAATTAAAGAATAAAATATAGTCATCCAGTAATTATTTCACATAAATGGACATGAAATACTGATCTGAGTTGAAAAATGTTTATTATATGAGAAAAAAAGAGAGTGCAGAGCGATGCAGCATGAAACTAGCACATAGGAAATTGCTGCTAAATATACAAATTATCGGTCATAACACGAAAATGTTTGACTGCAGATTGTTCCAACTGACCAATACGAATCAAGCATGTTAAATATATACAGTATGTGTGAGGTCATACTTGGTATACAGTGTCAAGGCTTATTTCCAGAGTAAGAACTTAGAAAATGTGATGGGGAAAATAGGTCATCACATCCTGAGACTCCGTGTAACTCCGTCTGGCCCTGCAGGTCCCTATTAGAATCACTGGCGCTACATATTGTGCCATCACTAACATCTGCAGATACACACAAATGAGCCCACACTTGCAGCCCCATCCAGCCATGTCTGTTACGTCAGCCAAAACAGTTTGTGTGCCGGCGGGTGAGCGCATAGACTTGGATCTCAGCAATGCTCATGCATACCCATTTAAACACCAACACAGAACATAAAAGCATCGGTGCTCCATGCCAATGACCTACACGGTGGATCATTTTGCGTCGCTTGAAGACGATCTTTCAAAACACTTATGGAGCAAAAACAGGGCACTTTGATCAATGTTAAAAGAGAAAATTGTTTGAGGCAAAAGTGCACTGAAAAGCTCCACATCCTCCTGTTGGAAGACTTTCATGCAAATTAGAAAAGAAAAAATGAAAGACGTTTCAAATCAGTTCATTGTTTATAAAGGCAGAAACTTCAGAAAATTCCAAGTCCAGTGTGTCCACGGGGAACAACACATCAGAATGTTTCGAAACTACAAAATCTCATCATTATGGATGATCCAGAATGTGAGACATTCAAAGCAAAGAGCTACAGAGAAGTGGCTGATGGTAATACATACAGTATTTCGGCACCGCCGAGGCTCAGATATTGCAGAGGAGTCTCATCTTCAGGCACTTCAGAAACACAAATTCAGTAAAGAGGCTTTCAGCGCTCCGAAGCCACACGCAGAATATTAATCATGGCAATGTCACACACTCTGCAGACACTAATACATCCCTGCACAGCAAACAGCTAATGAGTTCACAGAAATAAAGTAAACAAAGGGCATTATTTATAAAAGTTTTCTTCTATTTCAGGAGGGCAAACAGAGGGAGAGACACTTTTATCTAAGCAAACCCAACAGCCCTAAACCATCCTGTTTCACTGCTGCTGTTCCCCACAATGATCTCAAAACACCCTGGTAAAACACCCATACATAAAATCTAACACTCCGATAATGCTAATTTTATCACACTTTGCAAAATTGTAAGTAAAAAATGAATTTTAAATGAGACTCTTGTGGTTTAATTTAAGGACATTTCCATTTAAAAAAAACACAGTGCACTGACATCATGGTGTTTAAACCCAGTGGCACCGGCTACACCTATTCTATATATATATATATATATATATATATATATATATATATATATATATATATATATATATATTATTATTATTTTTTTTTGCCCATATCATATGGAATACGAAAAAAGGTATTTTTGCACAACTGATATTTTAGGTTGTATTTTAGCAATACTGTGAGTCACTTTGGAAAGAAAGCATTAATGAAAAACATAAAGGCAAATATACATCTAATCTAAGCTCAGAATGGACCATCTTCACTGTCATATTCTTCAGGGCTGCTGTTATAGATGCATGCTTTTTCAAACTCTGTCCCAGAGGAACTGGGTAATCACGTGATTTTCAACGGCGACTTGGCAGCATGGCTTATCTCTGCTAATTGGCATGTTAATGTGTAGAGACATGGAATTAAGCATCAAATTAAAATCTGTATGGATTGTCATTACCGCTAGTATCTCGGTCATTTACAAACTACTGTTTGAGTAATTGCATCCTGCTGCAAGTCTCTTTAATTCAATTGCTCCACCAACATCTAAACTGTAACTTCGACATGAGAGTAAAATATTGATATAGACCTGAGATGTCTGTGAAAACAATGTAGAAGTACATTTCATCATAAAGCAATCATCACCTAACAGAATATTAAACGTAATTTTAAAACAGTACAATAAGTCTCTGACAGCTTCATAAATATTGCAGTCCTAAGCACTGATGAATTGTTAAAAAATAAAAAAATAAAAACGTACTATAAATATAGGGAAGTTTTAAATCACACTACTTTATAAATAAAATACATTACAATATATGAATATTATTTAAAAATGTTCATATTTTCATGCAGTCTGTTTATATTTCGGCACATAAATAACACCTTACAGTGTATGTATATTAAATCTCAGATTTTAACGATTTTATGCAAATAAATTAAAGATTTTATATATTATGTATATTAAATCTATACACTAATTTTGAATATGTTACATGAGTTTCAGTCCAAGTTACGAGTTGTTAATTTGTCACTAGTTTCCATCTGTGGTCGTTCTAAATGCAGACGAAGATTGGAAATATTTTGGTACACTTTTACAAGCCAATACCTCACGAAACCTACAAAAAAAGTACAACCTGTGAGACAGAAATTATGAAGCGGCGCGTATTAATAGCTAAGACAAAATTCATAATTCATCAATGCTTAGGAGTACAATATTTATGAAGCTGTCAAGGAATTAATGCAGTTTCAGAATTGCACCGGAGAGGTTCACTCTACCCTGAAAAATTAGTTAGTTGCTCAACATAACTTTCATGTTCCTCTTTCAGCCCCAGCTCTCATGACTGACTTATTAAGATCACTACATCCATAAGCAAGATGAGACACACACACCCGCAGACACATTTCTTGACTGTGTGCAGCTCATTAGCGAGCTGAAAGCAGCGGGGAAGAAAAGCTGGTTTTTTCTCTGCATGCTGGGTGCCTAAACTAAGAGATCAGGATTTGCAGTGGACCAGCAGAGCTTTCACAGACCATAAGCAAGCACTCAGCCGAGACGTGATATTTACCACCCCAAGGCCTGCAAATTGACATAACCTTACAAAGCATGTGTTTTTCAGACCCGACGTGACCGATCTCAGGTACTTACTAGCTTGCATCAGCTGTCCTTGGCGGCCGAAGACCTGGGAAAAGGTGGTGGGAGTACAGGTGAGAGTGTCCTCCATGGTCGGGATGTCCCACTAGGCTTGACGGGCAAGTCTCTGAATGACACGCCACGCAGAAAAGCACCGGTTTGTTGTCCGTCCCCTTTGAGAACAGCAGCTGGAGCAACGTTGCAGCTGTGTAAGAATAGCACAGAGGTTTCTGCTCGGGATGGAGAGAAATAGCCTCACTCACATGCGAGACAATGAGGGAGTGTGCCTGTGTGTGCGTCAAGGAGAATGAGTGAGAGTGTGTGCGGAGAGCGAGCTTGAAAGAGAGAAAATCAGAGCAATGATGTCTTGCCTTTTCCTGCTGCTCTATGATCATGTGTTGAGGTTGTGCCTCGCTGGCAGGTTTCTGCAGCCTGAGCGCAGCGGTCTGAAGCTCCTGGTCCAGCGTACTCTGTCCTGCTGACTGTGTGAGAAGCCTTCGGTTCCCCCAGGCTCAGGGTGGACTGGCGTTTGTTGTGCTCTGATCGGGTGCGTGTGCCCTCTTCTCTCCTCCCTCTGCCTCAGCTCTACCCCTCCCTTTCATTGCCTTCTCTCTCCCTTCAAGTCGACGATCCGTTTCATAAGAAGCGCTGCTGCAGGGAAAAGATTTTTTTTGCAACTCTTGCAGCTCTGCTTTTTAATTCCTCCCCCTGTGGAGGAGAGAGGAGAGGTTGAAAAGGAAAGTTCATTTTGGGTAACTCACCCAACGGTGGCAAAATATCAGTTGGAAATATTAATAAGAAGGGTCTTGGGATGCATTGACCTACAGTGACCCCCAAAATGTATTTGGACACTTAACAATTTATGAATGTCTGCATTGTATAACAAAATATATAATACATCCAGTAAAATGACCTTGAGACTACGAATTTAAATCAATAAATCGGGAAAAAAGCTAAATGTTAGGTTAGAGAAAACGTATAGCATTATTTATTGCAGATGCAACTCGGTTTGATATTTGATGCAACAACATTGTCATTTCTAGGTGTCTTCATGGTCACGCTTAAAAATGATAACCACATTTTCCAATAACAACTTTCCAAATATTCAACCAATCCATCTAAATTTGGTTCTTTAGTCATGTGTGTATATATATATATATATATATATATATAGGGTACCCTTTGTTTTAATGTGATGTAGTTACATGTACTTACTATAACAATAACACTAATGATAAGCAACTAACCTTAAACCAAAAATGCTTAACTCTAGTGCTTAGTAATTATTTGTGTAATTACACTAACATCACCTCAAAATAGTGTTACCTTCAGTTTCCTTTGTGACAAATTATTCATCCAAACTAGCTATTTCAGGATAAAGAAAGAAATTATTGCAACAAAGGCCTGTTTCATTCTTCTACAAACTTTGTCAGGATTCAGCATTCTTTTTTAGCCGTTTCCCCATTCGTCAGATGGATTCGTCCAATGGAAGGCTTGAGTCAGGTCAGTGTGATGTGGAATCTGCGGAAGATCTGCAAGTGCAGTCATATTCTCCTGTTTTAAAAGAAAATATGGTCAACCTGGTATTATGTAACATCCAGCTACATCAACTAGTCATGAAGTTGAAAGGTGACTGGTTTACACAAGGACAGCCTGCAGTGCCATGGCGGTGAAAGAGAAGGTAATTCTATATTCTTTTTCTTCCTTTTATATCAGCAAAACTCTGAAATTTAGAGTTGTGACAAGAGGCACAGTGAGTTTCACAGCTTTCAACTGACAGACAAGGCAGATACCATGTGGCTGGAGCGTGCTGGAATTAATTCCCTCTGTCTAACCGAAGGTTCACTCAAATCAAATTCTTTTTGAACGTGAACCGAGGAGACATGCAGATAGTAAGCTGTCAGCTGGGAAGGGTAGAGCTGTTCTTCCTATGCACTCCCCTGCCAGAAGAGATCTCTCTCTCTCTCTCTCAGCCGTGGAGTGATTGTGCTCTCTCCTTCTCACTGTTCTTCTGCTCCCTTCAGAGAAGCAGAAAGGTATTTGATAACGCACATCGACACAAACATCCTCAGCCTACCTAGTTACGTAAGCTAACAATATTTAATGGTCTCTGAACATAGAGATGAAGTAACATTTTGCAGCAATACAGAAAGCAATAAAACCAGTAGGAGGTCTGAGGTTAAAACTGAACAAAAAAAAAAAAATCAAGACCACTTATATAATTAACACAAGTTCCTGGTCTTGATGCAGACAATTTATTGGTGCATAAGATGCCAAAAAAAGAGTTTAAATAAATAAAAAAATCTTGCTTTTTCTTTTGCAAACAAATGCCAAAATGTAGACATAGACGTTTTTGGTTTTTTTAGCAAACTTGCAATGCTGTTTTCATAATCTACTCAATTCCTAATTTTTTAAAATAATGACCAAAGGATTGCAAATGACAAACCTTGTGAGATATTTTATACCTGATGTGAAAATAAATGTTAATAAAAGATGGTTCTAGTAAAACATTTCTTGTGAGCAACATCCATATGCATATCTTAGCTTCACTTCCTAATCTTAATGCACTGCATCGACCAACTCGGAAGCTGTATGGGGCTGCATTTTTATGACTAGGGCTATGCCACCTTGCACAGCAATCAGGATTAAGTGTGACTATATTTCATCCTGTCAAGCGGAGCACAGCATCATCCACCTCTTCTCTCCCATGCACCGCATGGAGGAACCATAAACCACAGCACTGGCCTATAGAGTAACCATAAAATACAGTACCAAGGCTTGGGGGAAACATAAACAAGATGTGCTTTCCCTGCTACATAAAGATCTATCCGGTATAACAGAACAAACTTGCACTCAATATTCAATTCTTCATTTGAAAATTGGCAAGCTAGACAGTTGGAAGTGTACTTACAGCTATACGAGTATTCAGTCAGGGTTAGCTAGCCTAGAGAAGAACTCTATTTCACTCTAATGGCTTTTTTGATGGTCAAATACAAGATTCTGACAGCCACAATAAAACCAAATCCTTCTAGAGAGATCAAGCTCTTAATAGAACGGGTTCAATTTTACAAGCCAGAAAGAAAAAAACAAAAACAAAAAAAACATAACTATAATGGACATGGACAAAAAAAAAACTTAAACGCACTATTAGAAATAGGTACGCAAAAACCTGGATTAGTCATGAAGCAATACAGACAATGAATAGTGATGCAAGCCTGACTACACTATGACAAATTAAACCGACTTGTACTGTATTTCTTTCTACTGTCAAACTAAAAGCTCAAATCAAATATACACTGGAAAAAAAAAAAATTTTAATATGTCAATTAGAACAATGCATTTTACATTTGTGAAGGTTATTATTCATAATCACAAAACACGGTCAACATTTCATTCCCAAAAATATATCAATGCAGGACAGCAAAGACATACTGCAAGATGAACATTCTGTAAAGAAAAAGAAATATCGTTTCAGGTTCCTTGCTTAAAAAACATTTCAAGCATTCAGATCTTGTTCAGATCCATCCTCATTGTCCAGGTTGTAAAGTGGAAATGACACGGCAAAGACAGGCTTAGGAGTGAGAGGGCTTACGCTGTCCAAAGGCAGAAAACGCATCAGTTCAAAGCTTGCCAGGAGGTAGACCACTAAAGATTTGAAGTCCTGTTGATGTTCTGTTAAAGCAGAGGCCTTATCCATTTTATAAAAATGAGAAACGATTAAAACAAAACATTTGTGTAATGCTTGGTGACCAAAGAAACTGAGTGCTTGCGGTGGCATCACAGCAATAACGGCTAATTGTACTAATAATGCAACAATATTAACTAAGTCTTAATAAACTGGAAGCAAATTTCTGAGGTTGCTTCAGGCTATGACACACATGCTTATAATATACCAGTGAAAATTAATGCTGTTTTTATGCAGTTTTCAAGCAGGTGTCATCACATATTGTAAAATCACCTCAAACTTTGAGATAACCACAAAAGGCAAATTAGCCTAAATAAAGTGCTTTTCTTCAGAAACAAGTAACCTGATTGACCAGATCACTAATTACATAATTTGGGTTGTAATAATGGCACTTACAACTATTAATTCATTTTCATGCAAGTGCAGAAGAAAGTTTGTCATTCCCAGTTGTAGTTTTAGTGTAATTTTAATGGCCAGCAGCCCTGCTGTAGATTCTGTAGATTACAAAAGGTTCACAGGAAAAAAAAAGAAAAAGAGAAAAAATGGCTTACGGTTTTGGCTGGTTTAGGTGAAGGTCAAATACCTTTTACAAACAGCAAACTATTTTCTCCTGCTCGCTCTGACTGTATCAAACAGCTCAATCCATTTACTATGTCAAAATAAACAAAAACATCAACAATAAAGTAAAAAGAAAAAAAGCCTCTCAGATGAGAGCTTCAGTATGATAAACATTCCCTGTGAAGGATTACATTTACTTAAATATACATATATATATACTCTTCAAATAATTTTTCTCAGTAAAAGAGGAGCAGGTCAAAATGGAGTACAGTCGTGAAGCAAGTATCGGTCCAATCATACTGTATACAGAAGTACATGCATTAGGAGACCACTGGATCTGAAAACCTCACAGATTAAACGGGGTGAATTAGTCTCAGAAAGAGAAACTGTTGAATGATTGCCTCTTGCAAAACCTAAACAAACCCAGAAGGTCAACATTTATAAATCAAGTAATATGATGCTTAATAGAGATTTATTTATTTATCATATTCATCAGTCCATTTTGGGGGAAGGAGCTTAAAGGCTTATTTATAAAAGTGCACTGAGAAGATACTTCCAATGAGAAAACGCAAAACATGAGCAGGGAGATAACTCCTGGTCCCCCTGAACATTCAGGCTGTGATCAGGTTAATCCAATTTAGTTGAAAGAAGTTCCCCTTCCAGTCACTGACTAAAGCAATCCTTTGGAGACTGTGGTGTTCTACCTGGCTAGCTTCAATAGAGACTCCTGAAATAAATACATAGAGAGAAAAAAAAAAAAATCAAACACTCACAAACTCTAACAAATATACAATATTATGTTAATGCTAACAGTGAAACTCTAAATTACCTCAGACTGTCCTGGTTCACGGTTTGAGAGGTCTTCAGACTTCACTTCCAAAGGAGCTGAAGCACTAGTCATCTGTACACTGCGTGTCACTGGACCACCTTTTCTCTCCCGTGTCCTTGTCGAAAAACGTTCCTCCTTCTTAGACGGTGTCATTTTCACAACAGACTCCTTTTTAACAACCTCCTTTTTGACAACAACCTCCTTAGATCGTTGCATTTTAGACGGCGGTAGTGTCAAAGAGTCATCAGTAAGTGCAGGAGTTACGGAAGTCAGTGGCTCGTGGCTCTTTTTGCCTTTCTTAGTTTGTGGGGCCATGTTGTCTGCATTTGAGGCTAGCCTCTTTGTACGTACCTGAGGTGCTTTACCTTTACTTGCTGGTGGAGCTTCACTCTCAACTGGCTCAGAGCTCCGGGCTCTGGTTTTCCCCAAGGGCTTTGCAGTTGGTCCAGAACCTGGTTCTTGTTTGACTTCAGAGTCAGTGGCTCGACTTCGGAGACTCCTGTTTTTGTCTTGAGGCATCAGTGCTCCTTTTTTCAACTTCTTGGCAACAGGTCTTTGTGGACAGCTGCAAGCAATGTGCTTATTGAGGCTGGCTGGGTATGTGAACTCTCGACTACAGTATGGGCATGCATGGACCTTATGAGTCTCCTCTTCCTTTACCCGGGTTGTCGGTTTCTTTATAGAGGCAACCGACTTGTTCTTCTGAGATATGGCTTTCTGGACAAGCTGGTTTTTCTTCTTATTTAGGGCTGACAACTTTGCTTTGGATGTTATATCTTGGTTAAAATTGAGCCTTTTCGGTTGACCCATTCGGCGGAAAGCATTCTGCCCAGCAGCAACTCCAGTGGTGGTAAGAAGGCCATTCGGAGACTGTTTCACAACCTGTTTAAGAGGAATGGGATTCTTCTTAGGGGTGTAGCGTCTCTTATCGCTAGCATTAGCACAAACTAATATGTGCTTATGTAGCTCAGGCATGTTGTCAAAGCTGTTTCCACATTTGGTACACCGGATCGCAGTGCTAAATGTTTGGGGGATGTTGTGTGTGGTGAAATTAGTGGCGGAGGCAACCGAGCCATCAGGTGTTCGGTTGTGGTAAGGGAAAGGTGGAGGCTTATAGCTGGGGTAGTGTTGATTAATGCCAAGCCGTACATCTGGACCTTTCGGTTTACCAGCTTCAGATGCCATAATCTTTATTGTAGTGTATAGTTCTTCTGTAGGGTCCTCGTGGCCATTTTCCTCTTCTTCCACCTTCTTAGTGTCATTGTTGTGCTCCTTGGAAGAATCTTCAGAGGTAGCTCCAGCAACTGAGTCAAGAACAGCATCTTTCTCCACATTTGCGTAAGCAGGATCCGTGTAATTCTGAGGTCTGAGCTTCCCGTTTTCAACGGCAGTGTGAGTGCAACTCTGACTTGGATGTAGGTCACTTTGATGTTGCTGGAGATTGCAGAGGAAGGCAAACTCCTTTGAGCAAATAGAGCAAATATAAATTCTTCCCACCCCATGGAGAGAGGAGCGGTGCTCGAGGAGCGCAGTCGCGTTACCAAATAACTGCACGCAAAACTCACACTTAAAAGGCCACTCTGATGCATGCTCTATTATATGGCCACTGAGGTCCTTGATGGACCGAAATGGCTCTTTGCAGACGTTACACACAAAACTTTTGACAAATGTCTCCCGTTCTGGTGTCTCAACCTCATCAGAACTTTTTGGTGGAGTTCCAGGTGAAGTGTTGCCCCCATTTGTGTTTATATCAACCGGCCCCTCGTTTTTCCCTGTATCCTCTACAACAGAGTTATCAACCGCTGAACTCTTCTGGGAAGAATCCAATTCGCTGAGGAAGGTTGGTGAGGAGGGTTCCTTTTTAGGAGTTGATTGTACTGCAGAAAGAGAAAACTTTGATTTGTGTCGGTCTTCTGTTTTAATATTGAGGTCTTGAGGGAGAGTTCCTTCACAGGAATGGCTTTGGCTGGTTTTAGAAGCAGCATCCCACTCTAGGTGAGAAGAACCTGCTTGATCTGCATTTTTTAAAAACTGAGGCTTAGAATCAAGAGTTGAGCCCTCAAGTAGTGTTTCCGACTTTGAAGATGAATCTGCTGTACAATGACTTTTTGCATCCTGAGGCAGTGGAGAAATCGCAGGGCCTAACTGCTCAGCAGTTTGGTCTGATTCATTAACAATGGAATTTAATGCATCATAGCATGATTCTGTTAAAGCAGATGAATCCGACACTTCCTCTAAACTATCACCTGCCTTGGGGGACATTTTAGGGGACAACACAGGAAAAGGGCCAGGTGATGAGGCATCTGACACATGAAAATGTGGCGATGATAAAGGTGGAGGTGATGGGATAGTGGGTAAAACTGGAGGAGGGGGTGTAGATGATGCTATACTAGATGAAGACGGAGAGGACGGATTAATGGTCATAGGGGTCAGAGAGGGAGGAGAGGTTGATTCACAAGGAAGGCGCTCTGATCCTGATCCGGGACTAGAAGGGCCAACACATGTGGCACTCTCAGAAGACGAAAGAACGTCAGGGCTTCCGAGAGCACTGGATCCTTCGTCTCCAGGTGAGTTTAGGCCAGCATACTCGTTCATTAAGACTTTCTCTAAAATGCTGGTGTTGGGTTTCTTTCTTTTCACATGTGGTGTTTGTGTGGCTGAGCTTGTCTTTACTTCATGGTCAACAGGACTTTTACGGTTCACACTTAAGTCAAGCACAGCCTCTCCAGAGCATTTGCTTACACTATTGTCTTTTTTACTGAAGGAATTCGAAAGGTCAAGTGGCTGCTGATTGCAAGAATTCCCCCCGCTTCTTGAAGGAGACCAGTCTTTTCCTGTCAGGCTTACAGCGTCCCCATGATCTTTGCTGGACAAACTCCAAGAATGCGTCATGCAATGGCTTTCAATCTTTGGCACCTTCAGAGAACATGAAACTCCAGTTGCAGAGCTTATGCTGTCATTTCTTTGTGCCTGGCTACTCTGTGAAGTTGTGGGAGGGGAGGCAGTTCTTCTTTTAAACTTTCCTTGGACAGCAGGCAGTGAAGTTACTGAAAGTGGAGTGGTTAATCTATGGCTATCTGTGATTAAACCTATGGCTGGTTTCTGACCATCTGGGGCCTGTAGTAGTTGTTTGAGTTTCGGAGAGAGGTAAACGGATTTCTCCTTCTGAAAAGCTAAAGTTTCAGTTGACTGGGAGAAAATGTTTCCTACCAACAAAGAGGACTGTGAGGAAGGGGAGGACAAGGAGGAAGAGGAGGACACCGTTTCTGTTTCCATTTTCACAGCAGGCAGCAGTGGTGGTGTAGCAGTTCGCCTTTTAGAGGCTGTCTGAGCTACGCATGAAACTTCTTTTGCTGGACAAGTCCTTGTCTCTATTTTAAAAGCATGACCAATTTGTTTGGGACTTAGAATGAGAGCATCAAGGCCAAACAAAGCTGCGGTGCTAGAATCAACCTCGATGACCTCACAGTTGCTCACTGTGCTTGTAGATGGGATCTTTCCATCAATGTAATGGCTGAGATTTTCAGAAATGTTGTTAGAGATATCAACCATGCACTCCTCTCTCTCTCCCTCATCCTCGGTCTCCACACTGGGCACATAAATTGGTGGTGGACTGGCACTTGGTGACTCTTCCTGGAGCGAAACAGACTGCCCTTGTTCATGCTGCTGTTGAGAGGAGCCATCCTGCAGGAGCATACCTTTCCGACGAACACCTTTCGGCATTAGATGCCGTTCGTGGATTCTGCGCTGGTGCCTGCGCATGTTGGTGTGTGTGCCGAAAGCCTTGTTACAGTACTTGCAAGGATGAAGCTCTTTTGACTCCCCATTCTCATCCAATATAAAAGGTCGGTCAGATTCAGCACCAGGCTCTGTTTTCAAACTGTCAGAGGTTTGCTGAAGTGGACCATTCTGTGCGTTCATAACGACTGGGTGGCTTGGAGAGGATGCACTGCCAGAGGTAGCAGAATCGTTGGGTGCTGTGGGACTGTGGAGGAATGCTGTTCCGCTAAGTGATCCGGGCCGGTTTAAAGTTTTACTCCCGTTCTCGTGTCTACGTTCATGTCTGCGCCTGCCTACCTGAGAGCCAAAGGGCTTGGCACAGTACCGGCACTTAAACGTATGAGTCTGATGGTTTGAAGTAGTGTGAATGTGAGTGTGGCGCTCTAGGCCCTGTTTAGTGGAGAAATGACGTTCACAATGCTGACAGGGGTATGTTCCTCCTTGGGGGTCATCTTCGAAATCCCCCTCTGCCTCCAACTCAGGATTTGCTAAAGAAGATATACACTCTGTATCACACAGCGGACTCTCAGTGCTTTCATCTGCAGGGCAGCCTGAACGTAAATGCAGGAGAGACTTTTCATTCCCATCAACTGATTCTGCCTCAGAGGGGTGCTGTGGGCTCTGATTTAACTGTGGCTGCTGCAGCTGTCCATCAACCTCTGCATTTTCCTCATCAAGTCCTTCTCTCTGGTTTATCTCTGTTGTATGAGACTGGACAGGGTTTTCATTTTCCATAGAAGAAGACTGGGACGACTGGGATGCATTCTCCTGCTGCAACTCGGAGGGTGAAGAGGGTCTTTCCTCACCATTAAGCCCTGAATTACAAGAAAAACAATAAAAAAATAAAAATCACTGAATGAAGTTGAAAATCATTCATCTAAAGACATAATTCTGCTACAATAACACTGCAACTAGGACTGGAACTAATACATTCGATTGTAGTGAAATAATTCAAAACTAATTTCATTATTGTCTAGTCAGGTTTGTATGCTGTGCATAAAAGCCTCCACTAATGATGTCTCTTTACAGAAGTAAAGAAGAAAAATCCATTTGAACAGACAGAACAGAACACATCTACAAAAATAATGGAAATCACGGTGCAGGAAGAGTGCCAGACCTAAGCGGTTTCAAACATGAGAACACTTTATATTAAGTGTTTCAAACAAATCCGTAAGCACATAGGTTAACGCGGCATTCCATTTCTGGTGCCTGGACAGATGTGTGCGCTATTTAATGCGCTTAAGACATGTTTTATTCAGCACATAACTTACATTTTATGGTTATATCCTTATCTATAATTTTTTCTAAATTTAGAAATTCAAATCAAACAAGTCTCTTGTTAAAAGCACATCAACACCTTAACAGAGCACAACAGCAAAATAAAGCATAATTCAGACTAAAAGAACTGTTGGACGTTAACTTAAGGTTTAAAATTATATATATATATATATATATATATATATATAAAATCATATTTTGGTATTGCTATTTTAATGAGCAGCAAGTTTACCATTTTTATTGATAATTGTATTGTAATTATGTCTTATTTACATTTTAAACCTCTGCAAATTACACATATCATAGCCTTCACACTGTTCTCATAACCTTCAATTTGCACACTGTTTAAATTTGGGGCAGGATGTAGAATAACATGTTTTTCATTCATACACAGAATAAGAAGTGAAATTTGGCTCTCTTTAATCTAATTAAAACAGAAATAAATGACACATTAAATGATTATCAAAATAATGGATGGCTGCAGCCCTACTGTTATAGCCCTACTGCAACAAAAAAATTATGACTGAGCTAAACATACTTGTGAACGACACAAATCCCTGCCAGAGGCCGGCGAAGAGCATAACATACCTTCCTCTGAGTCCCGCATCTCTGTGATCGAGGGTTCAACAGCACTCGATTTATTTGGTTCACAGAATCCACTCAAATCAGCCTGTCTGGCTTTTTCCGACAGCTTCCTCCTTGCTTTAGGGAGGAAAAAAAAAAAATCTATTTTTAGTTTAAAAAAAATTAAATAATTTTCAAGACTCACTAAAGGCAGCAAAAAGCAATTAGGTTTAGGTTTCCTATCACAGCCATCAAAACCTACAATTATTGAATCCAATGATATTTCATTGAAGTAGGAATAAATGAATATAAAATGAAAACTGTACAACACATAAGGAAGAACATCTGTTACATTAGATAGAATAAAGAGCTCCACCTGCAAGACCCAAAACAAAACAAGTATGCCACAGCCTTCTTTTCTAAACGAGCAGCTCACCACAAAACCAGACTGACTACTACTCAGTAACTACAGCACTGTGCATGACACAGGCAAAGAAATGCTTGTTTTTCACATATTTAAAATCTACATCACAATTATTGCATGATAATTGTAGAGAGAATTAATTGTTACTGAACAGCAGTTGACTACAGTAGATTTACGTAAAGGGATAATTTACTCAAAAAAGAAAATTCTGTCATCATCTACAAATATGTACTCACTCACGTCATTCCAAACCTGTATGACTTACTTTCTCCTGTGGAAAACTAAAGATGATATTCAGAAGAACACTGAATTTCATTAAAATATCTCCTTTTGTGCTCCACAGAAGATAGAAAGTCATACAGGTTGTGACTTGAGGGTGAGAAAACAACAACAGAATTAACTTTCCCTTTAATGTTGTATAAATGTTGGCAAAATACATGTATACACTTTTACACACAAAGTTTCAAAAACATCGTCTCAGCCAAGAACAGAAACCAGCTATCAGCTGCTGTCCTTGTGACAAGGTCATCTGGGAGCATCTTATACAAAACCCAATTCATAAAACAGACACATGCGACTAACTTGGTCATCTGACCATACTTGTCAAATAGTCCTTCCCACATATCCATTTTCACAAGATAAAGGATTTGTGTGCATATATAGTTAGACTGTTTTAACATGTTAATGACATTTAAAAGTTTGCTGTCAAACTGTCTAAAATTATTTTTATTTGATTTTGTAACCAAAATGTAAAATATTTTAGCTTTATATAATAATATTTATAATCTCTCGATCCCTCGTGATTTTAGACAGTGTGACAGAAAACATTACAATGTCATTAACGTCACATATTTCAAGGACTACTTTTACCAATATATTTTTAAAAGAAAAATTGGACATGAGCTAACTTGAAACTTCATGCATTTAGCTGCACTGTCATTGAACAGGTTAAAGTCAAATGTCCATTTACTCCATGAAAGGAAAGGACCAGCAAAAGCTCTTCTCAACAGCAAGTTTAGGTCAGCCTTTTCAGTCATTATTACATCAGTCTATAAAAACCATCCAGACCAGACACACTCACTTAAAAGTCAAATATATATTTGTGTAACATTTTAGAGCAAATTTATTTCCCTAAAACTTTTACTGAATTACGTACAAGCTCACAAGTATCATTCAAATAAACTTAAAACAGTGTTGTGCGACAAATCAATAACACATATGCAATGGACAAGCAAACAAATTAGACTCTCACGCGTAGAGCTTTTAGAAGATAAACTCTGTGTTTATTTTATGGCTCATTAAGGTCTCATTCAAAATGCTTTGCGAGGAGGGTTTGGAAGGTCATCTCTGTCAGACATAGGTTGAGTCTCTAAACCTAGGGAGCTGCCTATCTAGAGGGCATGCTTGGGCATCACAAACGCGTTCAAACTTTTTAAATCGAACACTCGGACGTCTCCGTGATGCTCAAAATGCTCTCTAGGCGAGAAGTTCACTAGATTTTGAGACACTGAGATAAGGTCTGAGTCTGCAAGGCGGCTAACCGACCCGTTCATCAACATGAGGAAGAGTAACGTTACGTTACATTTCACCGCACCCTGACTCTGTTCTGGGCTGTTTTTCTTTTTAACAAAGTTGAATAGAACAGAACACAATCCACAATTCCTGTTTCTAAATGATCTTCGTATGAAACGGGCGAATAGCCAGATGGCTAACATGCTAGTTCCAGCTAGCGACTGCGAACGCTCTCCAAATATAACAAACATATGTTTTCGGACACCAATTAGATATTTCTATATAAAAAAACGCCAGTTTGAGCAATAACAGGCGGTGTTTTCATTTTACCTCGCTTTGCTCTAGGTGAACTCTTCTTGTTCAGGTTGCTAGTCCTTTCTTCCTCTAATGCAGCAGCTATCTCAGGATTGTCTTCCCCATTGTACCACACGAGAAGTTCTTCGTCCGGTCCGATTGGCTGACGGGGAGTATAAGGACCAATCAGAGTCGAGCTTTTTGGCATGCCATAGGATGAACTATTATTTAGGCCTTGACGCTCTGTCAGGCATTTAGGAACAGACCCCCATAACAAACTAAGGTGCAGTATCAGCTCATTGAAGGGAATTAATATTTTATAACATTTTGTGTGACGTTGAAGACGGTTTGTTCGTCTGTTAACTACCGCAAGTGTAGAAAATGATGGGTATAAAAAATAAAGAATTTTTATTTGTACTGGTAAATTCAGAAAACATAAAAGTTTACTGGGCATAAATTTAAGCAGAAGCACAGCGATAATAATACTCATTATATATTAGTTCCAGACATATTGCTACTTTTCAAAGCTTGATCAAATGACAATCGTTGTATTTAGTCCATTATCTTTGAGGGCATTTATATACTAGTTCAGGGGTTTTCAAACTGGGACCCTGAGGAGGCTGCAAAGGGGTGCTGTGGAATTTCAGTGAAAAGTAATTATAAAAAAAACAAAAAAACATCCAATCATGACATTTATTCTATCAAGATCCCCTTTTTAACAGCAAGAAATATAAAATTAGCTTATATAAATTTATAATTTATATAAATTTATATTAGCATACAGTGCATAAGATTATAGGCTAAATGTACATTTTCCATCCTTGCAATGTACATGCTTTCACGAACAGGTTGTACTTGTTGCCTTCTTGCTTGCTCAATGGAAGTTCTATAGCAACATTCTCATTCATATTTAATTAGTGTGAAAAGCACAAATGTGACCCTGGACCACAAAACCAGTCATAAGTGTCAATTTTTTCGAAATTGAGATTTCTACATCAATATTATATATTAAACTACAACTATTTGAATATCTGGAATCTGAGGGTGCAAAAAAAAAAAAATCAAAATATTGAGAAAATCGCCTTTAAAGTTGTCTAAATCAAGTTCTTAGCAATGCATATTACTGATCAAAAAATAAGTTGTTTTGATACATTTACAGTAGAAAATTCACTAAATATCTTCATGGAACATGATCTTTACTTAATATCCTAATGATTTTTGGCATAAAAGAAAAATGCGTAATTTTGACCCATACAATGTATTTTTGGCTATTGCTACAAATATACCCCAGCGACTTAAGACTGGTTTTGTGGTCCAGGGTCACAAATAACAAGGAAATGCAACTAAATTAATAGTGGTAGAAAAAAAACTATGGCATTAAGTTGATACTTAAAAAAAAAAAAAACGCCTTTGCTTTAGTACACTTGATAATATAAAAGCTAATCATTTAATCTTTTTTTTTTTTTTTTTTTTTTTTAATTGTTTTAGAAAGTAGTATCTTATGCTCAGCAAGGCTGCAGTTATTTGAGCTGAAAAACAGTAAAATAGTAATATTGTGAAACAATTACAATTTAAGATAACTTTTCTATTTGAATATATTTTAAAATGTAATTTATTCCTGTGATGCAAAGCTACATTTTCATCAGCCATTACTCCAGTCTTCATTGTCACATGATCCTTTAGAAATTATTCTAATATACTGATTTTCAGTGCTCAAGAACTGAATTATTATTATCAATAAGGATTTTTGGTAACACTTTACAATAAGGTGTCATTTATTAACATTATTTAATGTATTAACTAACATGAACAAACAATGAACAATGCATTTATTACAATATTTATTCATCTTTGTTAATGTTAGTTAATGAAAATACAGTTGTTCATTGTTTATTCGTGTTAGTTCACAGTGCATTAATGTTAACAAACACAACTTGTGATTTTAATAATGCATTAGTAAATGCTGAAATTAATGTTAACTAATATTAATAAATGCTGTAGAAGTATTGTTCATTCTTAGTTCATGTTTACTAATGTTGTTAACTAATGAACCTTATTGTAAAGTGTTACCGGATTTTTTGATGAATCGAAAGTCCAAAGGGTCACAGAAATCTTCCATAATAACATAAAAGCTGTTACCCTCACTTTTTTACTGTTAATTTAATGGATCTATGCTGAATAAAGGTATTAATTTATTTTTTATTTATTTTTTTAAGTCTGACACACCCCAACTTTTGAAGAGTAGTACTTTTAGGAAAAGTGTCCCCTGCAAGGAAACCTATTATTTCGGGGGTCCTCCGCATTTAAATGTTTGAAAACCCCTTTACTAGTGTATTGTTTCCCTGCAAGTATCTCCTCCAGGCTCATGTTGAAAATCAAACCAGGAATTTTTAACTTACCCTTAACACTTTGTAGTAAATAGCTCGGTTGATCTCCAGTGGAAAGAGGTTTTGCTCTTGAGAAGAGCGCGCCCAGTTCACATACCGCAACCAGTTTCCTTTCATTGGATCTGTGGCATCAATGCACATCCACCCCCAGGCTGGAAAATATACCTAATGATAGTGGAACAATAAGCATTTAATAAAGGACCACTGCTAAAACCATTCAAAAGTTTTGCATCAGGCAGTTATCTATTCATCACTGCTTCTCCACAAATATTAAGCAGCGCACCTGTTTTTCACACTATTAATAATAAGAAATGTTTCTTGAGCAACAAATTAGCATATTAGAATGATTTCTGAAAGATCATGTGACTTTGAAGACTGGAGTAATGGCTGTTGAAAATTCAGCTTTGTTGTTTTTACTATATTTTTGATCAAATAAAAGCAGTCTTGGTGCACGCAAGAAAATCCTTTTAAAAGCAATACAAATTTTACAGACCCCAAACTTTTGAATGGTAATGTGTATTGCTCCAAATAAGCTTTGTGTTCATCAGTGTATTTCTGACTTCTAGTCAGGCAGAACTAGTTTCCTCTATGTGTTATCGAATACATGCCTCCCACATGTAAACATTGCTCGTCACTTGAGATCTCTTCTTTCGTTCTCCTACAAATGGTCCAAACCGTTTGCCTTTCGGTATTAATCTAGATGCCCAGACACCTGTAGAGAGACAAGGACAGAATGTCATGTGAAATCCTATGCCAGCAAACATTGGGAAAAGCATCTTTATTGTCTTCTCCATTCATCATATTTTTAAAACTTTTTTTTAGTTGACAGGTTTTTGAGCATGAATCCTCAATCAGAATGAGGCACTGTAAGATCTCCAGAGACGCTCTCACAGAGCCATTTTTTGAAGCATTCGATATTAATCATTTATCAGTAGATTTCTAGGGCACCACCACAGCGTACTGCGCATTCTCTGTTTCAAACATCAAACAAAACAAGACTGCAGTTATGTTGTTTGCAACTGTTTAACATTATCAGCCACTATGGTTCACAATGCTGACCAGCTAAACCATGAGTCCTATCAAAAGTGATTGTTGTAGAGCAAAACAGGCTAACTTTGTAAATATTTGAGCATTAAATGTGTTTCAAAGTCAAAGGTTTGGAAAATTTCATAGACTTTTATCAAGCAGAAAATACTGCAATAATGAACACATGATTTCTCGTTAACAGAATTGTTTACAAATACTCAACCATGCTGTTGCTCACCAATGCGACTGGGGTTGACAGCTGATGGTCCCAGCTTCATGCTGTTTGGCAGCCCCTTCCACACATGGGCTGGGATGTCATCCAAGGTTTCATATGTTCCTTGAGGCAAAGCCATTACAGCCTTAAAAAAAGAAAAGGGTGGGCTTTACAGTTCACAATGTGTTTCTTAACTGTATGTGTAACCAGTGCTCATGGTTTGAACTTTTCAGTTTTTAAGTGACATTAGAAAATAAATTGTTTCACCATACCTGCACCAAGGATTTAACACTCGATTGAACTTTGAGACTCCTAAGACCTTTTTAATTTCATGGATTCTGTAAAACAGAAAATAGGAGCAATTATTTTTACCATGTAGAACAAAATAATCTTCTGTTTTTGATGCAGGATGGGACTTGCTTTCAAGCAATCCCAAAGGCTGGAAGACCTTTTAAAGGTGTGCTTAAAACTGCAAATACTCCTTCAGTAAACTCAAAGTCTCTGATATTTGCTTTTCTTTTATTTGCTCTACAGTTGAAAGCAAGTAAGAAAAGGGGTCGCTACGTTTTATTTTGTTGTTTGTTTCAAATTCAGCAAGGATGCATTACCTTGATCAAAACAGAGTAAAAACGTTTAAATTGTTACAAAAGATTTATATTTAAAATAAATAATGTTCTTTAGAAACTTTCGAGAATACTAAAAATATGAATCACAGTTTCCATGAAAATATTAAGCAGCACAACTGTTTTCAGCATTGACAATAAGAAATGTTTCTTGAGCAGTAAATCTGCATATTAGAATGATTTCTGAGAGATCATGTGACACTGAAGACTGGAGTAATGATGCTAATGAAAATTCAGCTTTGCCATCACAAGAATAAATTGCATTTTAAAACATAATACAATTAAAAACAGTTGTTTTAAAATGTAATATTACTGGTTTTGCAGTATTTTTGAGCCTTAGTGAGCATGAGAGACTTTTTTTTTTTTTTTAAAACAAAAACAATCTTACCACAAACTAGTGTGTAGTATTTATTATTAATATGTTCAACATAATTCATACAGTAATGCAACAAATGATCAAGTGGCTTTTCTAGCAACGAAGGGTCATATAATACGATTTCACCTTTTTAACTTCTGTTAGTGTGTAATGTAGCTGTGTGAGCATAAACAACATCTGCAAAGTTACGAAGCTCAAAGTTCAATGCAAAGGGAGAAATTGTCTTTTACAGAATTAGCATAGCATCGCCTACAGCGAACGGCTGGTAAGAGACTACAAAAAAAATAATTCCGGGTTAGTGACATCATAAACCCAGATAAACCCCACCCCCGGGAACATGCAACGAAGGGGGCGAGGCCATGCTGCGCTGCTTTAGAGAAGAGGAAGAAAAGGGCTGGGCGATATACATAGACATAATATACGTAGACGCCTCATAGACTGACGCTGCCTATTGGAGCTGACGTATCAGCGCGGCCGCCATCTCCAATCTCCGTCTCCAATGCACCCCGCATTTATTTCTACTGAGGAAGTTGTATCCCCAACTACAATAATCATAACTCCCCGAATTTTTACCGGATTTTCACACGGTTTGGTTTGTTACAAACGGCAGAGATTTAGTTATGATACAGGATGCTGTCACACATTGAAAAATACGTGCTTTTATGCTAAAAGACTTTGTATTATGCTCTTTAACAAAGACATATGGTAGGCATATTGATAAATGTATAAATGAATGAATTTTAATAAAGAAACAAGTTTGATTGTTCTATCTCTCTCTCACTCACACACTCAAACACACACACACACTCATACACACACACACGTGAAAAGAACTTAAAATAATAGTGGAAACAACTTAAAATACGCCATAATGTTTGCTCATAAAGGTAAGAGTAATACATCATTCGGAACTGTAAAGGGTCTACTTTTATTTGTGTGCATTCACAATATTAAAAACACTTTGTGCTTTTATAAAATAAATAGGAAAACAGAGGAGAGGCTTGCCGTCTCGTCTTGAATAGGACCGCTTTACAATGATGAACCGAAACTCAACGAATTGAGTCACAAATATGGTAAATATATCTATAGAAAGCTTTAAATTACTACTTTAAAACAAAATAATTCAAATCGAAAACAAAAACTCTTTTATTATGTAATCTGTAAAGATGAATTTCTCTCTAAAGGCACCTCCAATGAGGAGATGGCGAGTCATTTTTCATCACCGTCTAAAATATAAAAATAAGGAAAAGCCTAAAATGATTATATTTTTTCTGATTTTTACGTTGCTCTGCTCTTAATTCCTTAACATTTAAAGGATTTCTGCAACACAATTTTGTCTGCATGATATGTGAATTATTTATTAACCTATTTTTTAATCCATGCAGCAAAATGCTTTAAAAACAGCTTTAAAACCTACTTTATGGCATTCCAGATGATTTTAAAGAACTTTTCACTATAAATTTTACGGGTAGCTTGAATGTAAAACATTGTCATGAATTCGTTGTATTCCCATTTGTAAAATAGGCTACAAATTAATTGTTGTAGTCTAACCCGATCTCATGAAAGTGCGTATAGCACGATTTTCTCTTTCTAGTTGACGTAATGTTTATAAGCAGAAATGGACTTTGGCTTGCAAAAGACTGATACGTTCATTATTAATGGTATGGCTCAGTACCGTTTCTAGGCATAGGCGAGCTAGGCGGTCGCCTACGGCGCCACCAGCTGAAGGAGCGCCAATGAGCGCACGTACTGGTACTATATTTTAGCAGGGTTGTGATAAAGAGTGCTGCCTGATCGTTGCATGCTTGCATTTGGAGTGCTCATCAACGCCATTAGATCAATGGGCTCTGTCAGTGCTTTGGCAAGGTAACG
The DNA here is from genome assembly GCF_012432095.1 of Onychostoma macrolepis. Taxonomy (NCBI): domain Eukaryota; kingdom Metazoa; phylum Chordata; class Actinopteri; order Cypriniformes; family Cyprinidae; genus Onychostoma; species Onychostoma macrolepis. The sequence continues at coordinate 17,224,553 of NC_081165.1, read as the reverse complement.
TTTTTTTTTTTTTTTTGCCATGCAATAAAGCTAAGTTCAAAGGCCAATTTAAAATATTGGTACAGTAAATAAAGTGCACAAAATCAGTATTTTGTTTAGGCAGTATTTGTGGCAGTTGATAAATTGTGTTGTGAGATTTGTCCAAAAGGTGTGCGTTTTTGCACCAATAGGGATTTCGCCTAGGGCGTCAAATTGGCTAGAATCAGCCCTGGCTGGTTCAGTTGACAAAAATACGGCTATAATTTACTGCTGAAATGTTTGCGGGGCAAACATAGACTGTATAAAAACATGGACATAGTGTCCGTGACGTCACCCGTAGGTTTCTGAAGAGCATTTTTGAAGCCTAAAGTGGGCGGAGCCGACCACCGCCATCTTGGCAAGCACGTCACCACGCGTCACTCCCGGATAATCGAAAATGGGCAAAAAGGCAGTACATGGGTGGAGCTGGTTGCTGAAACCACGCCCACCTAGCTCGCCAGTGGTGACAGCAGCGGCAATCCGCCTGTCACTCAACTGGCCACGCTCTAATTATGCAGAACTTTAAGGGTCAATATAATTTAAACAGATGAGTTCTAAAAAAAATTTACCCCCCTCAGAGTTGTCATGAAGGGCAAAATTTGCTATATAGACCAAAATCATTTTTTGCACCAGGCTGTAAACATGTTTTTTTCTGCTGTAAAGTTGGGCATTTTAACATGGGGAGTCTCCAGCCATGGCTTCCCAGCCTCCAGCGGCCAGTCGATGAATTGCAGTTTTAGTCACTTCCGTGTTGGCTTCACGAGAGAGAGCGGGAGGTTGCCACTTGGGGGCAAATCACAGGTCAGTCTGAGTGCTCATGGTATGCACAGTGCGTACAGCTGTACACCTGCAGGCGCCACTGACCACAAATGACACAAGCATGAAATGATGGTTCTCAATTCCGAATTGGGTTTCTGCAATGTGGTCCCCGAGTAAGAACACATCCTCTGAAAGTTGAAGAACAGAAAAAAAACAGCAAGAGACAATGAGAGAGAGTACCAGTTCCTGCTGTAATAACGTTACACGCAAGTACCGTTAGTTACGATGACATAATATTATAAATGGTAAAATAACCAAAATTATTGTTCAATCTTACTTATGAAAGGTAATCCCACGCAATCTGCTATCAACTGCGTGGGTTATTGCAACCGTAAACTGCACAAAATACGGGCATAGTTGCTCGCTCTCCATTGACTCCGATTGACTCTGGTGCTAGCGTACTAATTAAATTTTTCTTTATTTTTATGTAATACAAAATATTTTCGGCAGTGATAAAAATGTGATTTAAGACTGTACTGTTAGCAAATTTAAGCAAGTTTAGTTTGAAAAAGTTTAATAAATAAGACACAGTTAGACAATATTTGAATAAAATAACAATAAGAAGAAATATTTATTTGCAACAATTGTTGGAGCGCTGAATGCTGCAGCGTTGTCAAGGTAACATTTTGTCCGTCATTCCCTTTACTAAGAGAGTTCCAAACGCTTATACGAGACAGTAATGCCCTACACCCTTTAAAGAACACACTTCAAGGGCTCTTCCCTTCGAAGGGAGTAGGGCATAGGTATGCTCACTTCTGTTTGGAATTCGCCCATTATGTCAGTAGCGCATCTCGTCAGTAGCCCCTCACTGCAGAACAAAAGATCCAGGGGGCGGGGTTGGATCCACATCCAGGGGGTGGAGATTGGTAGGTTTAGGGGTGGGGATGGGTGGGTTTAGGGATCAGGGGGCGGAGACGGGTAGGTTTAGGTAAATGTAAGGTGGGAGGAGTTGGATCTAGATCCAACCACACCCCCTGGATCTTGTGTTCTGCAGTGAGGACCATCTCCATCTCGTCAGTAAAGCCGGTTCCGTAATTAGCGGTAAATCTCCATCACCTGTTTTCAAATAGAGCGCCATTTAATACACAGAGCCGTAGTTCACTGACAAGCCATGCAATATCACGTTCATTATTGAAGGCAATTCATCTGCCACAATGAACGTGATACTGCATGGCTTGTCAGTGAACTACGGCTCTGTGTATCAAATGGTGCTCTATTTGAAAACAGGTGATGGAGATTTACCGCTAATCACAGAACCGGCTTTACTGACGAGATGCACATGAATATGGTGTTCGATATATCGCCCAGCCCTACTAGGGGTGCATGTAAAAATCTATTCATATACTGTATAAATCGCGATTCTGTCTTCTAACGATCGTAATGGATTCACAAGTTTCAAAATCAATGTTCTAAATCCGGTTCCTCCAGTCGCCCTGCTCTGCATCTCTCTCTCATTCAGATCATCAGCTCGTCTGCTCCAATAAACACTTCCAATTATACACTTTGTGTATAAACAGACAGATATTACTCGCATAGCTATGAGAAGCGTTATACATGGATGCGCGTGCGGTTGCTGTGCTGTATTACAGCTTTAATCAGGATAAAACCGTATATTAAAAGCTAACATAAGCAGTAGCATAATAACAACAAACAAAAAACATAGGCCTAACATTAAAAGCCGTGCTTGCACAGGTTCTGCACGATCCTCTTCACTAATATCTTCTGCGTCTCAATCGGCCTCAAATTGATAAGCAATATAGACAACACCATTGTTTATAATACAACCGGAGCACATGCCGCTGAGCTGAGGGGCGGGACATTTAGACGTGCGCTACAGGCGGTTCAGCCAATCACAGCACACTGGGCCAGCTAACCAATCAGAGCCCATCGTGTATTTCTGAGGGAGGGTCTTCATAAATTGCAGGAAATTATCAGTGCATTTATCAGAGAAGGGACATAGCGGTGTGAAATAAAGGTACATTATGTGAAAAATAATGCGTTTTTTAACAAACGAAGCATTAACATGTTAGATTGCACCCCATAAACACAATCAAGCCTAGAAAAAAAAAAAGTCAACCACCCCTTTAACATCTGAGATGTTTAGTGAAGAGGAGTCACCTTCACCAAAATGGTGATCTAACAGGTGTGGTTAGACTATAAACAGTATCTATTACTGAAATTACACATGTAATTAACTCAAGCTCACCTACAATTCAACCAACCACCTGAGAAATAGCCCTCCAAAAACATATTACTTAGTCAGGCATACAGGTGCAAATCCTACAGTTTTAGACAAATGATGATCCATTTTGTTGTGGGTCTGCTGAGAATTCTTCTCATAGCATAAGAATAGAGCAATAACCAAAGCTGACAGGATGGTAAGTAGAACATTGTCATCAGGTTTGGATGACAGCTACAGAGAATAAGGGGAAATTGAGAAAACAGCATGACACACAAGGGGCCTCTCTGATGTGACACTGTTACATAAGCGTGGAGGTCGGAGACAGATTCTCGGTTTCCGCTGCCTTTGACTTTCACATGGGTGGGAGCATGCAAACCCAACACAACAGAAAGTGTGTTAAAATATGCTTCTGGAATCAAATTAAAACATCAAATTCTTAAAACACCAAATTTTTTCAGAATGGATGCTTGCAGAAATAATTCATGTCATCATTGCACTCAAATCTCAGTAGTGAATAAAAAGAGATGTGATTTCTAATTTGCAGAAGCCTATGTGTAGTCACACAGCCACTAAAAGATTCTTTCTCTCAGTCAGTAATAGTCTTTGTGCTCAAGTGTAGGGCAGTCATTAAGGATTCATTCTTTTATCTTGTCAGTAAAAAATTATTAGTCTGCAGCAGTGACCTGCTCTGAAGTCATAGTCTCATAAATGTGGAATAACTTTATAATGAAAACCCTAAACTACCAACTTTATATACCTTTTGGCATGAGTATTTTTATTCCCCAATTTAACCCCTATAAGTAATTTTATTCTAACAACAAGATGGCTTTTTTGTCCCTGGATTTCCTAATCCAGTTGTCAAATAAACCTGCCACTGTATATTACAAATTTTGTTGGCACCTTAAAGATTTGCTTTAGTTCCACTTTTGAATAAAAGTGCATCTGTTAAATGCATATATGTCAATGTAAATGTAACAGTGGGTTTAAACTCTGTACTGACACCTATTGGCCTGGACGCATGAGGTTTGTTTACTAACTGATGCCGTGCAAGCTGTTTGTTTTGTTCCTTTTCATCTAAGTTCATACACCCATAATAATGTTTTATTACACCTGTCTATATGAATTCAATCTCAATAATTTTCTACGTTGGTTATGCTTTCCAAAGCACTATATAAACGTTATATACATACACACATGGTCAGAATTGTTGGCACCCTTGGTAAATATGATCAAAGAAGGCTGTGAAAATAAATGTGCATTGTTAATCCTTTTGATCTTTTTTTTTAAATCACAAAAATCTATATTATTATGAAATAAATGTTTTTTTCTCAAATACATGTTGGACACAATTACTGGCACCCCTAGAAATTCATATGAGTACAATAAAATCTGACATATATTCCCATTCATATTCACAATTTTGAGCACACCAGCGTGATTATGAACATGAAATTATCCAGCCATGGCTTCCCGTGTCACAGAAATATAAATAGGAGGGAAAACAAAGGCCAAATTCCCTTAATCATCCATCACAATGAGAAAAACCAAAGAATATATTTCTGATGTGCAGCAAAAGATAATTGAGCTTCACAAATTAGTGAAGTGGCTCTATGGTGGAAATTCCCATTTCCACCATCAGGGCAATAATTAAGAATTTCCAATCAACAGAAAGTGTTATGAATCTGCCTGGAAGAGGACGTGTGTCTATATCGTCCTAATGCACGGTGAGAAGGAGAGTTTGATGGCCAAAGACTCTTCAAGGACCACAGCTGGAGAATTGCAGAAAATGGTTGAGTTTCGGCGTCAGTAGGTATCAAACAGCACCTACATCACATGTTGTTTGGAGGGCTTCAAGAAAAAAAAAAAAAAAAAATGCTTTCACCAAAAAACAAAATCCAGCATATTCAGTTATCAGACATGACTGGAACTTCAAAATGCGCTTTTTAGCAGCAAACACTCAAGATGGGTTTGGTGAACACAGGGATAAAAGTACCCCATGTGTACAATGAAATATACTGCTGTATTTTTGATGTTGTAGGCCTATATTTCTGCTGGAGGTCCTGGACATCTTGTTTAGACACATGGCATCATGGATTCTATCAAATACCAACAGATAAAAAAAATCAATAAGTGATTGACTCTGTTAGAAATCTTATAATGGGCCATGTTTGGATCTTCCAACTGTACAATAATCCAAACATAAACCTCAAAACCAACACAAAAATGGGTCACTGAGCACAAAAGCTTCTGCTGGCCATTCCAGTCCTCTGACCTGAACCCTATAGAAAATGAGTGGAAAACTGAAGAGAAGAAGCACCAACATGGAGCTGGGAATCTAAAGGGTCTGGAGTGATTCTGGATGAAGGAATGGTCTCTGATCTCTTGTCAGGTGTTCTCTAACCTCATCAGGCATTATAGGAGAAAACTCCTATACTATTTTGGCAAATGCAGGTTTCAAAAAGTATTGCATAAAAGGGTACCGTTAATTGTGTCCAATGTGTATTAGAGAAAAACATTTATTTCATAATGATATCCCCCATTCTCCAATGAAAGGTTAGATTTTTGTGATTTTTTTTAAATAATAGATCAAAAGGATTAACAATGCAGATTTATTTCCACAGCCTTCTTTGATCATATTTACCAAGGGTACTAACAATTCTGACCAGGTGTGTATGTTTAGTAAACCTATTAATGCTGTTATTTTTTTCATTATTTTTATGTAAACAAAAAATAAGATTAAAAGCAAAACAATTACACCAAAAATAATAAAAATTAAATAAAACAATAATAATAATAAAAAATTATAAAATGGTGAGATACCGTCATTATGGCTTAGAAATGTATTATTCTTAATATATTCCAACATGGCAGCGTCCATGAGGGTGCGAAAAAAACATACAACACTGATATGATTTCAGTCTTCATGTCACGTCAATGTTTATCATTTTAATATGCGTTTATTTCATTACAAGTACAACTTTTTTAATTAGGAAAAAAAAAATATTGCTGAGTGCACCTTTAAGTTCACCTCAGCATGATTTCATCTGTACACCCTCCACTATCCTACTGCGTTTATTTTAAACAGATTTTCTCTAAACTATATGTAAGAATACGAAAAGATTCTTTGCGAGGCAGGAGAATGAATCAAATCCAGAGATGAATGAGAAGTGTTTCATTGTGGTGTCATCTTTGTTAATAACAGACGGTGGCTGTGGGACAAAGAAAGAAGGCGTTTCAGCACCCACAGCCGAAGATGGTTGAACTAACAGCGAAAAAGTTTCCAAATTCTTAAAAGAAACACTAGCAAAAACGTACGATACGATATTCAGGGGTGGATTTTGATGCGCGCACACACACAATACTTCTATGCTCACTGCATTATTATAATAAACCTGAATAAAAATAAATCGCAAAACAAGTGCGGGTTGTATGCAAAACAGATGTAAAGTGCATCCTAGTGCTTAAAATATTGTCATGGAATCCAGATGGTGTTAAATCGTAAATTAAGCCAGTAGCTCGCGCAAAGACGCTCAGGTTGTATATCCCGACTTTCAGGCAAACAAACACACACCGCGCTTTAAACACACTTCAAATAGTCACATTTCGCTTGAGGAATCTTCTATGAGAGAAAAAGTTCTCCAAAATGTTGCACCAGAGCCCTCGAGTTGCTTTGTGGACTGGCAGGGCAAACAGATTTTATTGTTATCATCAATCCGAGCACTCAGAAGTGCACAAACCCGATGCAACTCACTCCGAGCAAGGTGTCCTCCTGCTTTCCAAGCCATTCAGTGCAGCGTTGCAAAGGCTCGATTGAAATAAAAATGTGAGCATGGTGTTCTTGAACACTTACCTGTTGTTTTTTTTTACCGGCACTGTGCAGTTTTTGGTCTACCTGCTTTCCAATGTGCTGAAAATGGCGGATGGAGACTACAGCTTATAGAGCTTCCCCAATGTAACTGGTCGGTCGGGTCGCAGATTTGGGAGAGGCACACGCGACCATCACGATGGGCCATTGGTGAAAGTAATGCTGGATGGCGAAACCTGGGCCATCGCAAATCAGCTCATTTAATAGCACATGCTATGCCAAAATGGTTTAACTCGTGTGTTCAGCTGCACACTTTGCATTGGGGAGACTGGGGTAAGTTGTCACTTTTTTCACCAGTGAATATTTCTCAGCTTGAGTTCATTTTTGTCAGTTTCTTTATAAAGTCATAGCTCAAGGGGGGAAAAAAAGAAATTAAAAAGCAATTGATCGTTTTCACATTTATTGCCTAGGGAAAGATACTCAGGTTACAATCTGACCCTTTTGTGACAACATGCTTCACTAGTTATGGTCATCAAATAATTAATAAATTGGCCCAGTTTATGAAAAATGTCATTTTTCTGAGAGCACAGTTGAAATCTGTCTTAATGTATGCGATTGTGTTCAATTTTTATTCAACAACTAGCAAAAATGGTATTTAATTTTTATTTTGGACTTCTATTTTAAAAAGAAAACACAAAGAAACTCAAATGTAGGATATTTGAAATAATTTAACGATTTAAGACTTTTGACTCAAAACCTTCCCCAAAATGAAATTATTTTTTATATATTTAACAATATATAGTCTTGTTGCAGGGACATTTCAACAAAAGACTATGAAAATGAACCTGGTATATGGCAGTTTTATGATCGGAGATGATCAGATCATAAAAATAATCCAGATTTATCACATGGTGTGTATTGACATTCAGAGACTATTGCTTTTTCATTCATCTTGTAGATCTGACCTGCCTTTTCCTGCATTTTAAAATAAGACAATATTCTACTTAGAAAGCAGAAAATCCACTGAACATCAGATTTCATCAATTCTCTCTGAACATATAATAATAACAATAAAAAGGTGTTATAAAATAATGCAACATGACAAGTAATGCCTAAATGGAAAATGCCATAAAACCAATGCCACGTAACATGATAAATAACTTATGAAGTTGGTAAATAACTAATCTAAAATGCATTACATTTAATTGTAACCTCTAAATACACAGTTTCCCTAATTGGATTTTTTTCCCCATCCCAAATAATTGGTCTAAACTCTAGGTTTATAGTAATTTCGGCCACTGGGGGGCACTGCGAATTAATGTCTTTAGATTAAGTTTGAGGCACTGGAATCTCTTTCTTATATTCAAATCTAACAATACATTTAACATGTATTGGGTCAGAGAGAGAATTTTATGTTTTTTTTTTTTTTTTTCAACGTGTATTAAATCACAACAAAGGAATTAAAATATTTTAGAATAATTAATAAATAAATAAGCATAGAGCTCTTTCTCCATTCTCAGAGAGAGCTGTCAACACATGTAAAAGCCCTTCTGTGTCTGGTCCACATGCTTAAACAGTCCATATCCCAAATAAATCCAGAACCAGCGTTTCCAATAAGTCTCATGTGTTATGATGTGGAGAGTGAGACATCTGTTTCTCAGAGTGATGCATGTTCCACATATGGATGCAGTTTCTCTGCTTGACCCAACAACCATCCATTGTGAACATCCTGCACAACATGTGCTAAACACACGTGTATAAACTAAACATGTTCTCAGAGACACTCACAGCTTCACCAGTAACAGTCTACGAGGTGTCTGCATTTATTTGCATACTTTGGAAATTTGTGATTTACTGATGTTTTTTTATTTTTATTTTTTAATTACTATACTGAAAGAGACACATAAACAGATTTATAAGTTACAAATGGTTTGTTCTGACACTACTGAAAGAACAGTTCACCCAAAAAATGAACATTTCTTAAAATGTTCTCACTCTCAGGTCATCCCAGATGTACATACATTTGCTTCTTCATTGGAACAGATTTGGAGAAATTTCGTATTACATCACCTGTTCACCAATGGAGCCTTTGCTGTGAATGGGTGCCATCAGAATAAAAATTTAAGCAGATGATAAAAACATCACAATAATCCATAAATAATCCACACAAAGTTAAACGATGGACTGGATGTGAAGTAAACAGCTGCATGTTTGTGATAAATTCCTCATTAATACAGTTTAAACCTTTGCTTCTGGCCAAAATATGAGTCCATAATCCATAACAATGCCCTCTCCAGCATATATATATATATATATATATATATATATATATATATATATAAACTCCATCCTCTCATACCAAAATCTACCATTTTATTTGTTTTTATTTATAAATGGTGCTTGACCTGTGCATGATTCTGTCCTTTTTCACTAGCTAAATTTTAGCTGAAAACAAAGGTTTGTAGTTCAAAACATACTAATGATGAATTTATAAAACAATTTCAGTTTAATTGATGGACTAGAGTCGTGTGGATTACTTGTGGATTATAGTAATGTTTTCATCAGTTGTTGGGACTCTCATTCTGACGGCACCCATTCACTGCAGAGGATCCGTTGGTGAGCAAGTGCTGTAATGCTAAATTTCTTCAAATCTGTTCTGATGAAGAAAGAAACTCATCTACATTTTGGATGGCCTGACGGTGAGTACATTTTCAGGAAATGTTCATTTTTGGGTGAACTGTTACTTTAAAGTGCTTAATTTTACCACTTTGCTCACAAGAAGGTATATGTTGCATCATCATGCTGTTGTTGAGGATGTAGATTATAATGCATTAATCCTACACCAGTACTCACCAGATTCATTTTTCTTGATCTGGCTCTGATCAGAAACATTAGAGAGAAGAATGCAGTGTCCAGAAGCAGACTTCAGCTAGCCCCTCCTGAAAAGCACAAGGACTCTAAACAATAGCAGTGTTGAGGCTGCACGCTGATCATATTAGAGCGCATGCAACGCAGAAAGTATGTGGCACCCTGGGCACCACTGGATTGCTAGGCTCTTCTAGATCATCCACAGGTTTCTCAGAATCACCTATTTCAGGAAAAAAATCTCAGAAGCAGGAGGAAAACAAATTGCAATGTTTCTTTGTCAATAAAGAGTTTTACTGTATTTCTTCCACAAAAAATATGGTCAGTGATCAGAGTAATATTTGTGTTATTTTGCAGCAATTTAGATCAGATTGCTGTCCTGACAGACCTTCCAGAGACTTACACAAAGTTCACATGCCCATAAATTTGACATGACAGAGAAAGAGCTTTTTTTCAAGGATTCCCACAGCACCTCTTCCAAGATGCCATTGAGTTGAAGAGATTGATCTGATGGGGCTGAGGGGTCGATGCGTGTGTGAATTTACTAACAAAATCTATTTTCAAGTGGCTCTGAGCATAAGCTTCAGATACTAGAAGTAGACCGCCAAGTCAGTGACAGCACCAGATCGTCAAATTCAAAATAGGTCGGTAAAATACCAAGGGACTGTGTGTGCTCTTCAGGAGGAAACTGGGATTACAAAGACTTAAGCGATTTCAAAGCACCATGGTGAGTGCACCAAATACATAAGTGTGAGGAAATGCAAACTTGTAGGGGGCTTCAAACACTACAGCATCTTGAGAGAGCTTCTCAACGCTAAGAACATCCAGTCAACGGCTGTCTTGTCATCGGAAACAGTTTTTTACTGAAAAAGCAAGACGGCTAACCTAGATCTGCTGAGCAAAAACAGGCTAGTTAACAAGCTTATTGTTCTAACCCATTGTGACAGCCGAGGCTCAGCTGCACGTGTACCATTACCAGACTACAGCGTGTACAGAATGCTTTGATGAAAAATGAATCAGATTTGAAATTTAATGTGAGATTGCAACCTTAAAAGTTCGTTTTAGGGTCAGTTGCTTTCATGTTTCATGAAATAAGTTGACACGGCACACGTGGACACCGAATGTCTGATCCCACATATTCCATGGCTGCTCATAAAACAAATACGTGGACAATAATTCTTTTAAATTTAATTGAAATTCATTTTATAATTGTACCTGTATATTATTTTCCCACAGCACAAATATTTTAATACTTAAGTCCTTTCGGGCTGTTATAATACCATTTATAAAATGAGAAAAAGCAAGTGTGAGAGAAAGCAAAGACCATTCACATGGAACGAAAACATCTATATCTGTATGTCAACAAATCTATAGATGCGCTTTTTTTTGTTGTTGTAAGTTTAACTTTTTAATTTGAGTACTGTCTCAAGTGCAGAGATGCTGCAAAAATGCAAACATCACATCTGTCTGGTGCGTTTACATAGAAAAATGTTATGTTAAAATTACAACGGTATGCGCTATATACATCATTGAATTTTCTGTTAGTATCTCTAAAAAATAGCAGTTAATGTTAAGTAAAAATGTAAGAAATACGGGCGTCCCGAGTTCGAATCCCTGCTCGAGGACGTCTCTTTCCCAAGTCGCTTCCTGTCATCTCTACACAATAAAAGCAAAAATGGCAAAAGATAATATTTGGGATCAGAAACCGTTTACAGGATATCAATTTCATCTATCGGCGTTTTGGAGCATTCTGTGCAAGTACTTCAGTTTTTGCATGGATGTGTGTATGAAATAAATATCACGAAGCAGCAAAGATTCCACAGTGAAGTTAACATATTTTATTTCTTTAAGTGCCATTCATGCATATCGGGGGAAGGGGTGGTATGGACAATCCTAATGACACTTCAGAGTTATTTTACAGCACTAAAACCAATACAAAGAGAAGCAGTGTCATCTTATTGGACAGCAAAAGTAATAAACCGTGCAATAACAAAATGGACAAAAAGGGGAAAATAAAGGAAACAACAAATACAAGTAATGACCAGGACAAAATCAAACAGAAAACAAAGATTAAAATAGAATATAAACACTGAAACACTGAATGTTGAACCATAGTACAGGTAAAAGGTAGTGTCACACAAAAAGCCAACGCATTTTCATCACATATATACAATATAGATATATACATAATGTGTCACCCTTGGATTGGACAATAACAAAATACTCTGTATTCATCTCCCTCTTTTCTTTCGCAGGTGAACTCAAGCCCTTGCCTTGATCCCTCACCACCCCAGAGGAAAAAAGGACAATCGAAAAGACACATATTTACAATAAGCACAACGACACACCAACAATGAATAAAATAGGCTCCAAATACCAGAACTTGTTGGCAGTTTTCTCCCATAAATGTAACAAGGCTTCTTCCTTGATTACAGTAATCTCTCCGGCAGATGCATCCCCACTTGTTTTTAGTTCTTTTTTTTTCTTTTGTTTTACGAAAACCGAGTTGTCTTTAAACAGTTAAAACTTTCACACAACACAAACACAAAATCAAAGGAGCAATGTTTTTCCTTTTTTGAGAAAAAGAGGAAGAGAGAGAGAGCTCATCACCTGTCCAGCTCATATTCTCTAGCGCTCCCTTTACGCTTTCCGTTCAGTCCGATCCTTCCGACTTACGTTACCCTTCACTTGGGAAGGACGCCAATTACCTGCTGCCTTAAAAGTTGCAAAATTAAACTTTCTCTCTTTGGCAAACAAGAGATCCAAACACATCACTACCACAAACAGATTGGCAATACATACCAAATATTTCCAACCGAAAACTGACCCTCCTTCTGCAGTCGACATCCAGACAAACCATGATCGAGGGTGAACACCACAGTATGGTATTAAAGTTCACACCGAGGGTGGATCGATGCCAGATGTTCACTCGGCAGTGAGCGAACGAGGTGAGATCCTGCTTGAGTTAATGAACGACGTAAGCGTTTGTGCTTCTGAATTCTTTTCAAAGTGCGCAAATGACCAGATAAAAGCTCTCAAAGCTCTTTGTATGACAAACACTGAGGCTGGGTGAACAAGGCTCGTGAACACTTCAACAGTATCCAAACAAAAACATGAGATGGAAAGAAAAGAGCAAGAACAGGATGCAGGAAGCCAAAGCAGATTTGGGCAATGAAGCTTAGCTTAAGAACAATGTGCACAGCGTCGCAGTCAAACAAAAAACACAGACGCTGAACAGTCTGTCTGGGGTAAAGTGGATAACGCTTCTGTCACCGTTTTCCTTCCTTGCAGAATCAGGCAATGGGAACAGACTCACAAAATCAATTCAAAATCAAAATCATGGGCAATTTAATTGGATTTCTAGGTTAGGTAATACGGTTTCGCCAATTTAAACCCTATTAGCGTCTGAGAATCTGACAATTGCTTATGTAATGAGGGAACACATGGCTATGTAACAAACTACATAGCTGATAGTGGACAGGACTCAGTGAAGAATCAGGCTGAAATGTCATGAACACGAAGAAAGTTTGACCTGATTCCTTAACCATTACAAACGTTTTAGGGTGAATCTCTCAAAACCTGTCATATTTGACCCCAAAATCAAAAGGCAGAAAAATTTTGCTCAAAGAAATGCATTTTTTAAAATGATATTCAAGTAAATAGTTTTATTTTAGAATATACAGTAATGAGAAAATAACTAATGAATCACTGCTGAAAATAATGGGAATCACTAAAAGAAAAATAAATGTAAAATGTCTGAACAGATTACAGTAATGGGAATTTTGTTTTCCATTATAATAATGATAATGTTTCATGATTAATTAATGTCAGAACTCCAAATATTATTGGACGTAAACCATAATTTCTTTTTCTTTCTGATTTTGAGGTTTAAATGTGTGTGTTTTTATGAAGGACATACGACAAACTGTTCCATTATATTAAGGGCCTTAGGGGTCAAAGGCCAATACATCTCAATGACTAGTGTAAATACTTTGAGAGTTTATAATACTGAAATACAAAAAAAGGATTGTCATATGATCATTTCACTTTTCCAAGTCTATTAGCACTTACACTCTGATGAATAATTAAAATAAAGCCCATTAAGATGACTAAAAACTACTGAAGACCAAGGTGTGCGTAAACTTTCAAGCTATGAGAAACAGATCCACTCCTTCCCTTTTAAACCGCATTTTATGGCTTTTCTAAATCAGCACTGCACTCTAAAATTTGGTCAAATTCAAGTGCTGCTTTTCTCACTGAGAAATACCCCGCTAAAGGTCAAAGACCGGACATATTTCTAATTTGGGTTCCGCTATTCTGGTCCAGATCTTGTGCATTAGTTTTGTGCTCTTCAAAAGAGATGATTGTAATCACTGATAGCCCTAAATTAATTATATTGCACAAAAACATTCCATAATATCGCTGATATAATAAAATGACACTGTGGTTTGTAAAGTTAGCAGACACTTTCAACTAAACGTCTTAAAATATAGACTGTCGTATGCCAAGTACAGCTGCTTAAGGGCGCTACACGTGATTGAGAAGGATGCAGTTACTGTTTGGTTCCTGCATCCAGGTTGATGTTTTATTTGAAGGACAGTCTGAATGTGTGATTTTAAACTTCGCACGACTTCATAGTAGTAGAATTTCAAACGCAGCAGTTAACATTCCTCCAAAATAAGGCTATTAGTGTATCTAAGTGTTTTAGTCACCTCCTTTCTCTCAGTATTACGCTACACCCAGCATTCAAAAGCAAGGTACGCTCTATGCAAAAAGTCCTTGTCAGTGCAGCAAAGAGCAAGCGATTTCATGTCAGTTGGTCCTAGGGTTAAAATAAAGAGGGCTCTTTTATTGCGGACCATTAAGCAAATGTGCCTTGACGTGATTTTCATCTTCTCAACGCTGCTGTAAAGAGCCACACGGCAGGTTGATTTCAAAACATGAACAGGGCTCTCCAGTATCCCACAAATCTCCGGTCAGGAAAGCGATCGCTCCTAAATAACGCGTGAAATTTTCTGTGGCAGGTCCTGAGGGCTTTAAACGAACTCAAAAACAACGCAGTCCGGTCGGGAGACTACAGGTTGACGGGCGATGGTCAACAGAGCAAGGATTGTACATGCAAACGTAAAGCGAAGAGGAAATCGATAATAGTGAGGTCTGTATCGATATCATTTTCTGACGGACACCTTCAGACTAGCCTAAAACTATTAGTGACAAAAAACATGACACACTTCAGACAGCAAAGATACACAAGTACAAATACTGCAGGTAATGTGGTTTACACGTTTCGTTATGAGCCTTAACAATCAGTAAAATCTGCTGGATTTGGATTTGGATGCATGGCGATGTTGGCATATTACAGTGTGTAGGGTCGGAGGAGCAAAAAAAGGGCTACTTGTGCCTGAACGACGGCAGGTGCTTCGAGTGTCACATTACCTGCACCATCGGCCCTCTTCTGGAAAGTGCCCTGCATCTCAGGTGAAGTTTCACAACACAAATGAGGGAGCCAATCTTGTCTGATAGGCAGTCGAGGCCTGAGTTTGTCACCATGAGAGGGGAGAACAAGCCGGATGCAATCACTCGAAAAATCACAGAACAACAGTTGAAGAGCAAGGGCGAGCTTGGCAAGTTTGCAGAGAGGCTGTGGGTCGGGAGACATTTGACTTAAATCACTTGCCCTTTGGACAAGTACAAAAGCGATCACTTAAACATGTCCTAGTAAATGTGATTGTCTTCAAAGTAATATCTTTTTTTGTTTGTTTTTGTTTCATAAAAACACCAGGAACACAGGAGTCTCTTTCAGGTCATAATGAACAACACCTGCACTATTTTTCAAGTGTCCCATTCCAATCTGCCTTCTGTCACGGGCATGCAGACACCTCAGGTCCAGCCCTCTTGCTCTGTAACACAAACACTCTGCCTCCATACGCTCCGCTCTCGTTTTGTCTGCACCACTCTCGCTCTCGGGGACTGGGTTAGACGATGGAGTCCCAGTCGAAGTCGTCCTGGATGTCGTCGGCAGGCATGCGGCGTATCTGGAAGTTTCCAGCAGGCATCATATGCTGTTGGTTCATCTGAGCGTGATGGCCTGAGGGCAGAGCAGAGGGGAACGGTCACGACGTACAATGCTTTAGCGTGCAAAGTTTTTTAAGAAAACTATTTAGACTCATATTGTGGAAATATGCAATACAAACTGCAAAGGAGTGGATGCTTGCTTCCATGTAGTTGCTCTGAATATGTTTTACATTATTACTATGTCTTAACTAAGTTACGTGTGGTTCCTCGGGTGTTTTGGGAATAATCAGGGCATCTCTTTGATATATTGGTCACTATATATGGCTCAGCTCATTCAAATGCATAACTTAAAGGAATAGTTCACCCAGAAACATAAATTCTGCCATAATTACTCAGCCTCATGTCGTTCCAAACCTGTAAGGCCTTTGTTCATCTTTGGAACACAAATTACATTTTTTGATGAAATCCAAGAGCTTTCTAACCCGCCATAGACAGCAAAGGAACTTGAGGGTGAGGGTGAGTAATTAATGACAGAATTTACATTTTTGGGTGAACTATACTTTTAAGGCATCATTCATGTCCATAGCATAACAAAATGATCACTTATTCAGCAAAGGAGCATTAAATTGATCAAAAGCGACAGTAGAGACATTTAAAAAGTATTTCTATCTCAAATAAATGCTGTACTTCTAACTTTCTATTCATCAAGGAATTCCACTAAAAAGGTTATCACAGGTTCACAGCACAACTGTTTTAAAACATTAATAATAAAGTTTCTTGGGCACCAAATATTAGAATGATTTCTGAAGGATCATGTGACTCTGAAGACTGGAGTAAAGGCTGCTTTACTATATTATGTGTTCTATAGGTTAGGTTTTTTTCCCCTCTAATTCACAAAAGTATGAGTGATAGTAATATCTGTGATGATGGTATTACATAAAACAAATTTTAGATTTTAAACACTGCATCCTGTTCAACATGATACACACGCTGCCACATTTATAAGAGCTGAAAAGGACAAGGACCTGTCATAGTGGGGCCAGCGCTGCTCATGGGTGGCATATGAGGATATCCCGGCGGACCCATCATTGAACTCAAGCTCTGTCTTGTGTCCATGTACATGTTTCCTGAAAAACACACTGATGTTACTATGTTAATATTGTGGCAGTCTTAATATGTGGCACTGTGGATTGTAGTCTACTCACCTGTGTTGATGTGTGGGTTGGGCTTTGGATGCATGGAGCCGTGGCACACTGGAGGTTGCACTGCCCCTTGTGGCTGGATTCCAGTGCGAGCAAAGAACTGATTGATGGAGGAGCAGAGGTCTGCCATCTGAGTGGGCTCGAGAGACCAGTTATTCAGCTCCGCCTGCCTCATGCTCTCTTTCAAACCTTCAGAAAAACGGTGACAGATTATTTAATCAGTCTGTCCAGTTGATTTCTCAAAACTAAAATGAAACTGCTTGCTAAACGCTACTGTTTTAAAATGAAATGCACAATTAATATACAAAAACCACAGAAATAGCTTTTACAGGTCCTTTGTACAAGTTAATAAGCAATCCAGTGATTGTCAATTAATAAAGAACATTGCTTCATTATTTACACACCAAAATACACATTTAAAAAAATATATTTTTTTAAATTTTGTGAGTAATGAAACAATGCAATGTTCTTTGTTCTTTACTTATCAATGTTCTTTTTTCAAATAGCTTATTGTTTTTCAGTTTAACTAATCAAATTAGCCATTGCAAATTTAGGCTACACAATTTATCATACACATATATATAAAAATAATATATATATATATATATATATATATATATATATATATATATATATATATATATATATATATATATATATATATATATATATATATATATATATATATATATATATATATATATAAAAATATTTAAACATTTTAAATATTTACATTTAAAAAACAAATATAACATTGTTATAGCATATTTAAGTAAAATAAATTTTAATGGAAATCATTTAAATAAAGTAAAAATAAAAGGGTAATTTTATTTAGATACATTAAAATGAATATTTAATCTTTATTGAAGAACAAAAACATTTAATAAAACTTAATCTAATCAAACAAAATCAAATTTATTTAAACTAATAAAAAAAATACAATTATCAAATGTAACTCAAAATGTATCACTGTACATCATACAAGTGGAAGTAGTACAAAATTTACAGTTTAAAAAAACAAAATGATGAACTCATTCATTAGCATTTAGTCTCTTGATAAACAACAACAACAGTAAATTTAGTATATAAACAGACATTTTGATTATACCTTGGAAGGGTGATAGATCAACATCAGCCCAGTTGTAGCTGCTGGCGATGCGGCAGCTTTCTTTTAGCGCATCCAGGTTGGGGTACCAGTCACTGGGAAGACCTGCAGACAAAACAAGAAAGTAGTGAAGGCCACAGCAGACAGCAGAACTCTGAATGTGTGGAAGCTGCTGTGCACTTCCTGTTTGAGGCAGCAGGGGGAGCCATGACCCTCTGCTACAGGCCTGCTCTCTGAAATGTGCTGCATTTGCTTTGTTCTCATTAGACTAGCTGTATAAATCACCCTGTGATTTACTGCTGACTGCTCCAAAGTTGCCATAAATTTCTTAATCTAAAATAAATGACTGTTAGAAGAGGCTTGAATAAATCGGCCTGTCAGGGCAATGCCAGCATAAAAGGAAGTATGCTGAAGGTTCAAGACGGAAAGCAAGAGACACGATCAGATAGTGAGAACTATCACAGACACACAGACTCTTACCGGTGTTGCACTGCATCTGTTGCTGGGCAGGATGAGGCTGGTGGGAGAGATTCTGGTGCTGCTGCTGCGGTGTGTGCTGGCCGTGGGCCTGGTGCTGGGAGGGATGCTGCCGTGCTGGGGATGTTGGCTGTGCTGGCTGTGCTGGCTATGCGCCGTGTGTGGG
Source organism: Onychostoma macrolepis (assembly GCF_012432095.1). Taxonomy (NCBI): domain Eukaryota; kingdom Metazoa; phylum Chordata; class Actinopteri; order Cypriniformes; family Cyprinidae; genus Onychostoma; species Onychostoma macrolepis. The sequence goes on along the minus strand of NC_081165.1, from coordinate 17,205,899 downwards.
TGCTGGCTGTGCTGGGTGTGAGGGCCATGCTGGGAGAGGTGCTGTCCGTGGGGCGAGTTGTGGGCCGAGTGAGGGGGGTGGGAGAGAGGCACCTGGCTACCACTGTTGGGGATGTTGTTGGGGTGAGAGTTAGTGATGCTGTTCTGGTTGTTGTGAGGGTGGGTGCTGATGGTGCTGCTGGGGGAGTGTTGGTAGGAGCAGGAGGTGTGGGTCTGCTGGGACGACTCCGAGGGCATACCCATCAGACCTGTAAGGATCAAACAGACAGCATCATTTCAAATAGGCTGCCTGCATTTGATCAGAAGTGTTTCCATCATGTCAGTCTAAACTATTAATTAACAAATCAAATCTCAGTCACTGATACAGGCAATACTTTATATGAAGGTTGCGTATGTAATTAAATAGTTAACATGAAGTAACAAGGCACTATAATTTTATGGCATTTATTTATTATCTGGTTATTAATCTTAATGTTAATTTTTACATATGCTTTAAAAAAAAAAGTGTTAAGTTTTAAAAAACATGTTAACACTAGTTAGGGACTTTATGCATAAGCAAACTGTCAGTTAAAAAAAATGGCACGTTTATGTTTTATTTCATCAGTCACTGAAAGGTAACACTTTAATAAAACGTTTACACAAATAAACTTGCATTTAACAATAATATCCACGTTTAATTTTAATTAATTTAATTAACATTTCATTTATTTCAACAATAAGGCACAATCATTTACAACTTTTATTCATCTGCTGGTTATTAATCTTAAACATTAATTTCTACATATAGTAACAGATGTTTAATACTGAAAGTGTAAAAATTAATGTAAACATGCAAACTAACAGTTATCAAAATTATACATTCATTTATATTTTTTCTTTTGATTAATTTAAAATTTAATATCAAAACTATTTTTTATTATACATCAAGTACAATTAATTAACAACATGCAAATGTGAAAAGCAAGATTACTAAATGCTGTAATAAATGCATGTTTATTGCCATTTCACAAGATTTCACCCATTAACTAAAACTAAATGTACAGAACCTTACTGTAAAGTGTTACGTAAAAACCGACGGTCGAAGCTGTAGCCTGGAGGGCTAACCTCCATGCATTCTCTGACTGAGCCATTGTGCTTGTGTAGGCAGCACGAGCTTGACTCCAGCTTGCAACTTTTTCTGATCTTGCTTCCTACTTTCCCCATAATCATACCTTATCCTTTCATTCACTATTTGTATCAATGTGGCAAAAAAGGCCAAAACATTTTGAAAACATTTGAATCTGTCTTTTTAAAATGCACCGGGGCACCGAGACGGTGACTCAGCACAAAGTTGTTGTCTCTTAAATTGCACCAGAATTATTCTCTCTCCAACTTTTCATTCGTGCAGCAATTGTTTTGAACTAGTTTCTGAAAACGCCTGACAAGCTTCCAACATCTGCACACTCAATAGCAATCAGCGAAGCATGCGGCTCGCGGTCTTAAGAGGCCCTGTCCATCATGGCGCTGGCACCGTAAACCTATTTCGGTGGAGAGCTTTTAGAGCAGACTGCGGGCCCTGCATCGCTGCAATCGCCAGAGAACACTCATCGGCGGGGTGACAGGGGTGCATCTCTTATCAGCAGAGAAAGCCTATTGTCCAACCATGGGAGAGCACAGAAAGCAATTAGCTAGCAGCCCCCCTGAATAATAATGCGAGTTCATTACCTATTATCAAAGCCAGTGAATTAGCTCAGTGTCTCCAGCAGTGGGGTGTGAAATCCTCTCGCCAGCTTTATTTGCTCATTTTAATTGCCCAAGCTTGTCTGGCTAAGAGATTTCACTTTTATGCACATAAAAAGGTAACAACGTTCAGCTAATGAAACATAGATGATAGATTAAAGAAGTTCACTTTGGAAACATTAACATGAAAAGCATCTGATTTGAGCAAAGTAGGTTAGATGCGGGGGCTCGTCTGGCGTTGCGTGCAACCCGCTTGTCAAGTGCTTTTTGTACATCAGTCAATCAGATTACAAACAATAGGAATTAACTTCTAAAAGACAGGCAAGCTCGCAGAGAACTATATCTAGCACTGCATTTCATGGGCTGCCATCTGATCTGGAAAAATCTCTTCCAATGAAAAAATCTTACAGTACACTGAGCCAATATCTTTCTTGCAATTCATAAAAATGGCTGCTAAACATGATCTAAAGAAAACAAGGTTTGGGAAAAACGCACATGTCAACACTTTCTTTTCCAAATAAATCCTCAAAGAACCTATAAACAGGAAGTTAATTGTGTTTTTAAAAGCCACAATACTGTTTTAGATAAATAACTTGCACCACAATAAGTAGGGCTGGGTATCAACTCGAGTTTGATACTTTTTAGGTACCGACTGAACTGCCTCGGTACCATCGAGTATTGAAAAACGTATTGTTCGGTACTAAATTTAATAATAAAATTATCAACGTCAGTGAGGCAATAAGTCTGCAGCACTAGGTGTGTTCGACTAGAAGCGGCGTTGCGCAGATTGATCAGTGTTTGACATCCGCGAGAGCGATTCGAAAGCGTATGGAGCAGTCTGCTCTCTATTGCGCGGTTTTTGTTTACTACACACAGACTGATGCTCGCGGTGATTTCAGCATCTGCCGTCTCACTAAATGAGGACATAAATACATGAACAACATCTCCAGAACTGCTCTGAGAGTCACTTCATTAGTATTTTACCGTTTGATTTGAGTAAAACTAGCGTCATATCATACACACACACACAGAACTGTAAAGGTATTCACGGCAACCCGTCAAAATAAAAGTTCGGTTTAACTTGGAAGACACTGCGGCAGAAATACATTATTATTGTTCAGCAGAATGTACATACTGTTACTACTAGGCTACTTTATTTTTTTAAATAATGATCACACAACATAATGTTTTAATTTTAATAGTAAACCCCCTTTGTTTGCTAAAATAAATAAATAAACTTTGATTTTCAATAATTTAAAGATAAATGAAATTAATGTTTTATGCCTTCATTTGTAAACCAGAACACAGAATTTCTGAGGAAAAATAAAACATTTCATAAGGCTATGAAATTTAAGAATAAATTTGAATGAACTAAGTTTTTATGCATTCAAATAATTAGAAATACTACGCCAGAATTAAATAACAATAAAACATATGGTGAAAGAAAATAAAACACCCACTTATGAAAGTGGATAAAGATTTTCAATTTCTTGAAGTCTTTAACAACCTAGAATAAATGAATAGAAATGATGATTCTGTCTGAGCTATGCGTTTTAAAACGAACACGCACTAGTGTAAATGTAGCCCAACAGACGTGTAAACTGAAAACTATTTGAACTTTATTAAAATTATTTGCACTGATTTATTGTGTTGGATATATTTTGTTCCTTTGTGCAGTGGCTCAGGAGATGAGGCTTTGAGTCTGTATAAATGTCAACAAGCTGAAAAAATAAAACCAAAGTTTTTTTGAGATAATGTAATCTTGTTAAAACTGATTTCACAAAATTGGTATCGAAAAAAGTATCGTTCAGGAACCGGAATCGAACTCAAGGTATTGGTATCGATATTGAAGATTTTTCAACGATACCCAGCCCTAACAATAAGCTTGTCTTCATTTATTTTATAAAGTTCTTTATGCTTTCAGCTACATAGAGGGTCATAGTCTGCTACATCATATTTATTTTGGTTTAGACACTAAATTCTATATATTGCAAAACAAATAATGATGTAAAGTTAAGTTTTGATCCATTTTAAGTTACCAGCTGATATAATACTTAATATATGAAATTACATAAATTATATATATAAAATATTATATTTATAAATTACTTTACCTATATTATACATTATTATTAATATATACAATTAAATAATTTAAGAATTCAATTAAATAAAGCTTTGATCCATTTTAAAGTAATTTCTTTTGATATACAAAATGACAACAAATGTGTAAAATATTAGATTAACCTTTCCAAAAATAGAGGCCTATTCAGCAAATACATATGATCAATTATAACATTAATATATACATTCCAGTAAATATTATGAATAAATTATTATATAAAAATTTAGTTTGTAATATATGTAAGTGAAATTCTGAAAATGACTCATGGCAGGCCCATACAGAATCTGCACACTCCAAATTCTGCAGAACTGAAGAGTTCCACATATTCTCCACTCTCTGCAGGTTGGTTTATGAATTATTTTGGCTGATTTGTTGATACTTTCAGCTACCAATAAGCCTGAAGTACTCTAAGCTCTGCAAGCTGCACAAAAACTCTGCAGACTAGACTTGGCCTATGTATTTTTCCCCCGAACTGTCTGATGGGATGTCCGAGTGTGCAACTCACCCTGTTGGTTGTAGGACTGCTCAAACACAGTCTTGTAAAGGCTGCGGAAGGAGGCACTGAGATCTTCAAAGTCAGAGAAGAGCAGCTGCTTGTCGCGTTCCGGTATGCTGTACTGGGCCTGAGGGGCCTGCTGCAAGCTCATGGACTGGGACACCGACTCTGGATGACTCGTCACCTGAAGGAGGAGGAGAGGAGGATGACTGCGGTGCGAAGGGAACGAACACAAGATTAGCAACAATGACAGAAATCAGCCTTGCCACTATAAACGGCAGCACTGCTCAGCCAGGCCCAGTGACCGGCAGATTAGAGCTGAGATAGAACATGACAGCACTGACTACAGCACTCAGCATCACGGCACAGGAAATGAAATGCCAGACACACTGCAGTACAATATTCAGGAGCCAATCTCAGGTGCACAAAACCCTCCAAATCTTGACCGTTTATTTACTAGCTCGGCTGAATCTCTACATAACCATACAGCAATGATCAAAACAGACACGTCTCCTGAGAGTCTCTCTGAAGTTGTTTTTACGGCTATTTATTCTGTAATTAACAGCTTGGCGAAACTAACTGAGCAACGCAACCGAAATCGACAGCAAGATCATAAAAGCTCGCCTGAAAAAAACAGGCACTGATCCATAAAACAAATCTTTCTAATGATAAATATCCAGTACAGGTTTGCCCATCAAAACGAATTAGCTTGCATGTCTTAAACTCTCACGTAAGTGTTTCACTCCAAATGGGATCTGCTCACTGTTTTGAGTCTGAAGAGATGCCTTTCATGCCCAGAATGAGTGATTCATTGAATAGCTCCCAAGGCCTCCATAATGCCGAGCATATTTGTGGCGTACACAAGGGCAGAGGCTCTGCCATGTCTAGCTCAAGACAACAGTGTTTAGCAGACTGGAGAGGCTGGCAAAACAGTCATCTGCCACTCTGAAGAAGTCTAATTCTAGCAGTCAGTGCAAACTAGTGAGGGGAAATACATGTATCTGAACTAGTGCTGTCAAACAATTAATCGTATCCAAAATAAAAGTTTTTGTTCACATAATATGTGTGTGTGTACTGTGTATATTTATTATCTATATATAAATATACATGCATGGGTATATTTAAGAAAAATTTTATGTTTATATATTAAATATATTTATATATAATATAAATTATATGAATATAAACCGGGTGTGTCTCACTCATCCTTAAAAGTGAAGCTGCGGGCTCTTAGATCGCCCCCTGGTGTTTGGCTGCAGTACAGGTCATAAACCCCGCTCTCTCCATGTAAACGAATGGGACTTCAGTCAAAATAAAAAATTAAATTACACTTCTAATACAATATTCCGAAATATGGTTTTGGTCATTTAAGGTAGTTGTTATCACGCTGATATATGTTCAATTGTTCGTTTTTGTGATACGTTTAATTTTAGCTAGTAATTTGATGCTATAAAAACGGGGCGTGTCGTTATGGTTGATTGGGTCTGCGGGAGTTTGGGCGGGAGTTTGATTCCGCGGCTCCACCTCACGACTCTACTGCGCAGACTCGGGCTCCAAACGAATCTCTACTGCGCAGACTCGGGCTCCAAATGACGTCATTTACTCAAGATGCAGCGGTCATACTGAGATGTATTCGCTTCACTTTTCTATAGTGGAAGGAAGCGGAGACGCGTCGTCCATCTTTTTTACAGTCTATGATATAAACATATACGTGTAAATATTTTCACAATATATACTTTATGTGTTTGTATTTATATATACACATAATAAATATACACAATACACACACATATATTATGTGAACAAAAACTTTTATTTTCGATGTGATTAATCATTGACAGCACTAATCTGAACACATTGCAAAGCTATTGCAAACAAGTCCCGTAAACAGATAATTGTTAGCACCGGTGTTTCCTACAGTGTCTCCCACTGCTAATAAATGGTTCCAGCGTTATACTACACAAAAACACTATTTTTTAAAATTAAAATACGTTTTACAGCAACAAAACTTTGTGAATATCTTACACTTCAAATCACATTCATTTAGTACAGGTTAACTGAAAATGCCTGAAAATTTAAGAGAGATAGTTTGGTTATAAAATGCAATAGTCTCTTGTCAATACCCAAAATGCATATGAATGTAATCATATTTAATACTGGACAGATAATCATATTCTGCTAGGTATGCACAATATTAATTTTCTGGCTGACACTGATAAGACAATTATTTTTATGCTGATAACTAATAAATGGCCAATATTAAAATTCTATAGTATCTTTAAAACTATACTAAAACATTACAAACTAAAACTAATACTACACATGAATTTAGGCATCACTAAATCAGAGCAGGAAACACTAAGTTCGCATAGAACATTAGCAGCAGAGACTAATTGTACACAAGAAATATGAGCAGTGGGAGTCAGATGACACACTATGCATCACTGTAAAGATGAGCGCATATAATCCGGTTATGTTCAAACAGACTACAGTGTTCAAGTCAGCTGGATGAAGCAGAAAAAGACAGACAGAGAGAGAGCGAGAGAGAGGGAAAGAGAGAGCGAGAGAGAGAGAGAGAGAGAGAGCATTGTCTGGCCCACTGAAGTGAATCTATCAGTGTCTGTGCCGGATCAATGCTGAGAGCCTGGAGCGAGAAGCATGCAGGGCTTCTAGGGGACCACAACAAAGAAGCGGCTTCTCTGGTGGGAGGACATCAGAGGCAGCGTCTCTCTTTAGCAGCGCTCCAGCAGTATGAGCTCTGCCTTTCATTCCCTTAACCTCTGTGTCAGTACGCTCCCATGCACAGGCCTCCATACTCCAGCATTCTGACAAACGCACTGGAATCTTGCTGCTTCTCATAAAGCAGCGTTCCACAATAAAACTCAGCAAATTAAGAGCTCTACTTCAGGTTCACGAGAGGTTAAAGAGCAGAATAGTGCCTGCAAAGTTTGAGAATTCAGCTCTTACTGGTGTGTAGCTGTGCACGCTGCCCACGCTGTTGAGATTAACAGAGGCCAGACTCTGGTCAGAGAGGCTATTGTTAAGGCTGCTTCGAGGGCTGTCACTCCCGTCCTGGTCAGGGTTGTACAATGCCACCTGGAAATCAAGAAAGAGAGAGGGTCAATGATTTAGACAATGAATGAGTGCTTATGATGAAAATCTAGTTTAAAACACAAGTGCCAAGCTTTTAGACATGCACTCTTTGTTCATGTTGGTTTCTTAGAGTTATGAAAAACTTGAAAAATGTTATGCCTTTAATAATAGCAAAATGTTTACATTTAATGACACTAAAAAGGACAACATTTTCCTTATACACTGAACACAACTCCCTGTACACATTTTAATTTAAATATATTTGTATATATAAAATTAGTTACAATAACAGCAACAATAAAAATAATTTAAAAAATAAAATTTTTTAAAAGAAAAATATTTACCATTAATTATTTTATATACAATATTGATATATTTTTATTTAACAGTTTTTTTATTGATACAAGACCGTTGTTTCAAACGACTGTGAACTGAACTACGTAATTATTTTAAAAATTCATTACATTTTTAAATGCAAAATTAAAATATATTAAATATATATAAATATTTGTATTAAAAATATAAAACATGCAACACATATGTATTTATTAAGTAACTCAATAACTGTATACATGTAAGTTTTAAACACATTTTTCTTCATTATATCAATATAGATGCATAATAAACATTCCATAAATAAAATGTTTAAAGTGTATATAAACATATGCATGTAAATATATATTTTTAATACATATAAAACCTATAATACATATAGACCTATATGTGTGTAACTGTGTATATATACACATTAGGGGTGGAACGATACATGTCTTCGTACCGAACCGTCACGGTACGGACATCTCGGTTCGGTGCAGAAGGCCTTACAACGAATACAAGCAATTCACCCCCAATCCAGAAGGGGGCGCCCGCAGCAATGCAATGCTGTTTGATAACCGCCAACAGAAGAACAGCGAATGCCATGAGTCAAATATATTTCAAGAATTTATTCCTTGTAAGTATATAGCACAGATTTTACATATATGTAATATTTAGTATTTCCACATCTAGGTGAAAAAAAAAAAAAAAAAAAAAAGGTAATTTGCACTACTGTCTGTTCAAAATAAATGAAAAGAAACCGAGCATAGCAGATTTGTTTTTTTCCCGTTGTACCGAAATCATATCGAATCATGACCCCTGAACCGAGGTACATACCGAACCGTGACATCTGTGTACCGTTCCACCGCCTAACACATACATACATACATATATATATATATACACAAATATACATGATATGATAAGTTGCTATCACAGGTGGAGTGCTGAGGAAAAGGAGACAATCAAACAGAAACTGCCTGGTTTCAGAGGTCTTGAGGGGAATCCTTAGCACTTTTCATAACAGTAACGGTTACGGATGCGTCACCTACGTGACTTGTGGCAAGCGTACGCCACACTGGCTGTACAAGAGTAAGATCAGCGCTAACATGCCGCGCCCCACACTGTGGCTCATATGGAGAGAGAGCGTGGCTGGTGGCCAGCAAGATGATCTGCTGTCTCAGACGGCTGAGAGAGGAGAGCTCTCCTTCAGTAAAGGTCACGATGCTGGCAGCGTTGGAACCGTCAACTCGCACAGCGCAAATTGGTTTGGGACAGCTCACAAAGGTCCTGAATGCTACAGAGACCCTGACCTTTCTGTGTGCACTGTTGAATGCGCAGTTTTCCGAAGCGGAAGAACCTCCACTTCAAAATGATAATCCCAATTATCATTTGAAAAGCTGAACTGCAAATATGTGCTGGTTGCAAAATGAGAATAAATAAGGCATTGGAGGGATGGTATGGGAATGAATATAATGAGCTCCTGGGAGAATAGTCCTACATTGAGTTTGCCGTGGTAGGAAAAGATGAATGGAATCGCAACAATGCTGGCCATGCTCACATCACACACCGCATGTCTTGGCAGCAGCAGCGTAGTACTAAAACCACGCAACAAGTCCCAAGATTCACCTGCCTCTCAGTAAGGATGTACAGTGGCTTTCATGCTACACTTAACGAGTCACCTACCCAAAAATTAAAATACAGTCATTATGATCATGTCGTTCCAAACCTGTTTGAACATATTTAGCAAAACGTCTCAATGCAAGTCAATGGGGTCCAAAATTACATTAAACCCTATTGGCTTAGTATGGACATTTTCTAAAACATAGGGTTAGCATTTCAATAGTGATAGGCCCAATAGATTTATGGTTGCCGCAAGACATGCAAACGCAAACGCTTCGGTCCCGTTCCCCCTTGACTCAGCGCGACAGCAGATAGAAAGACACATTACAGATCACGGTCTCTTACAGAGAATTATCATTCAAGCAGAATAAATGTTTCCCAATCCTATTATTCCCTGTTCATCAAAAGAGCGGAGCATAACGGTTGCTGGGGCTACACTGGATTGAGGGTGGATGGGGGGTTAATGTCATGGAATGATTTGCATATTATAACTCTTCCCTCTTTCAGCTATGTTTAGGCCTGGAAACAGTATATTACCAGAACTAACCCTGTGTGCAACTAAGCTCAGGCATGTCGAAAATTCAATCATGCAGAAACCAGTTACAATTATAATCAAAACCTGGTGTGAATAACAAGTATAAATGTTATATGTAATTAAGTCATAAAAGAGGCTTTTAGCTGTGAGCCTTTCACCACAATCTATTTTTACTCCCTGTATCCATAAAGTATGATTTAAAGACCTCGTCACACTGTGGTTTGTTCAAGGCCCAAAATGTAGACGCCTACATACTAACACTGTGTGCACGTCCGCACGCACGCACGCACATACACAGTGGGAAAGTAACACGCAGAGAGAAGGTAAGGGGTGAACAAATCCATTGCAAATACTCCTGTGTGTTTGCTTCGGTGGAAAAGGAGCGCTATATTTAGCTGTGAATTAAAGTCAAAAGCCAGTGGAGTCTTTCATACGGGCGACTAATCTTCAGCATGAGACAAGGATTATGAAATCAAAGAGAAATCCACCCAGGTGTCTCTAACAATAACTTGCATTCAAAAGAAAAATTCTACTTCGACGCAATTTAAAGACAATGTTAGAAAAGAAGGAAAGAAAGAAGTTCAGCTTAGGCTTCAATCCATCTTTTGTTACAGTCTTTCAATATAAAATAATAAATGTTATAAATATATTTTAAATCATATCTAAAAAATGTATATCATTAAATTACAAATCTCTCTCTCACAATTATTTTGAGTATTTAGCAGTAATTTGTACTATGCATTTAAAGAAAAAGTTAGAAACATAAATATATAAAATGTATTCAAATATACATAAATATTAATATAATAAAATTATATATACACATTATACACCTATATCTCAAATATATATTTTGATTAATTTAGCAACATTTCACATTCATTTCTACTATGCAATTTAAGTAAAAGATTATGAAAGTTCATGTTAAGCATCAAGTATTATTATATTTAAATAATATTTGTATATAACATTTCAATATCCTAACTTTCTTGCAAGGCTTTAGTACGGTCAGATTAACATTTTTAATTCACTTTGCAGATTCTCTCTTTAAAACATCATAGAATATAAGTCTGCAGATTCCATCTGAGCCTACTCACGAAGCTCAGCCAACTGAACTGAGAGAGGGAAAAGCATAGCAATAGCATAGTGATCATTTAGTCAGAGAGAGAGAGAGAGAGAGAGAGAGAGAGAATGCTCAGTCACAGCCAGGCTTTCCTTCTCCATGTTATGCAGCACAGGCGCTTTCCCATTGGCCTGCACCAGCAGGCGGGAAAGTATGAGAAAGAGGGAATTCCTGTGGCTTGGCATGAAGTGCTCAAGAGGCGCGGCATGTTCTCTGTTTACAGGGCCCACACTGAGAAACAGCATCTCCAAGGAGCCACCGAACTCTGCTGTCTTGTTTTTACTCTCCTGTGTGTTTGGTTTCTAGTCTATCAGCATTTCGAGTAGGAGGGCAAAGAAAGCATATGCTCATGGGATAACCCCGAAATCCCACTATGGGTGGATCTTGAAATTCTTCCCATATGAATCAGTCATACCTTAAGCTTGCATTGTTTTGTTGTGTGAAACGCTCTAAAAGTCTTTTGGAGGTGTGCAAATACAACAATACTAATATTGCAATAAAACGGTCAATAAAAGATTTATGGTTTATTGTTTTAACATAGGATGTGTTCTAAAACCATTAAAAAAAGTCAATATTTGCATGCTATTTATCCTTATATATATTTCAGTATCACTTATTATTTGAAAACTGGGTCACTTATGAGGTTCTATTTTAGTTAGGATAACTCGCTAGGTTTTACAAAGAAATGTTCTAGCAAACACAACAGTTCTATATACACTGTATAAATATCATATACAGCACCAGCACCAATACTGTATTCTATCCAGGATGAACAGATCACCAAACACTATAATTCAATCCAAATGAATTCCACATTCCCCCTCAGTCCTCATCTTAAACACCATGCTTAATGTGAAATACTATTGGTTTAATGCCTGAAGTAAATTAATAACTGATGCTTTTGGGCTTTGTAAAAGCACTCCAGAGAGAGCAAGCAGCCAGCACCAGGCCAAGAGTGGAGCGCTTAAGGTTAAAAAGCCTATTTAAATTTCAGAGTGTTTTGCTCCATTCCTTTTTACACACTTCTCCATGAAGTCATGCCACGGAGGGCGAGTTATGGTACGAGTCACTCCGGGTGCTCTGCCTAGAAGCATACAGCAGGTAATCAGACCTCCAAACATTCTCTAGCAGAAAAGCACTGCAACTATTTAGCACCATTATACAAGCTTTTATAGATGTACCACAACCTTTAAATGTAACTTAACTTTCACAAGTATTTGAATGTTTACAGACCGGTCCCATTCGCTTTCATTGCAAGTAACCAAGATTTTTGCTTTTTTAAAGAAAAGGAGAGACAAATGGAAATTAATATAGTTGTTTCTGCATATTAAGACGGTATAAGAGGAAGCATTTTAACATAAAATCACACACTTCAGCTTTAACGGAATGACAGAACCACTGAGGCAAACCAAACCCAAAGATGAAGAATACTGTATTTGTGCATGGCTTAATATCTTGTGTAAGCGCAAACCTGACATTTTGGACTCGACAGACATATAGAATAAGGTATTAGCGATTCACAATACACCACATATGCACCGTTAAGAGGATTTGTGCACATAACACCAGCCCAATATAGATTAGACTCAACGTCAGTTTTCTCAGCGTCCATGTAAACAAAAGCATCACACGTCAGTCCTGTTATGAAGTACACGCATATAGTCATAGCAGGAAAAATAAAATATAAACTGGGTATGTAGGACGCTGGTGTCAGCTGTGATAGGAGAAACACAGCCAGGACTGAACACTACCTTGTTAGTCACAGTGTTGATTGCCAGCGTTGGAGAGGCACTTCCAGAGATGATGCAGTCCATTCCCAAGTTATCCGACTCCAGGCTGTACGGCGTGGACGCCTGCAAGAAAACAAAAGAGACATACTCAGCCAACCAGGATGGAGATGATGAGGGATGTGAAGTGACTTTGATTTCTATTCAAAGGCGTTTGGTATTACTCTGGTGCAAGAAATTTAAAAGCATACGCAGTGAGCGTTTATCAACAACAAAAGAGCAGCACCTTTTATTTAGGTCAAAATTGGAGGCATTCTGGGAAAGAGATGAGCAGGAGAGAGGAACGGCTCCCTGTGCTCTGTCTGCTCTTGCTGGGGTAAAAGATAACTTCAGCACGCCTGTCTCCCAAAACTGCTTATTATAAGAGGATTGCCTGGCAACAATGCGATTTTTAATTTGTGATAAACATAAATGAGATTTTGCTAAGTCACAATTTTTAATGTCAAAGAATTTCTTAAACGAGACAGCAGGAGGATGAGAGAGAAACAGAGAGAGAGAGAGAGAGAGAGAGAGAGAGAGTGAGTGTCTAATGAAATATACTCCTAATAGCGAGCGTCACACTTTGCACAGACAGAATTCCCACTTATTTTTGCATGCAGGATCAGGCTGAGAGAGAATGGATCTAATTGGAGGTTTTTGATGTGAGTGAAGTGAGTGTCAGTATGAAAAATGTTTGTGTGTGGCCTGAGGGCAGAGCTGTGTGCCGAGAGAATGATACTCTCACTGGAGTCTAGAGTGTGGCAATTATAAATGACACTGGCCTAACTGCCATACAAGAGGAAAACACGCGCCACCAACTCAACACACATGAGGTCAATTAGGCTATCAGGCTTATCACATGTGATTTCTGATATATACACTTTTTGTCCAACCAATTTACATTCTCTTAAAGGGACAGTGCACCAAAGGTGTGCGATATGTATGGTCTATGATAATATCGTAATTGTTGTTTTAACAATGTATGAGCAGCCACTTACAGGGCTCCAGACTGCGAGCAAATGGTCACATTTTGCGACCCTTTTTTCTGCCGGTGTGAGTAAATTTTAGGCGGGGACCACCACGTTTTTCATGTGTTTGCATATGAGAAACATCAAACGACAAACGAAACAAAAGCGTAACAAAATCCCACTACTCGTTTGAGCTGCGCAGCATGGACCGTTTATCAGCTCGGACCGCAACGCACCAAACTTGTCCGAGTTAGAACAACTTTACACAGGAACAAAAGCTGATTTCGCAACACTGTTACAGCACAGCGCTGCGAGATCCAGTGACAAGTGTTTGAATTTGCCGCACAATGAATAAAGTTTGCTGTGAGATCTAGAGAGAAGCATTCAAATTCTGCTCAGAATTCTCTGTTATAAACAGATCAAACAGTACTGACGTAGAAAACCAGAAGCAGTAACGCTAACGCTAACTGTAACCATGGTGTTGTGGTAGAAATTGTCAAATGTTACTCCATTATTCATTCAAGGGTTTATACAACCTTTTGAGAGAGAAATTCAAGCAATTTTCAGTGACTTTTCAGTGAAGCATTTCACACAACTGTTGCCAGCACTTTAAAGCTCCAATTTGAATGTTATTTTCAATGGGATGATCAAAATATACTGTGGTGAACAAACACTTGTATAAAATTAAAAAAATTAATCAAATCACCTTTATAACCTGTAGATGGCAACAGAGGTGCATTTATTGGCTTATTAGACATTCATTTATACTTTTTCCTTTATATTTTGAAATTATAAAATACCAATTATTAAAATCACTAGGCTATTATAAAATAAAATCATCAAGAAATCAGATTTTGACAGAGTTTTACTATTTTTGTGTATGAAGTAAGAAAAATCACAAAGTGCTTTGAAAAACAAACTTTTCTTCAATTTGCGACTAAATCACAATCACTGAAGTTGTTGGTCAGTTCCATGTAAGACTACAGAAGAATAATGGTACATTTAATAAGAGTAAAATATATTCCTTTTCTACATAAAAATTTGATTTTGCACGTTACTGTTAATAAAATAAATATTGTAAGCTTCCCAACTCAAGCTTAGTGCTTTACTAAATTAATGCTAATTATTAATGCAAAACAATATATGATATGAAAAAAAAATCTATTTTTTTAATTTATTAGGTGTTATTTAGGTGTGCCCCTAAATTTTCTGCTTGTACTCCTAAGTAAAAATAATACAGTGCTCCAAGTAAAAATAATTAGTCTGGAGCCCTGACTTAGTACATCACTCACTTTGCCAGAACAAAACATGCCTTCACATCATGCACTCCATGAGCTTGATGTAGTCTTTTAGATTGTAGTTTGATTTAAGACATGGGGGCAAAAAAAATAATAATAATAATAATAATGCCCCTCTATGTGTTTTTGTCTTATATTTATGTCATATGATACAATTAGGTGACACACATCACATAAGCAAGAGTGCTGTTTTCCCCTGAATATCAACATGACCAGAGGTGGGTAGAGTACCCAAAAACTGTACTCAAGTAAAAGTAAAAGTAATAGTCTGAATAGTTACTTAAGTAAGAGTAAAAAAGTATCGGATAAAAAAAGTACTCAAGTAGTTAGTTACTAGTTACTTTGGATCATATACTGAATATAGTCTATTTTTATTTAGATATATAGATATTTAGATAAAATGTATATATACATAAATATATACATACACATACATATATACACACACACACACACATACATATATATGTACACACACACACACTGCCGTTCAAAATACTTGTAATGTTTTTTTAATGTCATTCATTTAGCTAAGGAGCATCTTAAACCAGCAAAGGACCAGCATAAACCAGCATCCCAGCTTCAAAACATACCTAACCAGCATATGCTGGTTTTTTTCAACAACATTGGTACCAAATCAATTTTTAACTTGTATTGCATTAAGATAAAGTAACGAGAGGAGCGTCGCCCACAGTAACGAAGTAAAAGTACCGTTTTTTCCTTAAAAATGTACTTGAGTAAGAGTAAAAGTACCCATTTTTAAATATACTCTTAAAGTATTAGTCACCCCAAAAATTTACTCAAGTAAATTTAACGAAGTAAATGTAACTCGTTACTACCACTGAACATGACTACAAACATTAAGAAAGCAATATAAATTTTATTGATTAAATGTACAAATTTGACATAAAAGATGATGCATACATCTATTACTATTAAAAAACAGTTCTGCAAAAAATACGAAGGATATGAAAAATTTCTGTCAGGTCTAAACCAGTCAAGATACCAGCACAAAAACACACTTAGCAAAATATTGTTTGATTAATCAACAACAAAATCCCTGAAATTAGCGCGTTATAATTCGAGCCATGTTTTGACACAAATTTTACTATTCGATTTGATTTCCAATTTGATTCATTTGATTTTCAATTATTCTGGATATATAGTAGCCTACAGTACATGCCCATTTTTCTCACAAAAAGGCCCAAAACAACTTATGCTAATGTAACTAATGTAAAATACACATGAGAGTCAGTAGGTGCTACATTCCTATAATATTGAATGTTAAAATTAACTGATTTATATACACACGCTTAAATTACACAAAATGTTTATAAGTACACTAAGTTTTTATAATATTAATAATAATACTCCAATATTTCTACTCCAATTAGTTTTTTTGAAACAGACATTTAGAGAGTGGCTGTCATAAAACTTGACCAATTTATTCAAACAAATTAAACACTGAAGAACAGTAAAAAAAATTATAAAATGTTATATAGTGCTCATATTTAGCAAAATGCTCTCCTCTTGCATTAATTTTTCTAGCTGACTAACAAGTTTTGGTCACCGAATATGTTTTTTCTGAGGTAAAACGTGACATTATTTATAAGCTGTTGTACTGACACCTTTCTGCGTTTGAAACACTGATTGGGCAATTACATGAGACTGGATGTGGATTTTGGTAAGCTGTACTCTCTTTTAACATACCTTAGGATGTTTATTCATGTTTATTTTGTGCTGTAACTCGTTAAAGCAGAGGAGATGATCAGTTAATGTTTGTTTCGCGCTGCCGCTTCTCTTGAATTGAAGCGCTACAACAATCTGTCACTCCAAATTAAACAGCACCAAATCGGCATTTATTGTTTGAATATTGTAATAAAATGGTAAGAAATTTAAATCTGAGACTTTGTTTCACATCAGAAGTAAAAAAGTACAAAGCTTTTTGCGAGTTTTTGGATGCAATGGGGTGCTACAATGACTACGTTTACATGGACATCAGTAATCTAATTATTTACCTTATTCTGAATAAGACAATATTATAATTAAGGTGTTTACATGAGTTGCTTTTAGAATAATCCTTTCACGTTCTCGTTTTACATGTTAGAGTACATAGAGCGATTAATGGCACACGTCATTACATCCCCACGTGACACCATCTGACTTCCCCTCCAGAATTTCACGTATAAACAGTTCGTCTTCGTGATGATGCCATATACAGTTTTGGGTGTTTCATTTTTAATTTTATGAAAGCTTCAAATGCAGGTAATTATTTTTGCAAACAGATGATGGCGGTGGTGTTGAAGCGCTTTTATTTGCCGTCAAACGGTTGATCACTGCCGTGTGTATCCTGTTGCAAAATGTGGCGAATAGTCCTACACGACGGTGATAGTTTAAGGTGTTTACATGTCTGTACGGCATTTCAATAATGCGACTAAAATAGGAATACTCCAAATGTCTTAATTCGATTTGTGTCTACTTCGATTACGACTTTAGCCGGATTAAGGTAATCAAAAATCTCTGTTTACATGGTAGATTCTTAATCAATGTATTGTCTTAATCGTATTAAAATCAGAGTATTGATGTCCGTGTAAATGTAGTGTTCCGTTCATTAACTGAAAACAGGTGAGCCCTAGTTATAATTTTGTCAATATTGCACAATAAAATTCTTGGTGTCTGTTGCTAAAAACGACTAGTTCAAGCTAACATTTTTTCACCCCATTGTGCTTGTGACTGCGATTTAGTCACAGTCTGATGCCCTGATAAATAACATGATTCGTAAATGCTCATTTCATCTATATGGTTTCCTGTCATGGTTATATGACTACATCTTCAATCCCCGCCCCTTGCTCTTACTATAGCTGAACTTTTTTGGTTCGCCTGCCTCCAATCCACAATGTAGGGCTGGACAAAATGATGCAAGATGCCTCTGAGCCAGGTCAACCTCGGAGGCCAGCGTCGAGTGCAGCCGAGTTGTACATTCCGGTGAGCGCTGCTCATAAATAATGGAAGGAAAAAGCTCTGGCTGAAAATAACCGGCGCAGAAACTCTGCATTAATTGATGTTTGCTAAAAAATGACTGCAGAATGCAACGTATGTAAAGGCTGCCTGGGGCACAGTTTATTAATAAGCTGGACCCCCTCTACAAGATAAACTGAGCTGCACTGAGTGAGACAGCTATATAAAAAGATATGAGCGCGCAATCAGAAAACCTGTGTGCGGCACGACTGTAAAGCACCGACTCAGACATGAAACAAAGCCAGTGTTCTCGACTGAGGAAATATTCAGTCCCGTCTCACTCTTTTCTATCAACACACCAAGCCCATGTTGTCACATATTTCTGGCCTTGTAAAAAAGCAAAAACCCAACACAGGCAGCATCATGCTAAGGCAGACTGTCTGCAAGATAATGCTGATGGAAAAGAGAGACTTGAGCAATATCTTTACTTTGGAAAGAAGCTTCTATGACTAAACTAATACATACTATGTAAACATTAAATCTTATGTGTTGTTGCTTGGTTGGTTTTGTTTGTTGCTCTTTCCAAAAGATAAAAAAAACGTGTGCAATGAGTCATCAACGCATACTCTGAAGAAATTATACAGTTTTCTGCTGACCGTTAAAGTTCAGAAAGATGAATCTGACAACTATAGGCTGAGATTTTTACACCTGTATTCCTTTTTTTCCTACAGAAATCTGTTTTCACAGCAGGCACTCATAAGTGATCCTTACAACATACTAAAACAATATTTCTTTTTTTGTAAAATGCAAACAAACAAACAAATCTCTTTGGTGAATGTGTATCTTTACATACACACTGACATAACATCCAGTCAGAAAGCGAGGTGGTTTAAAAGAACTGATTCATGAGATTCATTTGTTTGTGATTCAAATAACCCTGAAGCAAATGCATGAAAAGACCTGTTTCTATATATTATCTTTGAATTATTTCAGTTTTTAATATCATCACACTCATCTGAAACTGCCAAATCTAGGCTAATATGGCTTGGCTAAATTCTATTTCCATGAATAAAATTGTAAATCAATGGTTCATTGGAACAGATTTAGAAAGATTTTAGCATTACATTGCAGTGAATGGGTGCTGTCAGAATGAGAGTCCAAACAGCTGATTAAAACATCTGAATAATCCATAAGTAATTCACATGACTCCAATGAAGCAAAAAGCTGTGTGTTTGTATTAAACAAATCCTACATTTAGACGTTTTTAACTTCAAATCACTGCTTTACAAGACATTAACTAATGGACTGGGTTTGTGTGAATTACTCATGATGCTCTCATTCTGACGGCACCCATTCACTGCAGAGGACTCATTGAGCAAGTGATGTAATGCTAAATTTCTCTGAATCTATTCCGATGAAGAAATAAACTCCTTTTGGATGGTCCAATGCTGAGTACATTTTCTTTTTTGGGTGAACAATTCCTTTAAAAAAAGAAAAGAAAAAGAAAACAAACTCAATTCAACTTAAGATATTTCTTGTAACTCAACCCTTCAACAACTGTTTTTTTCTTTTCTTTCTTAGAAGAACCAGGGTTCCCACTGTTTTGAAAAACATCAATATGTGAAGTAGCTAGGGGTGTGCGATATATCGTCTGCGATAATATCGTAATTGTTGTTTTAACGATGTGCAATTTGACATTATGGAGTATTTTGCAAAAACCAAACAAAACACCCCTACAGAGAGCACGCATTCATTACGTGAAGTCTAGACTAGAGCGTGTGCGCATTTAGAGTGTTCTTTCACTGCATGATTCAGTCTATTAAAATGCATTAAGAATGATCACAAAATTCAAGATATGAGGGCAGAAAATGTGTATATATCTCATTTCATATAGTTACAATCACACGAAGAGTGCCGTTTTTTGTTAAAAAATAAGCACGATTGTGATATTGATTTTATACAACAGTTCAATAAACAGTAAGTTAATATTAAGAGACTTACGTTTTAGACACCATGTTGCCTGTTTTTGCTCCATTTCGCCAAATAAAAAAAATTCCAAACAGCTACAGCACTGTTTTTTTTTTTTTTGCGACTCTGAGCAACATGACAACGTTTAGTTCCTGAATGAATCGACCTTTAAATGATTCGGTTCTGTCACAATGACTCACTTGTTAACAGTGACTTGCTACTTACATTCAAAGCATCTGTTCATTTTAAAATAATTTCAAATATCAGTATTTAATGTTTTATGTTTAAAATATCAAAACATTATGCATTTGTAACTGCAGGTTAAAGCACTCCATGTCCTAAACAGTGAGTAAATACATCTAAATGCCACTTCAGATGTAACTTCTGCAAAGATTAATTTTGTTGATACTGGTTTCATTTGTTTGATAACAGCCTAAATGTCTTATTCTAACTGACTGATTAAATGTAACAATTTGACTCAAAAGATGCATACTTTTAGAAAAAAATGGCTTTGTTAAAGGAAAAAATTGCCCATTAAAAGGTAAAAATCAATTTAAACTTATATGAAAAGATTCATTTCTATCACTGATGTGAACTGACCACACAGAATATAAAGAATATGCAGCTGTCCATGGTAGTCAGATATCAGCACAATAACAATCGGCAAAATACTGTCTAATTATCGTTATCGAAAAAAATCCCAAAAAATATCTTGATATAATTTTTTTTCAATATCGCACACACCTAGAAATAGCCTCTCTCTAGATACATGCAAAATATCAAAATCTTCTAACTGCATGGACATTTTTGATGATTTTTATGGATATGCAAAGCTCTTATTTTATAATTTTTTATTATATTAATTGGGCAAAAACTGTAAAAATATGTTTTAGTAAATCAAAAACAACTGGACAAGTTATGGGGCCTTTGAAAATTATTATGGAGAACGGGGAGCCATAAAATTACCGTGCTGGAAACACTAATAATCACAGTGGCAACTGAACAGTAATTTAAGCAACCACAGGGTCAAGAGAAGTGATGGAGCAAATCAGTGACATTGAGCTTGAACTGGGAGAGCGAGACACTCACTGTTTTCTGCTTTTTGATCACTCCCGGACTCGAAGTAATGAGCTGAGTTTGGCTTGAGAAAGTCTATGTCTGAAAGCCGACCACCAGGGGGTCTCTGAGCACACACAAACTTAAACGCACGCACGCACACACACACAAAAACACACAAACAAACTTTCACTCACCCGCTCTCCAGACCGTGGCCTCTTCTTGGGTCGTGTGGGCAGTGTGTCCTCCTTTGGATTTGTGTCGATTGCCCAGTACGAACCCTAAAAACAGGACGAGGATGGAATTTTAGTCCCAAAGCAAGTCATCATACTCTAAAATAGTGGTCAACTTAAAGCCATTCAATAATACTTTGATGAAAAGCAGAGCAGGATAATCAGCAGGGTTTCCAAGAGAGAAACTTCTGTAATCAGATCCTGGGCACATTCACTGTCAAACACGTACAACTTTTAGTTCATCAAAGTTTCAGCAGGCTCATTTGTAAGCCCATCACGTCGGGAGAACGTATATGTTGAGGTGCGAAGAAGTTGGGTCTTTTGCTACAGCCGTTTCTTGCGCTCGCTCTCTTGCTTCGCATTTCTCCTGAGCCTTGGCAGAGGCAGGTAAAATGTTAAGCCCCTCCTGAAGCCCCTCTTCCTCAGCCGCAGGTTTATCGATTGCTCCTGTTCAGGGCTGGACACAGAGGTGTTGGATTTCTGGTCAGGTCTGAGCTCTGATAATCAGGCAGAAAATAGCACACCTTGGATTGGGGCTGCTGGTATCCAAGCACCCAAGACCCTGGCTGAATAATTTATCTTTGCATTCTTCCTGTTTAATTTATTTTTCAATAGTGCTGGTCTTCCCAGAAGCTAAAGGCAACTCCGGCCATGAAGTTAGGCAAAAAGAAAAAGAAATTAACCTCCAGGCTTGGGTTTTGTTTTAAAATATTTCATATTATATGGGATAAGATCTCAATTGTCCAGAGAGGGTGCGATCAAGACCTTCAAATTACTTGTGCACAGCTCATGCGTGCACCTATGCAAGGAGAATAATTGAAAATCACCAAAGGATTTGTCTAGACAGCACGCTTCAGGTTCCTCAAACGTTCTGCCTCCAAAGACATATTGATAAAATGATGTAAATTTCTGCATTTAAACAGCAATACAGCACAGGTTAGAATCTACAGAATGGCAATGAGCAAAGGTCCTGTGCCCGAACGGTTTTTCGCAGCCTCCCTACCTTACCTTAAGAAAAGTTCTCATTATCCCTGTTTTAATACACGGCTATTGCAGCCATTTGTTAGGTAAGTGTGACGACAGCTCCAAAACAATCTGACCAATCGCAACGCTCACAGCATGATCACACCTTGCTTTAACATGCCATTTTTTTGGCCTTGGAAGCAGTGTACTAAAACCAGCCTAATGAGAGGATGTGACACAATTAGCATTAATCAAATGGTAAACCAGGCATTAAAATTTTCAAATCACTTTTCAGCAGTCAACCAAAGTCAGACATTACAGTCATTATACATTCTTAAAAAGGTACATACTGTACACACACAAACATTTGTGCGTGTATGTGTGTGTATATATATATATATGTGTGTGTGTGTATGTATATATATATACACATATATACACATATATACACATATATATACATATATATATATATATATATATATATATATATATATATATATATATATATATATATATATATATATACATATATATATATATATATACATATATATACACATATATACACATATATACACAGTCATGGCCAAAAATATCGGCTCCCTTGCAACTCTGTCAGAAAATGCAACCCTTCTCTCAGAAAACTGTTGTATTTTTAAATGTTTTGGTACTCGCGTTTATTTTTTTTGTTTGCATTGGAACAACA
Source organism: Onychostoma macrolepis (assembly GCF_012432095.1). Taxonomy (NCBI): domain Eukaryota; kingdom Metazoa; phylum Chordata; class Actinopteri; order Cypriniformes; family Cyprinidae; genus Onychostoma; species Onychostoma macrolepis. The sequence continues at coordinate 17,182,952 of NC_081165.1, read as the reverse complement.
CAAAAAAACAGAAGAAAAGTCAAATCTGATACAATTCCACACCGAACTCAAAAAAATTATTGGCCCAAAATTATTGGCACCCTTAACTTAATATTTGGTTGCACCCCCTTTGGGAAAAAATTACTGAAATCAAATCGCTTCCTGTAACCATGAATGAGTTTCTTACACCTCGCTGCTGGAATTTTGGACCACTCTTCTTTTGCAAACTGCTCCAAGTCATTCAGATTTGAAGGATGCCTTCTCCCAGCTGCTGTTTTGAGATCTCTCCACAGGTGTTCTATGGGATTCAGATCTGGACTCATTGCTGGCCATTTCAGAACTCTCCAGCGCTTTGTTTGTAACCATTACCATTACAGTGCTTTTTGAAGTGTGTTTCGGGTCATTGTCCTGCTGGAAGACCCATGACCTCTGGTGGAGACGCAGCTTTCAGACACTGGCCATTACGTTGCACCCCAAAATTCTTTGGTAATCATCACATTTCATGATACCGTTCAAACAGTCAAGGCATCCAGTGCCAGAAACAGCAAAGCAACCCCAAAACATCTTTGAACCTCCACCATGTTTGACTGTAGGGACTGTGTTCTTTTCTTTGAAGGCCTCATTTCTTTTTCTGTAATCAGTGCCATGATGTCCTTTACCAAAAGCTCTACTTTTGTCTTATCTGTCCACAGTACGTTCTCCAAGAAGGATTGTAGTTTTGTCACATACGTTTTGGCAAACTCCAGTCTCGCTTTTTTATGCCTTTGTGTCAGCAGTGGTGTCCTCCTGGATCTCCTACCATAGCGTCCCTTTTCATTCAGATGGCGATGGATAGTGCGAGCTGACACTGTTGTACCCTGTGTCTGCAGATCAGCTTGAATTTGTTTGGAAGTTAATCGGGGTTCTTTATCCACCATTCGAACAATCCTTCGTTGTAATTTTTCATTAATTTTGCTCTTCCGTCCATGTCCAGGGAGGTTAGCTGCAGTGCAATGGGCTGCAAACCTCTTGATGATATTGCGCACAGTGGACACAGGAACATTAAGATCTCTGGAGATGGACTTGTAGCCTTGAGATTGTCCATGTTTTTCCAAATTTTTTTCTCTCAAATCCACAGACAACTCTTTAACACTTCTTTCTTTTCTCCATGCTCAGTGTGACACACAACACAAAGGTTGTCAACTTTTCTCCATTTTAACTGGTTGCAAGTGTGATTACTATATTGCCCACACCTCTTACTTGCCACAGGTGTGTCTAAATACAAATTACAGGAGCATCACATGCTTGAAAAGCAATTATTTCTTACAATTTTGACAAGATGCCAATAATTTTGTCCAGTCCATTTTTGAGTTCTGTGTGAAATTTTATCAAGTTTGTTTTTTTGTGTTGTTGCAGTGCAAACAAAAACAATAAGCACGTGAATACCAAAACATTTGCAATTGACAATTTTCTGAGAGAAGTGTTGCATTTTCTGACAGAATTGCAAGGGTGCCGATATTTTTGGCCATGACTGTATGCGTGTGTGTGTGTGTGTGTGTGTGTATGTATGTATGTATGCATGTATGTATTTATGCGTGTATACAGGTGCTGGTCATATAATTAGAATATCATCAAAAAGTTGATTTATTTCACTAATTCCATTCAAAAAGTGAAACTTGATATATTATATTCATTCATTACACACAGACTGATATATTTCAAATGCTTATTTTTTTTAATTTTGATGATTATAACTGACAACTAAGGAAAATCCCAAATTCAGTATCTCAGAAAATTAGAATATTGTGAAAAGGTTCAATATTGAAGACACCTGGTGCCACACTCTAATCAGCTAATTAACTCAAAACACCTGCAAAGGCCTTTAAATGGTCTCTCAGTCTAGTTCTGTAGGCTACACAATCATGGGGAAGACTGCTAACTTGACAGTTGTCCAAAAGACGACCATTGACACGTTGCACAAGGAGGGCAAGACACAAAAGGTCATTGCAAAAGAGGCTGGCTGTTCACAGAGCTCTCTGTCCAAGCACATTAATAGAGAGGCGAAGGGAAGGAAAAGATGTGGTAGAAAAAAATACCACATTAGGGGTACACAATAGGGATAACCGCACCCTAGAGAGGATTGTGAAACAAAACCCATTCAAAAATGTAGGGGAGATTCACAAAGAGTGGACTGCAGCTGGAGTCAGTGCTTCAAGAACCACTACGCACAGATGTATGCAAGACATGGGTTTCAGCTGTCGCATTCCTTGTGTCAAGCCATTCTTGAACAACAGACAACGTCTGAAGCGTCTCGCCTGGGCTAAAGACAAAAAGGACTGGACTGCTGCTGAGTGGTCCAAAGTTATGTTCTCTGATGAAAGTAAATTTTGCATTTCCTTTGGAAATCAGGGTCCCAGAGTCTGGAGGAAGAGAGGAGAGGCACACAATCCACGTTGATTGAGGTCCAGTGTAAAGTTTCCACAGTCAGTGATGGTTTGGGGTGCCATGTCATCTGCTGGTGTTGGTCCACTGTGTTTTCTGAGGTCCAAGGTCAACGCAGCCGTATACCAGGAAGTTTTAGAGCACTTCATGCTTTCTGCTGCTGACCAACTTTATGGAGATGCAGATTTCATTTTCCAACAGGACTTGACACCTGCACACAGTGCCAAAGCAACCAGTATCTGGTTTAAGGACCATGGTATCCCTGTTCTTAATTGGCCAGCAAACTCGCCTGAAATTAACCCCATAGAAAATCTATGGGGTATTGTGAAGATGAAGATGCGATATGCCAGACCCAACAATGCAGAAGAGCTG